>NC_088377.1:26595000-27220000 GCF_037993035.2 Macaca fascicularis | reverse complement strand
GCACAGTGGTTTGCACACTACTTTGGAAGGCCAAGTCGGGCAGGTCACCTGAGCCCAGGAGTTCAAGGTTGCAGTGAGCTGTGATAGTACCACTGCAGCCCAGCATAGGCAATATAGTGAGACTTGTCTTTTGAAACAATACATATATGTATATGTACAGACAGGTGTCTATGTTTTGCTTGTCTTTTGAAAAGATGACTGTATCCTCAGTGTGTGCATTTACAGCCCCTGACATTCAAAATCAACCTCTGGCTCCAAACCTCAGTTTTATATATTTTCCTCAAATTATTATAGCGACATCTTATGCTTCAGAAAGTTTAGATTCTCAATGTTCTTGAAAACTCCATTTGAAATGAATTGCACCGGAATTTTAATGAGTTGGTTATAGAAAAACAAAAACAAAACAAAACCAAACAAAGAAATGTTCTTTCTATGACTGCATGAAATCTAGTAATAAAGATATTCATGGTAATAAAGTAGATTATTCTTTGTTACTTAAAAATGACAGAAGTATAATGATTTGGAGCCCTAGGATATTTAAAGACATTAAAGGATATATGTTGTTTTTTAATAACTCAGAGTAAAAATCATAAGAATCTTTACGAAGATTCATTTTACATATTTGAGACCTCCAATCTTTACAGGTACTTTTTGATTCTCATTAAATATTTTGCAATTCAAGGTTAAATGAAAAATGGCTTCTTTGTAATTAAGATAGATGCTAGGTAACTGGAGATGCCTTTTATATTTTTCAAACCAAAATAGAGAAGTAAAGCTTTAAAAATCCTCCAAGAGAAAATTGGTATTGTCAGCTCACTTTATCTATATCTGGTATCTGAAGTGTGCAAAATTAATTCAGGCTTTGCCACACATAGCTGTTAAAGAGATAAGTATAGTTAATTTCAGCTATACTGTAATCAATGACATGAGAATTAAATTTTTCATATATGAATATCTACATCCCACTGAAAATGTGAAGCAAGCAAAGATGATAATATAAAAGTGCAAAATCAAGTTTAAGGCCATCCATTATCCTTTTCTATTAACATATATCATGTTACTATTGGCTAGTCTACTTTTAAACAGCAATTATCTTTTATGTAAATTAACTAAGAGTTCATTTAGAAATGAAATTTCCTCTTATAAGTATTCATTTTGTCAGCTTAAGTAAGCTCCAAATGATCTCAGATCAGATTCAGTAGGAAAACTGCTGAAGGGAAAATAAGGGAATCATGAAAGGGAATAGAAAATCAATACATAACAATTCCCTAGAAATTAAATGACTCTAGGCTGGAGGGGTCCCATGAGACAAAGAGAGAGGCAGCTAGTTCTAAGGATTTTTCAGGTCTAAACCATTAGCATTTCCATTACCAACTCTTCTTTTCTGAAGGGGTATTAGAATGAATTAGAACCTGGTCTGAGTGCTTAGATAGAGCATTATCATCAACAAAATCAGTAATGTTGTTAGCATCAGGAAAGATGCACACAGAGCATTTTCCCTCTCCTAAGCAGAAAAAAAGATGGAAATTTTCCTAAAGACTCAGATAATATGAAGCACATGTACATGTTTTGGAGGACATGAGCCCTTTTGTTTCATCATTCAGAAGTAGTTCGAATAGAAAATCCAATGAACAAAGCCTTTTTAAAAATGCACTTTTGACAAAATATTTGAAATATACAAGAAGATAAGTTCAACATACACTTAAGTCATGAAGCATAAGATAGAATTGAATACCCATGGAGCACAAAAGAAATAACAAACTATTATTAATATCATTGAAACAATTCCTCTGTTTCTTCCATGTCTCATGCTGTCATCTTTCCTACATCCTCACTCACAGAAAACCATTTGTACAGATAATTTGTTTATCTTGTTCTTCTCTTTAATAATTTTATTACCCATGTAAATATCTTTTAAAAATATTTTTTATTTTGCTTATATTTCATGACTATAAGTATAGTTTTATACTCTATGGAAAGTTCTAGGGTTAGATTTTTTTGCGCTTAGAATATATTTATAAGATTCATGAAACCATAGTTCATTTGCTTTTAAGTGTATATGTCTCCTAGTGGGCACACACAATTGTTTTTAGCGTATTGATATAGTTTGGCTTTGTGTCCCTACCCAAACCCCATCTTTAATTGTAATCCCCATGTGTAGAGGAAGAGACCTGGTGGGGGGTGATTGGATCATTGAGGCAGCCTCCCCCAGGCTGTTCTCATGATCTGTTCTCAGGAAATCTTATGGTTTCAAAAGTGGCAGTTTTCCCTGCATACTTTTTCTCTTTTGCTTCCTTGCGAAGAAGGTATGTGCTTCCTCTTCCCCTTCTACCATGTTTGTAAGTGTCCTGAGGCCTCTCCAGCCATGTGGAACTGTGAGTCAATTAAACCCTCTTTCTTATGAACTACCCAGTCTCAGGTAATATCTTTATACCAGGGTAAAAAGGAACTAATACAGGTTTATAGCTATAAAGAAATTTATTGGGTCATTAAATTACTTTCACAATAAAATATTTCATTAGAATGTTCTTACACCAAAGTGCCACCTGAAGCTTTCAAAATGTAAAACATACATTTTAATACATTAAGTTGTTTAAGAAAAATGTCAAGTGACGTTTTAGGAAGTATAAAAACTGTGCTGAAATTAACTAAAATATCTGATTCAAAGGTTCATCTTGGCTTGAATAGCAGGAATATCCTGCCTGGCTATTTAGAAATCCATAGGAAGAGTCATTAATTGCTGTGCTTTTTTCCCCATCTAAATGGAAGTAATTATTTTAAATACTAATTATTTAATGCTTTGCTGAAACTCAGAACTGTAATCAAAATAAGTAATAATCCACTAAAATGATCTTTTTACTGATTATTTCATCAGAAAATTTTTTTCTAAATTTTCAAAATCTGTCTTAAGATCACATCTCTTTAAATCTCAGAGAAGAATCAAAGAAAAAATGTTTATGTATGTTCTGTTCTGCTTTAAAGAAAAGATATGTATGCAGATAATAATTGCTAAGGAAAAATCTGGAGAAGTCATTATTCATTAGGAACCTGTAGAATCCTTAGCTTTGCTATCTATATGTAGCCAATCAAGCAACATAACTCATGCTTATTGATGAGAGCTGTTTTCCAAGTATGCTGCTATGATGGAAAGCACAAAAAGCATCCATCTAGAAACACTTTATCATCAGAAAAGATAGATGGCAATGGGGATTTCTTCTTAGAAAGGTAGAGCAGCCATGCTTGATAAAACTAAATAAAGTGAAGTTTTAAATCATCATATAAATTCCATCTGCGACTCCATGGACTTCAGAGAACATGTGAATGTTGATTTGTCTGATTATGAGTATTAAAGTGAATTAAAGTAACTTTCAAACTAACATCTGTAGAATGCATAAAAAGCATAATTTTCCAAAAAGTTGCATTTTTCTGCTAGTTGATGACTAGATCTTTATGAACTATCGAAGCAAAATGAATTCTGATTGAACAGGTAAAGAAACGAGACTGGCAGTACTGTCACTATATTTTCTCTATATCTCGTGGGACTACTATTAATCTGAACTTTTTTGTGTTCTGTGTCTGCAGACACTCATTTTTCTTCTTAGACCATCTTTTATTTCACTGGAGCATTGTACAGGACTTTTTTTTCCAACTTTTGAGTAGCTAAAGACTCTATGTGTTGTGTGATTATGTCCCAACGTTAATATCTCATTTATCTGAGGTCAATAAATGCACATAAGTACATCCTTTATGATAGTGATGATTTCAGTGAAGAGTGAGGTAGATTATTTTCACACTTCCCAAAAGAGAAAATGCTAATCATGATATGCATGAGAAAAGCATTGTGGATCATCCAAAAACATAATGGTACTCAAAATATCTAGATTATACAGAGTTCTTGGTCAGGATTGAAATGAACACAAGTGAAACATTAGCATCTGACTATGTAGAGCAATAGAAAGGCTTATCCACATACAGCTAAGTGTGTACTTACAAAACACAAGGACTAAAGCACTACAATACCCGTGACAACACAAAATCTTCAAGAACATAAAACTAAATTTAATACATTAATGCCAACATCATTTAGGTTATTACAAAGATAGTTTCTTTTAAATCATCTTTTGCTTCCTTCCATACACCCATATATTTCATAATATACAGAGTACAGAATGCGTGAAAAGCAAGTTTTATAAACATGCAAGGATTACTGTTCTATGTTTTAAGAAAAGTTTTTATTTAGGAATAGTTTTATGTTCATAGTCAGATTGTAGAGATAACAGTTTCCATAAACCCTTGACCTTCTTTCTCCTAATATTAGGTGCTTACATAACTATAGGAGATGTTTAAAATCTAAGAGATTAACATTGGCAACCTACTTTTTTCTGAGCTCCAGATTTTATTTGACTTTGTTTTTACACCTGTATGCTTTTTCTTTTTTAGTATCCCATCAAGGGTACCACATTACATTTAATATAATGTCTCCTTACTCTCCCTGGACCTTGAAAGTATGTGAAATAGTTCCTTGACTTTCAAGACCTTAATATCTTTGAAAGGAACTAGTCACACATTTTTATGACTGTCCCTCAGTTTGGGAGTGCCTGATGACTTCCTTATATCTCATCTTGGTTGAGTGTCCTTCTTAAATCATCGCATGATGAGATGGTTCTTGGGATGGAATTTTAATAGATAGGGTAGTGTATGGATGGACAGATAGATAGATACATAGGTAATTATAGATAGGTGTATATGAACAGATTAGACTGCAAACAGATATTTTCTAGTTTTGTTTGCACCTAGAAACAGTAACACCTCAATAAATCTTCATTTCTAAATTATTCTTCAATTAAAGGAATGATGTCTCCCTGGAGAAAGGATTGACTCATTACAGCCTCCTTGGAGAAAGGGTACTGTTAAATGCCCTTCTTATCTGATCACATGATGACATGCATTCTGTGATGGGATTGGATGCATAATGTCAACATGACTTAGTACTGGTGACGTTAAACTTAACCACTTAGTTGAGATATTATCTTCAGATGTCTCCTCCATAAAGTTTCTATCTTTTCTCTTTCCATCCTCTGAACATAAGCCACTAAGAATATTTCACACTCAGGGTGGAAGAACATAAAATTAAATTTAATATGTTATTGCCAACATTATTTAGTTTCAGAGATGTTTTGTTTTAAATCATCGTTTGTTTCCTTCCATATAGCCATATATTTTTATAATATACAGAATACAGAATGCATGTAATATACAGAATACTGATCTTCCCTAATAGGAGGAGATTAAAATCTGCCCCCTGAAGGGAACAGTATCTACATATGATGTGGGATTCCGTAAGGAAGATTTGTCTCTTCTCCCTTATTTATTTTTAAGTAATTTGTATTCAGATTTTCTTGTTTAAGATGTTCTTTTTCACTTTATCTTTTGGTTTATAACCTAATAGTACATCATTATTTTGTTGCTTGAATTGTTCAGGGCTCCTCCAGCTTGGCTCCTGTGTCCCATTGAAATGTGGCCTCATTTTAGGCTTTCTAACACTTCTTTATTTTATTACACTTCAAGAGGTTCCAGGGTCATCTTGCAGATTTCCTGACCCAGCATTCAAATCAGTCAGTTTTTCACCAAGGAGGTGTCATTCCTTTATCAGAGAGTAACATTTAGAAGTGAAAATCTAGGCCAGGTGCAGTGGCTCACGTCTGTAATCCCAGCACTTCGGGAGGCAGAGGCGGGAGGATCACAAGGTCAGGAGATCAAGACCATCCTGGCTAACACGGTGAAACCCCGTCTCTACTAAAAAAGATACAAAAAATTAGCCAGGCGTGGTAGCGGGCGCCTATTATATAGATATTATATAAAATTCTTTAATTTTAATTAGCTACTCTGGAGGCTGAGGCAGGAGAATCGCTTGAACCCGGGAGGCGGAGCTTGCAGTGAGCCGAGATCACACCGCTGCACTCCAGTCTGGGTGACAGTGAGACTCTGTCTCAAAAAAAAAAACAAAAAAAACACGTAAAAATCTGTTGAAGTGTTACTGCTTCTAGAAGCAAACAGAACTAGAAAATATGTTTATAGCCTAACCCATGAATATGCACATATATGTAATTACCTATCATCTATTTACTTAATCTATCCATCTACCTATCTATTAAACAGAAGTTCATACCAGTGTCTCCAACTCCAGTCCAATATCCCAAGTTTCATTCTAGCTTCCCTTATGTATAACTTCTTTTTCTGATAGTGAGAAATCTAGCTTCCATTACCTAGCATTTACTTTCTTTCTTTTTCTTTTTCTTTTTTTTTTTTTGAGACGGAGTCTTGCTCTGTCACCCAGGCTGGAGTGCAGTGGCGTGATCTCTGCTCACTGTAACCTCTACCTCCCGTGTTCAAGCGATTCTCCTGCCTCAGCCTCCAGAGTAGCTGGGACTACAGGCGCCCACCACCATGCCCGGCTACTTTTTTGTATTTTTAGTAAAGACTGGGTTTCACTATGTTAGCCAGGATGGTCTCGAACTCCTGACCTCGTGATCCGCCCCCCTCGGCCTCCCAAAGTGTTGGGATTACAGGCGTGAGTCACTGCACCTGGCCTACTTCCTTATTTTTTGAATCCTAGTACAGAGGTAAAGTTTTTCCAATATTCTTAACCCATACCCTTCTGAGAAACAAATTTACAAACTAGAGTACAGTATATACAATATATACAATGATATTCCTGCATTTTCCAGTCAAAATAATGTTATTCAAAGTTACTTAAGTCGGACTCTTTTTTGCCCAACCCCTCAGTGAGATTATATCAGGCATTTATAACACAGATTCATTTATTACAGCCTACATTCTATCCAGAAATCCTCTAACATACTGGTTTTTAAAATTTGCATATATTAAAGCTTGCGATATATGATATATAGTATTACAGGTTTTGAAAAGCACATAAAGTATCCACTGTACACATGCCATGCAGAGCACATCCTGCTTTTACTGACAACAATCTACAAATTACATATTACTTCCATCTGGAATTCTGTATCCATACGATATATGATATAAGTATTATAGGTTTTGAAAAGCACATAAAGTATCCACTGTACAAATGCCATACAGAGCACATCCCGCTTTTACTGACAGCAATCCACAAATTACATATTACTTCCATCTGGAATTCTGTTCTGGTTCTCTTTGTCAGGTAGGTATGTCTTCTCCCTTTAAGATTCAGCATAGCCATTGCCATTTTGTTGAGAATACCCAACTCAGGAACCTTTAGAATATCCTCCCTCAAGGCTCCATATCAGCCGCCTGTATTCTGAGTTGATGCTTTCATGTTTTCCTTTTGATCTCTGCACAACAATGCTGAGAGTAGAACCTAGAGGAATCACATAGCTGGTGCCCATTCATGCTACTGAAACTGGTAACAATTTGTTCACCAGGTTCTCTAATAATAAGGCAAAAACCGTGGTCATATATCAGGTTTCCTCTGGTTTTGTCTTCCTTTGTCACATGATATGCTTGTATCCTTCTTTAGTGATATTGCTTAATCCTGCTCCTTCTGCCAGTTCCAGGCCACTGCTTCTACCGTATCATTAAACATTGACATTCACAGTTATTGTACCCTTAGTCTTCAGAAAACACAATCACCTGAGGCTTCTCAGCTCTGCTTAAAATAACCATTCCAAGAGCAAATTAATAACCAACAAAATGTGACTTTATTCAAAACTCAACTTAGTGACTTGTATATTTTCAGAATTAAGTACCTACAGGGAAACTCTGTAGCACAAATACGTTAAGCTCATCATTAGCTAAGAAAAGTGTCCCCTAGATTGGCTCATTCTGCTATCTTTACCATACTGATTAATGGAAATGTTTATTATTATTATTATTCTCCTAAGTCAGAAACCTGGACAATCAGTTTTAAAGCAAGTACAAATTTTCAGTAATTTTCTGTTCAATGATACCTCAGTGTAGTCCACTCTCTCTAATATGCTTTCACCAATAATCATTTAATCCCATTGCAATTGTTAACATATTGATTATATCAACATTTTGTAGTCACTTATCCCCCATTCACCAATATTCATACTGATTACCTTGCCCAGAATGAATTGCATAGATGATGACAGTTTCTCTCTTGCAGCTACCCTGATTTCCCTTGCCTGTTGTTGCATCGGTTTACTCCTTTGGAAGAGGAAGAAACAAACTGTGGATAAATTGAACACAAAATCACAATAACTGGTTGCTTTCTCCTTAATTCCCAAGCAACTTATTTAAATGTTGCTGTTAGTTTTAAAATTCATTCTCCTGAAAGCATATTCTAACGGTTTTCCCAATCAATTTTTCAAATGCTATATAAGTATGTATTTCAAAGAAAAACTCACTGTGAAAAAAATTATTTTTATAATTCATAATTCTGATATTAAACATCTTTATATAGATATAATATTTGGCTTATAACTTGTTTCTGACCAGTACTAGTCCAGTATTACCTTAGAATCACAGATTATCATATTTTTTACACTTTTTATTGAAACTCTTTCTCACTGTGGAGAAATTATCTAGTATTATACAAGTTTAATAAAGAGGGAGTCCTTTCTCATAATTTAAAAGATTATAAACATTGATTTATTTTATGTGTGTGCGTGTGTGTATTTAGTGGCAGGGTATGTACTCTTTTTGTTATTAGGAATTTTTTTATTATTATTATACTTTATGTTCTAGGGTACATGTGCACAATGTGCAGGTTTGTTACATATGTATATATGTGCCATGTTGGTGTGCTGCACCCATTAACTTGTCATTTACATTAGGTATATATCCTAACGCTATCCCTCCCCCCTCCCCCCCCACAATAGGCCCCAGTGTGTGATGTTCCCCTTCCTGTGTCCAAGTGATCTCATTGTTCAATTCCCACCTATGAGTGAGAACATGCAGTGTTTGGTTTTCTGTTCTTGCGATAGTTTGCAGAGAATGATGGTTTCCAGCTGCATCCATGTCCCTACAAAGGACACAAATTCATCCTTTTTCATGGCTGCATAGTATTCCATGGTGTATATGTGCCACATTTTCTTAATTCAGTCTGTTATTGATAGACATTTGGGTTGATTCCAAGTCTTTGCTATTGTGAATAGTGCCGCAATAAACATACGTGTGCATGTGTCTTTATAGCAGCATGACTTATAATCCTTTGGGTATAGGAATTGTTTTTTTTAATCATTCATTTAGATTACTTTTGAAAATGCAGATATTATATAGGGAAGGTCATGATTTAAAGTTTTTTAAATTATTGTAAAGTTTATGCACATTAGGTGTTGAAATTAAGAATTTTTAAAATTATATTTTAAGTTCTGGGATATATGTGCAGAATGTGCAGGTTTGTTACATGGGTATACACGTGCCATGGTGGTTTGCTGCACCCGTCAAGCCATCATCTACATTAGGTATTTCTCTTAATACTACCCCTCCCCTAGTCCCCCACCTCCAACAGGCCCCCATGTGTGAGGCTTCCCTCCCTGTGTCCATGTGTTCTCATTGTTCAACTCCACTTACGAGTGAGAACTTGCGGTGTTTGGTTTTCTGTTCCTGTGTTAGTTTGCTGAGAATGATGGTTTCCAGCTTCATCCATGTCCCTGCAAAGGACGTGAACTTATCCCTTTTTATGGCTGCGTAGTATTCCATGGTGTATATGTGCCACATTTTCTTCATCCAGTCTATCATTAATGGGCTTTTGAGTTGGCTCCAAGTCTTTGCTATTGTGAACAGTGCTGCAATCCCATTACTGGGTATGTATCCAAAGAGTTATAAATCATTCTACCAGAAAGACACATGTACATTTAGGAATTTTTAATTCATTTCATTAGTGATTTTTTAACCTTATTGATCCATTTATTATTATTTACAAAAGTGTCCATCTGTGGAAGGATTTAATAACTTGAAATTGGAGCATGGTGCAGTAGTTTTGCAGACTAGGGACCGTATATCTAGAGAGAATTTCCATATAAAATTCAGAGAAATGAGAAACACTTACATATACAACAGAAAAGCCATGTAGAGAATTTTGGAACCTTCCAGTAGAATGAGCCAAGCACTTACCAATGCCAGGCAGTTACATTGTAACTCAAGGGGAAAAAGGAAGTGTGCTCCCTGAAAGGCACATGTTTCTTTACTTTTAATATAATTCACTCTTAAAAACAGTTGTACTTTCAGAAAAATTGAAGAGATGGTAAAGAAAGTTCTCATTACCCCACATCCAGTTTCCCCTAATATTCATATTTTATATTAATATGGCATATTTATTATAATTAATAAACCAATATTGATACATTATTATTAAGCTCATAATTTATTTATATTTCCTTTGTTTTTACTGACTGTCCCTTTTTTGCTCCAGAATCCCATCTAGGATATCATATCACATTGAGATGTCAAGTTTCCTTTGGCTGTTCTTGGCTGTGGCAGTTTCTCAGACTTCTATAGTTTTTGGTGACTAACAGTTTTCCCAATTAATTTTTCAAATGCTATTTAAGTACATACTTCAAAGAAAAACTCATTGTGAAAAAAATCTTTATAATTCATAATTCTAATGATATTAAAAATCTTTATATAAAAATTAAGCCCATGTACATGTCAAGAGGCTTCAGAGGGATAATAAGACGTAAACCTGTGGCAATTAGATGGTTCCATAGAGCAATGCAATTTTATACCTTCTTCTACATGGCCTTAGGCAATATGAAGCAATGCAGTAATTTGTGCCTAATGAGCCCTTTATTTATTGTACATTTCTGTTCCAATTTTGTTATAAAATGACAATGTTGGCTTATCAAATATTTCTTTCAATCTATGTATGTATGTTTTATTTCTTTCTTTTGAAATCAATGAATATTTTGAGATATGAAGAGTCTTGGAGATCTAAATTCTACTTGCCTTTCCTTCACACCATTTTCCCATAAGGGACAGTTTAACATTTTTGATGTTTTGTTTTTAAAAAACTGTAGGATATAGCAGTTAGGAGAAAATATATGATGTTGTGGATTTCTTTCTTTCTACCATGAAAATCGCTGTCAGGATGACTCATTTGTCCATCAGCAAGTACAAATACATTCACTGCCTAGTATGTGCCTGCCGAGTAAATATATGAAATGAAAATATAAACAGATACGGCTTCCTTCCAGGGAAGACCGCTGTTCTATGATTCAGTCCTATGCGTTCCAGCCACAAATAATTATTTAGCACCTACTCTATGCTAAAGTCTGTGACAGGCCTTAAATATTTAAAGATTTACTGTCCTCAGGGAGCTTGCAACTGGTAGGAAAGACAGAAACGATTTCAAATTTGTATATGTCTTATGCAAAAATATGTATTGGTTGTTATAGGTGTACAGTCGGGGTAGAGGGACTAAATCAGCTCAGTAAGACATGTTTACTCTGCATTCACACCTAGAACTCTAACAATACTAAAGAAAGACCATTCCCTTTAAATGCACCCATACGCTCAATCTACCTGCCCTTTATGGTTTTGTGCCAGAAATTTTCTGGGAATAAAAATCAAAGTTGTGTGCTTGAATTTTCGCCAAGGTGTGATTTTGTGATGCAGATGGCACACAAGTGCAGTAGCCTGGTGTTTATCCTATTGCCATCCGGAAAAATGAGCACAGAAAGAGTACATGAAATCTGATTAGCAAGTCTTCTCTTTATAAGCAGATGTTGTGCCTGATATAAATTATTCTTTTAGATTTTGTAACATATGCCAAAGTATTTATCACAGATTAACTGCATGAACCTGCATGCTATTCTCAAATTTTCTGAGTGTGAAATGAGTGGATGCGTCTTTCACAGTTCTGATCAAAAAATATATGAGAATTAATAATTGTAATTCAGACAAGAAAAATACATTTTAAAAGCTAGTAAAAATTATATGCAAAAATGAAGCATTTCCTACTTGTTCTGTTATTCTTTTCCTTATTGAAAAGCAATTGACGCTGACAATTTCTATTTCAAATTATTATACTTCGTATTACCAATGCACCTTAACACTAAACGTTCCAAAAGAATTGCTCAAAATATTTCTATATGTTCTTCTCCTGCTTCGCATTGTCTCACATCTTTCACAAATGAGGTTCTTATTTCCAGACATTTCCTAAAACACTGTATTTGAAATCATTATTTTGTATTGTTGCTTTGTTGAAAATTGTCCAATACATGCTTCCAAATCCAAGATGGAATTTACTCAGCACCAGATAATTTGAAACATAATAGTAAAGAAAGTGCTTTAAAAATAAATTTCTATAATTTCAGTGTTGTTTTATGTCTCATTTTAAGACATATGGGATTGTGCGTAAGAAAAATACATTTATTATGTCATAATTAATATTTTCCCTTAGTATTATTGATATTAAACTCTTACCTTAAATTTGGTACTTTCAGAATATAAGCACTAAGAGGTCCATACAATTTAAAAGAGGAGGTGGCTATTAACACAAATATTACTTGTTTCATTGATGTGACTTTTAAGATAACTTCTAATATTTTGGCTCTGCCAGAATAGATTAATACAAGGAGAAAAAATATTTTATATCTTCTCATTAATTTATTCTGTAGAGATTCTCTTTATTTTTAAAGAAAGTCAAATGCGAAAAAAATCGATGTCAGAATTATATTGCTTTCATATAAACCCTGGATCGAGCTTGGTGAGGCTATAGTTACCATGGTAACAGAAGTCGGCTCTTCAAACACTTTCTATCCTAACTGCTCTTCTACTTATACTGAGCCATTTCTTCAAATATAGGACTCATGGGGGTGTAGTTATGAGAAATTTTATTCCCTATAAGGATACATATCCATATAATTTGTAAGGAGTAACTCTGGCACACGGAGGCTAATTAGATATAAATGTTACCAACATAACTTTTAAAAGCACTGTATTCCCCGAGTACGTAGGCAAGTGTGAAGAAATGTAAAATGAAGTATCCCAAAAAGGGAACTCAGATGACACTGGAACTAATGTAAGCATATTTCATATTTATGAATAAATATGGAAATGTCTTTCAGAAAGTGTGAGGATAAGAAAATTTATATGTTGGACTTTTCCAGGTCGAAATGGGTGCATTACTTTTAGTAAATTGCTTCAAAGAGACATAGCAGTGATTTTTCTTTTACAATGTTTAGACACATTGAACTAAATAAGGTTTCAGTCTGTATATACACAGACACATACACACACATATATAATTAAAGCGGTAATTTTTCACACAAGATGTTCATTGTCCTCCCCCCAAATTTTTAAAATATTGACAGACTAACTATATTAACAACTTTACATTTTGATATTTTTATTTTGTTTTTTCTATAATTTCAAGAAAATCTTAGTCTCAGCTATCTCTTTCCATTTACACATAACCATGCTGCTAAGCCACCTTGCTATGGCTATTTTCCACTCCTAGCATTTTACTTGACCAGTTTGTTAAACATAAAGCTTTCCTACAGAAAAGGCAATGGATCTTGAATCATAAATCTCTTACTACCTACGTGAGTTGAAACACTCAAACTTTCTGATGCTTAATTTCTTAAGCTCCAGTACTATGACTATGATCATTGCTAACCCCTTTGCTTTATTTTTAATATGTCAACTAAAAATAAATACATCAGATGTATTATTGATCAGTTTGGGCTGCCATAGCAAAATACCAAAGACTGAATGACTTAAACAACAGAAATTCTTTCTTTGCAGTTTTGGAGGCTGGAAGTCAAATGTCAATCAAGGTGCCAGCTGAGTTGGGGTCTGATGAGGCCTCTCCTTCTGGCTTATAGATGGCTGCCTTCCTGCTCTGTGCCCACATGCCTGTTTTTCTGTGCATGTGTGATGAGAGAGGGAGATCTTTGGTATGTCTTCCTCTTCTTCTAAGGAAACTTGTTTTATAAGATTAAGATCTTACTCTATAACCCTATGTAACTTTTATTATCTCCTTATAGGTTTATCTCAAAATATTGTCATATTACAGTTTAGGGATGGAACACACAAAATTTGGAGGGACAAAATTCAGTTCATACCAACAGAGTTTTGCAAACTATAAATTACAGAATGTATATAGATGACAGTATTTCTGTTTGTTTTCACTTATTATAGGAGTATCCTCCTTAGGAAATTACTGAAACTACCTACCTCACAAATGCAATACACTATATATACAAAAAATACTTTGCTTTTAATATATATTCTAGTCAACTAAATAGACAAGATCTCTTTCAACAAAGAAAAATAGAAAAGTCTCACAGGTTACTTTAAATGTCTCTGGCAATAGTGCTGCTTTATCATTTTAGATGGATGGTATTTCCTAGTTAATTTTTCCTTTAATTATTAGCTGAGTTATATTCAGTAATTATAATGAGTTATAACATCGATAGTTCCTGTCTCTTCTGGCTTAAGTGACACTCATGTTTCACATTCAGTTCACAGTGTGGATTCACAGTCATCATCTTTTTTTTTTTTTTTTTCTTTTACTAAGTTCTGTTACACAGTGGCTCATGAAACAGAAAGTAATTTGCTTTTAAGTGTGGCTAGGGAAGACATGTGTCACAGGGCATAAGGGAGCAAAAGCAAATTGCTACTAGGTATCTGCTTTGGGGCTAACACTCTCCATCCTGCATCACTGAAGTAAAAAGAATGGTTGCCAGGGCATCAAAGTCTGGAAGGTTTCCATGATAATCCTTCCTCATGGAGGTAAACTTGTCATTTAGAGACACACTTTAAGTGGGACATAGAATTCTACACTAGATAAAAACCAGTTTTAGGTATAAGACTTCTATTTTTTGTCACCTGTCTCTATAAAAATTTTCAGATGGAAGGAAGGAGGGAGGAAGGGAGGGAGGGAGGAAGGAAGGAAGGAACATCCAACCATGTATTTGTGTAGAAATATCAACTCGGTGGAGTGACACTGTTTGAAATACCTGTGACCTTGAGAAAATGCCTTTCTTGTCCTTGAGAAGTCAATCTAAGGAGGATGCAGCAATTGGCATGACACGAGTAACCTGCCACATGATAGAAATTTGATGATGATAAATGACTATGGAAAAAATTAATTTCAGGAGTAATGAATCATCATAAGCTTTACATCAGAAGGTAAAGACCATATCCTTGTAAGTCCTTTGGAAAGTTATGAGTACAAATTACAAGTACAAGTATAAGTGAACCTTTTTGGTATGAAATGAATAAAAAGACGTAAATGAATGAATAAATAAAAGCATGCAAGATAGAGTTTATCTTATAGTATTTTGTCATATCATTAATATCTTCCCAGTTAATGTTTTAATTAAAAAGGAATAAATTGTCATAGAACAAACCACATCATTTTGCTTTTCTAACTTGCTTCCATTTCATTATGTTTTTTAATTTTTTTATACATAAACTTTAGTATGTATGAACTTGATTTTACATACAAAGTTAGAATGGCAATTTCACTTAAAATTAGGTCATTAAAAAGTATAACTACCACAGTATGGATATATGTTATCCAAAACTCCAAAAGGTAGTGAAACTGGTAACCAATACTGCTATTCATCCTTTGATGGATTACAACAACAGCATTTATGAAACTGGTTCCTAGACAAGTATAGACCACTCGCTCCTGTGCCTTAGGGAAAACAGATGTCATAACAAAGGCATTATTGATGCAGAAATTCATGGTAGTTTTTTTTCTCATTAACACTGCTAAAATTAAGTTCACTTTTTTTTTACCTTGTGTGGGAGCTGATGACTCCTGCCCTTTTGTTTTTTGAGGGCTATCTTTCACAGTGTGGACATCAAACCCACTCATTCCGAAATGCATCATTATGGTTTATTGAGGAACATATTAAGACATGATAGAAAGAGGCAAGAAGATAAAAGCATCCTATAAAATCAAAACTGAAATGGAAAGAGGAGAAAGTTCTCTTTCACATTGTACCATGTTAACACATCCTTTATTTAAATTGTCCAGCTTTTGATTGTTTGCATCATTCTCCATATGCAGCATTCCAAACACTTGGGAGGGTTAGCCTGCTCTGTATTTGTCTACAAGCCTGGCTTTTCACTCAGACCATGGTTGTTTTATAGCATTTGGTGTATGCATTTTTAAATGTTTTTGGATGTTTCATTGTTTAGTCAGCAGGTTGGTAGCGAAAAAAATAAAAAAGAACCATATGCTCCCTGAACTGAGAGAGCATTTTGGAAGAAGTCAAAATAGGGCAATAATATGTTTTAAATTGATTTCAAATTATAATGTCTTTGGAAAATAGTATAAAATCTCCCCAAAGTCACAAATCTTATGACAAATTTATATTTTCAAATGAAATATGACTGCAATCATATCTTTAAAAAATAACAATTTTTTGGTACCAAATGTTGTATCTACATAGACTTTGTTTTCATGGAATAATAATCATATCATCTATATGATAAAACATATCACAGGCAGTCATTTATATGGTAATTTGGTTTTTAGGACCAAAAAATGGTTTATATGCAAAACCATTTTGACCTTGAAAAAATAGCATATTTTGATATATTTTGTCTAAAACTTTAAAACAATATGAATAAATCACTGTAATTATTTTTTGTGCTAAACTTAACTACTTAACATCCAAACTTGAGAGGCATATTTAAATATTGTATGAATTATTTATATATAAAAACAATTTTAAAAGTATAAATCTAAATATATGTGTAAAATAATGACACATAATAGATATTTTCCAGCCTGGCACTTTAACCATAAATTTCTTCTAAAACAACTTAGCCCATACATACTCTAATACAGAGGTCACATCCTTTTCTTACTTCTTCACTATAAATGTTATATGTAAAATACAAAGAAATTGTCTCTTTTGATTAAATTTTGACCATATATTTGAAATGTTGTCTCTATTAGCAGAGAGTTCTGCTAAAAACCAACTATAACATCTGGCAGGTGGATGTTCAGTGATAACTTTCATGCACTAAAACTTTGATTTCATCTTGATATAACTCCGTGGATCCAGTACAAAAAAAGAATATCATCTTTGAACCTATTAGTGAATATTTCAGTTTCGCAGTGGAACTGGAAATATTCTCAGAAATCCATCTCAATTGGAGCCCTGAAATAATTTTAGAATCTGCTCCCAGGGATACACCATCTTCCTTGAAATCAGATTCCTGTTAGTCTCTGGCTACAGAATTGCTCTAAACTGTTTGAACAACATGAAGTCAGTCCTAGATAAATCACTGACTCTTTTCATCCCAAGAGCATTATCCCTTTAATTCTGGGATAATTAAAGGGATTATCTGCCACCAAGCAACAATATTATGGGTGGATTATGAATATTCAGCATCCACACCGGACATAGATATCTGAAAAAAGTTTAAACAACAATTTAATCATTTAGGTATTCATTCTTAAATTAATATATAAATAAGCCACTACTCTTACATCAGAGTTATTATCTTAGTTTCAATAACCCCAGCATCTTAGATACTGGCTAACATAGAGTACACAATCCACATCAATAATTATTAAAGGAGGTAATTAACAAGATTTGAAAAACAAAATACCCCTTGAAGCAAAATATAAGGAAAGAAATACTGTGATAGTTAATTTTATGTATCAACTTCACTGGGCCAGGGGATGCTCAGATGTTTTGTTAAACATTATTTCTGGGTGGTCTGTGAGGGGGTTTGCAGAAGAAACTAACATTTAAATTGGTGAACTCAATGTAGGTAGACATCATTGAAACTATTGATAGTCTGAAATAGAAGAAGAAGATGGAGAAAGGCTGTATTCTCTCTCTCTGCATGACAGTATGAGCTGGAAAATTGATCTTTCCATGTCCTTGGAACTCCTGGTTCTCAGACCTTCAGACTGGAACTGTCACAGGATGCTTGGGGTGTTGCTTCACCAGCTGGAAACCTCTGTAGCCAGTGGTGCCTTTGCCTAATTTTTGCTTGGCCCGCTGAGCTCGTTCCACCCACTCAGCCTGGCAGGCTGCGCTTGGCTGGCACTACCGGCTTGGATAACATGCCTGCCAAGGGTGAGCAAACTTGGGATCTGGCCACTGTGCACAACCAGGCACTCCAGCTGTGGCGGGGCAGGCAGCTCCAGGCTCCAGCATGGGTGCTGGCTCACTGCGAGGCTGCAGCTGGACCAGGCGTACCACAAGCAGCTTCCACAGTTGGCACCAAGGGCACACAGTGGTGTCCAGAAGCGTGGAGATGCCAGGAACCACAGAGCTCCAAAGAGGGTGTCACAACCTGGTTTGGGGAGCTTCTAAGTCGGGGCTCCCCAACGGGACCCAGTTGCAAAATGTTCCCTCCTTCTCTCCTTCTGTCTTTTTTTATTATTATTATTTTTAGAAGCAGTTTCACTCTTGTCTCCTAGGTTGGAATGCAAGGGTGCAATCTTGGCTTACTGCAACCTCTGCCTCCCTGGTTCAAATGATTCTCTTGCCTCAGCCTCCCAGATAGCTGTGATTACAGGCGTACGCCACCACGCCCAGCTAATTTTTGTATTTTTAGTAGAGATGGGGTTTCACCATGTTGGCCAAGCTGGTCTCGAACTCCTGACCTCAGGTGTTCCGCCAGCCTCAGCTTCCCAAAGTGCTGGAATTACAGGCATGAGCCAAGGCGCCCAGCCTCCCCTTCTGTCTTCTATTCTTATTGTGTGCAACATGGCAAGCAAGGGGTGTGTTGCAGCCCTTTTGTGTTATACCTCTGTAGTTTCGCCATTTAGCAGGTCCCAAGTTCTTGTCCTGTGTCCAGGAAGAATGAGGTATGCAGACAAGTGGAGGGTAAGCAAGGCAAAGAGGAGCTTTATTGAGTGACAGAATACCTCAGAGGAGACCCACAGTGGGTAGCTCCAGTCTGTAGGCAGCGTGTCCCATCGAGTGTTCAGCTCTTAGAAGAGAGGAGAACGGAGTGGGTATCTCCTCTCCATGGGCAGGTCATTACAAGTGCTCAGCTCCCAACAGAGAGGAGACCCTGGGGTGGGTAGCTCCTCTCAGTAGCTGGTTGTCCTGTTGCCTCAGTGAGTCTGACTGAGTCTGGGGGTTTCTAAGGGCTTCAGAGGGGAGGAAATGTGTGCTTATTTGTCTATGGTCAGCCATGGGTGGGCCCAGAAAAGGCACCATAAGTTCCTACTCCGGTCTACAGGGCTGGCAGCCTGGCCCCCAGGCTTCAGGCCTTCCCTAGCTTGAAGGTGGGGTTTCACAGGGAAACTGCCCCTCTCCGCCCTGGAGTGTGTCTGCCTCCTGACACTGTTCATGGTGCCCAGGCTGTTCATGCTGAGGGGTGCCTGCAGGCCAGTGCCAAGCTGCCCTCAGCATCCCCCTGGCCTCCCTCCCATGCTCGTTGGCACAGAAAGTCCAGAGTCAGTGCTGCCCCGAGCATGTGCACACTGGCCCAGGTTGTGACAGCACCCAGTCTCCGCCTCAACTTTGCTCAGATAGGAGCAGGCAGTGGGAGTGGGGAGAGGCCAGGCAGCAGGAACATGCACTTCTGAGCCCCCTGAGAGTGCGGAGATGCCTGGGTCTGCAGCTGTGGCTTGGGCAGCTGCAGCTGCACCTGGGATGACCGGGCTCCTGCCTGCTTCCAGCTCCCAAGAGCATAGGGAGGCCCAGGTCAACAGCTGTAGCTGCGTGGCTGCAGCTCTACCTGGGGAACAAGAAGTTCCCACTGTCCCAATTCAGAAGGGGGCAGGGCTTTTGCCTATTTCCAGCTCCCACCAGCTCCATGGAGCATGCAGCACTGGCTGCACCTCCTCCACTGCTGCCAGTGTCAGGGCAGCAGCCACTCAAGGTAGGTCGTCACTGCCATCAGAACTAGAATCTATGCAATCAGCTCTGTGGGTCCCAGGTCTTCTAACTGCACCACAGGCTTTCCTGGGTCTTCAGTATACGGGCTGCACATCATGAGACTTCTCAGCTTCATAACTGCATGGGCAAATTCTATATAATCAATCTCATCATATATATGTGTGTGTATATATATTCTATTGGTTCTATTTCTGTGAAGAATCTTGACTAATACAAATAATTTTGATATTATCAATGTTTTCTTTTCCATCTTTTGTCTGTCCTCAGCATTACACATTTCTCTATTATACATATGGCTGCTTTTCCAGAAAAGTGGCCCGGCAATTTGACTTTTCCACAAAAATGGATTCCGTATATTCCATTAAAAAGACTTATGAAATGATGTCATAGGATAAATGTCCAATATGTATTTTCCTTTATCATAATTCACACATAGGTTTGCTGATTTTCTCAGCTTCTATTTTTAAAATTATTGAACTCTAATTGGATTACTTTGATATTGTCGGATGGAGTTACTTTTGAGTATTTTAAACTTGGTTAAATACTCCTTGTTGCTTTGTGCTGTACTTACTGTTTAGTAAAGATAGAGATAAATAGTTTCTTTACTAGAAGTTTTATAAGTATACTAATTTAAAATGCATATATCCCCAGGGATTTTTTGAGTGTTCATATTATATCAACATATTTAACAAATATTCATAGAAAAGGTACTATATGTGATGGTTCACACATACATATAATGTGTAACGCAAAGTAAACATATGTTTTGTAGGTTTTGGAGAAAACTTGTTGAGGACAATGAATACATACCCCTACTTCATGAACTAGGTGTTGGGGGTAGTATTTTAAAAGTGCATTTGGAGTGTGTACGGAATTTAGCTTTAGCCACAAAAAAGTATTTGGTGACAGATTTGCTTTCTTTCTATTAAGAATAAAAATAGGCCGAGCGCGGTGGCTCAAGCCTGTAATCCCAGCACTTTGGGAGGCCGAGATGGGCGGATCACGAGGTCAGGAGATCGAGACCATCCTGGCTAACACGGTGAAACCACGTCTCTACTAAAAAATACAAAAAAACTAGCCGGGCGAGGTGGCGGTGCCTGTAGTCACAGCTACTCGGGAGGCTAAGGCAGGAGAATGGCGGGAACCCGGGAGGCGGAGCTTGCAGTGAGCTGAGATCCGGCCACTGCACTCCAGCCTGGGCGACAGAGCGAGACTCCGTCTCAAAAAAAAAAAAAAAAAAAGAATAAAAATAAAATAAAACTGAGCAAAACATGAAGCAACCAGTTTCAGACACATAACATAGACCTGTGCTCTTCGAGAGAACAAAACTTGATGATGTGAGATGCAGTCTCACCTGGGTGCCTACAAGGGTAAGGTGGAGCCCAGGCATAGTACGGTGGTCTCACTGAGTTCCGCAGGCATAATGTGCAGTTGGAAGCAGCTTAATTTGCTAGAATTTGCATAGCAGGCTGGAGAAGATGGAGCTGAGTGAGTTTTAGAGATAGAATTCTGTACCGGTCTCCTGTTGGTCCTTGTTTACATTCAGTCTGAGAGCTCACAACACATAGCAGAGAGCAGCTCCTATGAGATTTAGAAATGAATGGATATGCACTTTAGAAAAATGCTGAAATTCTCGATTATCCAGAATGGAGAAACTTCACAGGGGATTTAAGAAATTCAGCTGAGCCTCTAGAAAGACCATGCTTTAGGAGAAAAAAACAATAAGTAAATGTTAACACATTAGGAATGAAGTTAGGAAATAGACCTGCTCTAAAAATAAGTAAGATTAAGCCTCATAGAAAAAAAACGATCCAGCAAGAATTTAGCTCTCTGAAAGATCAAAAGTAATTACCCTCTAAAGGAAGACAAATGTATACAATCTGTCAATCAATCACCAGGACCAGTACAAAAACAACACATACAAAAGTAGAAAATGTTGATCGCTAGTTTTAATAGTTGCTACTTAGCTTGCTAGTTATTTTCCATATACATAATTATGTCATTTGCAAATAGGGGAGTTTAATTTCTCTCTCTTTTCTCTAATTTTTACAATTTTTTCATGCCTTTTTGAATGGGTTCAATGATATATACTCTAATCTTTTTTTGTGTTTTTTTTGAGATGGAGTCTCCCTGTGTCACCCAAGCTGGAGTGCAGTGGCACAATCTCAGCTCACTGCAGCCTCTGCCTCCCAGGGTCAAGTCATTCTCCTGCCTCAGCCTCCGTGTAGCTGGGACTCAAGACGCGTGCCACCACATCCAGCTAATTTTTGTATTTTTAGTAGAGACGGGGTTTCACCATACTGGCCAGGCTGGTCTTGAACTCCTGACCTCATGATCTGCCTGCCTCAGCCTCCCCAAGTGCTGGAATTACAGGAGACATATACTCTATTCTTTTTCCATAGATTGAGTTTTTTGAAGAACATATGTATCGTTGTAGCAACCGTTAAAAGCAATTCATAGAGGTATAGGTAAACATCCTTGAAACAAATAGAATTATCTGTCTATATGTATATGTCTGTCTATGTATCTGTGTCTGTCTATCTATCTATCTATCTATCTATCTATCTATCTATCCATCTGTCTGTCTATCTATCTATCTATCTATCTATTGTCTATCATTCTATATATCTAAACATCCCAAGAGAGTTGTTAAAAGTTAAAAGAAAGAGAAGAAAGAAAAGAGATGGGGCAGATAGCAAAGAAAGAGCAAGAGGTGAATGTAAACTCAAATACCTTGATAATTGTTTTAAAATTAAAGTATAGAATAAACACTGCCTATATGCTGTCTACTAGAGATACAATTTAAATATGGAGACAGAAGAAGACAGAAAGCATAAAAGTGGAAAAAGATATATCCTAAAATCATTAAAAATGAAACAATTTTCAGTGACTGTATTAATGTCAGACAATAGAGATATCAAGATAAAGACCACTAGTTAAGATTTTTTTGTTTTTGTTTTTGTTTTTGTTTGAGATGGGGTCTTGCTCTGTCGCCCAGACTGGAGTGTAGTGGCGCAATCTTGGCTCACTGCAACTCTGCCTCCCGGGTTCATGCCATTCTCCTGTCTCAGCCTCCTGAGTAGCTGAGACTACACGCGCCCGCCACCATGCCCAGCTAATTTTTTTGTATTTTTAGTACAGATGGCGTTTCACTGTGTTAGCCAGGATAGTTTCAATCTCCTGACCTCATGATCTGCCCACCTCAGCCTCCCAAAGTGCTGGGATTACAGGTGTGAGTCCCCGCACCTGGTCACTAGTTAAGATTTTAAAAGGAATTTCATAATGTGAAATGAAAAATTAAGAAAGACACAAAACTCCTAATATGAATTCACCTAACAGTGTTTCAAAATATCTGAAACCAAATCACATGGTAGTGAAGAAAGTCAAAACTGCAATCAAAGTTAAAGATTTAATACCATTTTCCCATTGACTGATAGAATAAGAATACTAAATAATCCTTAAGTCTATAAAATATTTAACAAGAACTACCTGCTAACTTTAGTAATCAACATTTATTAAACACATATCCCAAACCTGTAGAAAACATTTAGCAACTTAGACCATAACTTGGACCTTACAAAAAGCTTCATGAAATTTCAAATGAATGAAGAAATTTACAGACCAGGTTAACAAGGTTACAGAACACAAGACCAACATAAAAAAAATTTTATTTCTATTTAGTTAAAAACTGGAAAATAAAATAAACATTTAATATAGAAAACCACAAAAATATGTAACAAAGATTAATTTAACAAATGATATGTATAAATCTTCCACAAAGAATAGAAAACATTAGAGATAAATTTTTTTATTAAATATGTATACCTAGATATTTTTATATAATATATATCTATATAGAGAGATTTTATCTAATGTATGTATTACTTTATATAAATAAAGCAAAATACCATAATTATAAGTTGGAAGACTCGATTTTTTAAAAATGTTAATTGTCCTCAAAGTAATATAGTCATTAATGAAACTCCAGTAAAAATTCTAACAATTTATTTCATAAAATCTAAAAGTTAATCCCAAAATTCATGGATAAATACAAAGGAAGAAAACAAAGCAAATTCCTTAGGAATTCTGCAACTTCAAATTTTATATCTTGATCAAATTATCTTGATAATTACAAGTCCCCAAGAGAGTTATTTTAATTCTATCGAGAGGGTTAGAAAAAATTACTGGGAATTGTAAAATAATTTTCTGTATAAGTTAGTAGTTTTAACATTGAATAATTTAAAATTAAACGTAAATATTGATAATTGTAATAATATTTTAAATAATTCTGTTATTTCATGAATTAGGTATATGCATTTCATTTTAGTCATTTGATGTTTGTAAGAGATTCAAGTAGAAGGGAATATCATATAAGTTACCATTATAAATGAAGTACAAAATTCTGTTGAATAATAGAGTCAAACTTTAGGTTTTAAATTTAAAACCTAAGAGTTTTAAAGAGAAGAGAACTATAAGTTTTTAAGTAATATTAGCATATTCAGAAAGCATAATAACCTTATTTATGTGTTTTTTAGAGTAATATGTGAGGGGGCTTTGTTGATTTGTGCATAGAAATAAAACATGGTAAATTAGCAAATGCATTTTAAAATATTTAAGACAATTTAATTACAGAAATTGTATAACCCACTAATATGGTTTGGCGGTGCCCCCACCCAAATCTCATCTTGAATTGTAATTCCCACAATTCCCATGTGTCGTGAGGGGAATTCAGTGGGAGGTGACTGAATCATAGGGGCGGGTCTTTCCCATGCTGTTCTCATGATAGTAAGTCTCATAAGATCTGATAGCTTTAAAAACGGGACTCTTCATGCACAAGCTCTCTCTTTGCCTGCTGCCATTCATGTAAGACGTGACTTGCTCCTCCTTAACTTCTGCCATGATTGTGAGGCTTTTCCAGCCACATGGAACTATAAGTCCAATTAAAACTCTTTCTTTTGTAAATTGCCCAGTCTCGGCTATGTCTTTATAGCTGTGAGAAAATAGACTAATATAATCTGTTTAAGATACCCAAAAATGTGAAGCGACTTTAGAACTGGGTAACAGACAGAGGTTGGAACAGTTTGGAGGGCTCAGAAGAAGACAGGAACATGTGAGAAAGTTTGGAACTTCCTAGAGACTTGTTGAATGGCTTTGACGAAAAGCCTGATAGTGATATGGACAATAAGGTCCAGACTGAGGCTGTCTCAGATGGAGATGAGGAATTTGTTGAGAACTGGAGCAAACGTGACCCTTGTTATGTTTTAGCAAAGAGACTGGCAGAGTTTTGCCCCTGCCCTAGATATTTGTGGAACTTTCAACTTGAGAGAGATGATTTAGGGTATCTGGGGAAAAAAATTCCAAAGCAACAAAGCATTCAAGAGTTAACTTGGGTGCTGTTAAAAGCACTTAGTTTTACAAGTTAAGCAGAAAATAAACGTTCAGAAAATTTGCAGCCTGACAATGTGATAGAAACAAAAAACCCATTTTCTGAGGAAAAATTCAGGCTGGCTGCAGAAATTTGCAAAAGTTACGAAAAGCCGAATGTTAATCTCCAAGACAATGGAGGAAATGTCTCCAGGGCATGTCAGAGGTCTTCACGGCAGCCCCTCCCATTACAGGCCCAGAGGCCTAAGAGAAGATGGTTTAGTGGGACAGGCCTCCTGTGCTGTGTGTAGTCTAGGGACTTGATGCCTGGCATCCCAGCCACTCCAGCTGTGACTAGAAGGGGCCAAGGTACAGTTTGGGCTGCTGGTTCAGAGGATGGAAGGCACAAGCCTTGGCAGCTTCCACATGGTGTTGAGTCTACAGGTATACAGAAGTCAAGAATAGAGGTTTGGGAACCTCCGCCTAGATTTCAGAAGACACATGGAAATGCTTGGATACCCAGGAAGTAGTCTGCTGCAGGGATAGGGACCTCATGGATCAGAGGCCCCACACAGGGTCAGAGCCCCCACACAGAGTCCCTACTGGGGCACAGCCTAGTGGAGCTGTGAGAATAAGTCCCATCATCCTCCAGACCCCAGAACAGTGGATCCCCTGATAGCTTGCACAGTGCACCTGGGAAAGCCGCAGACACTCAATGCCAGCCTCTGAAAGCAGCTGGGAGGGAAGCTGTACCCTGCAGAGCTACAGGGCGGAGCTGCCCAAAGCCATGGGAACCCACCTCTTGCATCAGTGTGATCTGGATGTGAGACATGGAGCCAAAGAAGATCATTTGGGAGCTTTAAGATTTGACTGCTCTGCTGGATTTCAGACTTGCTAGGTCCTGTGAACCCTTCATTTTGGTCAGTTCCTCCCACTTGGAATGGCTGTATTTACCCAATGCCTCTACCCCTATCGTATCTAGGAAGTAACTAACTTGCTTTCGATTTTACAGGCTAATAGGCAGAAGGGACTTGTCTTGTTTCAGATGAGACTTTGGACTGTGGACTTTTGAGTTAATGCTGAAATGAGTTAAAACTTTGGGGGACTGTTGGGAAGGTATGATTGGTTTTGAAATGTGAGGATATGAGATTTGGGAAGGGTAAAGGGCAGAATAATAAGGTTTGGCTGTGTCGCCACCCAAATCCCATCTTGAATTACAACTCCCACAATTCCCATGCATTGTGGGAGGAACCCCATGGGAGGTGATTTAATCATGGGGGTGGGGCCTTTCCTGTGCCATTCTGATCTGACAGCTTTAAAACCAGCAGTTTGCTGTGCAAGCTCTCTTTTTGCTTGCTGGCATCCATGTAACAGGTGACTTGCTCCTTCTAACCTTCTGCAATGATTGTGAGGCTTCCACAGTCATGTGGAACTGTAAGTCCAGTTAAACCCCTTTCTTTTGTAAATTACCCAGTCTTGTGTATGCCTTTATCAGTAGTGTGCAAAAAGTCTAATACACTCACTTAAAGGTGCTGACTAGTATTTACTGGAATTATGTATAAGTGTTTCAGTTTGAACTAAAAAAGTGTAAAAACAAACTTCTCAGTTTTTTAAATTTTGGCAAATTGTATATTAACTTTTAATACTATTGATAATACTAATAATGTTTTTATCTGCAATAAGTAAGCTGAATTCAAGGATACCAGACATTTTGCATGTGTGAGTTTAAAATTTTTTTTTATTTAAAGAAATGCTACCATCTTTGCATTGTTCTCCCTCTTGGCAATGTTTTAGCCATTAAATTACTTCTTCCTTTATTAGGCAATAACAGTTTTCTTAAAACACCTCAATCCTTTGTCTATAACTACATTAGGAGCTTAAGAACACCCCGGTGGTTATGAGTGGGTTTAAGTGTACCATCTGTGGTTCAATTAAGTGTACACATATTTAATGTATTTAATGCAAAAAATACATTTGAAAAATTTTTTAAGCTTTTATTTTAAGTTCAGGCATACATGGGCAGGTTTGTTACATAGGTAAACTTGTGTCATGAGGGTGTGTTGTACAGAGTATTTCATCACCCAGGTATTAATCCTGGTACTCATTCGCTATTTCTCCTGATGCTCTCCCTTCTCCCACCATCCACCCTCTGATAGGCCCCAAGTGTGTGTTGTTCCCGTCCATGTCTCTATGTGTTCTCATCATTTAGCTCACAATTACAAGACATGGAATCAACCTAAATGCCAGTCAATGATAGACTGGATAAAGAAAATGTGGTACATACACAACTCGGAATACTATATAGCCATAAAAAACCAGATCATGACCTTTGCAGGGACATGGGTGACGCTGGAAGCTATTATCCTTAGCAAACTAATGCAGGCACAAAAACAAAAAATAAACAAACAAAAAATCATTTTTCTCAAAAATACATTTTGCTAAAAAGGGAGACCAAAACTTTAGTGATATTCTTGAACATTCCTGTTTGCATATGACATTATTCTATATCTAGAAATCCCCATAGTCTTGGCCCTAAAGTCTCTTAAGTTGATAAATAACTTCAACAAAGTTTCAGTATACAATTGCTGAGAGCCAAATCAGAAATGAACTTCCATTCACAACTGGCACAAAATGAATAAAATACCTAGGAATACAGCTAACAAGGCAGGTAAAATATCTCTACAATGATAATCTCAAAACACTACTCAAATAAATCAAAGATGACAAAAGCAAACGGAAAAATATTCCATGCTTATGGATAGGAAGAAACAATATTGTTAAAATGGCCAAATTACCCAAAGCAATTACAGATTGAATGTTAATCCTATCAAACTCCCAATGACATTATTCACAGAAGTAGGAAAGTGTTTTTATAATTCATATGGAACAAAAAAAGAGCCCAAGTAGCCAAGACAATCCTAAGCAAAAAGAACAAAGCAGGAGTCATCATGTTGCCCAACTTCAAACCATACTACAGGGCTACAGTAACCAAAAGAGCATGGCAATGGCACCAAAAAAGATATATAGACCAATGGAACAGAATTGAGAGCCTAGAAATAAGGCTGCACACATAGAACTATATGATCTATGACAAAGCTGACAAAAAAAAAAAAAAAAAAAATGGGAAAGGACTCCTTATTCAATAAATGGTTCTAGGATAACTGTCTAGCCCTAAACAGATGATAGACACTTGACCCCTTCCTTACACCATATGCACAAATAAAATCAAGATGGATTAAATACTTAAATATAAAACCCAAAAGTTTAAAAATGCTGACTATGCATCTGACAAAGGTCTAATATCTAGCATTTATAAGAAACTTAAACAAATTTACAAGAAAAAAAAATCCCATTAAAAGGTGGGCAAAGGACATGAACAGACACTTCTCAAAAGAAGACATACAGCCAACAAACATATGAAAAAAAAGCTCAATATCACTGATCATTAGAGAAATGCAAATCAAAACCACAATGATACCAGTCAAAATGGCTACTATTTAAAAGTCAAGGCCAGGCATGGTGGGTCATGCCTGTAATTCCAGCACTCCAGGAGGCTGAGGTGGATGGGTCACTTGAGGTCAGGAGTTCAAGACCAGCCTGGCCAACACAGCAAAACCCCATCTTCACTAAAAATACAAACAGTAGCTGGGTGTGGTAGTGCTCCCTGTAATCCCAGCTAGTCTGGAGGCTGAGGCAGGAGAATTGCTTGAACCCAGGAGGTGGAGGTTGCAGTGAATCAAAATTGTGCCACTGCATTCCAGCCTGAATGACAGAGTGAGACTCCATCTCAAATTAAAAAAAAAAAAAAAAAAAAAAAGTTAAAAAAAAAAGCAGATAGTGGCAAGGTTGCAGAAAAAAGAAAAATGTTTTACACATTGCTGGTAGAAGTGTAAATTGGTTCAACTATTCTGGAAAGCAGTGTGGCAATTCCTCAAAAAGCTAAAAACAGAACTACTACTTGACTCAGCAATCCCATTACTTGGTATATACCCAGAGGAATATAAAGTATTCTACCATAAAGACATGTACGTGAATGTTCATTGCAGCACTGCTCACAATAGCAAAGACATCGAATCAACCTAAATGCCTATCTACGGAAGACTGGATAAAGAAAATGTGGTACATATATACCATGGAATACTATATAGACAGCAAAAAAGAACAACATCATGTCCTTTGAAGGAACATGGATAAAGCTAGAGGCTGTTATCCTTAGCAAACGAACACAGGAACAGAAAACCTAATACTGCATGTTCTCACTTATCAGTAGGAATTAAATGATGAGAACTCATGAACACAAAGAGGGGAACAACAGACAATGAGACCTACCAGAGGGTGGAGGTTGGGAGAAGGGAGAGGAGCAGAAAAAATAACTATTGGGTACCAGCCTTAGTGTCTGGGTGATGTAATAATTTGTAAGGAAAACCTTCATGACATGAATTTACCTATTTAACAAACCTGCTCATGTACACCTGAACCTAAAAGTTTAAAAACATCAAAGTAAATAAAACAAAAAAGATTTGTTGTCCCTGTTGTGTTTAGCTTTCTGTAAGTGTCAATTTGGTCAAGGTAGTTGTTGGTGTGTTTATTTCAAATTACACATAAGTTTTCTGGTATTTGTGTCTAGTTCTATCAAACCCTTAATGGTGTATATTAACATCTCCAACCAGCATGACCTTTGTATATTTATTTTTGCTTCAGTTTAATAAATTTTGCTTTAAGTTCTACTATTAGGCAAATGTTGTTTATTATTGCTGTCTTCATGATGTCTTGACCCTTTTATTAATGTCTATCTTTATTTCTGATAATATACTTTGCCTGAAAATCTTCTGTATCCGATAGTGTATCCACTTCCTTATTCTTATGTTTACCCTTTGCATGATATAAATTTTTCTATTCTTTTACTTTCTCCTTATCTATTTTTTATGTTTAACATGAGTCTCTTGCAGATGGCATCTATCTAGGTTTTACAATTGTATTCACTTATTTCTATTCTTTGTATTTCAATACAAATATTTGGTCCATTATTATTTAAAGTTATAGTAATCCACATGGATGCATAATGTCTAGCATTTTAATTTTTTTGGTCCCCTCTGCTTTTGGTTTCTTTTTCCCCTTGTTTTGCCTTAATTTAAATAACAGGATATTTATTTATAATTATATCTTAACTGATCTCTTGGCAATGTAACATTTATCTATTTGCATTATTTTAGCTCTTGCTCAAGAGATAATATATATTTGTAACTTTTCACAGTCTATTAAGAGTTACATTGTACAACTTTATGTAAAATGTAGATATCATACAATGATTTAAGACAATTTAGCATGTCTGAAGTACTTTATGCCTTGTTTTATGTGTATTATGCTTCTATTTATCATAAGCTCCTGGATACAATTGCTGAGAGCAATAATCTATACACAGTTTTATATTTTAAAGAAATGTATATGACAAACATAGTCTGCATGTTTACCAAATATTTTACTTCCCAGTGCTCTTCATTCTTTCTTGAAAATCCAAATATCCACTCTGCATAATTTCTTTTTTGTTGAAGTACTTATTTGCTTCATTATGCAAATTTTCCTCTAATATATTTAATAATGTTTTTAATTTCACTTGCATTTTTAAAGATATGTTCATTAAATATAAAATGTTGTTTTATTTTGGTTTGGGTTTGTTTGTCTTGAGGGTTTTTTTGAAGACTTTGGATTCCTTTTTAGCAGTTTATAGATATCATTCCCCTGTTTTCTACTATCTCGTGCTTCTGATAAGAATTGCCTAGTTATTCAAATTGCTCCTGTCTTGTTTGCATTGTGTTATTTCTCTGTCCCCTTATACAACATTGTCTGTATCTGGGGGTTCAGAAATTTACCTATAGTGTGTTTAGTATACATTTATTTCTTACTGATTAGGCTTCTGTGACTTTTTCACTATCTAAATGTATGTCTTTCAATAATTTGAGGTGTAGGGGTCATCACCTTTTAACATAGCTTCTCTGTATGTTTTATTTGTCCTTCTGTTTTGGGTCTCCAGTTACATCGATGTTAAGTATTTTTATATTGCCTCACAAGTTCCTGATACTTGGTTCATTATTATTTTTAATCTTAATTCTTTTTGTACATCAGATTAGATAACTATTTTATTGATCTGTATTCATTCTCACATATTTTTCTGTCCTCTCCATCTTCTGCTAGGGTCACGTGGTGAATTTTTTTTTTTTTTTTTTGCTATAATTTTCTGTACTGTGTCTTTCAGTTGTTTAATTTCTGCTTTTCTTTTGTAACAATTATGGGGTTTTTTTTGTTTTGTTTTTTGTTTTTGTTTTTTTGTCTTTGAGCATATTTTCAGGTGTACTAATTCCAACACCAAAGTCACCATGGAGTTGGCCTTCATTTTCCTTTACCTTGAGTATGGGTCACATTTGCGGTTACTTTATATGCATAGAAACTGGTGTTCTATCTTAGATATTATGAATAGTAAAGTTTGAAGACTTTGGATTCTGTTTTCCAAAGTTATTTGTATTAAGTTAAAAAGAACACCAGATGGTTAATAAAAGCTACACTCAGACCCTAAACTAAAATCTTATATCAGACTCTAAACTAAAATCTTATGTCAATCTTATAAACCAAAATCTTATAAACATGTCCCTTCAAAGGACATGATCTTGTCCTTTTTTGCTGTCTATACAGTATTCCATGGTATAGATGTACCACATTTTCTTTATCCAGTCATCTCTTGATAGGCATTTAGGTTGATTCGATGAGTGAGCAGTGCTGCAATGAACATTCACTTGCATGTTTTGTGGTATAAGACTCTAAACTAAAATCTTATATCTTATATTTTCACCTGACTTGTGGTGCTAGGAATGCAACCGTGCATGCATACTTTAGAGATCAGAGAGAGATTTGAGCAGATACTATGCAAAGGGCTGCTTTTTCCTGCAGTTTTCTGTTTTTCAAAGTTTGCTCTTTTTGCGTGCACCTCAGACTCAGTTATTTAGTTCTTCAAAGAAGACTACAGTTTTTCCATTGGAATTTAACCAGGCTACAATTGGGATGTGCCCTCAGACAGAAATGGACAGATTGGTAACTCTCCCAGTACGTTTTTCTCTGCCAATGGCCTTCTATTCTTGTTCAATTTGCAATGCCCTCAGTTGGTTGTGATTTCTCATAATTTATAGTTATTTGCAGAAGGAACGGGTTGATTTAATAGGAGCTACTATACCAGGACCAGAAAATGAATTTTTAATTCTAGGGCAAGAATTTTCTTTTTTCTGAAACATTCAACAATAGTTGATATCCTTGTGTTTCTTCCCTATTCTTAGTCTATAATTCTGTGACATGCTCAGAAAGTTACCCTATTTCTCCAAGTATTCTAATTTGGGGTTGACAGTATTTATTGAAAACCTTAGTAATAATTGACCAAAATATCCTGAACTTGCAGTGTTTTAATCTCATTTTGCTTGAACCCTATAGGCATAACACAATACAGATAAGACAGCATTTTTTTTAATTTCTCCATTAACTTATGTTGTTAAGTCCAACTGCTTCAAGGTGAAGCAGTTGCTATAATATTTATGAAAGTCATATTATTGCAGAGTCCATTACAAGAAAGGAAGCAGCTAGATCACAGGTTTTAGATATAACTTTTACTGCCCAAGGCTGTTATTTAAACTCCAGGACTGACTAAAGTGGTGTGATCACCATTTTTCAAAACATACTTACCATTTTCACTTGATTTTAGCCAAAAGGCTGAGAAGCAATAACTTACCATTTTCTATTAGTATTTTCTATGAAGCCAGAACCAAAACATATGAGGACAACTGCATTTATACATATATCCATATTATATTTAGCATTCTATTTTTTTGGTCATAAACAACACTGAGAGGTCTTAATAGTGTTCATTTTGTGATTTGATAAGAAACATATTCAAAATTCTGATGAGCAGATGTTTTCTGAGGTTTATTTTTTTTTAGCTATCATCAACAATAGAGCTCCTTTAAGAGAATATCATGAAAATCATTTAGCTCTTATGTGTGGTATAAAATGTGATAGTTTAGATAGCATTGCAAATGAATGCTGACTATCGAAAAAAATGTTGGAGGAAAAAAGACAGAGTAGGCAAACAGAATTTTTAAAGATTTCTTGCTAGTTATAATTTTGAAACAAGACTTTTCTCTGGCTACCTAATATTGAAGACTTTTTGTGTGATTTCATCTCTCTCATGACTGAAATCTCAGATTTTTACTTCTAGCCAAGGTTTTTCTCTTGAATACACACACTGTATATATTATATTATAATATATGTTATACATATTTATAATATAATAAAATGTAAATTATGTAAGCATGTATCTCTATATATACACACATATATACACACACAGATAATTCTGTATAATAGCATTTAATTTTTTTACATCACACTTTGAGGAAGGACTTTGAGAAGGAAATATTTGTGTGAGGAGTTTCATGGACCCATATGCTAATGAAACAACACTGTCTGTTAACATTTTTTTAAATAAAGTCTCTGGAAATTATCCTGAGCAGATAAAACTAACTGATAGACATTGTTTAAAAAATATCCTAAAATATAGCAAATCTTGGTAAGAACAAGGAAAATCTGTGTGCTTGAGCCATAACCTACCACCTCTTGCTTTCCCCCATCTCCCGTTTTGGAATAATAAAAACACCATTCTGGGTGCCGTGACCATGAAAATGGGATTCTCTCTTTCCTCAGCTACTAATCAGTAGAAGCAGAAATCCGACAATTTTTAATCTACACAGTTTCTGGCGAAGAGTCTAAATTCAAGGCAAGGGTGGCTAAGAAGTCTGTTGCTCCTTCCCTGTAGTTGGCCCCTTGGATTAAAGAGCAGGCTATACCCAAGTATGGCAGACTGAGAACATTGGAACCCAGTTTATCATCACCCAGACCACTCATAAAGAGGAAACTGAATACGAGGAAGATGACAGGCTGCCAACCTTGCCCAGCACCAGCTTAGAAAACAGAGATGTCCCCAGCACTTGGGAGGCTAAGGCGGGCGGATCATGAGGTCAGGAGTTCGAGACCAGCCTGAACAACATGGTGAAACCCCGTCTGTACTAAAAATACAAAAGTTAGTCAGGTGTGGTGGTGGGTGCCTGTAATCTCAGCTACTCAGGCGGCTAGAGCAGGAGAATTGCTTGAACCCAGGAGCCGGAGGTCACAGTGAGCTGAGATCATGCCACTGTACTCCAGCGTGGGTGACAGAGCGAGCCTCTGCCTGAGAAAAAAACAAAACAAAACAACAACAACAACAAAAACAGAGGTGTCCTATTGAGAGTAGCATGACGCTTTCCCACCCCCATTCCTGGATCAGTAATTCGGGGACAGTACCCAGGAGAAAAGGCTGGCCTTAAGAACAGAGCTCTGACCTTCTCCGCAAATGAGCTGCCTTTAGTTGGAAAACAGTGTAAGTCAGTTCGAGACTAAAGGTACTGGTAGAAACAATGGAGGCTTCTTTAGCAAGCAATTAGTAGGGCAATGACAACCCAATGGGAGAAACCAGCAAAACCTTAGGCCAGCTAGGGTCCCAGAGAGAATTAGAGACAGAAACAGAGAAGAGAAAACCTCCTGTGGTATAAAAATAAATCTCAAAGCCTGGTCCCAGACTTTTACTGGCCTAACCTGTAATGACAAAGGTGGCAGCAATTATTTGTTTTAGGCCTTGGAACAATTTATACACCAGAACATTTTTTAAAACAATGGATAAAATAATCTGTACTTAATGGAGGCTAACAGTTGGGTATGATACAGTGAACTATGATGCAGACAGCACAACAGTGACATCAGGAAAGAGAAAGTCGAAGAAAGCTCTGGTAAAACCGCTGTCATCTAAGATGACAGAGAAACAAATGAAGAAAACCAAAAATTTCAAACAAAAAGGTTACTCTAACAAACTCAACAAACAAATGCGTATTTGTTCTTTTTGCTTATTTTGTTTTTTAAAAGACAACATTGTATAAACTAATAATTATAGCAATATATTGTTGGCTTTCTAACATAGGTAGATAAAATATGCATAGCAATGATAGCACAAAAAGGACGATGAAGAAAAAGAGTTCTATATGGGTTAGGCGTCTACATTTTGATTTCTCACTAAAGTTAATATACATCTGAAGTACATTCGAACAAGATAAGATGAATGTAATAAACTAGACCAGCCACTGCTGGGGCTCAGGATATGACACCCTAAAACATGTCACCTTCGAATAGGCAGAAAGGTCATTCTGAGCCTTTATTCTGTTTTGCTCCCCTGAGATTATAAAAAAAAATTGTCCCTCCTGTCTCCCCTGAAGACCCTCATGTGAGAAGTGTTCTGCCTTATGCCCAGAGGAAAACAATAAACACGCAGAGACACAGAGAAGAATCAGAGCAAACAGGCCATGCTAAGTTGCCTCCTGTTTATTACTATTAGATCATACTCTTTTTGTCCAATCGCATGTTTATGTGACTGTTCATGCTTCAATAAACCTAACTATAAAAATACAGAATTTTCCTTGGGTCTTTGATCTTCATTTTTCAGACTTTTTTTTTTTTTTTTTTTTTTTTGGCAGGGTCTTGCTCTGTCACCCATGCTGGAGTGCGGTGATGTGATCTCGGCTCATTACAACCTCTGCCTCCCAGGTTCAAGTGATTCTCATGTCTAAGCGTCCCAAGTAGCTGGAATTACAGGCATGCACCATCATGCCCAGCTAATTTTTATATTTGTAGTAGAGATGGGGTTCTGCCATATTCATATTGGCCAGGCTGGTCTTAAACTCATGGCCTCAAGTGGTCCACCCACATCAGCCTCCCAGTGTGCTGGGATTACAGGCAAGAGCCATCACACCCGGTTTTTGTCATATAAAACTTTGGTAGAATAAATTTATTATCGTTTTCTCTTCTCAGTCTGTTGTTTGTTGTAGAGATACTAGCCATGATCTTAGAGTGGTGAGATAAGGATTACTTTTTCCTCTGCTACTCCACTAAGAAAAAATGCAAAAATTATAAAGGATAAAAGCACTAAAGAATTAAGATGTTAGAGTAGAAAATAATCACAATTCAAAGGAAAGCAGTAAAGAAGAACAGAGTAGCAACAAAGAAAACAGAGAAAAACAGTTAATTGGTAGATGTAAATCTATTACATGAATAATAACATTAATAATTATGGACCCCAAAAAAGTTCAATCTAAGGCAAAGACTGCCAGGATAGCTAAGTAAAAATAAGGCCTAACTGTATGCTGTCTACAGGACACATACTGTAGCCACAAGAAAAAATAGCTTGGAACCAGAGACATACGAAACTCTGTATCATGCAAACAGCAAACATAAGAAACTTAAAATGGGTATACTAACATCAAACAAAAATATAATTTAACCAACAGATGTTTAAGACATAAAAAACTACATATTGATTAAAGGGTTAATTAAGTATGATATAAATACTATCAATATACATGCACATAAAAACAGTCGCAAAGTACAGGACACAAAAATTAACAGGGAGATATAGACAATTAAAAAATAGTGGTTGAAGACTTCAATAAGTATCATGGTTAATTTTGTGTTAAACTTGACTGAGTCATGGAATGTCCAGATAGCTGGTTGAACATTATTTCTGGGTGTGTCTGGAGGGTGTTTCCAAACCCAGAATCCAGAAGGCCAGCCTTCAAGCCCAGACTGAATTCTGTGCCAGGGGAAGCATCAGAGCCCTGGCATCAAGAAATGGTCAATTCACAGATTGATAAAAAGAATTTACCAACAACAGTATAGGTTTGAAAAAGGGAAGTTTATTAGAAAGCACGCTGTGAAAGGGTGCAGTGGGGCACCTCCGCATGAGAGGGCTGAGTGTTCCATGGGGGATTTTTTCCTTGGGAGCATTTATGGACCTTAAGGAAGAAACTTGAGGATAATTTGGACCACACTAGCCAGGTTTGTCATGATACATGATTGCATTTGTAGTAATTTTGGTGCCTTAATGTAAGTAAGGGTTGCAAAATGAGTTGTGGCATGGCATTCTGGAGATGAATAGAAATTCTAGTTATTTACAAATTTTACGTTGAAAAGAGGCCTGGAACCAGATGCTGACTTTAAATGCTAGGGAAGTTTAATTACTTTTAAATTCCCCCAGATAAGGAGTTTTGCCTCCAGATGGCCTGTTTGATGGTCATCGGGTGGTCTTTGCTCTCTTCTGAATTCCTCAGATAAGGAGTTTTTGTCTCAGGTCCTGTTAATAGTCACCAGGTGACTTTCGCTCTCCTCATTCTGCACTATTGGCTCTCTGGCTCTCAGGTCCACTAACTACATCACCAGTGTTTCCAGGTCTCCAGTTTGCAGACAGCAGCTTGTGTGACGTCTCAGCCTTCATATTCATGTGAGATAATAGGCTAGAGTAAGAGACAGATATAGAGAAGGAGATGATAGATAGATAGATAGATAGATAGATAGATAGATAGATAGGAGATAGATAATCTATTGATTGTTTCTCCAGAGAACTCTGACTAACACAAATATCAAATATTCAATAAGGAATGAAAAAATTGTGCAGAACAACAAGGAAAAAGAAAACTTAAATAACACAATTATCCAACTAGATCGAATTGCTAGATCTCATAGTCATATATAGAAAACAACACCAAACAACAACAGAATACACATTCTCTCAAGTGCACATGGAACATTCTCCATGCTAGACCATAGCCAGGTCACAAAATAAGACAATAAAATTTAAAAGATTTGAATCATGCAATGTATGCTCTGAGTCCATAACATAAGGAAATTGGAAATTACTAGTAAATAAATTTGGAAAATTTCCAAATATATACAAGTTAAGTATAATACTAATAAATTAAACCAATAGGTCAAAGGAGAAATCACAACAGGAATTAGAAAACACTAAGATAAATAAAAATAAAGACAGCATAACAAAAGTCATGGACTGCACCTAAATCAGTGCATAGAGGGAAATTTATCGCTGTAAATGCCTCTGTGAAAAAGGAGAAAGATCTCAAATTGTTATGGGGTGAATGTTGTATCCCCCTATATTTATATGTTAAAGTGTTAGCTCCCATTACCACAGAAATTGATAGTGTTCATACAGTCTTTACAAAGGTAATAGAGATTAAATGAAGTCATTAAGGCAGACCCTAATCCAATATGACTGGACAGAGACAGGTACACAAGGAGGACCATATAAGACTCAGGAAAAACTCATCTACAAGCCAAAGAGTGAGACCTCAGAAGAAACCAATGCTGTCAACATCTTGATCTTAGAATTCAAGCCTCTAGAAATGTTAGACTGTGATACTTTGTTTTGTGATACTAGTTTTGATACTAGTTTGTGATACTTTGTTTTGTTTTGTGATATGTAGCAAATTAATAATTTAACCTTCTACCTTAAGGCACTGTAAAAAGAGAGAAAACTAAATTCAAAGTAAGAAGAAGAAAGGAAACAACAAATACTAGTGTGAAAATCAATAAAATAGCAAAAAAAAAAAGCGATAAATAAACAAAAAATTTGTCCTTTGCAAAGGCAAATATTGACAAATACTGAGCTAGACTGACCAAGAAATGAGAGAAAACTCAACTTATTACTATCAATAATGAAAGAACATTACTACTGTTCTTATATAATTTTTTAAAGATTAGAAACAATAGTATAAACATTAGATAACTTAGATAAAGTGAAAAAATAAAAAGACAAAACCAACAAAACTGACTTAGGAACAAATAGACAGTCTGAACTGACCTACAAGGAAAATGATTGAATTAGTGATTGAAAAAAAATTACAACAAAGAAAAACTCAGACACAGATGACTTCAGTAGTGAACTCTAGCATACATTTGATGAAAAATTAATAGAAATTCTTCACAATTGTTTTTCAAAAGTCAGAAACAAAGAGAAGAGTTCACAACCCATTGTGTAAGGCCTAATTAGTTTTATACTAAAATCAAACAAAGACATGGTAAGAAAATAAAACTACAAACCAATGTCTCTTATGAATATAGACACAAAACATTCTTAGAAGAATATTACCAAATCAAATCCAGCAATAAATAAGAAGAATTATGCACCAAAACTTGGGGGTGGGGAATTTACCCAAGGAATGTAAGGTTGTTTTCATATAAAAAAAATAAAATAATGCTATGAGCCATATTATTAGAACACATGACACATACACACACCATGATACAGGAAACACTAGCCAGGGCAGTTAGGAAAGAAAAGAAAGGCATAAGTTAAAACTAAAAACAATATAATAGTCCCTGTGAGAAAATAACCTAATTTTATATTTGGAAAATCCTAAAACATCTAGTACAAACTAGTAATATCTTTGGCAACTAATAAATACATTTGGAAAGGTTTCAGGACATAAGATCAATATAAAAATAAACTATTTCCAGTGAACAGTCAAAAGTAAGATTGAGAAAATAATTTGAAAGGAATGAAATAGAATAAAATATCTAGAAATAAATTTACCCAAGGAAATGAAAAACTTGTATATTTAGAACTGTAACCCATTGCTGAAAAAAATTAGGAATGGTTAATTAAATTTTAAATATCACAGATTCATAAATTTTGAGACTTAATATTGTTAAGCTGACAATACTCCTCAAAGGGATCTACAGATTCTGTTCAATCTCTTTCACAATTCTGACAGCTTTGTGAAGAAATGTAAATGTCAATGCTTAAATTCTTATGGAATTACAAGGACCCTGAATGACAAAACAATATTTTAAAAAATGTCTGGTGAGGTAGCCCATCCCTGTAACCCCAGTACTCTGGGAGGCCTAGGCGGGAGGATCACTTGAGCCCAGGAGTTTGAGATGAATGTGGGTAGCATAGTGAGAGCTCTTCTTTACAAAAGAATTTTAACAATTAGCCAGGCATGGTGGTGCATGCCTGTGGTCCCAGCTACTTGGGAGGCTGAGGTGTTTATTGCTTAAGCCTGGGAGCTTCAGGCTGCAGTGAGCTCTGATGGCATCACTACACTCCAGCCTTGTTTGACAGAACAAGACCCTGTCTCAAAAGAAAAGAATAAATAAATTGGAGGAGTGTTATTTTCTATTTCAGAACTACTGGCAATATTACGTTGTACCAAAATAAGGTCAGGCATATTGATAAAGGGAATAGAACTGATAGTCCATAAATCAACCCTTATATTAACAATTGATTTTCAACAAGGTTGCCAAGAAAATTCAATTGAGAAAGAATATTATTTTCAATAAATGATGATTAGACAACATAAGCACATGTAAATAAGTTGGAACATTTCCTCACACCATATACAAACATTAATTCAAAATGTATTACAGACCAAAATGTTAAGAGATAAAGAACTCAGAAAAATACATTAGTAAATATTCATGGCTTTGGATTAATCAAAGCTTCTTAGATATCACACCAAAAGCACAAATAACAAGAAAAAAAGAGAAATTTTGACTTTATCAAAATTAAAAACATTTGTTCTTCAAAGGATATCATCAAGACTGCAACCATAAGTCACAGAATTTGAGGAAATGTTCACATATTATAAACCTGATAAAGGATTTGAATTCTAAACTCTGACAACTCAATAGTAAATATGTAAATAAGGTAATCCCAAATGAGCTTATGATTTTTTAAATACTTATATATGCAAATGACCAATAAGCACATGGATAAATGCCTAACATTGCTATTAGATACATGCGAATCAATCCCACAATGAGATACCACTTCACACTCACGTATGGCTGTAATTTAAAAAACAGATTAGGCCGGGCGCGGTGGCTCAAGCCTGTAATCCCAGCACTCTGGGAGGCCGAGACGGGCGGATCACGAGGTCAGGAGATCAAGACCATCCTGGCTAACACGGTGAAACCCCGTCTCTACTAAAAAAAATACAAAAAACTAGCCGGGCGAGGTGGCGAGCGCCTGTAGTCCCAGCTACTCGGGAGGCTGAGGCAGAAGAATGGTGGGAACCTGGGAGGCGGAGCTTGCGATGCGGCCACTGCACTCCAGCCCGGGCAACAGAGCGAGACTCCGTCTCAAAAAAAAAAAATAAATAAAAAATAAAATAATAAAATAAAAAACAGATTAAAAAAGAGACAGATAAGACAAGTGTTAGTAAGGATGTGGAGAAACTGAAATCCTCATATGATGTTGGTGAAATTATAAAATGGTGAAGAAACTTTAAAAAGTAGTTTGGCAGTTCATTAAAAAGCTAGACCTGGCTGGGCGCACTGGCTCACGCCCGTAATCCCAGCACTTTGGGAGGCCAAAACAGGCAGATCACGAGGTCAGGAGATCGAGACCATCCTGGCTAACACAGTGAAACCCTGTCTCTAGTAATAATACAAAAAATTAGCCGGGTGTGGTGGTGGGCGCCTGTAGTCCCAGCTACTCAGGAGGCTGAGGCAGGAGAATGGCTGAAACCGGGAGGTGGAGCTTGCAGTGAGCCAAGATCGCGCCACTGCACTCCAGCCTGGGCGACACAGCAAGACTCCATCTCAAAAAAAAAAAAAAAAAGCTAAACCTTAGAGTTACTATATGACCTAGCAATTCCATTCCTAAGTGTATGTCAAAGAGAAAATAAAACGTATGTCCACACAAAAATGAACAAGAGTGTTCATAGCAGGATTATTAATAATAGTTAAAGATGGAAACAATTCAAATATCCACAACCAAATAAGTAAATGTGGTATGTCCATAAAATTAAGTAAAATGTGGTATCTCCATACAATGAAATATTAAGCAATAATAAGTAATAAAGTACTGATAAATGCTACAACAAAATGAATATTGCTAAATTCAAGGAGCCAGTAGCCAAAGACCCCGTTATGTGATTAAATTTACATGAAACATGAAGAATAGGAAAATCCATAGACACAAAGTAAATTTTCAATTGCCTAGGTGGGGAAGGTAGAGGAAAAATTGACAAATAGTTTATGGATGTGGTGTTTTGGGGACGGTAATGAAAGTATTCTAAACTTGATTGTGGTCATGGTTTCACAACTCTGTGAATATGGTAAAAAGAAAAAACATTGAATTATACACTTTAAATGGTTGAATTGTATACTATATGAATTATACATCAGTAAAGCTGTTATATAATAAAAACCATTCAGTAACACAGTGTCTTTATAATTTATACTATACACATGAAAACAGTAAGACAGGTATGGTGATAACCTTTAAAAAGCCAATTGAAGAGCCATATTGTCTAATTCTGTCTTCTTGCTGTAGTCTAGATGTTACTGTATATCTCCAACTGGATGTCCCATAGACATCCAATCTCATTAAATCTGGAATTAAATCAAATATAATGTTCTTGTCACATAAAGCAGCTGCCTTCTCAATATTTTCTATTTTCCTTACTTTTTAAAATGAAACCACCATGGATATCCCCTAAAAGTACATCACTCTCCTTCATTCCTTCTAGTTCATCAAACCCTATCAATTAGACCATCTTGACCATCTGGCTCTCTTCTGTCAGCCTTTCATGGTCATGTATTTGCCTGAATTACTGTAACTCTTCTTTTTTCTTTTAATCTCAACTTCTCTACTCCATTCTAAAAATAAAATCTTATTTATCTATTGCTGTACAGAAAAGAACTTCTACAGAGCAAAAGAAACTATCCACAGAGCCAACAGACAACCTATAGAGTGGTAGAAAATATTTGCAAGCTATGCACTGTCAAAGATCTAATATATAGCATCTGTAAGGAACTTAAACAGATTTACAAGAAAAAAAACATTAAAAAGTGGGCAAATGACATAAACATACACTTTTTAAAAGAAGGCATATATGTGGTCAATAAACATATTAAAAATATTCAGCATCACTAATAATTAGAGAAATGCAAATCAAAACCACAATGACATACCATCTCACACCAGTCAGAATGACTGTTATTATTAAAAAGTCAAAAAATAACATGCTGGTAAGGTTGTAGAAGAAAATGAATGCTTATCCACTGCTGGTGGGAGTGTAAATTAGTTCGGCCATTGTGGAAAGCAGTGTGGCATTTCCTCAAAGAACTTAAAACAGAATAACCATTTGACCCAGCAATCCCATTACTGGGTATATACCCAAGGTAATATTAATCATTCTAGCACAGAGACACATGCATGCATATGTTCATTGCAGTGCTATTCACAATAGCAAAGACATGGAATCAAGCTAAATGCCTATCAACAGTAGACTGGATAAAGAATATGTGGTATATGTACACCATGGAATACTATGCAGCCATAAAAAAAGAATGAGATAGTGTCCTTTTTAGCAAAAAGGATGGAGCTGGAGGCCATTATCTTAGCATAGGACGAGAAAACTACATATGGCATGTTCTAACTTATAAGTGGAAGCTAAACAAGAAGAATACATGGATATTAGGAGGCGTAAACAGGCACTGGGACCTACTTGATGGTGGAGGATGGGAGGAGGGAGAGGATCAGAAAAGATAACTGTTGAGTACTATGCTAATTAACTGGGTGATGAAATTATCTGTACAACAAACCCCTATGACATGTAATTTACCTGTATAGCAAACCTGCACATGTATCCCTGCACATAAAATAAAAATTAGAAAATAAGAAAACCACGTTAAAACTCAGTTGCTAAAAACAATAGTTTGTTATTTCTTATGATTATATAGAAGGGTTGGGTTCATTTGGTTGGTTCTTTCCTAGGTTTCTACTGTGGTTCCTCAGATGCTATTGCAGTCTGGGACTAGAGGGTCTCAAGTGTTCACGTCAGGAGACTTGGTGCTGGCTAATGGCTGAGCCTTTCTCCATGTTGTGAAAGGAAAATAAATCTTGGGGTCCCCAAATCACTAAGCCAAGGGGCAAGTCAAGCTGGAAGCTATGTCAAGCAAACCTGCCTTGCATTTTATTCCTAAATAACATAGCTACAAAGATAAGAAGCTTCATACTTCCCTCACGATTTGCTCACAAGGAAGTTCCTTGTGGACATAGGACAGAGCTCAAAGCCATCCCTTTGCTTATGTGAGACTAATGCATAACTGATTGCTTCCTTTGCCTTATTGTTTCACTAAGCCAGATTAAGGCATAAGGGACTATTCCTGTAGATCACATATTAACTGAAAGGCTAATCAGAAATTCAAACGAATGCAATCGTTTGTCTTTTATCTACCGCTGACCTGGAAGCCCCTTCCCCTGTTCGAGTTGTCCCACTTTTCTGTACTGAAACAATTACATCTTACATATGTTGATTGATGTCTGTGTCTCCCTAAAATGTATAAAACCAAGTTGCACCCTGACTACCTTTGGCCCATGTGGTAGGCCCTCCTGAGGCTTTTCACAGGCATGTCCTTAACCTTGGCAAAATAAGCTTTCTAAATTGATTGAGAACTGTCTTCTTGGTTTATAATGTGATTTCTCATACTCTGTAATACTAGCCCAGGGTGCCTTACATGGTAGAGGGAGGAATTCCATAGAGTAAGCATAGAAGCTTCGAGGCCTTTTAAATTCTAGGTTCTGGAATTCACACAATATAATGTCTGCCCCATTCTGTTGACCAGAGTAAGTCGTAAATGCAACCCAGATTCAAGACTAAGGGAAATAGACTCCTTCCTTTGATAAAAGAAGCTGCAAGGAGTGTTTAGTGCTTAATGAATATAAGAAATGTGGCAATGCTTAAGCAACCAAATAAATATGATTAAAAATTGCTTTGTTAATCCCAGATGATGTTTACCCATGATCTACGTGATAGTTACAGAGTAGTATACAAATAACATACATTTATAACAAAATAACATAAATTCAAGGTAAGAATATGTTTTATCTAGCTGGCATCAAATATTGCAATTTAATATCTTGAGATGGGGAATGATATTTTTAGTTTCCCCTTCACTTTGTCTTGTTAAACATTTAAATTACTTGTCTATCCCTGTAGAAAATTGAATTTGTAATCTTTAGTTCTACAATGAAACCAAAAACTAAATTTAAAAAAAAATTATACCCCAGCATGCTAAGCAATTCCCCATGACTTTTCAGCGAAATATTACTATTCCTCTCAGAATTTTTTACAAGTCACAAAAACTATTTGATTGATTATAACTTCTAGTCTTCGTGATGATAATGCACAGCTCTTAGGAATAAGGAAGATGCATATCCAGCTCATTGGAAACAGAACTGGGGCAGAAACAGGGATCTCAGTAGCAAAAATTTGGGCACAGGGTATTCAGGAGACTGCCATCACATGACTTAACCAAATCTCTGGGCATCTTTTAAGTTTCACATGCCTGAGAGATGCTGAATGGAATTTGCATGGATTCCAAAATCCTCCTTAAGCCAAGGGAGTAAGAGCATTTGGGGCTGGCTAATGTCAGTCTCATCCCAATCACAATTGTCAGAGACACAGATGTCAGATGGACTAGTGGGGACAGTGTAAAAGAAGAGAAAGAGAGAAACACTTGCAGTTGCCAAAATTTAGCAAGCTTTTCAAAAACACTACATCTCTGACTCTACCTCTGCTGTTTCTTCTGCCCAGAGTTAACTACATAAACAAGTGAAATGGAAGGCTCTGAAGATTCACTTCAACCTGACTTAATTTTAACAGAACACAATATTTTTCATATAGGAATGTTTTAACAATAGTCTGGATGAACTGAATACAGACTTTTCTAGAATGGAATATGAAAGATGGTAATATGATCAAAAGACTAGATTTTGCATTCCTATATTAACACTTATTGGCCATGCATTTTTATTTTTAAAACAGATTACTTCCTACCAGAATAAATAAAGCACCATCTTCCACAGTGATAAAACTTCAGAACCTCATAGGCTATATGGAGGATTTACCTGAGAATCCATATTTTTTTTTCCTAATGTGGAAATGGGAATTCCACTTCAACTCAAAAGTCATCCCTTATCAATGTGTTCTGCCTGTCTCCAGGAAGCCTTGCCCTGCACACTCTCAGCATCCTACCTACCAGGACAAACATTTTCTTGTTAAACCACCTACCCAAGAACTTCACTTCATATTTCTGTTTCTACCTGTACAACTTCAGGCAGGGATCTTTTAGGCATGTTGGCCTCTTCATCCAAAGGACTGCTCGTTTCATACCCCTCTAACATTGCTTAGTTATGCTTCCTCCATCTCTCGGCTCAACCATCTCCAAAGCAAAATCCTTTGACCATCTTAATTATACCAACTCTGGTTACTATGTCCTTTACAATCATCAATGACCCACCAAAAAGTTGTTCTCTAATACAAATTACTATTTTTCCACTCAAGTCATCTGTATATGCTGGAACACTCTTCCATCTATATCATTCTTATCTTTTATTTTGGGACTAAATGGCATCTTCCCAGTTATTGCCTTTAAGAACCTCTTATTTGTCTTCATTAGTAACATAAAATAATAATAGATCATTATTTTATTTTTTATTTAATATCAACCACACTAGTATACAATCTGCACAGAGACAGGCTCTGTCGTATTGGTTACTGTATACCCAGTTCAATGACAGCTGCGCAATAGATTAGCAAATGAGTGATTTAATGAATGTATCAGCTGACATACTATGGTGTGGGTTATCTCTTTCTTTAACTTATACTGAGCCCATTACTTCTCAGAGTTTTTCTTTTCTTTTCTTTTTCTAGTGCATAACACAGTACATCATCCTGGAAATCCTGTGAAGAATTTAGTATTTGCACATGGACCTTGCTTCTCTTGCATGGTTTCATATCTCTTTATTTATCCAATTTATCTGCCTTATTCATAGAAATTTTCATTTCCTTGAACATGTTTCATCACCTATGGAATAAAATCATTATGAGGTTTTGATCAAATTAGACCTATACAAAATGTTGTCAAATGTAAGGCATTCTGCAGATGATTTGTACTCATATTACCTAAAGACAGTGAAAATGACCCTAACCAAAATCTTGAAACTTTTTGCCACTGGACAGTATAATTTAAGAATCTTAAAGAATGCTAAAATACTAGAGTTCAATGCATTGCCTAGCAGTAGTTTTTCCAGAAATTTTAATTCAAAATTTATTTATCTGTTTTACCATTATTCAAGGGTCAGCCCACATTTATCTTGCAGTCTGGGATATATAAATGATGTAAATAGACAAATAGACAAAATGAGAAACAATATATTGTGTAATCACAGTTCTTTAAGTCTAACACAATGAACTATAATGACTTTTAAATGAATGTCATTGCTAACTCGAAGAAAATAAGTCTTGTATTTATATTCGGAATTAAGTTTCAGTATTTCATTGAAGAATAAACAAATCTTTTATAATAGACCTGTTTTCTTTTGTCTCAATATCATAACAACACTGCAAATTAAACAGAGTTGTTATGATGAGCACAATAAAGTTTTTTATTAGACATAGCAAAAGTCTCACAAAACAAAATGTAAGAAAAATAAAACTGTATATATTAAGCTAAATTGTCCTATACATGTCATGGTAAAATATTTCTCTATTATCATGCCAATTACTTGTCTACCAGAATGAACATTCATTGTGGTCCTAATCAATAGACTGAAGTAACAGAATTTATTGATTACATATATATTTAACTAATTGGTTAAATACATATTTAATTTACTGTACTGTTTTTATAATATATTTATGTAAAGCATTACTTATTAGATTCCATTCTAAAAATTTACTGATTTTACCAGTAACACAGGTTATTAGTAAATTAAAAATTAAGCCATATGTAATTTTTCTACTGCTTATAGGTCTTAGGTACCAATGTTTATATTGGTTATTGATTTTGAATTATAACAATTACACTTACAAAACAAGTTAGCTAGTTATAAGAAAAAATGGCATTATGAAATCATAAAGGAACCCTCAGAAAATTTTACCTATAGTATGAAGCTCAAATTTTAGATCCTGTGTGACAGGAAACAATAGCAAGAAGAGACATACTGAAAGGCAATGTCTTGGCACTAGAACTTTACATTCATTATGGCAGCACTATTCACAATAGCAAAGACAACCTTAATGCCCATCAATGATAGACTAGATAAGCAATTTGTGGTACATATTCACCACGGAATACTATGCAGCCATAAAAAGGATTCGGGTCATGTCCTTTGCAGGGACATGGATGAAGCTGGAAGACATTATCCTCAGCAAACTAGTGCAGGAACAGAACACCAAACACTGCATGTTCTTACTTATAAGTGGAAGCTGAACAATGAGAATACATGGAGACAGGGAGGGGAACAACACACACTGGGGTCTGTTGGGGGCTGGGATGCGGGGAGGGAGAGCATCAGGAAAAATAAATAATGCATGCTGGGCTTAATACTTAGGTGATGGGTTGATAGGTGCAGCAAATCACTATGGCACGCTTTTACCTATATAACAAACCTGCACATCCTGTACATGTACTCCGGAACTTGAAAAATAATAAAAAATAAAGAATGCAAATAACATGTTTAGAAATGAAAAAAATAAATTTTACAACACCTTATTCAGTAAAGCTTTACACTAAAGAGTGAATCTTTACATATTAGTTTTAGTGCTATATTGTTAAGAAAAATAAAAAATATAAATATTGGATAACATGATCAAAAGCTATGCAAATAGCAGAACAGTGAACTTGATTCATACAAGTAAAAGGTATGCGTCTACTGGAAATCTTGTTTGTAACTAAGTGATCAGCGAATAGTTTTAAATTGATTTCAAACTCATTAAAAATTTTTATGTCTTCAGGAAAAAAGAACAGATAAATACATAAATCAAAATTATTTTGTGACGTATATGTTTTTTCACATTTCAGTATTTTAGTGGAGTATTAGTGTAATTTTGCAACCTTAGTTGAGTAACTGGTTGGTCCTGCTGACCTAATTGTCGTGAAAGTTTTATAAATACTCTTCAGAGTCATCGTCTTCTGAAAAGTTAGCTGAGTGTACATGTTGGACCACAAGAGGATTAGAATCAGACATGGAAATATCTATGATGAAAGTGCAGCTGTTTTACTTCACAGATGTGCTTTCCAGAGTGAAAGGTGCATTGTGAGCATTCCTCACAGATTGTCAAAAAACAAAAATGACTTGGAGAAAAGGGGAGCGTTCCTAATATGATTGACTTTTGATTGTTTGTTTTTTTTGTATGTTTTTTCAAATGCAAAAGAAAAAAATGAGAATTAAATGGGAGTCAAGAAGGTTAAGAGAAGTAGGTAAATTTGAAAACAGTGACTATTATGCTACCGATTATGGCGACTTTCCTTCAGTTTCAATTTTCTTGTTTAGATATATAGGGGTCAGTGCCCTAACATCTTCATTACTCTTAGATAATAAAATCAAAATTAGTGAAATTTAAGTTGACTTATTTAAGCTAATCATGCAATTACTATATAGGCTTTTCTTTGTACCATTCTAAAGTATTTCATTATACTAAGCCCTTAACAGAAAATAACAAAACATTTGTTGAAAAGGATTGGAGAACGACTGAGTCAGTCAGGATAGAATGGGAGAAAAATCCCATAGACAAGGAAAACATGAGAAAGTAAGCCTCGGATTTGCCACCACTATTTCCCTTGGGTTATTTGCTAGTTCACAGAGCAGAAAATAAAGGCTTAAGGTAAACCTGGGCCATGACTTGCGGAGGTCTTGCTGAGATGTGAGCCTGGGGGAGATAAGTTGGAATTTGGGTTGCCTAGAAGTTTAAGACTCGAAGTTCAAATTAAGTAAGGCAAAAATTCTGTGTGCAATATTCCCTCCAGGCATTTGTCAAATCTTAAACTGTCTATTCTCAGGCTGAAATGCCCAAACCCAAAGCAAAAAACAAACAAACAAACAAACAAACAAACAAACAAAAAAGAACAACTGGGTGGCTAACAAACTGACAACTATAATTTTTGTAAACTCTCAGAGAGAGACACAAGTTTAAGTTTAGAACTCAAAAGCTAGAAGAGACCATTTAAAAATGTCAGCCTCTAGTTGTGGCCCAAGAAAAGGTAACCTTGACACAAGTTTAAGTTTAGAACTCAAAAGCTAGAAGAGACTATTTATTTTAAAGTACAATTAAAATATTTTATAAATATTGCAGTATACTGTCTATTACAAATTCAATTTTTCTATTAAATCGTAGTGAAATTGAGATATAATTATGTTGACATAAACACAATAAAAATCATACCAAATGTCTAATGCTGCCATAAATACTATGTTCATAAATGCTAAGACAAGTAAAATAAGAGTGACTCTTCAAAATAATAAATTACGTATAAAATGTAGAAAAATTAGCTGAGAATATGAAATAATATTTATTAAAATTTATGATCAATTACTGATTATTTTTAAGAATGTGGAAATGCAAGTTCACCCAAAGAAATACTCCACCAACAATACCAATAGTCATTTAGCCAATAACTAAAGATCCTTTCATAATAAATAATTTATAGGGACTCTACATTTGCAAAACTGACAATAGCTATCTTTTGTTGGTTTTTATATTAAAGTTTGAAGTTGCTTAATGAAATTGCTATAACATAAATGACATACCTAATACCCAGTAATCATAATTAAGTCATGTAATCATGTAATCATAATTCATGTAATCATAATTAAGTCACATTTTACCTAACCATAAACTATATAAGGAGTAGGAAGCAAGAGTAAGTCCAGTAGGAAGAATTCAAAACATTGTTCCTAGACTTCTATTCTAAGTAAATTGCATGAAATTAGCATTTATAACTGTGAAATAAATAAGGGTGAACAATTTTATTTTTTTAACTTTATTTTTTAAATAATCAAAAATTCACTGAATATGCAAGATATAATAATATACTACATGCTACCTAAAGTGTAGACCCACAGAGTAGTGTTTATCTGAAAACTGCTTGTTAAGAGTTAGCTGCAAGATAACTATAAAAAGTGAATTAGTGTTTAGAAACATGTAAAGCACATTGCAATGACACTTTTTTGTATGGTGTAGAAGTATGGAATATTTTTTTAAAGTGTCTTTCACCACAGAGAGTTTAAGAAGCATTATTTATAATAGAACCCAAATAATGACTACAGTAGAAAAGAATAAAAATAAGGGATGGGGTGAGGAGGAGTGGTTGAAGTACTACTACTAATAAAATATATTTATTATTGCTTTTATAATATCAGTTATATTGCTAAGAAATTTACACAGATTTACACATTTGTTTTATTCTCTAAACAGTAAGTTTAAAAATATTATTATTATTATTGTTTACAGATGCAGAAACTGTCTCCAAAATATTAAATAACTCTGAAAATTGCATTCAGATCTAAACTAAAATCTGGTAGTTAATCATTTGTTTTTATTTTGTGTCTTTTCCAAAAGCAAAAACAAGCATTATAATGGCACCTAAGATGATATTTGTAAGTGTACTATATGAACTACAAAGTTTTACACAATCTGGTCTTGAATCAGAATATTCTCAATTGTAACATGAAAATACAAATAAGAGTAAGAACATATTACTTAAATTATGTCTTTATTCTCCACTATATATGAGACAATGGATTAAATGTTCTCACAAATACTATTTAACATAACCAATAGCTATCAGCAAGTCAATATAAATGTTCAGGGCTGCTTTGATCGTAGAAATTAACTATGCCTATATGTTACTATGTGTTCAACAAATAGTTTACAGTTTACATCTCTAAATTTGACCAAGGATTCCTTCTATGAAATTCATTGAAATCTGATAGCATACGGTCATGATTAGATTAATTGAAATCAGAATATAGTCATTAGAAATATAAATAAAATCCAAACACTGAACAGGGATAGAATTTCCTTTATTTTTGTGTTTTGCTGTAGAAGCTAGTATATTCCTTCTCAAGGATAAAATTACAGAACTCAGGAGTTCTAAGGAGACATAGACATCTTATGCAAATTTGTATTATATAGCTATGCATACTGACATCCATGTAGATACATTTTTCCTGAAATGATGATTAGTGAAAAATTGAGTCTATATTATTTCACTTCAATAATTTAAAAGTTGATTGAAGAGTTTATTATACAGCAATAATAAAAAAGGTAAGTATTTCCATCCTCATGATGATTTTGGCCACAGTAAAAGGGAGGTGAATTCCAGGACTATAATGATGGTTCAGTACTGGGAAATTTATTAATACAGACTAATATACACAAAGTTATAGGTCTTAGGAAAAAACTGTATATGTATATTTGCAATTCTTTAAATCCTGTCAGAGAAGTCAGCATCCATTCCTAATTGTGTATATTTTTCTTGAGAATGTAGAAAGGTGTAGTTAATTCCTTCAAATGATAAAATATATATACTTCAATTGGAAAGTCCACACCTTAATGGGTAAAAACATAGAGGTAGTCCCAAAAGAGTACTGAAAAAAGGTGTGTGCCCACTCTCCTCACTGTTATTTAATATTGGTATTAGTTGATGCAATTAGATACAACAATTGACACACAAACAAAAGCAACAGAAAAAAAAAGTGTCTCTATTTGCAGATGACAATAATATATATCAATAATATATATGGAATGCCTAAATAATAGTTAAATGATAAAATATAAAATTATGCAAGTTGGCAGGTTGCATTTTTAAAAAATCACTATTATATATATATTCACCCACTTACCTGTTTATTATCTATTTGCCATCCAACTTTCTGTTTATGCCAATTAGATAATGGAAAGATATCCTTTTTTCCTCATTTAGAACCACTCAACATCATCATGAAGTCAGTTCTACATAATTGATTTATAAATTTGACATTATCCCAAGATAAATACTAATAAGCCTTTTTATTTATGAAGCTAAATAAATGAATACTAAAATTCTTATAAAATAAATACACAGAATAGAGAAATATTTAAAAGTAAAGCTGTGAGGAGGACTAGCCCTACTGATTATAAAAACATTTCACTAAGGTTTTATCATTGAAATGATAACTGTATGTGGATACCCAGAGAAGGGTATAGAAAGCTAAAAATAGACCCAATTGCATATATTAATCTAGTTAATGATGAAGGTGTTATCTCAAATTACTGAGGAAAGCTGAACTTCCGAATACATGATTATTTATTTGAAATATGGTAAAATCAGAGTTAATCCTCAGAGCTTTTATAGGAGAAAAACCCAAATTGTTCAGAGATCTAAGTGTCAAGCATAGAATGTTGAGAGGCAAGAAAGAACCCCATGATTTGAATTGGAATAAGAGATTTCAATGTGAATTTATGATGTCTAAAATATGTATATGCATGAATATATGCATATGTATATATATATTTCACTTATGCATAAATATGTATGTTATAATAAATTGTTTATTTCTACACTTCTACATTTACTTATTATCTCTATTTGTTAAAATGATCTAAACGCAAAATCCTTCCAATAGCAATGAGTTCATGTAACTATCCAACATCCAGATCTTTCTTTTTAATACCATTCTTCACTAAAAGGAATCATCTCTTTCTCAGAATTGCTGATTCTAAGGGTAGGCCAGAGGAGGTAAAAGATGAGTCTGGAAAATATTATTTGCCATAAGGGAGGAATGTGATCAAACAGTAGAAAACTATAGGGATAAACAATGCTGAATATCTATCACAAAGACATGGGAATCAGCTTAAAGGGGTTCCTCATAGCCAGATCTAGGACCATTTTGTGCACCTAAGTATTTAAACTCAGAATATGAGTTTAAATATAAGAATCCATGGGTCCATATCTACAAGAAGAAATATGTGGGGACTTGTTTACAGACCATAGATTAGTAAATGAAAAAAATGGCAGTCATACTGGACAAAATCGGCAAATATCATTCACTAGGCAGTCTAAATTAACATCACTAATGCCAGGCAAATGGGCACCATGAGTTTCTAGATGTTACTTTCTGTAAAGGACATGTTAGACTTATGTAATAGGCAGCCTGAGGATGTGTAAGCTTCATTTATAAACAAGGAAATATAATACAAATGTTAAAATTAATTTTATTGGCTCGGCACGGTGGCTCACACCTGTGATCCAAGCACTTTGGGAGGCCAAGGCAGGCGGAACACCAGAGGTCGGGAGTTCAAGACCAGCCTGACCAACATAGAGAAACCCCGTCTCTATGAAAAATACAAAATTAGCTGGGCGTGATAGCGGGCGCCTGTAATCCCAACTACCTGGGAGGCTGAGGTGAGAGAATCATTTGAGCCCATGAGGCGGAGGTTGCGGTGAGCCGAGATTGTACCATTGCACTCCCGCCTGGGCAACAAGAGTGAAATTCCGTCTCAAAAAACAAAAAAGAAAAAATCTTAATTTTATTAAGTGTAAAAGACTGAAAACCTCTGTGTCAATTTAAGAAAAGTATGAAGAGGTTTTCTAGATTAAAGGAGACTAAAGAGGAATGATATGCAAATGTAACATGTGATCCTAGAATGGATTTTCCTTGGAGAGAGAAAAACATGCTATAAGTCATATTATTTGCTCAATTGCCAAAAATGGGTATGGAAGGTACTGTATCAGAGTTAAGTTTGTCAAAGTTGATAATGCCATTTTTTAAAGGAATGTTCTTGTTCCAGGAAAATATACCCCTAATATAGTTAATGTAAAGATCCATGATGTATGCATCTTATATCATTTGTTGAACAAAATCATATATATAACTATATATAAATTAAACTCAGGGATATTATATATTATATTATAACTATATATTATATATAATATATAATATATAAAATATATTATATAATATATATAACTATATATAATTATAGCAAACTATATATAGTTATAGCAAAATTATATATATAACTAAATATGTGTGTATATATATGTATGCACATATCTAATATATAACATGTATATATACATGCATACATACCCACAGACAGAGCGCAATGGGGCAAAATATTAATAAGAGGTGAATCTGAGTGGTAAAGGATACTCTTTTTACTATTCCTGAAATTATTTTGTAAGTTCAAAATTATATCTGAATTAAAACAAAAAAATTTCAAACTGAAGATATTTTGATCATATCGAGCCTAATGTTTTAAAGTCCCAAGAAGCAGGTCCTGAGATAAAAATGGGTATGCCAATAATTTTTATTTAAAAAGTGGTTGCAAGACAAACAGGTAAATCAATGGCAAATTTAAGATTAGAAAGTGGAATGAGCTCAACAAGGGTATGATTTCATCCTTGAAGACAGTGTTCAGCTTGATTCCATAGGGAACTGACAAATGAAGTCAAGCCCCAGTGTTGTTCTCCTCCATCAATGGTAAGGGAGCTAAACTTCTAGCTTTCGTGGATGGCAGAAAAGAGAGGCTCCTATTAGGAGTGCAATTCTCAGAAGAGTTTGGGTGGCTGGCCTGTGAAAAACAGGTGCAGTAGGAAGTGAGGATGGGGACTTACAGAAAAGGTAGAAAGGAATCTCAGGAGAGCCAGATGAAACACTGCCTCATGCTTTTGTAGTTTAAAATTCCCCGAATAGATTTTTAAAATAACATGTAAGTGTGGAAGAGATGAAAACTTTGAATTATTTAAATACAGAGATGATGGCTGTTCCATTCCAGACATCATTTTTGAAGCTTAGCTAAAATGTGCCAGATGTCTTACAAAAAATAGGTGTTTGTGTGTGGGGTGGGGGGCTGTTTTTGTTGTTATTTATCTTAAACTCTCTGGACATGTAAAACCTGTTTTGCTTTAGTAATGAAAGGCATCTTTTTTTTTTTCTAAAACTTAATGCTAAATGCTCAATACCTGAGGAGAGAATTAGATCAAACAATGTGGTTTTAATATACTTTTTCTCTTAACTAATATAAGGGGATAACCTATTGGGGATTTCATTATTTTCTCCATAATAGTCATTAGGTGTGCTATTGGCATTTCGGAAATATAGTTTCCTTGTGGGCTATAGCATCTCAAGCATTACAGGAAATTTCACTTCCCTGGACTCCATTTGCAAAAGATCTGTAGCACTCTTTCTCCCCAATGTTGATTTAGACAACAACAACAAAAAAATGCATTCATGTGTTTACAACATGTGATTCTAAACATCCCTTAGGTTTAAGTGGCTACAGTATGTATTAGCATGATATTGAAGTTTAAGAAAAGTAAGAGTTTAAACATTCGATGTAATCATTGCTAAATGTTATCTTCCAATTTGAAGGGTTACAGCATGTTACTTTTTTTCTTGAGTGTTATCAAACTCAAAAGATAATAGCTAATTTACAGAACATTATTTCTACTGGGAAAAAAAATAATCACTTTACTGTTATCTTTGATAACATTCATTTAATGTTATCAAAGATATCATGGACATAATCTAAATAATTTTAACTGTGCTTAGGTTATATTTAAACACTAAAGATAGCATTTCTTAAAAATTAGTATTTTAAAGTGTTTTAAAAAATACTGTAACTAGGGCCGGGCGCGGTGGCTCAAGCCTGTAATCCCAGCACTTTGGGAGGCCGAGACGGGTGGATTACGAGGTCAGGAGATCGAGACCATCCTGGCTAACATGGTGAAACCCCGTCTCTACTAAAATACAAAAATCTAGCCGGGCGAGGTGGCGGATGCCTGTAGTCCCAGCTACTCGGGAGGCTGAGGCAGGAGAATGGCGTGAACCCGGGAGGCGGAGCTTGCAGTGAGCTGAGATCCGGCCACTGCACTCCAGCCTGGGTGACAGAGCAAGACTCCGTCTCAAAAAAAAAAAAAAAAATACTGTAACTAGTTTCTCTTGACAAAACTTGTATGTGTCTGAATAATGATTTTATCATCTCATAGTTTTCCCAGCCTGAGAATATGTCCTTCAACATTACAGACCTGGAAATTTTTTAAGCATAAAATTTTGTTTGATTTTATACTAGATTATAAAAGAGAATAATCTAATTCATATTATAAATAAAATTTCAGGAAAAAATAACTATAATTGAGAGACTCCTAAAGACGTAATTTTTGAGGATATGGAACGTAAGTACCAAGAAATAGGCTCTATATTGTGTTCAAATTACACCATCCTAATTAACTTTACAATATATTAAAAGTTCACACAGGGTTTTATTTGCTGCAGTTCATAGTGCTATGTACAGTTATATGAAGTACTAGGTTGGTGCAAATGTAATTGTAGTTTTTGCATTGTTGAAATATGCCATTTGATATTGGAATACATTCTTAAGTAAATGTGGTTATTTTACATATCATTGTAACGTGCATTTCTCACTTTATGTTCTTTTGCTAATGACTTACTTCTTGCTGTTTATTTTATATATATTTTAGACTATGGAAATCATGTTAGACAAAAGCAAATTTGAGCAATTTTCTTATTCTAGTTCAAAATGGGCCATAAAGCAGCGGATACACCTCACAACATGAACAACACATTTGACCCAGGAACTGCTAACAAAGGTACAGTGCAGTGATGGTTCAAGAAGTTTTGTAAAAGAGACAAAAGCCTTGAAGTTGAGGAGCGTAGTGGCCGGTCATTGGAAGTTGACAAGGACCAATTGAGAGCAATCACTGAAGCTGATCCTCTTACAACTACATGAGAAGTTGCCGAAGAACACAACATCGAGCATTCTATGGTCGTTAGCATTTGAAGCAAATTGGAAAAGTAAAAAAAGCTTGGCAAGTGGGTGCCTCATGAGATGAGCAAAAACAAAAATAAAAGTAAATTGTCATTTTAAAGTGTCACATTCTCTTTTTCTATGCAACATCACCAAACCATTTCTCGATAGAATTGTGACATGCGACAAAAAGTGCATTTTATATGACAACTGGCGATGACCAGCTCAGTGATTGGGCCAAGAAGAAGCTCCAAAGCATTTCCCAAAGCCAAACTTGCACCAAAAAAAGGTCATGGTCACTGTTTGATCTGCTGCCAGTTTGATCCACTACAGCTTTGTGAATCCCAGAGAAACCATCACATCCCAGAAGTGTGCTCAGCAAATCAATGAGATGCATCAAAAACAGTAAGGCCTGCAGCTGGCATTGGTCAACAGAAAGGGACTAATTCTTCTTCACAACAAGGTCCAACAGCACGTGACACAACCAACACTTCAAAAGTTGAATGAAATGGCTATAAAGATTTGCCTCATTCACCTTATTCACCTGACCTCTTGCCAACCAACTACCACTTCTTCAAGCATCTTGACAACTTTTTGCAGGGAAAATGCTTCCACAACCAGGAGGATGCAGAAAATGCTTTCCAAGAGTTCATTGAATCCTGAAGCACAGATTTTTATGCTACAGGAATAAACAAGCTTATTTCTCATTGGCAAAAAATGTGTCGATTGCAATTATTCCTATTTTGATTAATAAAAATGTATTTGAGCCTAATTATAATGATTTAAAATTTACAGTCCAAAACCGCAATTAACTTTGCACCTACCTAATATATTAGGAGATACACAAATTGAAAAATAGATGAAAAGTTCTTATTCTTATTTTGATATATGACTAAACAGAAGAGGTAAAAAGAGAGAAAAATATATTTGTGTGTGTGTGTCTGTGTATGTGTGTGTGTGCGTGTGTGTTTAAATCAAATGTGGGAATTGCTTACACAGTTCCGAATTATAATTAATTCTGATACCCTGAGGTAGTATCAAACAAGGTAACAATAGCAAACCAACTATAGTGACTCATAGTATTTGACAACTATAATAAAGCATATCAAAAATAAGTATTTTTGAGTTAGCTATGTGTAAGAACATAATTTTCTGTTATGTCATCATAAAAAAACTATCACGGAGACGTTGCTCATTGTGATTAAAATGAAATGTTTTATTTTAAGTATGTGTATGGACAGTTTAAAAGAGGAATTTAATGGAATGTCTGGAAAAGAGTATATATACTTCAGAATGCTTATAAAATAAAATTGAAATTATAAGAAACATGAGATAAAATATTTTATAAATACATAGCCATTATTTTTAATCAACTGATTGTAAGTCTAGTAATTATTTGGTATATTTGTTGGAGATATAATCAGGTCACTTTTAGTCTAACATTTTGGCATTGAGAGGTTAGTTTTCAAAAACGCAATAATCTTAAGGTCCATGATCGACCAAAGAAATATAAAAGTCAGCTAAAGCCACTGAAAGCCCACTCAGCATAGAGTATTTGATGACGTATTTGAGATAATATAAGTCAAATTCTATGAATTTAATGAAAAGGTGAGAATGGAGGTAAAGTTTGAACTTGTGCCTTTAAAGAGGTAATGAATTATAATAGGCTATCTTATTCCCTCATATAAATAGGAGTTCATGTAGATGAAAATTTTATTTCCAAAATAGTTATCTTAGCTTATCCAAGAGTAAGACATAGGCTTACTGTAAGACTTTCTAGTAGTACAAAATTGTGGTGATTGAACAAAGATCCATAACTTTTTATTTCCCAAACATCTGATATATTTTATACATAGCTTTGCCTGAAATGTCAAAAATGTATATCCGTTTCCTAGAATGACTAACTTCAGTATTGAAAATATTAAAATTTATATTTTTAAAGTAAAATTTGATAATTAATAAGATTATTTTAATGCTTAGAGGCTTTCAATATATAGAAACAATACAAGACATTTATTTTTACTTTCTTACATGGATGTGGCAGTTTATTACTTTTAAAATATACAGGTCTAAATCTTTAGAAACTTGTTTATTTTGCCAAGACAAAGTATAGAATTATTCTTATCAATAGCAGATTCAAGGCTAATTTTGGTTTTAAGAGAAGTGACATAATCATACTACAGATAAAAGGATTATAAACTGGTGTAATCATACTAGAACTTTCTTTCATGGTATATTTCATGAAGCATTAAAGCATTTATATTTATAGTTTCACCATTTCTACTTCTAGAAATCTAGCCAAAAGAAATCATGCTACATATGCAAAGTTCTATACAGAAAAATGTTCACTGTGGTGTTACTAATAATAATAAAAATATGTAATCTAGATATAAAATATATTTGATGGTTTAATAATTACATGAAATCCATTAACATAACCATCAGAGAGTAATTGAAATTGTACTTACAATAACATTTAATCACTTGGAAAATTTCGAATTGTCTTTTGCTAAGCTAAAAAGCAAGATACAGGTTTGCATACAATACAATATTAATTTTAATTATGCAAATGACCTAGACTTAGGACAGAAATTGTCAAGAAATATATAAATGACCTAGACTTAGGACAGAAATTGTCAAGAAATGTATTAATTTACAGCATCACCAGTGATTTATGTGCATAGCAATTTACCATATTCTTTTAAACACTTCTCATTTTAAGATTCTTAAATTTTCCTAGTGTGAGGGTTATAAAACATTCTATCATTAAACTATTAGGTAGATGTCTGTGTCTACCTAATAGTTAGAAAATGTGTAAATAATTGTATTTCCTATAAGCTATTTGCATTAGTTTCCTAGGGTTGCCATAACAAAATGCCACAGACTGGGTGGGTTAGAAAATGATAATTTATTTTCTCACACCTCGAAGCCAGAAGTTCAAGATGAAGGTGTCAGCAGGTTTGGTTTCTTCTGAAGTGTCTCCCCTTGACTTTCAGATGGCCACTTTCTTGCTGTGTGTTCACATGGTCTTCGCTCTGTGTACATGTGCCCCGGTGTCTCTCTCCCTCTGTGTCCTAATCTTCCCTTCTTATAAAGACACCACACATCTTGGATGAGGGCCTGTGTTCACTTAATTATCTTTTAAAGGCCCTATTTCCAAATATAATCACATTCTGAGGTACTGGGAGTGCTTCGACATAAGAATTTTGGAGATACACAATTCATCCCATGGCGCCATTCATCGTTTCTCTTCAGAGAATCAGGCTTATTATTTTCTATATGTCTTTCTCATCACTTCTTGTTTTCTTAATGATTTTGCATAAGATAATTTATTTAAAAATACTTCATGATTTTTGACACACAAAGTTTCCTGGGTTTTATAAATACACAATTTTTTTGGTCTCTTGATTCTTTTCAGCTCTGTCATTTTCAGTGAGTTTGTATTGTGTGTGAAAGAAGCAGAATAGTAAACAAAAGCTTCATTTCTGGAATTAGATTGCCTGGATTTGTTATAGTTTTTCCACTTACTATCTGAGTAACTTTGAGCTAGTCTCTTCCATCGGTGTCTTCATCCCTTAAAAGGGAAAACGGAACCAACCTTATAGAGTTGTTGTCAGAATTAAAGTAAATAATACGGGCAAAGCACATAGAACGGCTTCTAAACCACATTAAACAACAAAATGATTAGTACTTAGGAAAGACACCTTTAGGTAGCTCCATGATTAGTACATAAGAATCATATCAAAAGAGTGGGTATTACCTTTAAAATATAAAATATGAAAACTAAACAAGAGAAGAAGCATAGTTTTTGTGAACAAATCTGTGCTTCTGTAAGAAAGCAGTAAATAGAAGAAAATACATCAGGCTTTGCCATCAAAATTGATACTAAACATTTTAGCTGTGCAAACTTAGAAAAATAAACTCTCCTCTCTCAGGTTCACTTCTAACCTGTAAGACCAAAGGAATGTTTTCTGCATATCAACACAATGCCTGTTACATTGATTAAGAAGAAAAGTGTCAGTTTTCTAGTTTCTACTTCTTCAGGATGTCTGTCAATTCAAAATAGTTGTCCAGCTCTGTGAAGTTAGAATTTATTCACAGTTCTATAAACAGATTTGGTTTTTTTTTGTTTTTTTTTTGGTTTTTTTTTTTTTTTGCCACGTGTTTCTGCCCAAGGCTTTTTAAGTCCTCAGAATGAATTCTGACCCGCTGCTGGCACCGCTTTCTATGTTGATGTGTGCAGCAAACATGTCCACCAAAGTCTTTTTCTGCAGTTAGTTAATTCACTGGGGTACAGGCTACCCACACCAATGGCACAAGGCTGCAAAAATCTAATAATACATCATCTTCCTTTTCACTGTAGCAGAACATCTCTTTTCACTTTCAACTATATGTGCAAAACCACATAAAGGGAAAAATTAACAAAAATATGCTCTCCATCCACTTTCAACAGCCTAAAAAAATGGCTATCTGCAACAACATGGACTAATATGAGAGAACAATTGAAATGTAAAACTTTGTCCTTTCCATTTGGGATGGAATTTGATGACGGATAACCCAATAATCTGGTTTCCATGAAGGGTCCAGAATAAAATTCATGTTTTGGCCAGAATGATATTTATGTTTTACACTCGCAAAATAACAACTGTATATTGGCAATGCAATGGTAAACTGGTTAAAAAGCCCCTGTCCTGAAGAACTTAAGGCAAGAATTGAATACTGTGAATCAATTTAAGTCAAAATAAGTGTGTGTGTGTGTGTGTGTGTGTGTGTGTGTGTGAGAATAAAGGAGGTAATATTCCATGTCAAATTCTGTAAGAATGGAAAGAGAAAACAGATTGAGAACAGATGAACTTGGCAATCAGAAATGTACAGTAGAACAGAGGAAAATTATAGTAGTATAGTTTGTGAGTAATGGAGATATTACTATGTTTGATGTAAAAAGCATATCTTTAGTAATTTAATAAAACATTTAGTTAATAGTACGTTTATTTTTGATGATAAATATAAATGCATTGTTTTATATTTTGTGAAAACATATGTGGGAGATATTAGCCAGGTGTGCTGAATGTTTCCCATTCCTCCCTCCTCACATCCCTGTTGACCTGCAGGAGGCTATCCAGGAAGCTGATCTCAATAAACTGCATACACAGTTTTCATGACCTTTGGCCTCTTCGTGGCTTTGACTGCAGGAGGTACTCATGAATCAGAGGGTGTTATGGATGAAATTGTGTCCCCATAAATGTGTATGTTGAAGACCTATCTCACATTTCCTCAGAATGGGACTATATTTGGAGATAGAGCTTTTAAAGAGAGCAGTACATTCATTAAAATATGGCCTTTGGAGTGGACCCTAATCCGATATAATTGGTAGCCTTTGTTTAACCAAAAAGATTAGGACATGCAGGGGGAAGAACCAAGAATGTTCCTGCACAGAGAAAAGACTAAGATGAAGACAAAGTGAGAAGGTGACATCTGCAAGCCAAACAGAGAGGCCTCAGAAAAAGCCAAACCTGCCAACATCTTGATTCCAGATCAAGCTTTTAGCACTGTGAGAAAATGAGTTGTTGTTGTCGAAGCCCCTGATCTGTAGTAATTTCTATGGCAACCCTAGGAAACTAATATGGAGGTCAAAATATTTTTTTTCTCAATCCCACAACTCTCCCTCCATGCAGGCTGCAGTTTGGCAGTGGCTAAAGTCCAAAGCCACAGCTTCTGTTGGGCAGCCCTCTCCCACAGACACAGTTCTCATTAGGCCCTTTCCTTTATCAAAGCCAAAAGTGTCTGCTGTCTTTTGTTGGCTTTTCTGTCTAATAACTGTCTATTAGTGTCTGTCTTCTCTGTGTAAGCTTTTATATTGTCCCTGTCTTAAATTCTCTGCAGCTGTCCCTTTGGAACATGTGGTTTGTTTTCTTTTTTTTTTTTGAGATGAAGTTTTGTTCTTGTTGACCAAGCTGGAGTGCAATGGTGCGATCTTGGCTCACTGCAACCTCCGCCTCCCAGGTTCAAGCAATTCTCCTGTCTCAGCCTCCTGAGTAGCTGGGATTACAGGTGCGTGCCACTATGTCCATCTAATTTTCTATTTTTTTTTTTTTTTTTAGTCGAAACAGGGTTTCACCATCTTGGCCAGGCTGGTCTCAAACTCCTGACCTCAGATGATCCACCTACCTCGGCCTCCCAAAGTGCTGGGATAACATAGATGCCCATTAATGAGGGAAATCAAGCATATGTTTTCTGGGCATAGTGTTATGTTATGATAAAGTGACTTGGATTCATTATATATTATATACTATATAATAATGCATTATTTGTCATATTCTATACACCATAATATTGTATGTTATATGCAATATATTATGTATTTTACATTATATCACTTCCAGTGGTGGATACATTTTGATGTTTGTAATACAAAAACAGATGATCAAGTCATTAGGTACATCTTTTTCTATACATCAGAGGTATTTATTCACATACTGGAGATATTCAGTTGAATGAATAGATTTCTTTATTCTATGAGTTGTTGTTATGGTTTGGCTACATCCCCACCTAAATCTCATCTTTAATTGTAGTTCCCATAATCCCCACATGTCCTGGGAGGGACCTGGTGGGAGGTAATTTAATCATGGGGGCAGTTACCCCTATGCTATTCTTGTAACAGTAAGTTCTCACGAGGTCTGATGGTTTTCTAAGGGGCTTTCCCCTTCACTTGGCTCTCATTCTTCTTCCTGCCACCCTGTGAAGAAAGATGTGTTTGTTTTCCCTTCCACCATGATTGTAAGTTTCCTGAGGCCTCCCCAGCCATGCTTACTGTGAGTCAATTCAACTTATTTTCTTTATAAATTATCCAGTCTTGGGTATGTCCTTATAGCAGCTTGAGAATTGACAAATACAGTTGTCTAACAAAGTGAATTTGTGACATAAACATTCTCAAAAAAAATAGACATAAAGGACCAGACTATATGGATTCATTAAGTCTCTTTACAACCTCAGCTTTCAAACAGGTTTAAGAAAATATATGGGTTTGTATATTATCTAGGGCTCTTTTTTACTGTTAGAAGGAAATCGGTTTTCTCATATCAGTTTCTAACTCTCAATAGAAGATGTACAGTGATGTTCTTTTATTCTATTTAAAACCCAACTCCTAGAAGTATGGCCCAATTGATATTTTTGAACATGAACCTACCCTTACTTCTCCTCTTTGGGGGTCTGTCTCCATTTATCCTGCATAATCCTTATGAGTGATTGGAGCAAGAAGAAGGAAAATATCTGTGCTTCACCTAGAGTTAATAAGATTCTTATTTCACCACTCATAGCACACGTACCATATGCTGAGTTCTGGGAACAACTTGGGGAAGCAAAAGGAAAAAAAAACACACATATGTCCTTGGGTTCATGAAAAAGAAAGCCAGCAAAAACAAAACAAAATGAAACACACAAAACAAAACACATCAATGATGTAAAATTGCACATCCAGGTGGATTTTGGTGGGGGGAAGCAAATAGTCTCTGATCAAGATACTAACAATTGCACTAGAGGTTCAAATAGCATCCTTCCAGGTGGAGAAAAACTGAGTTGGGTTATGCATAGAAATCTTGTCAGGCAACTATTTAAAATGTGGAGGTTTGTCCACAGGCAGGCATTCCCAAGTATTATGTTAAGGTAGAGGTGGGACTCTAGCTCATGCCTATAATCCCAGCACTTTGGGAGGCCGAGGTGGGTGCATCACCTGAGGTCAGGAGTTCAAGACCAGCTTGGCCAACATGGTGAAACCCTATCTGTACTAAAAATACCAAAAATTAGTGATGGGCGCCTGTAGTCCCAGCTACTCAGGAGGCTGAGACAGGAGAATCGCTTGAACCCACGAGGCAGAGGTTGCAGTGAACCAAGATTGAGCCACTGCACTCTAGCCTGGGCAACAAGAGTGAAACTCTGTCAAAAAAAAAAAAAAAAAAAAAGAGGTAGGATTCTAGTCCTCATGAAGGGGAAGATCCAGGCAGACCTTCATCCTCACAGGAAACTAAAACACTATTTTAGTTACTGGAACAAATATTCAAGATAGTACCCAGAAGACTGGGGACAGAAGGTAAGAAAATAGGACTGACTTTGCCCTCTCAGTACAAGATTAAGGAATCCAAGTACGAGAGTGGAAGCTGTAGCAGGGCTGAACTGAAGCTGATGAGACAGAATATTCACCATTTGCTTTTCCACTATTGCGTTGCATTTTAAGCATACTGGTCATCCCGGGACATATGTGTCAAGGTGATAGAAGGGAAGATGCAATAATGGCTTGCCTGAAACAGGAAAATATGAGTGGTTTACCCACTTACTGCTGTAAGCCTCACTTTGGCTGGGAATTGAGACAGGCCTGAGCTTGACAGATAAAGAAGCCAATGCATATAAGGGGAGTGGAGGAGACTGAAGCTGGACAGACACTGGGTACTGGTAGGTGATAAGACGATGTGGAACAAAAGTCCTCCTCTCAAAGTCATTTTCAGACTCCAGCTATCATCATCATTTACCCAAGAATCATTCCACATTTCAGAAATTCATAGAATTTATAGCAAAGACCTTCAATCTCCTAGGAATGTTTAAATTTTGTAGCAATATGTTTTTCGAGTATGCTTACACTGACTTAGTTTGGCCAATTGTGTTGTGTATTGTAAACAATCAAACAAATGACACGGTAGGATTTCTGAGCAGCACTGTCTGGTATCTTGCTGATGGTATCTTTAATAATAGATGGTACTTGATTTTAGATATAAATACATGAAAATAGTTGGAATATTGATATTGTTTACTTTGACTTTATGTTGCTGCAGGTTTACAAATCTGAGAAAAAAACATTTCTGAAAAATATAGGAACTGCATTTTGTTTTCTGTTGCTGCATGATACTGAATAAAGAATGACAGCAATCTATGTAGGCAGCAGGTTTGAGCACATCAAATCATCATCCTACTGACTGTCCAGGAACAGTTACTGGATGTTTTCCTAGGGATGTCTTAATAATTTTGAGTGATTCATAAACCATATAAATTAAGTTTCAAAATAATTAAACTTGTGTTGTACAAAGTTTGCCTTCCTACTGGCGGGTATCACATTTAAATTGTAACAAATCAAATAGCGTCACAAACATACAAATCTACCTATAAATAATATATGAAAAGTCATAAATAATAAATACCTTCTTATCGTGTCTCAAGTTAACACCAAACTCAGTTTCTTCTGTGAAATTTGTAATTTATATTTCAGTAAAAATCAGTTTCCTCAGTATTTTATAAAAATTGATCTGTCAAATCTTGTGTGTGTTAGACCTCAGCCAGCCGAGCTCCATAAAATGAAAACAAAGTTAAACAACTTCACAAGAGACAGAAATGGCCTTTTAAGATTCATAGGAGGGTGCCTTCTTGTCTAATCTGAGCAGCCATCATGGCAAGATTGATGTACATTGGCTGAAAACGGTTTCGTGAGGCGGCTGTCTGCTCAGTGGTACCAGAATGGAGCTATCTGTCTTCATTGTACCCCATTAACATGCCCCTCAGATCTATCAGGCAAATGTCTACATACCTACTTTATAAATTATTACAAGCAACAGTTAAATATTTCAGAACTTGTTTGGGGATATCACTCACCTTATAGTTTTTAATTTATACACACTCATGATTTTAAACATTTTAAGTTCAAGAATTACTTAGAACTTCTTTTATATTCTCACTTTACATGAGCTCATTCTGCTGATAGTAATCCATCCAGTTTTGAAAGTGCAGTATATTGAAGTAAATTTTAAAAATTCAAATTATTCACTAACAAAGAAGACATTTTCTTTAACAATTAAGTTGTCATGATTTCATAGCAATATAACCAAAAAGATAAAATGTTATTCATTGTCCTTTTAATGCAAAAGAATTCTGAACTAAAAAGAATGCATTCAAATCATGTTTATTTGAAACTTTTGCTTTTTAAATTACTTTTATTTACTCACTTAAATTTTATTAGCACACTGACGCGCAATACTTCAATTTGCAGTAATAATGCTTTAAAAGCCCAAGGTTTTACTTTAATAATTTCAGTGCGTTAATTTTTAAGAACTCAAATTGGTAAGTATTATTCATAGAACAATTATTCCGATGTTCTCCTGAACTATAAAGCTACTGTACACAAGATTGAACTGGTTATAGAAATGGAGACAGGGAACAGATTTTTTTCAATGTAATTAAAAGAAATTTGAACTGAATAAAGTTAAATGCATTTCAGATTTAATAGGCATTATATTTACTAATCAAAAAATTGCATTCTTGAACTTACATGTCCTTGGAGAGCAGAGGCAGCTTTTCATTAATCTCCTTTTTTAAGGTTGGATGAGGTTATATAACTGAAATAGAGATATTAAAATTGAAGAGACATTCTTCATGGATTGCAGAACCGTATTTGGAAGGAAACCAAATCATTAAAATATCACCAACAAATAATTAAATTTGCTTATTACATCAAAAGGACAGAACTAGAATAAAATTTATTGCGGCTACTGTGAGCCAAAGGCGTTATTTAAACTATTCTGTTATATCTTCATACTACTCTTTTGTTGTAGATATTTTCTCACATATTAAAGTTTGTAAAACAGGTTTAGGGGGGTTAAGTCAGTTTCAAAAATACCAAATGAGTGAGAAGTACAAATCAGGATCTTATCTAGTTCTGTCTGACTCCAGTGGCAGTGATGTGTGCATTACATATTTGTGTGTGTGTCTCAAAAGAAGAGCAAAGGAGACTTTAGAACAGATGCTGATTAAAGATCAGAGGCTGAGACGGGTGGATCATGAGGTCAAGAGATCAAGACCATCTTGGCTAACATCGTGAAACCCTGTCTCTGCTAAAAATACAAAAATTAGCCAGGCATGGCTAATTTTTGTAGTTGTACCATTTTACACTCCCATCAGCAGTATATGAGAGTTCTAGTTCAACCACATCCTCATCAACACTTTGTATTTTTTCTTAATTTTCATTTTTTAAAAAAAATCTAGCCTTCTAATAAGTGTACATTGACACAGTATTATAGATTTGATTTGTATTTCCCAAATGACTAATGATTTCCAGCCTCTTTTAATAAATTTATTTGCCATTTGTATAGCCTCTTCATATCTTGAGCACAGTTTTAAAATTTGGGTATTTTTTCTTACTATTGTATTTTACAAGTGTATCATATATTTTAAATAAAATCCTTTATCACATACAAGATTTACAAATACTTTTTCTAATATCTGGCTTAAATTTTTATTTTATTTCTAATGTCTTCCAAAAAATAGAAGTTCTTCAATTCAATAAAGCACATTTTATCAATTCATTTATTTTTTAGATAAATTATGATTTTATTGTCTTATTTAGGAAAACTTTGCCTAATTCATGGTCACACAGATGTTCTCCTAAGGTTTCTTCTAGAAGAGTCTGTTTTAGATTTTAACTTTAGGTCTATGGTGCATGGTAAGGATAAAGATACTATGCATATTTCCTTTTTTAAAAAACAAAAAAAAAGGCCATTAATTATTTTGTTCTGTTTGTTTGTGTTTTCAGAGAGTCTCACTTTGTTGCCCAGGCAGGAGTGCAGTGGAATGAACACAGTTCACTGCAGCCTTGACCTTCTGGGCTCAAGCAATCCTCCCGCATCAGCCTCCATGAGTAGCTGGGACTGCAGGTATGCATCATCACTCTCGTCTAATTTTTGTAATTTTTGTAGACACTAGGTTTTGCTCTGTTGCCTAGGTTGGTCTCAAACTCTTGGGCTCAAGTGATCAACCCACCTAGGCCTCCCAAAGTGCTGGAATTACAGCGTGAGCCACCATGATCGGCCATTAATTGTTTTACCACTGTGATAAGCAGCCTTATGTGCAAAGCTGACTAAGCTATAGTTCCTACTTATTCAATCTAACATTAACCTAAGTTTTGTTCAAAGACGTTTCTGTAGATATTATTAAGTGAGGAAGATGATTCTAGATAATCATGGTGGGCCTGAATCAGTCAGTTGAAAAGCTTTAAGACAAGACCTGAGTTTTCCCTGAGGAGGATGCCATTCGGTCCATGGACTGCAACCTCAGCCAATGTCTAGAATACGTGAAGTGTTTCAGCTTGCCCGCCCTCACAGCCTTCCCTGTGCCAATGCCTTGCGATAAATCTCTCTCCTCCCTCTCTCTCCCTCGCTCCCACCTTCTCTCTCTCACTTACTTACCCTAATGGTTATGTTCTCTGGTGGAACACTGACTGATGCTACCACCATTTCCTGAAAAAGATTGTTTCTTTTCTCCATAAATTGCATTTACATTTTTGTAAAAGATCAATTGTCTGATTATGTGTAAGTCCATTACTAGACTTTACTAGACTTTTTTTTTTTTTTTTTTTTTTTTTTTTTTGAGACAGAGTCTCGCTCTGTCGCCCAGGCTGGAGTGCAGTGGCGCGATCTCGGCTCATTGCAAGCTCCGCCTCCCGGGTTCATGCCATTCTCCTGCCTCAGCCTCCCGAGTAGCTGGAACCGCAGGCGCCACCACCACGCCCGGCTAATTTTTTGTATATTTAGTAAAGACGGGGTTTCACTGTGTTAGCCAGGATGGTCTCCATCTCCTGACCTCATGATATGCCCGCCACGGCCTCCCAAAGTGCTGGGATTACAGGCGTGAGCCACTGAACCCGGCCATTCATTACTAGACTTTCTTATCTGTTCTATTAATTTGTTGGACTGTCCCCCACTAACTACCATGCTGTATGGACTACTGCATTTTTATCATATATATTGGAATCAGGTAGCCTAAATTTTCATGGGAGAGAAGCTGAGATCATTGGTTTGAATCTTATTGTTCTTTTTAATATTGATTTTCATTGTTAAAAATATACCTGAAAATACTGACTTAACTGAATCTCACAAATATATACATTTCAGAAATATACATATTACATATTAAAAATTTAGACAATTTTAGTTAATAATAATGCTCATTTCTACCATATGGCTACTAGTTTTCTTATGTATAATCTGTTTATTATTCTCCCTTTTCTCTTTTCCCGGGAAATGAAAACGTCAATTTAGAATTCTTTATCCAACACAATTTTTTTTTAAATAAATGTGTTGTAAAGCCTATGTAATGACTTAAGATTTAAGTCTTTACAAAGACTATCAAACATATATAGATTGGAAAGAGTCATCCCTTGCAGAGCAACACTGTAAGAAATGGTAATAAAAAAGCTCTAGGCAGGAAAATAATGCCAGATAAAAATCTTTTAAAATGGCAAACACATAAGCATATAAAATATCCTTTTATTTTCATTTATTCAAAAGATAATTGGATGCTAAAAATTATTGACACACCAAAATAAAAATGTGCCATAAGAAATCAGCTTTGACCACCTACCATGCCCAGAGGAAAAAAAAAAAAAAAAAAAAAACATGACTGTGTAAGTCAAATAAGATCTTTTCGGCTTCACACCTATCCCCACTTCCAAAACTCCCTGGAGCGCCGGGGCGCGGTGGCTCAACCCGGTAATCCCAGCACTTCGGGAGGCCGAGGCGGGCGGATCACGAGGCAGGAGATCGAGACCATCCTGGCTAACACGGTGAAACCCCCTCTCTACTAAAAATAGAAAAAATCAGCCGGGCGTGGTGGCGGCGGCTGTAGTCCCAGCTACTCGGGAGGCTGAGGCAGGAGAATGGCATGAACCCAGGAGGCGGAGCTTGCAGTGAGCAGAGATAGCGCCACCGCACTCCGGCCTAGGCAACAGATGGCGCCACTGCACTCTAGCCTGGACCACAAAGCAAGACTCCGTCTCAAAAAAACAAAAACAAAACCAAAAACAAACAAAGAGACGAAAAACTCCCTGGAGCATGTTGCTTGTTTTAAGAATGTCCAAAGTATACAAAACCTATAAGAAATTTAATCAAGTGACAAGGAAGAAATAAAATGAGTACAAGTCCTTACTGAGAAATTTTAAAAGTTGTTTGTGAATATATCCTATCAAGTAGAATCAATTCAACACGTAGATTTTGCAATGTTTAATAAAACTGTATATGAAAGCATTAAAAATTATGTATTAATGGGGCAAAATGAAGGTTATTTTTTCTATCTTACCTTATATATTTTGGTACTGTTTGGGGTATTTTTAAAAACATTTATTACTATTATAATCAAAATTAAAGATATTTCAATTATTTAAAGTTATAAAATTGTATTTAACTTTTTTTGTCATTATTTGATGGTGACCTAAAAGCAGTGCTTCTCAAAATTGTGTGCATTAGAATCACCTGGGAAGTTTTCTAAAGCAAAATTTGCTGTACCCCATTCCCAGAGTTTCTGGTTTCAGTAGAATATGGGATGAAACCAGAATATATCCAATTTTAAGATGTCATCGGATCATGTTCATGTTCATTTAAGAATCATACTTTATGAACCAGAGGACTGCAGTATACATTTGGTGTGTCTTTTGTCAAGAAAGTATCAAGGATGGTGATCAAGTTATACATATCTAAGCATGTAATTGTCCTTCAGCATACACAGGGGATTGGTTCCAGGACCCCTACCTATATTCAAATCCACACATACTCAAGTGTCACAAAAAATTAGCCCTCTACATATGCAAGTTTGGCGTCTTGTGAATACTATTCAATCAATGTTTTGTTGAAAAAAAATTCATGTATAAGTGGATCCACACAGTTTAAACCCATGTTCAAGAGTCAACCATATCTCAATTTTGTTATTGTACAAGTGTTAACACAAGTTCTCTGAGAAGGAATTTGGAGGAACAAGACTTTAATCCAGTGAATAGTTTGGAAACCTGGGAGATGCAGCTATTGGTGGAAAATGAAGCTAACAGTCTAGAGAACAAAGACAGGGTTTGGTTTTGTATTAAAAGTTCTCAGGCAGGTTCCCAATCTGGTCCATTTATGCAAATGAAGAATTCAAACTTGCTTAGTTCGGATTTTGACACAGCTGAGTCCTGATTGGTTGATACAGTTGAGCTCTGAGTGGGTCTGCCTAGGCAGATGTGCTCTGATTGATTGGCTCAGGTGAGCTCTGATTGGTTGGTTTCCAAGTCCAAAAACAGATTTCTCTGCCAGATGTTTTCTTCAGATGACAGGTGATACGGGATTCCAGCAGCAACTTACCTAGGCACTAAACACAGAAACTTGTGTGGCTTAAAAGTGAGATCCTCTGATACTTTACATCTTTTTGATCTTTCTGAGGACACAGAGTATGTAACTGCTCCCTCAGTCAGCCATGGAGATTTTGTCTGTTGGCCAGCGTGTGAATTCTGATCACACTAACCATGCCTAGGAAGGAAAGGAGTTGTTGTTTTGTAGAAGAGATTGGGGTTTGGGAGATTAGCCGGACATGATCAGCAGGGAGAGCACATGTGTTTTTATGAGAATTATGCCGAGATAGGTAACAGATGAGGAAGAAATTTGGGCTTGACTGAAGTAATGGGGGCTATCTGTGAAACCTTGCAGCAGTACAACTCAGGTAATATGCTGAGCCTGTTGGTTATCAGGGTCAGTCCAAGTGAAAGTGAAGAGAGGCTGGGACGAGGGGTGCAGGGGTATAGTGAAAAAAAGCATCTTTAAGATCAAGAATGGAATAGTGAGTTGTGGAGGAAGGTATTGAGGACAAAAGAGTGTACGGGTTGGGCACCACAGGGTGGATAGGCAGAATGATTTGGTTGATAAGGCGCAGATCCTGAACTAATCTGTAAGACTTGTCCGGTTTTTGGACAGGTAAAGTGGGGGAATTGTAAGGAGAATTTATAGGTTTTACAAGGCCATGCTGCAGCAGGCAAATGATAACAGGCTTTAATCCTTTTAAAGTGTGCTGCGGGATGGCATATTGGCATTGAGCGGGGTAAGGATGATTAGGTTTTAATGAGATGGTGAGGGGTGCATGATCAGTCACCACAAGTATCTTATACTTGTGGGTTAAGGGAGGATGCGAAGGAGGTTTGAACTGGGGGAAAAGGCAGCAGTGAGGTGTGGCTGTAGCCTAGGAATAGTCAGGGAAGAAGATAATTTAGTTAAAATCTCTCGACCTAATAAGGGAGCTGGGCAGGTGGGGATAATTAAAAAGGAGTGTATAAAAGAATGTTGTCCAAATTGGCACCAGAGTTGGGGAGTTTTAAGAGGTTTAGAAGCCTGGCCGTCAATATCCACAACAGTTATGGAGGCAAGGGAAACAGGGCCTTGAAAAGAAGGTAATGTGGAGTGGGTAGCCTCCCTATTGATTAAGAAGCAGACGGACTTACCCTCCAATGTAAGAGTTACGCAAGGCATCTGTGATGGTCCAGGAGGCTTCCCAGGCAATGGGGCAGCGTCAGTCTTCAGCGTCCGCGTGACGGCAGACGACACCGCGGTGTCCCAGGGGTCACTGCTTGGGGCACGCAAACCCCGGGAACGTGGCCATGAGCATGGCCAGGCGGGCCGTGGCTTGGGCTCAGAGGCCTGACAGTATCATCCACTCTCACAGTTACATGACTTACATTGATATGTTCAAATCTGAAATCTCTGTCTCCATTTATATCCTTTTCCAGAATTTTGGATCCCTGAATCCAACTTCTCATTTGTCAACCTATATTTTCAACTGTACAGTTTGTGGTACAGGTATCTTCAAAGTTAACTTAGCCCAAATCAAAATCACATTCACCCAAGAGCTAGTGGTTACCACTTCTTAGTTATATCCATCTATCCATCACTCTTTTATTTTTCCAAATTGTAAACCTAAGAAGTATCCTTGGAGCATCCCTTTTTTTTTTTTGAAACAGAGTCTTCCTCTGTCGCCTAGACTGAAGTAGTGTAGTGGCATGATCTTGGCTCACTGCAACCTCCGCCTCCTGGGTTCAAGTGATTCTCCTGCCTCAGCCTCCCAAGTAGCTGGGATTACAGGTGCGTGCCACCACGCCCAGCTGATTTTTATATTTTTAGTAGAGACAGTTTTCACCATGTTGGCCAGGCTGCTCTCGAACTCCTGATCTCAGGTGATCCGCCCACCTCGGCGTCCCAACCTGCTGGTATTACAGGCATGAGCCACCGCACCCAGCCCCTTTCTTATTTTATACATTAACTAATGCATCAAGTTTTTATTTTACTTTCAAGTAATTCTCACATCTGTCACATTCTCTCAAATTATACTCCTTTGGTCCCAGCTTAAACTCGCATAACCTCAGACATAAAATATATTTATTGTCTCATAACCATTCTTTCAATATTTACATTTCAGCATTGTCTTCCAGATCACAGCTAGGCTGAAGTATATGAAACGCAAATTTGATAACATTTTTCCTCAGTTACCAAGTACTCCAACTCTACTTTAGGATTAATCAGTGGCCCCTTAGCTTGAAAAGAAAAAATGGATCTTCATGACATTTCTGAGAATTGCTGTTTTTGCCTTATTTTCTCTCTCTGAATACACTTTACACTCCAGCAAAACTAATACGCATTATACTCTGAAAAAATAATGCAATGTCTTCGTTTAGTGACTTTACTAACGTTGTTAATTCAGCTTGGAACAGCCTTTCTTCCAGTTCTTTGCGTAATTCCTAATTATCCATTTCCTTCCTTCTTTGTAAAACTGCAGTTCTGATAATGACTAGGAAAACGTGTCCTACGGTGCTAGGAAGGCCTATAATGATAATTTGACTTCATCTGTGTCAAGAAGGTAAGGCTGCTAGATTTAGGGGAACAAAAATAGGATTCTGAATTAAATTTGAAATTCAGACTAGCTGTGGGTTTTAGTATAGCTATGCCTCACATGATATTTTGGGCATACTTATACTACAAATTTATTTGTTTTTCACATGAAATTCACTGTTAACTATTCATCCTTTATTTTATCTGGCAATCCTACAAGCATGACAAAAGGCATAGCAGAGGGTGGAGAAACCAACACAAAGATGATAGGCAATAAGAGTTGAAAATCTGGCCCACTATTATTAAATTTTGTGAGGGAAAAAAAATGCCAAGTACTTTTTTCCTGCTCTAAAAAACGTTCCAATTGTACAATCTTGGCAAAATATATGTTACAAACCATTATTGCTATTGATTAGTGAACTTATATGCAAGCCAAAGACAGTCATTGCAGAGATGTTTCAAATCAGTCTATTCCTTCTCTCCAGAATCCAAAATTTACATACCAAGGCTTGAAAGGACAGGCATGCTACCTCTGATTTCTAGCACGTTCATGAATATTTCTGTTATTTAGCTAAAAATGATAGGAACGTAGGTTGGATATAGTTATTGACTTTGTTTATTTATTACCATAATTTGCTATAGATCATTCTGAGTTATGGCAGCTGCCCGTCTGCTTGGACAATGTGTTCTTTCTTCCCCTTTTACCACTTTATTGAGGTATAATTAACATACAATAAAATGTTCATATTTTAAGTATTCTGACAAATCCTTATGCACATGAAAACATCACCACATCAAGATAATGAACACATCCATAATTTTTATATTCTTTCTCTAATTCCTTATACCCAGGCAACAACTGATTTGCTTTTTGTCTCTGTGGTTTAAATATGTAGAATATATATTATTCTAAATAATTTTATATATATTGGACTAATAAGTATCTACTGTATAATGTCATGTATTACACAGTAGATACTCATTAGTGTCTTTCATTCAACAAAATTATTTTTAGATTTATCCATGTTATTGTTTGTATAAGTCATTTATTTTTATTGCTGGAAAGATATGTAAGTGTGTGCTTCAATTTGTTTATCCATTCACATGTTGATGGACATTTGGATTGTTTACAGGTTTAAGATATTACAAATAAAACTGATACAAACTTTGTGTACAATCCTTATACATGTATGAACATATGCTTTTGTTTCTCTTGGGAAAATAATAGTATAATGATTTAATTACACTGTATGTATGTGTTTGAGAAACTTTCAAATTGTTTTCTGAAAGGCTTGTAACATTTTCATTGCCACTAACATTGTATAAATATTCCAGTTACTCAACATTCTTTTCTATACTTGAAATTCTTAGTCTTTTTAATTTTAGACTTTCAAGTATGTGTGGTTTTACTTTGTATTTTCGTAATGACAAATGATGACTATCTCTTTTCATGTGCTTATTTATGATCTGCAAATGTTTGGTGAATGGGTTGTTTAAATGTTTAAATTTGTTGCACAATTTTTAATGATTTGATTCTTATTACTGAATTTGTTAAACTCTTTACAGTTTGTGGATAAGTTTTTCTTCAGATATGTGCTTTTAAAATATTTTCTACCAATTTATACTTTGTTTTTAATTCTCTTGACAGTGTTTTGCAAAAAGCAGACTATCTTAAGTTAGGGTGACGTTCTTACTTTCTTCAGTGGAAACTCCTAATTAAATTAAATAACATATAAACTTTTTGACTTGACACTATTGCTTCATTTTAAAAGGTAATGTAGAGCTACACAGCTCCTTTGGAAACATCAGTATATATATTTAAAATCGCTGAGGTTTCACAGGTTGAAATATACACAAATATAGCAATCAGGCACAGGATTATCAGATGTCAGAATTGTTATGCATATAATATGCTGCAGTACTCATGCTTCTATCTTTAACCCACATGGCTAATATTTCTCTTTAAACTATTAGTACTTATTCACGTATCCAACCAGTAACAGTGGAAAGGTGCAGGCCTCCAACAAAGAAACAGAAAACAATTTGATTATACTTTACCTATAGAAAGCCAGGTCTAAAAGTTTGTGGATAAAGGGGTTGACAGCCACTTCCTTCATCAGTCAGGTAAGTCATCCCTTCTTCCCTTTTCGGTGGTTGTGATGGTTAATACTGAGTGTCAATTTGATAGGATTGAAGGCACAAAGTATTGATCCTGGGTGTGTCTGTGAGGGTGTTGCCAAAGGAGATTAACATTTGAGTTAGTGGACTGGGGAAAGCAGATTCATCCTTAATCTGGTGGACAGAACCTAATCAGCTGCCAGTGACTATAAAGCAGGCAGAAAAACATAAAAAGGTGAGTCTAGCCTAGCTTTCCAGCCTACATCTTTCTCCCATGCTGGAAACTTCCTGAATCAAACACTGGACTCCAAGTTCTTCAATTTTGAGACTCAGACTGGCTCTCCTTGCTCCTCAAGCTTGCAGACAGCCTATTGTGGAATATATTTTATATATTATATGCTGCAGTACTAATAGTATATATATTCTGTTAGTTCTGTTCCTCTAGGGAACCTGGACTAATACCAATTTTGGTACCAGAAGTGGTTCTAGAGGAACAGAATATTAAGGATGGAGTTCTTTCATTGGTTTTGGGGTTTCCGGAGTTTGCTGCTTAATATGATTAGACTCTACCTCTAATAGTATGAAGGATACTGATAGTCCTTGGTGTGAACTGTTTAGAGAGCTATGCGAAATAAATGCATTTGACACTCCTGATTCACTGCTCGTGAGAGGCAAGGAGTTTAGTGACCCTCTACACAATAATTTTTACCATATGTGGAAAACCAAGGAACATAATGAAGCTGGTTGGTTACTCCTAAGTTCAATGGACAAAGTGATGAAAGAAAATGATGAACTGAGGGACTCTGTCTCTGGGCTTTAGAAGAAGATACTGAGCCTCAAATCTGCTAAGATTGCCCTGAGTGAGAGTCTTATCTTCTGTAGAGAAATAGCTGAAACTGTGGAAAAACAGACACAAGCTCTTACCATGGGAGTGGCTGACCTGCCACAAAAGGTGCACACACAGCCTTGCCATGTGTCTACTGTTAAAGTGAGAGCATTGATTGAAAAAGAATGGGACCCTGCAACTTGGAATGGGGATGTGTGGGAGGACCCTGATGAAACTAGGGACACTGAGTTTGTAAACTCTGATGAACCTTTTTTGCCTGAAGGAACAGCTTCCCCATCCCCAGTAGTGGGAACATACCCTCCCCAACCCATGGTACCATCACCCTTTCCACCTTTGTCTGAGGGGATAAACCTTACACTGCCTAGGCAACAGTGGTGGGCTCTCCTGAGGCAGTTGCCAGGCAAAATAATGTTGATTCTCCTCAGGAGTCAACCCCAATGCCCTTGTTTGCTTCTACACCTATAACTAAAGTCCCTATGGGACCCTAGAGGTGAGGTTGAGAGTGTGACCCATGGAAGGTGCGGTACACTCAAGAAGAACTCTTTGTGTTCTCTAATGTATATAAACAGAAATCTGAGGAACAGGTATAGGAACGGATATTAAGAGTGTGGGCTAATGGTGTAAGGAACATAGAGTTGAGTCAGACTGAATTTTTTGATTTGGGCCCACTAAGTAGGGACTCTGCATTTAATGCTGCAGCTCGGGGAGTTAAAAAGGGTTCTAATAGTTTACTTGCTTGTTTAGCTGAAATATGAATTAAAAGGGCCCACTGTGAGTGAGCTGGAAATGCCTGGTCTCCCTTGGTTTAATGTAGAGGAAGGGAATCCAAAGGTTAGGGAGATTGGCATGGTAGAGTGGATTAGTCACTTTAGGCCTGCACATCCCAGCTGGGAGGGTCCAGAAGACATACCCTTGACCAATGCCTTGCAAAATAGATTTGTGAGGGCAGCACCTGCATTATTGAAGAGCCCTATAATTGCTCTTCTCTGTATGTCAGATCTAATGGTGGGAACCTCAGTCACTCAACTACAAAATTTAAATACAATGGGAATAATTGGATCCCCAGGTGGCAGGGGCCAAGTGGCGGCACTCAACCATCAAAGGCAAGGTGGGTGTAGCTACGTAATGGACAACAGAGGCAAAGCAGAAATCAGAATAGTCTGACTTGTGTAGAGCTCTGGCACTGGCTAATTTATCACAGTGTTCCTTGCAATGAAATTGATAGGAAGCCTACTGCATCTCTACTTAATTTATACAAGCAGAAAACTTCTAGGTCAAATTGAGAAAAAGCTAATTAGAATGATAAAAACAGAGAATCACAGTCCCTCAATTAACTTCCAGATTTGAACCAGTTTACACACCCACAACCCCTTGAATGTAGGGGAGGCTGGGTCTCCTTGAGGAAGGACTTTACTACATTACTGATAATTTTTGCAGGAAATCTTTCCCCAATCCTTCCCCAATGATACCTCTGGACTTTTACCAGGGAAACTGTGCATTGGAGAAAGGGAAATGATCAGACATTTCCAAGACTACTGGACACTGGCTCAAAGCTGACATTGATTCCAGGGGACCCAAAACATCATTGTGGTCCTCCAGCTAAACTAGAGGCTTATGGAGGTCAGGTAATTAATGGAGTTTTAGCTCAGGTCCAACTTACAGTGGGTCCAGTGGGTCCCCATACTCTTCCTGTGGTCATTTTTCCAGTGCCAGAATGGATAATTGACATAGACATACTTAGCAGCTGGCAGAACCCAAATATTGGCTCCCTGACTGGTAGGATGAGGACTATTATGGTGGGAAAAAACAAATGGGGAAAAAAACTGCTTCTACCTAGAAAAATAGAAAATCAAAAACAATATTGCATCCCTGGAGGGATTGTGAAGATTAGTGCCACCATCAAGTACTTGAAAGATGTAAGAGTGGTGATTCCACCACGTTCCTGTTCAACTCTTTGATTTGGCCTCTGCAGAAAACAGATGAATCTTGGAGAATGACAGTGGATTATCATAAGCTTAACCCAAGTGGTGACTCCAGTTGCAGCTGCTATACCAGATGTGGTTTCATTGATTGAGCAAATTTACACATCTGGTACCTGGTACATAGCCACTGACTTGGGAAATGACTTTTTCTTCATTTCTGCCCATAAGGCTGACCAGAAGCAATTTGCCTTTGGCTGGCAAGGCCAGCAATATACCTTTACTCTCCTACCTCAGGGGTATATCAACTCCCCAGCTTTGTCTCATAATCTTATTTGCAGAGAACATCATCGCTTTTCACTTCCACAAGATATCACCAGAAGATGGGAAATAAATTTAACTAAAATTCAAGAAACTTCTACCTCAGTGAAATGTCTAGGGGTCCTGTGGTGTGGGACCTGTTGAGATATTTCTTCTAAGGTGAAGGATAAGTTGCTGTATTTGGCCCCTCCTACAACAAAGAAAGAGGCATAACACCTAGTGGGCCTATGTGGATTTTGGAGGGAACACATTCCTCATTTGGGTGTGTTACTCTGGCCCATGTATTGAGTGACCCAAAAGGCTGCCAGTTTTCAATGGAGTCCAGAACAGGAGAAACCTCTGCAACAGGTCCAGGCTGCTGTGCAAGCTGCTCTGCCACTTGGGCCATATGAACCAGCAGATCCAGTGGTGCTTGAGGTGACAGTGACAGATAGGGATGCTTTTTGGAGCTTTTGGCAGATGCCATAGGTGAATCACAGAGGAGGCCTCTAGGATTTGGGAGCAAGGCCCTGCCATCTTCTGCAGATGACTACTCTTCTTTTGACAGATAGCTATTGTCTTGTTCCTGGGCTTTGGTGGAAACTGAACGTTTGACTATGGGTCATCAAGTCACCATGTGACCTGAACTGCCTATCATGAACTGGGTGCTTTCTGACCCATCTAGCCATAAAGTGGGTCATGCACAGCAGCATTCCATCATCAAATGGAAGTGGTATATACATGATTGGGCTCGAGCAGGTCCTGAAGGCACAAGTAAGTTACATGAGGAAGTGGCTCAAATGCCCATGGTCTCCACTCCTGCCACCCTGCATCCTCTTGCCCAGGCTGAACCTATGGCCCCATGGGGAGTTCCCTGTGATCAGTTATCAGAGGAATAGTAAGACTGGAGTCTGGTTCAGATAGCTCTGCATGATATGCAGGCATCCCCCGAAAGTGGACAGCTGCAGCACTACAGCCCGTTTCTAGGACATCCCTGAAGAACAGCGGTGAAGGGAAATCTTCCCAGTGGGCAGAACTTTGAGCAGTGCCCCTAGTTGTATACTTTGCATAGAAGAGGAAATGGCCAGACAAGCAATTATATACTGATTTATGGGCTGTAGCCAGTGGTTTGGCTGGATGGTCAGGGACTTGAAGGAAGCATGATTGGAAAATTGGTGACAGAAATTTGGGGAAGACGTATATGGAGAGACCTCTCCGAGTGGGCAAAAACAAGATATTTGTATCCCATGTGAGTGCTCACAAATGAGTGACCTCAGCAGAGGAGGATTTTAATAATCAAGTGGATAGCATAACTCGTTCTGTGGACACCTCTCAGCCTCTTTCCCCAGCTACCCCTATTGTCACCCAATGGGCCCAAGAATAAAGTGGCTGTGGTGGCAGGGATGGAGGTTATGCATGGGCTCAGAAACATGGACTTTCACTCACCAAGGCTGACCTATCTGTGGCCACTGCTGAGTACCCAGTTTGCCAACAGCAGAGACCAACACTGAGCCCTCAATATGGCACCATTCCTCAGGGTGATCAGCCAGCTACCTGGTGGCAAGTTGATTATACTGGACCTCTTCCATCATGGAAAGGGCAGAGGTTTGTCCTCACTGGAATAGAGAGTTACTCCAGATATGGGTTTGCCTATCCTGCATGCAATGCCTCTTCCAAGACTACTATCTGTGGACTCACGGAATGCCTCATCCACTGTCATGGTATTCCACACAGCATTGTCTCTGATCAAGGCACTCACTTTATGGCTAAAGAAGTGTAGCAGTGAGCTCATGCTCATGGAATTCACTGGTTTTACCATGTTCCCATCATCCTGAAGCAGCTGGATTGATAGAACAGTAGAATGGCCTTTTGAAGTCACAATTACAACTCTAACTAGGTGACAATACTTTGCAGAGCTGGGCCCAAATTCTCCAGAAGGCTGTGTATGCTCTGAATCAGTGTCCAATTTATGGTACTGTTTCTCCCATAGCCAGGATTCACATATCCAGGAATCAAGGGGTGGAAGTTGAAGTGGCACCACTCACCATCACCCCTAGTGATCCACTAGCAAACTGCTTACCTCCTGTTCCCATGACATTACATTGTGCTGGCCTAGAGGTCTTAGTTCCAGAGGGAGGAACGCTGCCACCAGGAGACACAACAATGATTCCATTAAACTGGAAGTTCAGATTCCCACCTGGACACTTTGGGCTCCTCCTACCTTTAAGTCAACAGGCTAAGAAGGAAGTTACAGTGTTGACTGGGGTGACTGACATGGACTATCAAGATGAAATCTGTCTACTACTCCACAATAGAGGTAAGGAAGAGAATGCATGGAACACAGGAGACCATTAAGGCGTCTCTTAGTGTTACCATGCCCTGTGATTAAGGTCAATGGGAAACTACAACAGCCCAATCCAGGCAGGACAACAAATGGTTCAGACCCCTCGGGAATAATGGTTTGTGTCAATCTACCAGGAAAAAAACCATGACCTGGTGAGATGATTGGTGAAGGCAAAGGAAATACAGAATAGGTAGTAGAAGAAGCTAGTCATCAATACCAGCTATGATCCTGTGACCAGCTGCAGAAATGAGGACTGTAATTGTCATGAGTATTTCCTCCTCCTTTTGTTAAAAACATATTTGTGCATGTTTACACCTGTACTAAGAAAATGTCTTCATTTTACTTCCTTTTCCTTTATCATGTAGCAAGATTTATTGACTTCATATCAGTATTTAAGTATCGTTAACTTTATGTAATAGTATTTGGGTGGGGGATTGGTGCATTTCCAGTTGTACAAAGGACAGTTGTATTATGTTAGGTGTAATTATGACCTTAATCTTTATTTGAAGATTATGTATAATCTCAGTAGATGTGTATGGGTTTAAGTTAACAAGGGGCAGACTTGTGATAGTTAATACTGAATGTCAACTTGATTGCATTGAAGGATGAGAAGTATTGATCCTGGGTGTGTCTGTGAGGGTGTTGCCAAAGGAGATTAACATTTGAGTCATGGGGCTGTGGAAGGTGGATCCACCCTTAATCTGGTGGGCACAAGCTAATCAGCCGCCAGTGAATATAAAGCAGGCAGAAAAAAATGTGAAAAGGTGAAATTGGCCTAGCCCCCCAGCCTAAATCTTTCTCCCGTGCTGGATGCTTCCTGCCCTCAAACATCAGACTCCGTGTTCTTCAGTTTTGAGACTCAGACTAGCTCTCCTTGCTCCTCAAGTTTGCAGACAGCCTATGGTGGGAACTTGTGATCATGCAAGTTAACACTTAACAAATTCCTGTTTATGTGTGTGTGTATGTATGTGTGTGTGTGTGTGTATGTGTATATATATATATATATATATATATAAATGCTGTTAGTTCTGTCCCTCTAGGGAACCCTGAGTAATACAGTAGTTCATCTCAAAATTAAGAACAAATTATTAATTTCCACTACATTCATGAGGGACTTCTGGTAAAAAAAAAAAAAAAAACAGCATACTAAAGTCTGATCAGTTGCTCCATTTCCATCAATGCCAAAAAATGTGATCAAAAGGGAGGGAGATATGGGACTATCAAAATGTTACTTGGAGCAATTAAATAGAGAATATATTTAACCTCATGCTATATGTATACTACAGAAAGCAGAAGGGAAGAAACAAGAGAAAGATGACAATGGCAGGGCACAGAACACTATCAGGCCTCAATATAACATAAAGTGAGTGAACAAAGTCATATAACTTTACCCCAACAACGAAAAGACTGCTTTGTAACCAGATAGTTTCAAAGAAAATAACCTAAGAGTAGAAGCCCGTATATATTGACAAAGACGCTCTCATTCTACCAAAACTTTAGTCAGAATCCTATGAGTCTTCAGCTTTACTGGATCTTACCTTGGACTTCCTTGTCTGTTTCTTTAGAATCCAATTTGAGCGAGAATCCTTTAGTGAAAATCCCTCTCCCTTGGTATCTGACCACCCTCAATATTTTAGGAATTCATGTCTGCTTCAAAAGAGTTCTGTTGAGACAGTTAAGCAATAAACTCCTTACCTCTGATGTTTCTTCTTGGGAATTTTTTCTGTCACTGAAACTTGCCATACTCCTTGATTATAAATCCTCACATGTCCGTGTTGCAGTGGTCCTCATATTTATCACCCTGGCCATCTATGATAAAGTCTACTTTATCATCTTTAACAAGTGTCATACATGTTTTTTTCCATTAACAATACCCAGTGAGACTTGAGAGAGGTCATTTGTTACCATTTTTTAGAGTGTTTTAGAGTGCTATGTTTAGATATCCCAAAACAAAAAATAAAGGTAAGCTAAACACGAATTCCCAGCAAGATTTACACACACACAACACAAATTTTGTTCTTTTTTTCAAATTAAGGAATCAGAGAGGCAAACTAGGGAATAAAGAGCTTTCAACTGGTTCTGGAACTAGGAAAGGCATCCATGATATTGATATGGACAGGAGGCAGGGAAATACTGGGGAGAATATGGCAGTCTCTGGTGAAGGCCACACCCTCAAGCCTGGACCCGTAGCCCAAAGCGAGAACATGCATATCTGTTTTCCCACCCAAATGTTGCCTTTTCCAAAACCACCCTGGCCCACCCGCCACCCACATCCTGTAACCGTAAAAACTCAAGGCCTCACCAGCAGAGTGGCAGAGAAAGAGTGAAGAGAAGCAGCAGCTGGGTGTTGGGGAGAAGCAGTTTGACTTCAGACGAATGGCTTGATGGCAGGGCTCCGGAAAAGAGTGTGGTGGTCCCCAGTGAGAGCCACTTCCCGCTGACAACCACTTATGCTGCTCAATAAAATCCTCATTCACCAACATGCAATTTGTTCATGTGACCTGATTCTTCCTGGACACTGGAAAACAACTTGGGTACCAAGAGGGTGGGTGCAAAAGGCTGTCACCCTGACCCTCCCCTGAACTGTTAAACACTTAAGCTATCCATGGATGGCAAATCTAAAAGACCACACTGCAACACATACGCTCTGGGGCTCCAGGGGTTGCAGGTACTCCCCACCTCCGCAAATGCTGCCCTGGGGCCTCATAGAGTTCTACTCCTGTCTGGGCTCAGAAGTACTTGTCCTGGCCCCTGCACCCACTCACCTGAGTGTTCGCACTCACATGAGGGATTGGAGACAGGCAGGCTGAGTAAATGAGCCAACCCCTTTACAAGTCTCATGAAGGGGTCAAGGGAACTATCCCATTTCAATATCACTGTCAGATACTGAACTGTAAGTTGTTGGAGATGTTACAAACTAGCACAGTATTTTGTATGTAGAAGGAAATATGCATTTTTGTCTTGAAATTTGTGATAGAAATCTAGATGAATTGCATTAACAGCCAATGAAGTTCATGGTGACCATTAGAGATACGCTTGAGCGTAGGAAAGCAGATAATTTTCAAGTTAGGTGTACCTTCCCTACTGTAAGGCCTTTGGATGGGGCTGAAAAATAAGGTACTTAAACTTGTTTTCTTGTTCCTGTGGTCCTTCAAACTGGAAGTTGAAATCTTCCCAATTTCTGAGTCTGGGAATGAGATGACATGTCTTTGAGGAAAAAAAAAAAAAAAGAACACATTAATATTTGTGTACATTTTCAGCTATTGCTCAAAATAATTGAATATTACATATTTGGAGTGAACAGTTTGGGCTTCAAAAACCAAAAACTATTAAAATCTAGAATATGAGAAAAGTTTTGTTTTATTTTGTTTTTTTACTTTTTGCTCTCAGATGCCAAATCAAACTTGTTATCTAAAAGAGAGGGAAAAATCCAGAACAGCAACAATATGTTCAAAAAAAAAAAAAAAAAAACTCTACCTAAATTTAGCGGGCAGAAAATAGAAGCAAGAATGGAGGAATCAGATACAGCCACACTGCTCCTAAAAGAAAATCTGATAAAAAAAAATGTATCCCCTTGGGCTTGTATTTTTCAAAAAGAGAAATTCCATGGGTCTTACATTCATGAATACACTCATTACTGTTCCTTACGTTTGTTGAAGAAAGATTCACATTTTAATAAGGTAACCAAAAAAGTAAATGTAAGATATGTACCAAATGCATTATATATCTTAACTTCCTTTAAGAAAGTCATGAGGTTGATCCGATTAATCTATATATTTAAGATAGATAAACTGAGGTATGAAGAAATTAAGTAGCCTATCTAATTTGTATAATTAATAAGCAAAAGCAATGAGATTCTAATTCATTCATCAACAAAACAAGAGCCTGAGTACTTATCCGCAATGCTTATTATTGACTTTCATCATTATCATTATCAATCATCATCAATTGTATTTACTGTCTTTACTCCTTATGCAGTTTTATTTCATCCTTGGGTTTATAAAGAGAAGATGCATGGAATAGACCGTTCGCTTTCCCTATGCTGACAGTATGCTTTCAACACTCCTTAGGCTTGAATGTTCGCCACAGACAATTAAGCAGGTGATAGATGAACTCTTGGCTTTCCTGGGATGTAAAATAAACTGTACTGAGTCTGAAAATATCAACATACAGTATGAATGATGCGTCCTTGCAGGCTAGTTTGCATTTCTATCAGCCTCAAATTGGTTCTTATTGTTGAGCCATATACATGTCACAATATTGTTTAACTGTCAACAAAGTGTATTTTCTTGCTAACTGAGCTAAATATAAATATTCAATATTATTGCCCAATTATATTTTGTTCTTGACATTGTAAAATCTAACAATATATTTTTGTAATAAAAATTATATTTGCAAAGGTATGGTGAATTTATATATATATGTGTGTGTGTGTGTGTCTATACATATATATATATAAAAACATTTCAGTATATGTCAACATAATCTAAATCATATTCCTAGCACTATTTGGTGCTTATTCAGTATTTGTTGACTGAATTCATACATATTCAATGCATGCCTTCATTTTAAGTCTAACTTTATATTTTAACAATACTGACCTCTTAATGGAAAAAAGAACTCAAAATAAGTTGCATGCAAAGAATAAAGATATACATATTTATCTTGGAAAATGCAGCACGAGCACGAGGCTAACAGAGCACAGATAGAAGTAAAAAAATATTATCTTAATTTATTCTGCTCTTAATTTTCTGTACTTTTTTCTATTTCAAAAAAAAAAAAAAAAAAAAACAGGCCAGGCACGGTGGCTCACGCCTGTAATCCCAGCACTTTGAGAGGCCGAGACGGGCGGATCACGAGGTCAGGAGATCGAGACCATCCTGGCTAACATGATGAAACCCCGTCTCTACTAAAAATGCAAAAAATTAGCTGGGCGTGGCGGTGGGCGCCTGTAGTCCCAGCTACTCGGGAGGCTGAGGCAGGAGAACGACATGAACCCAGGAGGCGGAACTCGCAGTGAGCCGAGATCGGGCCATTGCATTCCAGCCTGGGCGACAGAGCGAGACGCCATCTCAAAAAAAAAAAAAAAAAAAAAAAAAAGAAAGAAAGAAAAAAAGAAAGAAAAAACAAACAAACAAACAGGAAACCTTGACAAGAGTATGAAATGTTCATGGAAAAGAAACACACAAATTTTCAAGTTACTCCTGTAAAACGTAGGAATGGATGAAATGTTAGGTGGGGCATTAGCTATAATAGATATGTTTTGTTTCTAAAAGCAAAACAAAACAATTGAGTAACGGATACGTAGGTGTCTCATTATTTTTTGTACATTTATGTATTTTCAGGTATATTTTCATTTTAAAATAAAACATTAGAAAATAAAAATTTATGATGTGTGAGAAAAATATTAGTATATTTATATAATGTATTTAAATCTAAAGCCAGACAAATGTATTATATAGCTAATTTTCAGATGAGCAGTGAAAATAATTCTTTAAAAAAATATATTTTTTCTTTAGAAGTCTGGTACTAAAAATTCAGTAGGGCTCTTTGGATCCTTATATGAGCATTGTCAGCATTTGCGTAAAATTATGTCAAAGTATTTGAAAAAAATGTCATCAGGACATGAATATGTATACCAGAAAATAAAAAAGTTCAAATGAGACATGACTTTTGAAATGAAAAATATAATAAATTATTTAATCAACCTAATCAGGGTAACCAGATGATCACTAAAGAAAAATTTACCTGTGAGAAAGCCATAACCAGTGATTATAAGAAGAGATGAAGAATCGTATATTTGGAGCTCATGACATTAAAATTCCTATGAGGTATATCATGTCACATTACCTAAGTTTCAAAGTCCGTATGTCTGTACCATTCACAAAGAATCTTTCTATGTGCTGAACTTGTCTGCTGACTGGGACACTATGTCAGTGATGCCAGGTTTACCGAGAGATGAGAGGTATTAATAGCATAAACTTGGAAATGAAGAATATAAAGTCAATCAGAGGGAAAATATGGGAAAGTTACTACATATAGCAGGAACAGGAAATACAAAGGGTTTAAAAGAGATGAATCACTTTTACACAAAACAGCAAGGAAGCTGGTGCACGCCAATCATAATAAACAGTGGAGAGGGCAAGAGAAGTATGAGAGATGGCTGAGTTAGCAAGGGGCCAAATTATGTCAGTCATGATATTTAGTTGTATAGGTATTTTAAAATTTGGAATGGAGAGGCTATTCAAAGGTTTGAAGCCAAAGAAGTGACATAATCTGAAGTATATTTTCAAAGTTTATTTTAGCTGCAAAAGTGAAAAAATGGAGACCAACAGAAAACTATAGCAAGTAGACCAGATGAAGATGATGGTGTCTTGGAACAGGATTGAGTGAACAAGGATGAAAAAAAAAAAGCAAACAGATTGAAGATATATTTAGGAGCTACAATATGAGAAAAGCAATCGTGTCCTTGATGGGTATGGTAAGAAACTCTATTTATCAGTCATACAGTTTTTTTAATAAAACACTTAACCATTTTGTTTATTCTTTCATTCATTTTACATATATTAATCATTCACCAGGTGTTGGACACCTGTCTACATCAGTAGTGAAACAGATAAGGATCCCCCTATCATTCTAGCACAAAGAGATGAGTAGTAAACACAAAAGCTAAGTAACATATTTACTAAGTAAATTACACAGTATTGTAGAGAGTAATAAATGAGGGTAAAAGTAAAACTAGGTGAGGGACATTGTGAGCATAAAATAGGCAAGCCAAAGAATGAAAGAGAATGATCAGAGTGGGCCTTATTTTGCAGATGACATTTGAGAAGAAGATTAGATGAGGTGAAGAAGTTAGCTACATACAATTCAGAGGGAAACTCAAATTAGGCAGAAGTACTAGGAAGGACAAAGGCCCTAAACTGACAAAGGCGTAGAATTTTAAAAACAATCAATCAAAGCAGAGAGTCAGTGTGCCCGAAGCAGAGCAAATGTGAAGGAAAATAATAGAATTTGAGGTCAGAGTGCACAGAGAGGGGATTATATCCTGCAGGTCCCTTTAGGCCACTGGAAATACTGGGAGAATTGGAAGCCATTATAAGATTTTGAGTAGATAGTGAAATTATCAAACATTTCAAAGAATGCCTCTGGCTGCTGTGTCAAGATTAGATTCTAGTAGGGCAGTGAGGAACTAAAAACCTATCCCAGAGAGTAAATAATCAAGGAGAGAAGGGTTGGTGGTTTCCTCTAAGGTAGTAACTGTGGATATGATAATAAGTAATCAGATTAAGAATGTATTGCCAATAGAAGAGAGTATTTCCTGTTGGATTGGATAAGAGTAAGAAAGAAAGTAGTATTAAAATGATACTATTTATTATTTATTTATTTTGCCTGCCCTTATTTTAAATGAGAAAATTCTGGAGGGATTGAGGATTTCTTTTAGGAATAAAAACCAAAAACAATAGTTCAACTTTAAATATGCTAAATATCTGAATGGAGAGATCAGTAAGTACTTTATACAAATTTGCAGTTCAGAAAGGTTTGAATGGAAGATATAATTTATGGGGTCATTGGCATACAGCTAAGAATGAAAGCTGTAAGACTTGAGAAAACTAAGAAAGTGTGTAGACAGTGCCTATACGTGATTCTTGATTATGAATTTAAAGTGAAACCACTCAGCATAGAGAATAGATGGAAAGTTGGATTTGGATCGGGCTGTGATAAAATACGAGCCTAGCAAAGCACAGGCAGAGGACACATTTCTAGCTGTGCTCCGTGTACTTTCACGAGGTTCCCATTTCTTTTCTTTTCTTTTTCTTTTTTTTTGCTTAGCAGTACCAGGTTGCCCAAAGCCAGCTTTATCCTTCCCACCTAAATTAATTGCTGGAAAAAGCTTGACACTCAGGTGTGGATTTCCTGATTTGTCAGTTTTGAAGGGATTTTCTTTTGTCTAATTTTATCTCTAATAGAGTACACTAGTAGAAAGGTAAAGTGAAATTAAAAAGTAGTTTTATCTCTTCTGTTTTAGGTAACTACATCTCGTGGCAAAGCTAAGCGAAGGGCAAAAATAAATAAACAAAAGCATAATTCTCACCAATAAAAAAAAGCTACATTATTTTCTTCAATGCCTGAGAAAAAGATTTGCTAGCATTTCATAACATAAATGGGAATAGAAGAAAAGCTACTAACGTTCTTTTAGTTGTCTCTCTGTATGTGTATGGTGTGTTGTAATAGATGGCTTTTGTTGTAATAGATGGTTTTTATTACCTTAAGGTATGTCCCTTCTATGCCAGTTTTACCTAGGTTTTTAATCATAATGCTTTTTCTGTCTTTATTGAGATGATAATGTGATTTTTCTTTTTAATTCTGTGTATGTGGTACATCACATTTATTGACTTGTGTGTGTTAAACCAACACTGCATCCCTAGTATAAAACCCACCTGATCGTGGTGGATTATCTTTTTGATATGCTGTTGATTTGGTTAGCTAGTATTTGGTTGATGATTTTTGCATCTGTGCTCATCAGGGATATTGGCCATAGTTTTCTTTTTTTGTTACATCCTTTCCTGGTTTTGATATTAGTTTAATACTGGATTCATAGAATGGTTTAAGGAGAATTCCATATTTCTCTGTCTTTTGGAGTAATTTCAGTAGGATTTTTACCAATTTTTTGAATATTTGATGGAATTTAGTTGTGAATTCATCTGGTCATGGACTATTTTTTGTGGGCAATTTATTTATTACTATTTCAATCTCACCACTTGTTATTGACCTGTTCAGAGTTTCTATTTCTTCCTGATTTAATTTGGGAAGATTGTATATTTCCAGGAGTTTATTCATCTCCTCTTGGTTTTCTAGTTTGTATGCATGAAGGTATTCACAGGAGCCTTAAATAATCATTTGTATTTCTGTGGTGTCAGTTGTAATATTTCTCATTTCATTTTTATTTAGTTTATTTAGACCTTCTCTCTTCTTATCTTGGTTAATCTTGCTAATGGTCTATGGATTGTGTTTATCTTTTCAAATAACCAGCTTTTCGTTTCAATTATCCTTTTGTCGTTGTTGTTGTTTCAATGTCATTTAGTTCTGCTCTGCTCTTCATTATTTCTTTTGTTCTGCTGGGTTTGGGTTTGGATTGTTTTTGTTTCTTCAGTTCCATGAGGTATGACCTTAGATTGTCTATTCGTGCTCTTTCAGACCTTTTGATATAGGCATTTAATGCTATGGACTTTCCTCTTTGTACCACTTTTGCTGTATTCCAGAGGTTTTGATAGCTTGTATCACTATTCTCATTTAGTTCAAATAACTTTTTTATTTCCCTCTTGATTTCATTGTTGACCCAACCATCATTCAGGAGTAGATTATTTAATTTCCATGTATTTGCATGGTTTTGAGGGTTCCTTTTGGAGTGGATTTCCAATTTTGTTTCACTGTGGTTTGAGAGAGTACTTGATATAATTTCAATTTTCTTAAATTTATTAAGACTTGTTTTGTGACCAATTATGCAGTCTATCTTGGAGAACGTTCCATGTGCTCATGAAAAGAATGTATACTCTGCAGTTGTTGGGTAGAATGTTTTGTAAATATCTGTTAAGTCCGTTTGTTCTAGGGTAGAGTTTAAGTCCATTATTTCTTTGTTAACTTTCTGTCTGGATGACCTGTCTATTGTTGTCAGTGGAGTACTGACATCCCTGCAACTATTATTGTGTTGCCATCTATCTCATTCCTTATGTCTAGAGTAACTGTTTTATAAATTTGGGAGCCCCAGTATTTGGTGCATATATATTTATGATTGTGATACTTTTCTGTTGGAATAATCCTTTTGTCAATATACAATGTCCCTCTTTGTCTTTTTCACTGTTGTCATTTTAAAGTCTATGTTGTCTCATGTAAGAGTAGCTAGTCCTACTTGCTTCTGGTGTCCATTTGCATGGAATATCTTCTTCCACCTATTTACCTTAAGTTTATGTGGCTCCTTATGTATCAGGTGAGTCTTTTGAAGACAGCAGATACTTGGTTGGTGGATTTTTTTTTTTTAATCCATTCTGCCATTTTGTATCTTTTAAGTGGATCATTTAGGCCATTACATTCAATGTTAATATTGAGATTTGAGGTACTGTTCTATTCATCATGCTAGTTGTTGCTGCTTGAATACTTTTTTTTCATTGCATTATTCTTTTATAGGCCCTGTAAGATTTATGTTTTAAGGTGGTCTTATTGTAATGTATTTTGAGGTTTTATTTCAAGACTTAGAACTCTTTTTTTTCATTTTTTGTAGTGCTGGCTTTGCAGTGGTAAATTTTCTCAACATTTATTTGTCTGAAAAAAGATTTTATCTCTCCTTCATTTATAAGGCTTAGTTTCACTGAATACAAAGTTCTTGGCTGATAGTTATTTTGTTTAAGGAGGCTAAAAATAAGACCCCAAACTTTTTTGGCTTGTAGGGCATCTGTTGAGAAATCTGCTGTTAACCTGATAGGTTTTCCTTTATAGGCTACCTGATACTTTTGCCTCATAGCCCTTAAGAGTCTTTCCTTCATCTTGGCTGTAGATAACCTGATGACTCTGTGCATTGGTGATGATCTTTTTGTGATTAATTTCCTGGGTATTCTTTGAGCCTCTTTTACTTGGATGTCTGGATCTCTAGTGAGCCAGGAAAGTTTTCCTTAATTATTTCCTCAAATAAATATTCCACACATTTAGATTTCTCTTCTTCCTCAGGACACCAATTATTCTTATGTTTGATCATTTAACATGATCCCAATTTTCTTGGAGGCTTTATTTATTAAAAAAAGGTTTTTGTGTGTTTTTGTCAGATTGGGTTAATTTGAAAGTCTTGTCTTTGACCTCTGAAGTTCTTTCTTCTGCTTGCTCAATTCTATTGTTGAAACTTTCCAGTGTATTTTACATTTCTCTAAGTGTGTCTCTCATTTCCATAAGTTGTGATTTTTTTATGATATCTATTTCTCTGGAGACTTTTTCATCCATATTCTGTTGTGTTTTTTTTTGTTTTGTTTTGTTTTTTAATTCTTTAAGTTGGTTTTCTCCTTTCTCTGGTACCTCTTGGAGTAGCTTAATAATCAAGCTTCTGAATTGCTTATCTGACAATTCAGAGATTTCTTGTTTGTTTGGATCCATTGCTGGAGAACTAGTGTGATCTTCTGGGGTTATTACAGAACCTTGTTTTGTCATATTACCAGAATTGATGTTCTGGTTTTTTTCTCATTTAGTTAGACTCTTTCAGTGGAAAGATCTGAAACTCAAGGGCTGCTGTTCAGATATTTTTTTCCCACTGTTGATCCCTTGATGTGGTACTCTCCCCTTTCCTCTAGTGATGGGGCTTCCTGACAACTAGACTGCAGTGATTACTATTGCCCCTCTGGGTCTAGCCACCCAGTGGGGCTATCAGACTCTGGGCTAGTGCTGGGTAATGTCTGCAAAGAATCCTGTGATATAATCCATCTTCAGGTCTTCCAGACATGGATATCAGCAACTGCTCCAGTGGAGGTGGGAGGGGAGTGAAGTGTTCTCTGTGGGAGTCCTTGGTTGTTGTTTTGTTTAGTGTGGAGGTTTACTGGAATTCTGGTTATTTTAGCAGTGAGGTTGTCACGTGGATAGACTTAGGACCTCTGGTTAGTCAAGGTGTTGCAGGTGGTAGAATTAACTGTTGCTTTCTCTTTCTTTGGAGCGGGGTTGTTCTGTTATAAGTTGTCATAATGGCTTGACAGGACAGGAGGTAGCATTTTCTGGAGAGCACCACCTGTGGTAGTTGAAGGGGAACATAAGCTTGCCCTAGGTTGGCCAGAATCAGTATTCGGGTTTCTCAGGTGATGGGCAGGGCCATGGAGCTCCCAAGAGTTTACGTCTTTTGTCATCGGCTACCAGATCAGGTAGAGAAAAGCCATCAGGTGCAGGCCATTAGGTGGTTCTGCGCTCAGACTCTCCTTGGGCCAGGATTGCTGTAGCCACTGTGGATGTGGAGAGTAGTACCCAGGTCAGTAGAGTTATGTTCCCGGGATTACGACTGTTTCTGCTGCATCATACAGGTCACCAGGGAAGTGGGGGGAAAACTGGCAGTGACAGGTCTCACGCAGCTCCCAAACAACCAAGAAGGCCAGCCTTACTTTCCCCATGCCCCATCAGTAGCATCCAATTTATATTCAGGCAGCCAGTGAGCAGGGCTGAGATTTTGCCCCAGGCTACAAGACTTCCTGATGAGAAAGCAAGCTGGGCTTTCAGGCCTCAACCCTCCCCACTGCTGGCACCATTGGCTGTGGCATCTAAACTTGTATATGCACTTCCCATTTGCACCCCCTAGATTCTCCTCAGGAAAATTCATGTTCAGTCAAAATTATTACAAAATGCAACTAAAAACGTCCATCATTTGGGGATACCTCCCCAATTGTGTTGGCTGCCTTCCCCAAGGACCCCTGTGAGTTAAAGCTTCTCTGGGCTAGAGCTGGGGACCAGGAGTGCCTGCAGAGCTCATCCTGCTGCTTCTACTTTTATATTTCACTTGGCTCCCTAAATCTGTTTCATCTCTAGGTGAGGTTCAGTCCTTTTCCCGTGATCTGGGCTGTGTCGTGGAGTTTGCAGCAGCAAACTGCTTCTTTCAGAGGCTTTGTGAATTCTTTCGGTTTTCATGGTACTTTCCTGTGGTGGTTCTTGGAGCAAAAGTTCACAATGTGAATCTCCACATGCTGTTCTGTACGTCCAAGAGTGAGCTGCCCATTTGTCCTGTCTCCTAGCCATCATTTTATTTTTTCCAAAACCAGAAAACACCATGAACTTGATGTGTGTGACTTATGTGAAAATAAGTCATCTGATATTGGCTGATTGAAAATGGATCCAACAGACTTTATAGATTGATGGAAATAGTCTACATCATTATATGAGTGGTAGTTACAGTTACTTAAGTAAATATATTTATAAAATCTATCAAGTTAAATAAGATTTCTGCATTTTATTGATTTTTATATCTCATTAAAAATAAAATGACATGAAAGCATAAACTCAACAACAGAAACTGTATCTAGTTACCTTCATGTAATGTTTTTATCAGTAAACAGGGGAAGAATAAAAATAACTTACAATAGCACAGGTGTTTTCAGTAGACCTGTGTCTGAGATCTAGTTTTGCCACATGCTCCCGATGTGGCTTTGAGAAAAGTAATTAACTTCTCCAATTAATTGCTCTTAGCTTTACCATCTATAAGGTAAGAATCATGAAAGTTCCTACCTCACAGAGTTGTTGTAATACTTAAATAAAGGGCATAGAACATTTACCTGTGCATGGCATATAAAAAGATTACAATAAAAGTCCCGATACTACCTTTGCCTTCAAAATTTAAGACAAGAATATTAGATTTGGCTGAAAACTGTCATGTCTTTAATGTTTAAATAGTTATTAGTTAAAATTAATTGAGATATTCTGAGTACTAGAGCAAAATTTTATTTTAAAAAATCAGCAAAATAGATAGATTAGAATAGAGTCATAATCACAAATATAATTGAAATAACATAAAATAATACCTAGAAGCATTAATCTTCTTGAAGTCTATTTCATAATAATGAAAAGCTGCCAAGACCCATATTTTATTTCATCCTTATCAAATTCTCAATCTTTTCAATGTTTTTCACGTCACTCAAAATGATGGAGTTTGAGTTCTATTTTGTTAAGGCAGAGCACAGGGCATAGTCTCTATCATCAAGGGAATCAGATAGTAAAAGGAATCAATGTATCCTTAACACTTTATTTTTTCCCAGAAAAAATTACATTTCTCAGAGAATTTAGTTTATCCAAATATGAAAAAAACTATGTAATAAAATTTAAAGAATTATTTTAAAAATAAATGCATTAAATTCTTTCACTTTTTTTTTTTTTTTTTTTTTTTTTTTTTTGAGACAGAGTCTCACTCTGTCTCCCAGGCCGGAGTGCAGTGGTGCCATCTTGGCTAACTGCAACCTCTGCCTCCCAGATTCAAGAAATTATCTGACTCAGCCTCCTGAGTAGCTGGGATTACAGGTGCCCGCCATCATGCCTGAGTCATTTTTGTATTTTTCGTAGAGATGGGGTTTCACCACGTTGGCCAGGCTGGTCTTGAACTCCGAACCTCATGATCCACCTGCCTCAGCCTCCCAAAGTGCTGGGATTACAGGCGTGAGCCATCGTGCACCGCTTAGTTTATCTCACTACCTGGGTTATGGGATCATTCATACACCAAACTTCAGTGACCTACCATTTCCCCGTGTAGCACATCTGCGTATGTATCCCATGAATCTAAAAATCAAGTTAGAAAAGAGAAATAAAATCCAATAAAAATCATTATAAAAGTATAGTTTACAAGCTGCAAAAGTATCTTCATATTTGTTTCATGATTTCCAGGGGAAGAAAGTTAGATAATGAAGAATGAAATAATTTGAAGAAGTTTTTTGGTAAACATTAAAAAATAATAATCATGTTTCACGGTTTCAGTATACGGAACAATTTATTTTGACTCCATAGCATTTTCATTTAAATACTTTGAAAAATAAACTCAAAATATGTTTTAAATTGTTGATGATTTCAAATATTACAGGAATAGAAATTTTAACTTAATACAGAATGATTATCTGGCTTCCTTCTGTAAAATATCTTAAAGGTTAATGTGGATTTGAATTGCACAATATTCCAAATGCTTCTCCCCCTTTAAAAAGAATTGTCTTATCTTTTATTTTTCTCATGCAAGAGCAAAAATCAGGAAAAAAATATAGTATTCAGGAGAATCATGGCAACAATTTAAGGAAGACAAAACCAGTCTTTAGCAACCAGTATACATATATATCATCTTTTTCTCTGCTTTAGGATAGGTTACTTCTATCACCGACCTGTTCCATATCCTCCTCTTACATGCACCATTAAAACATAGTCTTTCAAAAATGAGGTGATAAACTCACAAATATCTATCTATTGTTTAGAAGAAAGTTCCTTTATTTTCCCTTAAAGGAATTTGATATACAGTGGAGAAAAGAAAATTACTTTCTAATTTCCAATACTCTAAAAGTGTCTTAGGGAACACCTCTGTCCTTGTTTGTTTATTTTAAGGCTACTGGCCTTTTCAGAATTCCCAAAATTATAATAGGGAAAAGTATCTACTATTGGGACTACATTTAAATTACATGTCAATACACAATGAATCATTTTCACATTTGCGGATAAATTATAGGTCCAGTTTTGCGGTCATGTTAAAGAGAATAAAGTTAAATTAAGTAAATTTGAAAGTTTGTTAATCTTTTATCATGGTGATAAATGTCTTAGTCCATTTGTACTGCTGTAATAAAATAGCATAAACTGTGTGGCTTATGAATAACAATTTATTTTCTCACAGTTCTGGGAGCCGGAAAGTCTAAGATCAAGATACTTACAGATTCAGCATCTGGTGAAAGCTGATTCCTCATAAATGGAATTTTCTTGCTTCATCCCTACATGATGAAAGGGGCAAACAAGCTCTATTGGGCCTCTTTTCTAGGGGCACTAATTCCATTCATCAGGGCTCCACCCTTATGATCTAGTCACTTCCCAAACTTCCCACCAATTAATACTATCATATAAGATTAGATTTCAACCTAGGAATTTTGGGTGACACAAACATTTAAAAATGTAGCAATCAATATGTTTAAGTAAGTTGTTCTAACGATTTCTCTCTTATACAAACTTCATATCTAAAAACATATACTTTGAATAGTAGGCCTTATTGTACAAATTAACTAATGATCACTGTGTCAGTTGAAATATAAATAGTGCTACAATAAAAGAAGTATTTAAAATCCTTGGTTACAGAAATGAAGTTTTATTTCTTGCTCATAGTCAGGTCAATTATAGATTGGCTGTAGGCCTTCTCTATGTCATCTGCACTCCAGAATGCAGATTGACCAGGCAGCCTCTCTCTGAATATCTTCAAAATGGGAAAAGAAAAATGGAGCATCACACATGGCTATTAAAGTTGATGCACATAACATGGAAATCCTGAGTTCAACATAGAGTCAGTCGTGAAACAAAGACAATCACAGTATTTGGAAACAAAATTACATCTACGACAGTACTTTAGCAATCATATTGCTTTCTTTCACTTTGTTTATAAATGAGGAAATTAGTCTTAAATAACAAAAACAACTTGTCCACATAACAGTTTTTTAATCATAGTATCTGTCCCAACATGAAAATTAAATCATAGTTTTCTTTCTCTCAAGCTTAGTAAACATAAACAGAAATGTTATTAGAATTTCTCCACAATGTTTTTGCAACAGGAGGAGGAAGGGAAAACCAGACAAAGCAGATGGCAAAAAATGTGTCTTATGGTCTCATCTATTATTAAATAAATTATTGATAGCAATATATTCACCATGAATTTATTTATATATTGAATGGAGAGCCTCTACTTCTTTCAATGACTAAAATAATTATTTTTGTAGAAGAATAGATTCTAAGAAGAAATAAATAATATTTTGGGGGGAACTATATGTTTGTATTCAAAGTGATTTTATAAATGCTTTCTGAAAATCTTTCAACCTTTCAATCTATCTAAGCTCTATAATTAATTCAAGGGCAGATATATCTTTTGAGTTTCTTCATTTTTCCAATTTATAATGAATTAAAATAGTGAGTCATACTGTTACTTAACTCTTTTATGTGTCACTGTCATGCATTCATAGCAAAGTAGATTTCATTATCTATAAATAAAGGACCATGATTCCATTCAGCCATGAACATCAAATAGGCAAGTAATAGATATTCCATAAATGCCTAATGATAGATTGTGCATTAGAAAAAAATCATTTTATACTATTAATAGCTGAAAATCCTGGTTAGCCTTGTAGAGGGAATAATAAAACATATTACTCTCAAAACTGCTCAATATTTATGACCTTTCGTATGAAGTATTTGTTTAGAATTTTTAGAAAAATTGAATGAAAAAATAAAAAGATGAGCTTTTTTTTCTTTTGTATGGAGGTTAATGAGTTAGTGAAAGCTCATTACAATAGGCTTGGTAACAGTAATTTGAACTCAATGCTGCAAAAATTAATAGTATAAACCTGATGAAGTCTTTAATTCTCTTATTTTAGGTTCCTCATTGATATAATAAAGGAACTAAACTAAATTACAATTGACTTTTTCTTTCCATATTTCAAAAGTACAGAGTAAGAATACTAACACAATTTGCTGTTGCTATGCAAGCAATATCACCGTAATTGGGTTTTGCAATGAAAAGTTAATGTGAAATAAGAAATAATATACCATTATCCAATATAACGATGAAGAGTGTTTTTATGAGTGCTTATCTTAATTTTATTCTATTTTATAATGTAATATTATGAGCAGCCTATATAAACACATAGTGAAATATCCAATGATAAGACCTAGTTTCTATATTATTGGCAAATATATATTTAAGTCAAAAAGCCTTTACAGACAAGAAATATGAAATCCATTAAAATCCACTTGATAGGAATTTTATTATGTACATGTCACACAATAAGCACTTTGTCCCATACCACCTTATTTACCCAGACCTGTTATTCAGCATACTATAGCACCACAAACAAACCTGCTGGGCTCTCTCTCCTGTCTTTTGAGAAAAATATTTTAAATTTTGGCAACTTCAGCTAGTCCTGTCAATGTCAATCCAGTAACACACTTGTGAGCAAGTTAATACTCCATTCATAATAAACAACCCAGTGTGCACATTCACTTGATACCTCATTATCAGATTTCATTTTCTACCAGAACCTAATATCACTCTAAGGGATGTTCCTCCAAGGAATATTTATCTATGAAAAAAGACCATGACTTTACTTCCATACCTAGGGAGTAAACTCCCTATACTGTGATTTACTGACGGGGCTTCCTAGAACTCACTAGAGCCATCTCTTTGACACAAATCTTTTGAATGTTGTTTGTTCACCTGATTTTAAAGTACAAAGGGCAAAACATCTGCCTCCATCTTCTAGACATACTTCAGAGCTTCATTTGCTCGAGGCTGTGCTCAAACATAGCAGCCTTCCTGGCTACCCAGTAAATGTGTCAGAGTAGTTTACTCAGACATGGAATGTGGCCCCCAAAATCCAAAGAGGCCGGTCAAGTGCTGTGCTTCCACACTCATGACACACAATGCAAAGTGTAGTAATTTTCCTTTACAGAGGAAATACCCTAACAAGCTCTTGCTCACAGGGTGACTGGAAACTTTCCAAGAGAGAAGACCCCTGAATGTCTTTTGTGTTTCTCTCTCAACCTCTATCATACATATATGTTAGTAAAGCATCTAGTTTTTTCTTCCCTTCTCTCACCAGGCCCAGTGTCAACCAAGTAGTGATACAGTGTGATCATGGGCAGGATTTTAGGAAGATTGGGTTTTTTCATGGACTAGCCTATGCCAGACTACAGAATTGACATAGAGCTGCAGTACAAAATCGAAGCTATACTGTTGTTACCAGGTAAAAGTGAACTGCTTGTAATGGTTCTTCCAAATCACTGTAGACATTACTAGCATTTCCTAGATCAATACCACATGCTGGTCATGGGGTATTCTTGATTTGCCTCTAAAGTCAATCTGCTTCCAAGGCTAATCTGCTTTCTTTTTATGTGGTTTAGTTTGAGATAGGATAGAAATCATCAAACTTTGATAACAGTTTAAAATTCCTGGCACATATCTGTTGAAAATAAATATCATATTATTTTCCATTCATTTTAAGGTCTTGTTTAACAGAGACATCTGATAAACTCAATAGAGGATTTTGGTGGGCATGTTATGTTATCGCTATCCAAATTTAAGGAGAATCTTCAACAGTAAATTATTCACAACTGAGGCATATGAAAAGAAACATGCTATTATTGTGTCAACATCCATAAATATATATTAAATTTGTAAACCTAATTATATCCGGATTGTTAACCCCTAGTGCTAAAAATCAGTTACCATCCCCTCCATCTGAATCTTTCCTTTGATTTCTTTTTTGAAAGCCTTAATAGTACTGAATTCCATTTCCTATTTAGTAAAGACATGCATTCCATTATTGTAATGGTTGTTTTGTTTGTTGCTTTTCCTTATAGTAATTACATGCCAGCCTCCATGTAACTTCTTGAATTCTTAAGTTGGAGACACTTGTATTTGAAATAAAATTCTTAGGTGTATAACCAAATTACTGATATCTAAAGGATGTGCAGACTTAGATAAGGTATTTGCTATTTTTAAAACTCTCTTCATTAGTAAAAGGATAGTAATAAGAAAAAAGTAGTGTTACTAACAAAGGAGTTATTCAGATTGACAATATAACCCATAAAGTCCGTAGGTTATGTGTCATTAATACCAGGCACGTATTCTGGTTTTCCTAATCATTTTCTACAGAAGCATTTACAATCACAAAGATGGGAATCAGTGGGAATGAGCCAATTCAGGTCAAAAGGGTATTCAAATACATGTATAACCATTGATAATTTTTTATAATATGTATTTCTTAGATATTTTTAACTATAATCACAACTATACATAATATTATGTTAAGCACAATACTGTAGACATAACAGGATTTCGGGTTATTTCCCCAAACTTACTAGCAAAAATATCATTTTCCTACATGTCATATGTCTTTCATTAGTGGGTAGGCCATTAGAGGCCAATGAACAAAAAAACACAGGAGTCTATCTATAAAGAGACTTAACCATATCCAGCAATCTTATAACAAACTTTATTAATGCAGGCTTCCTACTATCATGTTGGATCACAGCCCATTTCTCTCCCATGAATGTAGCACAATGGTGATTCTCAATTTATCTCATCCTGACTAATTTAACCACGTGGCATACACGTTTATTTTAATTTGTGGCCCTTTAACTGGGAGTCAGTTACTGTTACTGTAAGATCAAGTTTGTCATCGTTTAGAATGGCTATAATGATTTCATAAATATTGTACTCCAGCACATCTAGCCACTGACCATTTAAGTATATCTGATCCCACTGCAATCAATATGCCAATGAGTTCTTTCAAACTGAATGGCTATGATCTCCTTGAGAGATGTTGGCAAGCAGAATGCCCTGAAGCCCTGTTTAGTAATATACATACACCACTTACATATTGCTTCATAATCTTTTCAGCTGACTTCTGAGTGTTGTCAGTATTCTAGTGGAACACCACTATGAGTGTCCCAAACTAGGTTAAAAAGTTCTTCTCATTATCAGGGGTAAGAGTTCAGAAAAAACAAGTCATAAGGCCCCAAATGCCTTTTGCACACTGAAGCCATCAAATTGGAATCTGTGCAGCTTATACCATCACAAATGCTGCTGCCACTGAGTACTTGCAGTATGCATACAATTCAAGAATACTGTAAAAGTGTCCAAAAAAGTGTGCCTTTCTGGATATTTTAGATTCAGCATATTCAACTCCTAGGAGTAGTTCATTCTGAATATGACACAAGGCTTCTCGTAATCATCATTCTAAGTATGAATCATTAATTATATTAAGCCATTATATCATACCAACTATCACCCCGTTGGACATTATTCTCATTACAAAAAGTTATGAATGCATATTATTCTATCCACTTTCAGGTTTGGTGCTTGACTGCTTTGAGTAACAGCAGAGTAGCGTCTGAAATACAAATGTGTCTACTTTTATCCCAACAGGCTATCTTCACACACGGCATCAGAGTCATTCAGCTACTCATTGTCAACTGACTGTCATATACATGGTCTGACGCAAAGATAGAATTTATTTCAAGGTTAAAAAAGAATAAATAGCATTTTGGGAGGTCAAGGCAGGTGAATCACAAGGTCAGGAGCTTGAAACCACTGGCTAACACCGTGAAACCCCATCTCTACTAAAAAAATACAAAAAAAAAAAAAAAAATAGCCGGGCGTGGTGGTGGGCGCCTGTAGTCCCAGCTACTCAAGAGGCTGAGGCAGGAGAATGGCGTGAACTTGGGAGTAAGCTGAGATCGTGCCACTGCACTCCGGTCTGGGAGACCGAGTGAGACTCTGTCTCAAAAAAAAAAAAAAAAATAGAATAAATGTTACAAATGTAACACACAAAATATGACCCAAATTATAATTCCAATCTGCTATTTTCCAGGTGGATTGCTAGGAAACAGTAATTGATATATTCTCTCAAAATCACCCAAATAGAGTCATGTGTAAATCTTAAAGTTTGGTTCTTTCAACACAAACCATGACTCTGAATTACAATAATGAGAAACGGGTTTACTTTCCCTACACTTAGAAACTTTTTTGGGAAATGAGTGAGATTGTATTCTTTTTTTATCATCTTTACTTATTTGATTTACTCATTATTTTTACCCTCGACATTAATGACAAAGAGACATATATGCACATTGAAAAGTGTTTGTTGCACTAATGAACAACTTGAATACTGAATTATGTAGAAAATTTAACTTCCAATTTTATAGTTAATCAAGAACATTTTTGCTGTAAATTCTATGTAAATTTGGAGGTATATGTCTGTACATCCATATACTCAGAAATATAATTTTAAGTAGATAAATTGTTTCCTGAATTCGAATATGTTTTAATCTTACAAACTATGTTAGATCTAAATTACTGTGTCAAAGACCCAAAGACATACTTTTTGATTAAGCATGTTACTTAGTTCTAAAGTTGTGTGTGTGTGTGTCTGTGTGTGTGTGTGTGTGTGTGTTTTCTCAGTAGAAATAAGCAGAGAGGCCCTTTTTGTTAGCTCAACAAAAGACCATTACCTATTGCTCCTGTAAATGGCAAACACAAAATCCTCATAAATGAATTCTATTACAGTTTCAAAACATAACGTTTAGGACAACTCATTTGAAGAAGGAGTATACCATTGTGTCTAACTCTAAAAATCACCAAAAACAGGTAATTCAGTTAGGGAGGGTTCCCTCTTTTTCTATTGATTGGAACAGTTTCAGAAGGAATGGTACCAGCTCCTCTTTGTACCTCTAGTAGAATTCGGCTGTGAATCTGCCTGGTCCTGGACATTTTTTTGGTTGGTAGGCTATTAATTATTGCCTCAATTTCAGAACCTGTTATTGGTCTATTCAGAGATTCAACTTCATCCTGGTTTAGTCTTGGGAGGGTGTATGTGTCCAGGAATTTATCCATTTCCTCTAGATTTTCTAGTTTATTTGTGTAGAAGTGTTTATAGTATTCTCTGATGGTAGCTTGTATTTCTGTGGGATTCACTGATGCTTTTGGAAGGTTTTTTGTGTCTCTATCTCCTTCAGTTCTGCTCTGATCTTAGTTATTTCTTGCCTTCTGCTAGCTTTTGAATTTGTTTGCTATGGCTTCTCTAGTTCTTTTAATTGTGATATTTAGGTGTTGATTTTAGATCTTTTCTGCTTTCTCTTGTGGGCATTTAGTGCTATGAATTTCCCTCTACACACTGCTTTAAATGTGTCCCAGAGATTCCGGTACGTTGTGTCTTTGTTCTCGTTGGTTTCAAAGAACATCTTTATTTTGGCCTTCATTTCGTTATTTACCCAGTTGTCATTCAGGAGCAGATTATGTGGTCAATTTTAAAGTAAGTGTGATGTGGTGCTGAGAAGAATATATATTCTGTTGATTTGGAGTGGAGAGATCTGTAGATGTCTATTAGGTCAACTTGGTCCAGAGCTAAGTTCAAGTCCTGGATATCCTTGTTAACCTTGTGTCTCATTGATCTGTCTAATATTGACAGTGGGGTCTAGAAATACCATTTGACCCAGCAATCCCATTACTGGGTATATAGCCAAAGGATTATAAATCATGCTACTATAAAGACACATGCTACTATAAAAACATGCTACTATGTTTATTGCAGCACTGTTCACAATAGCAAAGACTTGGAACCAACCCAAAAGTCCATCAATGGTAGACTGGATTAAGAAAATGTGGCACATATACACCATGGAATACAATACAGTCATAAGAAAGGATGAGTTCATGTTCTTTGCAGGGATGTGGATGAAGCTGGAAACCATTCTAAGCAAACTATTATAAGGACAGAAAAACACACACTGCATGTTCTCACTCATAGATGGGAGTTGAACAATGAGAACACATGGACACAGGGTGGGGAACATCACACACTGGGGTCTGTAGGGGGTGGGGGACTTGGGGAGGGGTAGCATTAAGAGGAATACCTAATGTAAATGACAAGTTGATGGGTGCAGCAAACCAACATGGCACATGTATACCTATGTAACAAACCTGCACGTTTTGCACATGTACCCTGGATCTTAAAGTATAATAATAATAATAATTTAAATAACAGGTAATGCAGATTTCATCCTTTAGCTACCTTCTCCTAATTAAATAGTGTTCTTTTTAAATTTTAATTTTGTAATTCTATTTTTCTCTGGTCCTTTTAAAAGTAAAATAATATCATCAATTTATAGTACATTTCAAAATAGCTAGAAGGGAAGATTTGGAGTGTTCCCAACACAAAGAAATAACAAATGTCTGAGGAAGATTTTAATTACTGTGATTTGATTATGACACTTTGTATGCATGTATCAGAAACACACATGTACCCCATAAGTATGTAGAACTATTATGTATCAATAAAAATAATACATCTCATAAATGTTTTAAAATGAAAATTTTAACATCAATTTAAAAAATATAAACCACGTGTGTCCAACCTGCGGGCAGGATATCTTTGAATGCAGCCCAACACAAATTTGTAAATTTGAAAACAATATGAGTTTTTTTTCTGCAATTTTGTTTTAGGCCATCAGCTATCATTATTATTAGGGTGTTTATGTGTGACCCAAGGCAATTCTTCTTCCAATGTGGTGCGGGGAACCCAAAACATGGGACACCCCTGCTGTAAATGCTAGATTGTATTTATGTGCCTTAGGAGGAGTTAATATCAAATATGATTTGTTATAAGTGGTAATTATATTAACATTATAAACTTTTTTTGAAAATTTGTTTAGCTACTAAAAAAAACAATACCTTCAAATCAATGACAAACAGAATACTGATCCAACATTTATAAGCACAAGAATGCAAAACACTTCTAATGATACTAGTTTGGTGTCCCATTGAATACTCATTTTCTCTTTAGTACAGATTTGACATATTCATGATATAAAAATAAGATCCAGATAAATCATTATTCTGATTTTACCCACCAATGAGAGGAAAAGTTAATATTTATTTTATTCATAATCAAGATTTTGTTCATAAATAACTCACGTTAACATTCATTAGGCATGCTTGCATTTTTTTCACATTTTTTGCTTTGTTTTGTTTTGTGTTTTTGGAGACTGAGTCTTGCTCTGTCACCCAGGCTGAAGTGCAATGGCACGATCTCAGCTCACTGCAATCTCCACCCCCAGGTTGAAGCAATTCTCCTGTCTTAGCCTCCCAAGTAGCTGGGATTACAGGCGCACGCCACCATGCCTGGCTAAATTTTTTGTATTTTTAATAGAGACGGGGTTTCACCATGTTGGCCAGGCTGGTCTCAAACTACTGACCTCAGGTGATCTGCCCGCCTTGGCCTCCCAAAGTGCTGGGATTACAGGTGTGAGCCACCGCGCCCAGTCATGTTTTTCTTTAATCATATTGGTAAGTAAGTACAGTAATAAAGAGGATGAATTTAAATATTAATTAGGGGGAATGGATATCTTAGAGAAAAAATTATGTGGCCTGAAGACATGTTAATGCTACTTACCATTTTATAGTTAATGCTACGTAATATTAGGGACAATTTTTCCCTAACATTAGGGATAGTTTGAAAGACTTGAAAAGAGTTACAAATAAATTTCCTAAAACAGGATTAAAGTCTTAATAGGTCTAAGTCAATTGAAGTTAAAAAAAATCAGTAACAACTAAATTTAAGGTAAATTTATAGGATATTGTACCATGGCCAATATCCATGGTCACTTAGTCACTTAGAATATACTTTAAAAGGACATACTATTTAATATAAAATGCCAAGTTAAAGTGAAAAACAAAGTACCCTATACCTACACAGAATAAAAGATAAAGTTATTTGATCATATAAATTAAAATTGATTCTGATTTCCAATTAACCCACAACTTGATGAATTCACAACCTGAGGAAATATCCAGCATATTAATTTGTTCTCATTTCCTTTTATTAATGAAACAGTTGTTCATCTATAACATGCATCTCTGGAACTGATTAAAGTATTGATTAAATGAAGACATGGTATGGGTTTTTGGTTGGTTTCAGATGGAGAACAACGAACAAAATGATGAAGTTGAATAATCTTTTTTTTTAGTATTTAACTGGAACAAAATAAAACATTATCTACTTTAGATCATTATATTGACTTGACCAAGTTTAATTTAACTTGTGAAGGAGGACCATAATCAAATGGATTATTAGAAAATATTAAAATACCATTTAAGTATGAGGAGATATTTTAAAAAGCTATTCTTAAAAAGGTATCAGTAACTAATCAAATAAATATTATAGTATATTATCATTGTATTACAATTTAACTCTCAAAATTTAAGTCAAATGTATATTAGAGGTCTGAACCCATGAATTACTCAGAAAGCATGATAATAATCATATATATGTCATATTACAAATACTTTGAGAAAGAAAATTCTATTCAAATTAAAGTCATCTAAGCCTCTTCATTTTAATGCTTTAAATTTCTTGAAACAAAGTAGAAAATTTAAGAAAATACACGTAAAGGATAAATAAAAGCCTATCAATTAATGCATATGTTTTGCATTCAAAAGAATTTAGAGACTAATTAACATAAAAATATTGGTTTCTAAAACCTGATTTATGACTTTTTCCAAAATATTTTTTCTTTGATATTTCCAAATATTATTATTGTTATAACCACATATAATTATTATTATAATAACCAAGTATTCTTCGGTTTTTTATATTTACCATAAATGAATAGAAATTTTTCTCCATTTAACTCCATAAGAGATGTAATTTCTAAGAAGTAAGATAAGTGTATGATTTATTTAAATCATCATTAATATTAAGGAAATTTCATAAAATTATTGGGAAATATTTCACTTTTGTTGGTATTTTGGAACAGATTTATAGTAAGAGAGAGAATAGATATCTATACTAGGACCGTAATAAGCTGAACTAATAGTGTAAATTTTTTACTGTAACTTTCATCCCAAATTTCTTTTATATTCTTCTTTCTCTTAGCCTTGTGAACCCCGAATATCTGAGACAGGTCTCACTTAATTTAGAAAGTTTATATTGCCAAGGTTGAGGGCGCGCGCAGGTGACACAGCCTCGGAAGGTCCTGATGACATGTAGCCAAGTTGGTCAGAGCAGTTTGGTTTTATACATTTTAGGGAGACATGATACATCAATCAACACATGTAGGATGAACTTGAGTTGTGCCTGGAAAGTCAAGACAACTCAAAAAAAAGGCAGGAAGACTCGAGGCAGGGAGTGGGCTTCCAGGTCACAGGTAGGTGAGAGACAATTGGTTTCATCTTTCAAGTTTTGGATTAGCCCCTCCAAAAGAGGCCATCAGATATGTGCTTATCTCAGTGAGCAGAGGGGCAACTTTGAATAGAATGGGAGGCAGGTTGACCCCAAACAGTTCCCAGCTTGACTTTTCCCCTTCAGCTTAGTGATTTTAGGGCCACAAGATTTATTTTCCTTTCACAGTCTGTTTTCCTTCTTGTTGACTTACCATGTTTTCTTTTATATTATGCTCTGGAGTTGGAATTTTCTTGTATTTTGGAGTCTACAAAGTTGTTGTTTTCTAAGTGAACTCTTTAATACATCATGTTCAGAAATGTGTTTCTTCAGTGAATCATAAAGTTCTTGACAATATTTTCATATTTTGCAGATTTTTGATAGATACTCTGCTGTTTGTCTGCTTTCTTAGTTATTCTTTTATGAATAGATGACATCTCTCCATAGCTGGTCTTTACACAGAGACTTAATGGCCCCAGAACCATCACAAAGCAGTTGAATGTTAGCTGAGGTATCGAGTGAGTTCTGTTTTCTAAAATATTTACTTGGAGTAACACCACTTTCTTTTATTTTCACTGACTATGACTCTTACTATTTTCAAGAATGAGATTTATCATATTGAGGTGGGAAAACAGAATCTGGAGGCAGGGAGCATAAGGCCAATTCACACTTCAGCTATGACAGGAAATAGTCTCTCTATAGGGCGTAGGCCCAGTAAATGACTTTGTAACTTTACTTCGTCCTCTCCATTTACGTAGGGCATACCAGAACTAACCAATGGAATCCTCTAGAGGGCATTTACACTCCCAAAAGTTTTGTAATGGTGCCCTTGAGTCCCTTTGCTCGGGCCCGCTCCCACACTGTGAAGTGTACATGTCTCATTTTCAATAAATCCCTTCATTCCTTCCTTGCTTTGTTTGTGTGTTTTGTCCAATACTCTGTTCAAGATGCCAAGAACCTGGACACCCTCCACCAGTGACAATATGATTCTTCTTTCACAATATATTACTTACATAATGTCGGAGCTTGCTTTAGCATTATGAGTGGAATGACTGATCCAGTGCTTTTCGATCAGTCATTTCCCAAGTGTTATTGTGCAAAAATCTACAACTAGAATCTGCTAACATTAAAAGAATTCTTAAAACTTTCTTCACAATACATTATATCTCCAAGTTTAAGCCACTGTTCCTCAGTACCATGAACCCTCAAACTTTGTGTGATGTATCTTTCTTGCTTCAGTATTTTTTTTTCTCTTTCAACATCCCTAGTTACACTCATTTTTGAAGTTACTATTCCATATCCAACAAAATGCCCCATTCTCAATATCTCTGATAGCTCTCTCCCCACACATATTCTTTTTTTTTTTTTTTTTTTTTTTTTTGATACGGAGTCTCACTATGTCACCCAGCCTGGAGTGCTGGAGTGCAATGGCACGATTTCAGCTCACTGCAACCTCTGCCTCCTGGATTCAAGTGGTTCTCCTGCCTCAGCCTCCCAAGTAGTGGGGGCACTACAGGTGCGTGCCACCATGCCTGGCGAATTTTTTTTTTTTTTTTTTTTGTATTTTTAGTAGAGATGGCATTTCACTGTGTTAGCCAGGATAGTCTTGATCTCCTGACCTCATGATCCACCTGCCTTGGCCTCCCAAAGTGCTGGGATTACAGGTGTGAGCCACCGTGACCAGCCCCCCTTACATATTCTAACTGAACTTGCCCTTACCACAAAGGCATCACTTACTCTGAAGCCATTATAAGTAGAGATTGGTTTATTTATCACAATCTCCAGGAAACTAAAAGAAATTACCTCTAGATATAGATTGATATATAGATAAATACTTAAAGAAATGTAGGTCTAGATAAGTATGTATGTATATATTCTATTCTCTTCCACCCTTTTATTACTGATTATTTTATTTATCACAGTCCCCAAGAATTAAAAAAATTATATAATAGAGAGTAATGTATAGTTGTATAGATACATAGGAATAGATAGGTATGCATATATTCTAGTGTCTTATACCATTTTGTCACTGAAAAATATGAAAAACTACATCTTGATGATCTTGCTTCCTTAAATACAAAAACTCTTCTTCCTGGCTAATGCCTATTTCTGGATACCATTTGTACATCACAAGTACGTTCAACCTGTCTTCAAACTATATCTTCTCACTTACTTTTAAAGACACAAAAATCTCAATTCAAATTACATGGACCTCTCCAGATATATCTATTTCTTCTTCTTAATACTACATTTATCAAAAAATTTTATTTAACTATTATCTTCCTTCCTCACTGCACTAATTCCTGTTATCGCTCCACCAAAACTACTCTAATTTTGTCTTCACATGGGTCATTTTGCAGTGATTTTCAGCTCTCATATTACTTGGCTTCTCAGCAGATTTTGTCCTAGTTAGATCCCCTGTTCTTTTGGTACATTCTATTCCTTAGTTTCTGTGACCCAGTTTTCTCTTTGTTTTCCTATTATGACCCTTGCTGGCTGATGCTATACTATCTGGATAAGAAAAGTTGAAAATCCTCAAGATTTATCACAAGCTGTGTGCTTGGCTAAAATTATATCCTTTCCCTGGACAATCATACACAACACACACACACAGAACACAGAACTATTTTTTGCAATTCTGCAAGCAGCTTACAAATGTATTTCTTAATCACCTTTCTGTTCACAAGAGTGTCATATCCAACCTCATATGTTTGGTATTTTTCTTGAATGTCTTAGAGTTGTCTCAAGCAAACCTATCATGCTTACTATACTTTGCATGCTTGTCCCCTCCAAACTTCATGTTGAGTTTTGATTCACAGTGTTGGAGATGAGCGGCGTAATGGGTGGTGTTCCATCACAATTCTCCATAAATCATCAGGTTCCTCAAACTGGAAGCCAGTCTTCTGGAAATGGCTGGACCACTAGAGATGAAATAATATCCGGTTACTTGATTTACCATATTTGAGTCCAAGTAAATTCTTATTTTGAAGCAGTTTCTCCATGATGATACTGCTTGCCATTTCAGCACATGCATTTCTACTCTTTTCTAAAAAGCAACTATCCTAAACTTCTGTGGGTTTTTCTAATATGCTCATAGAATGCAGAATTTCTGGATTGTGGTAGCATGTGCTAAAAGTTAAGTGTAATTCTAGTTCTGATTCAGAATATATCATGTAGAAAACTTATGAGAAAATATGAAAAACTTGAACCAAAACACATTAAACATGGTCATAAAAAGACATAGTCAATTATGGTTTTGCAAAAGCACTTGTAAAGCTGAAAAGGTTGTTGGTATAAAAAGCTAATCTGTTTCTATTACTGACTAAGGTGTATGATAATTACATTTATGTTATCAAGGGTGAGCAGGCAATGGATATAAAAGAGATAAGAACAGATGAACCAATCTCAATGTTATCTAATACATATCTGCCTTCTACAGAAATGCATTAAGAGAAAGAGCAATGTTGTTATTCTACTGTGAAAAGGAAATTATGAAATTTTAAAGTTGTGCCAATAGAAGCAAAGAGAAGTGGAAAGATGGGTGAAATTGATCACTCTAAGCATCTGGTTTCAGTAATTCAGTCTGCTCAAAATAAATGTTTATGATAGGAAGTCAGTAGCACTTGTAAGTTGCTAATTTATGAATGCAAAAACTAACTCCCCTCGAAAATACTTGATCACAATATATTTTTTCAAACCAGTGTACTGTAGAAGAAATGCCTTCAGCTTCTAGATGAATGTTTACTAAAAATAGGCCTCATGATGTTAATTCCATTTTTATGACATTGATATTCACATCAGGTTTAACTAGGCATAAAATAAAAAGAAAATAATAAGGCGCTATAATTTTATTCAATTTAAGAATAATAGGTAATTTTATTTACACATGAGAAATGCAAATCTAATTTTATATGACATTTTACATTTACATAAAGTTAAATACTTAAAGGTATGCATTTTAATAACCATTGATTTATTTTTTAAAATGGTCTATTTAAAATCATATTTGAATTCTCAATTATTTTCACTACTGAATAAAGCATCATGACTGAATATAATCTTAAGAAGGATATTCATTGCTACAAATGTGGGGAGAATAGAGTTATTAAAGTTTAAAATTATACATTTAATATTTCAAAATTTAAAGAGTGACATTATACCTTGTAAAAGTACAGTATCATAGTATCTTGATATGTTAAAATCTTGGATGTCATCAACAAACTTATACATAATTTCCTTAAAAATTTAACTAGCATGCTATAGAATTAATTTTCATGTTCTCAAATTGTGCTGACTGATATTGTAACCAATAGTAGCAGTCCTAGACTAGTGTCAATTACCATATTGTACAGCACAAACATAGTACGTTTTTTATCATCTCAAATTTCTATAGGACAGTACTGTTATAAAAATATTCAACTTTTAAAAACAATTTCATGACTTACCCTTCCTTATTCTTTCTCTTTATTTTTTTATTATTAAATATGTGACCACTGTGGAAATTTAAAATTAGCTCATAATTTTCTTTTAAAACATAAAATCCATAACTATTTTGAACACAAAGTCTCACAGCCATGTCATTTGTTTTCTTTAACTGTTTTTCTAAGTCAGTTCAGATAAAAAGAAGATAAAGTTAAATCACTATTGATTAAACATCTAGCAATGAGACTCTCATTTTACCTTGTCTCTTAAATACATTAAAATTCAGACCAAATAATCTTTATAAAGAAAATACAACTTACAGCCATACAAGTGGAGGACTTAAGTGATGGAGGGTGTATTTCTTATTCATTTGTATAGAAAACTATATTTCTATATAACTTTTGCAGAACTCTAATTATACAAGGCAATGTTTTCTGAAATGAAGTAGATTTTCATGACAGACACAGACTTCATTTTCAGACTACTTCTTTTGATGTCAAAACAAATGCAATTATCTGATATCACCATATTTATAATATTTATTATTTTATTTGGTTAATAATTAAATCATATATAACAATTAGATGCTACTTCTTAAATTAAGAACTGTAAAGGCCTATATTTACCCAGGTTTCTCTGTTCTCTGTTAAAAGAAAAATTTTAGATAAATTAAATTGAACTGAGTTTATGAGAGCAAAGAATGATTCATGAATTAGGGAGAACTCAGAATCAGAAGAGACAGAGAGTTCTACCCAGCAGTGTGAGCAGCAAGCTTAATAGGCTGAACATGGAAGGAAAGTAGAGAAATCACCTGACTGGCTACAGCTAGGCCTTTGCCTTTTTAAAACATTGCATGATGAGGCATTTGTTTTACTTCGGCATGGGGCCTGATTAGTTGGCTGCTCATGATTGTCTGAAGTTTATCTTTGATTGGCTGAAACTCAGCTGTTTGTTATGAAAATATACTCCCAAGTTAGGTTTCAGTTTGTTTAGTTACTATAATAAGTTCGGTTGTGGCTTGTTGCTTAGAAACTCAAAGTCCAGAGACAGTCTGAGGCTAATTGCCTCCTGCCCACTTATTTGGTACCCGCTTTGGCAACTACTGTTTTGAAATAATAGTGAAATATTCAGTTCACATGCAAACATTGTCCTGTGCTCCAAAACAAATGATCAGGATTTTAGACTCTTCTCTGAGACTCTTTATACACTAAACTTGGAGAAGTCACCTAAATTGTTTTATCTGTAAATAGATGACATTAGAAATGCTCTAACATTGCTTCAGAGGATATAATTCTCTTTAAGGACCTTTAGGGTTTTTATTTATCTTATTAACAAGCATATTGTTTTTAACAGGCAAGACACCTATGTACTATTGTACGTAGTAGATGCACAATAAGCATATGTTCCACTAAATTAACAAACAATCCACTAAATTTGTCAGAGGCCTGGCCTATAATGGTTGATCAATACATATTTGTTCAATGAATTAAAATAAGGAGCCTAAAAGAGTGATGAAAAAACCACTAATATGCATTTACCAATATAAAAATATGTATTACTTTATCAGTTGAGTCTACTTATGCTAATTAAAACTGGAAATTTCCCTAGAATTCTGTTTTTTTAACTACTGAAACTATAAAAGGCTGAACACAAAAAACAATTGAGTTGTCAAATATACATCTTTGAGATTTTTCCACTTCTTTCTACTGTAATATCCTAAATGGTGGCCTGGAAGACAGAGAGTCCACGTGAGAGTCATATAGCTTTATTGCAAAGAACATTGGATAAGTATTTAGATTTCACATTTCAGCTTATGTTTTCTACTACAAATTAAACTACATAAAAATCAATAGAAATGTATTGGTTTTATGACTTTAACAAAATTCACTTAAACTCTCCAAATGTCAATTTACACAGCTGAAAATGTAATCAATAATATCTATATTTCTGAGTCCAGTACTGTTTATAAGTATTAAATCACCATTATAAATGTTTTCCAAAAGCGAGAACTTATATTTAAAGATAAAAAGATCATATTTTATAAAGACAAAAACATCATATTCAAAGTACTCAGGAAGAACATCTAATAACACTATTAGTCATTGATTAAGAATTCTATTTAGAAATTATTTAGATAAAAAGTGATTATACTTTTTTTAACCATACATCTATCTTAGCACTTGATGCTCTTCCAAATACTTATTGGTTATTTAGGAATACCAAGTGGAGTTATGATTCACAGCTGAATTATGATACAATGTTTTCTGAAGTTATAATATATTTAAAAATTAAAGGTAATTGCTTGGTTGATAGGTATTTATGTCTTGGAGCCTCAAGAACACTACTCTCAAAACATATTTTAGAGACTTTGATTTGACATATAAGATCCCTCGGAAAACTGGCAATGTAATCTAATCTTATATCAATGCCACTTAATAAATGTTATCAGTTTACTGGTTTCTGAATTAGTTGCTATGAAAAGAGTAACAAACATCCTTAGGTGACTGCAATAAGCCACCCGTAACTTCACAAGCCATTATTGAATGACTCATTGAATGAATCGTATATCCAGTAAGTGTGGGGAACTGGAAAATTTGACTCCAAAATAATGATTGTGCCAGCTAACATTTAAGGCATATGCTTTTCTAGAGAGAATAACTTTAGAATGAAAACAGAAGTGTAAAACAATCACACATTTTTTCAAGTGTCACAATTAGTCTCCATAAATTGAATAGGGAAAAACATCCAAACAGTTCCTATTTGTCTGAAATAGTTTATGCCACTTAAGCAGGTTTGAAATTCTTAAGGTTTATGATAAAACTCATCGTTTCCATTGGTAATATGATTAATAATGAATGTTTTATTAATAGTTCATCTTATATTTGCAAGTGCTGAGTTAAGGGAAATTTGATTGCTTTTCCTGCACTTGATCTTATAGTCAAGAGCTACGTTTTAAAATCCATTGCTCTAATTATAGTCAACCACTGAAATAGTGTTTTGTCAGTTTTCCTCCGGGACATGAATTGATGGTTTTATCCTCTGTAAAAGCCAGCATGATCACTCAACAAGGATTATACCTTATTTTCTGTAAATAGAATATGGTATTAATATTGAAAGCTCTTGAAAATTATTTAAAACTTGTCAAGTTTTCTGCCCTCATTGAGTGATGATTGATGAGGCAATATTTGCAATCTGTAGTAAGTTTTATGAGTGAAAGCTGTTGAATAAGTAATAGAGTAAAAGCTACTTTTATTAAATAATAATTAATTAGAAATTTTCCCATTTCTTCTCCTTCCAAAGACACTTGGAAAACCAGTTAATGAAATATTTATGACATTTAAGAAAGCAAAATTAAGAATTTTTTTTTGTTTCATCATAGAACACTTAATAGCTCGTAGTTTCTTACAATTGAAATATTTCTCACCAGGCAAATATCTTACATTTCTAATGGTACCAAAAGCAGGAGCAGCAATGATATCAATAATCAAAGCAAAATTATTTTGAATGGTTAAAGACTTTTTTTTTTTTACTACCAGTTCTGCAAAAAATAGTAACTGATAATTATGCTGTTGTTTCACATAATTTTATCACATAGTGTCTGTTATTCATTGTACTATGCAATGACTGTTTTGGTGGAATGTACAGAATGAGAAGGTGATTTTTATTTAGTGTTCATTATACTTTAATTTCATTAGGTATTTTAGTTAAATGAGGCCAAATTGCATGGGTTCAGCTTAACTGGTTTTTGTACAGACAAATAAAATGTCTTTATTGTTTTTAACAGACATGCTGGAATTTGACTTAGATCATTAAATCATATCTACTCATTTACAAAGATGTTTTGAGAACAGATTTTTAAAATTAATTAAGTTTAAATATCAGACCAACATGTCAAAACAAATACTATATAATTCCATACTCTAAAATATGTATTGTACTTTTATTTTTAAAACTAATACTAAGATATATGCAGTGTTCTCATGAGCATTACTATAATTACTATAAAGAGCAAACATCTCTTCAATTTTAAATTTATTAGAAATGTTGAACATGTCTTCAAAAATCTACTAAGTCATGACTAAAATAATTTTGTCAATTTAGATTCTTTTATTAAATATATTTTCATTCCATTCATCTGGCTGACATTTTGAAGTGAAATGCAAACAATTCTCCAATTACTAATTTAATTTTTAAAGATGAGTTGAATATTAAAAATGATTACATCATTATTATTATCATTTTTAGCAAAGTCTCCCTCTTCACCCAGGAGGGAATGTAGTGGAACAATTATGACTCATTACAGCCTTGACTCCTAGACTCAAGCAATCTATCTGGCATATTTTCTGGTTGTTGTCATTGTTGTTGTAAAGACAAGATCTTCATATGTTGCCCAGGCTGGTCTCAAACTCTTGGGCTCAAGTGATTTTCCTGCCTCAGCCCTGCAGTGTGCTGGGATTACAGTCATGAGACACCACACTGGTCCAAAAAAAAGTATTACAATTTTGATAGGAATTTTTCTTCCTTCCTTCCTTCCTTCCTTTTTTTTTTTTTTTTTTTGACAGACTCTCCTCTGTTGCCCAGGTTGGAGTGCAGTGGCACGATTTCAACTTACTGCAACCTCTGCCTCCCAGGTTCAAGCAACTCTCTTGTCTCAGCCTCCCAAATAGCTGGGATTACAGGCGCACGCCACTACTCCCAGCTAATTTTTGCATTTTTAGTAGATACCGGGTTTTGCTATGTTGGCCAGCCTGGTTCTTGAACTCCTAGCCTCAAGTGATCCTCCTGCCTTGGCCTCCCAAAGTGTTGGGATTACAGATGTGAGCCACCACATCCAGCCTTGATAGGAATTTCTTTGTAACACACTTAGTAATTTGAAATGAATTCAAAATAGTTCACATAATCCCATGCACATATTTATTATACATTCAAATGATATTGAAAATGATCAGCATAAATATTTGCAAATCTAGCTTTATGTAAAAATTGTTAACAAGATAGGAGAGTATTTTTTATATTTAGGTAAATTTTAAATGCCTTTTTAAGATCAGAATTTCCATACAGATATGTTTAGTCTATGAGGAAATTGTTTTGATCTACAGACATATAAATGAAGAACCACTAATCTTATTCTAAACTTAGAAGAGGAATTTCTAGTAACTTCGAAAATGTGCCCAAGTACAAAACTGTTAATTCAAAAATTAAGATAAACTCAATTCTGAGATAAATTATAAAAATTATTAAATAATTATTTTAAGAGGCAATAACAATAGAAAAAATATCCCCAATTCCTGTATCTCTTCGTTTATTTATTACTATTACTTTACTTAAAATAAATTGTAGAAGGTACATAGTAGTAATTTCCTAGCCTCCTAAGCCTTTCCCATGGAAAGTATTCACTTCAGGGCCGCAGGGCAATTCAGTGATGCTTTCTAATACTCAGCGTTGTTGTCGACATTGTCGTTATTATCAAAATTGACTCATTTAAAAATAGTTCAAAAATAAAGCCTGTATATTTATCTCTGAAGTCTGCATTTGTGTGTTACTGTCTTGCTATTTTTTTCCTTGTCGAAGAATGTTAGAATAAAACTTTCATAAGAAAAGAGGGTATATTTTCCCCCAAACACTCATAAAACTGTGGATATTTAATCTAATGAGAGACTGAACAGTAATAGTCCACACTGTAGGAAAACTTGTCACCCGAAGATCAGGGTGCCTCATAAAAACACCGATGCGCTGATCTGCGGCACCCAGGTGCTACCAATTAGGCAGGTCATTGGGAGATTCTATTCTGGGAAATGTGATCTCTTACGGAAGAGAGATAAGCCCTACAAATGCTTGTGACTGATGTACTTTTTTTCTTAATTTAAGAAATTATCACTTCTTCTCAGTCTTTGCTCTACTTTGCCATATATCTGAGCAAGAAGGTACTTAACTACCATTCAAAGTCTCCTTTGTTTTTATTTATTTATTATTATTTTGTGTGTGTGAGAGAGACAGTCTTGCTCTGTTACCCAGGCTGGAGTGCAGTGTGGTGATCTCAGCTGACTGCAACCTTCACCTCCCAGGTTCAAGCAATTCTCCTGCCTCAGCCTCCCGAGTAGCTGAGATTACAGGCGCCCACCACCATGCCCGCCTAATATTTGTAGTTTTTTAGTAGAGACAGTGTTTCATCATGTTGGCCATGCTGGTCTGGAACTCTTGACCTCAGATGATCCTCCCGCCTCAGCCTCCCAAAGTTTTGACTACAGACATGAGCCACAGTACCCAGCCCTCCCTTGTCTTTAGTGTGTTAGCTGTGTGTTCCCTAAAGATTTGCAATGTGGAAGAGAAACAAGGCATTTGCTTCTTCATCCAGTAGTGGCAACCAAATGTTGGGGTTTAGGTGGGAATTTTTGCAGTAACCTCTGAGTGCCTCTGACATTCATTCACACTGAGGCTTTGGAGGAACTGCTAAGTCAGTATCCTGATTCTAGCTGGTAGCAGCTGTTTTGTGACTGAATATCTGTTGGATCAAGAAATCTAAGTTAGTGTGGTGCTTATTCTAAGTTCTCTTCTAAGCCTTCCAATAACTGTGATGTTAGTAACTCACTTTCTTATTGAAAAACCTATTTATTTTTCATGAAACTCTTAGACAAATTCATTATATCATTAATTAATTTATTGAAAAATGTTAGATACTTGGGGAAATTTCTCAGAGAGCAAGGGTAAAAAATAGAAAAAAAGAAATTTTAAAGTAGATAGCCACAATATAAATAATAGCAGTGCTTCTGTTACTCCACATGGAGGACTTGAGCAAATAACTAATTCAAGGTTGTTTCTCTTAACGGACAAAGTATCCAACTTTAAAAGGCACACCCAATGATAAACCCAAAGAATGAGGAAAAAACCACATGATGGGTGCATTATACTGAAATGTGAGAGTTCTGAGGTCAAAGGGAAGTTCCTACAAGGTTGCAGAATTTTTTAAATTATGCACAAAAATCAAGCATCAGAACTATATTAGTTTCCAAAAACCACAATGGAAACTATTGGAAAACCAAGAAGAAAGATATTAAAAATTCCAAGGTAAAATTTTTTCCAACTCAGAATAAAATTTCTAGCCAAACAAATTGCAAAATAAAGTTTGCCAGATGTGCAAAGTATCAACAATTTTCTTCCCATTCACATTTTCTCAGGAAGCTACTGAAGGAGATACCTCATCAAAGTATTTTTTAGTATTTGGAGATCCATATTGGATCACATAAGAGAACTCTGAGATTGCTATCTTTTAGAAGGTTAAAAATGATAAGTTTGCACATTTTAAAAGCAAATTTACGTGTATAGTGGGTTAGTTGCTAAATAAAATACCCAGATACAGAGTAAATGACAATAATGATTAACTCCATGGGAAAAAAGCAAAAAACAAATGTATATAAAAAAATAATTACAGTAGACTCCTTGCCTCTGTGGTAAAAAGGGAAAACAACTTATATATAATATGTGTAGTGTAATCTTATATTTGTTAACAAATCAATAAATAATCAAGAATTGTAAGCATATTATGTAAATATATGCAGAAAAATATCAAAAAACACAGAAAAAATTCTTTCAAGTGGCTACCCCTAGGACAGGATGCACAGGAAAATGTACGAGATTCTTTTAAATTTCAGTGATACTAGAAAAACTACTTGATATTTTAACTTATTTATATATGATTTGGTAAAAGCAAAAGTTGTCTTTTAATAGGCCAATTAGGCTGAATTGTCTTTGTGATTTTCAAATAAACAGTACATTAAATTTCAAGGTGTATGTATTTCTGTGGTGTTTCAAAGTTTCAAGTGAGTATGCATTTTGTATAGCAGAAAACAATCATATTTTAAGGTGAAGAGGACAAAGGTGTGCTACATTTTTAAACTTTTTTCTGCATTTGTGAATATCCACCTATGACCACTTTACTTTGAAATACATATTTACAGAGTTGTTTTCCTTAGAACCCTGTCCATAACCTTCCATTGTCTTTTAGTTTTGAAAATTGCCTGAGAGTATTTTAAGACTAGACTCATTTTGATTCTTATCCTGAAAATATGCTATATACCAGCTGGATTATAATTAAGACATACAGAAATTCCTGCAGAATGACTCTAGGCTTAGTTTGGAAACCATTCTAGTTTGCATTCTATTTTGCACAAATAATTTGGAAGAAAAAAGTCTCTCTCTATATATTAGTGATTGTTCTATAATTTTGTTTTTGTTGTGTTTTTTCTTGTTTATGCAAATGTTAGGTATAGATATCAAAGCAATGTTTTTTACATAGAATTTTCATCTTTACTATGCTCTTTGCTAGTCTAAATTATACAAGATTTATTCAATTTGGCCACCGAAGACTTTTAGGAATATAGTTTATTAATGAAAACTTTTGTTTCTCCAATAGTAATTAACTTTTTCAGGGAATCCTTTTTCTTCTTCATGAGCTAGTATCTATAATAACAATGATGATATGATAATAATAATTTAATAATTATTTTTATTTTGAAAATTTTTCATTTACTTGATAAATGTTTTAATATACTTATTTGTCTTAAATACCAATTTAATTAACAACACAATTTTGGGTAAATTCCTCTTTTCTTCTATAAAATGTTCTTTATTTCAAGTGCCTTCTATCTGAAGTCATTTTATAATTTTATGTTTTATCTGTTTGCTGGTTTATTTTGCCTTAGAATTTCCTTCTCTTCACCTGGTGTGTGAATATCAGAATGTATAGAGTTCAATTTATTTGAATGACCTCAGGTATAGAAATATGCTATAATAGTTGTAATTAAAAGTGTCTAGAAGATAATTTTGGCTGACATGGTGCTCAAAAGCTATATTGAAAGCTGCCCCTCTCAGCAAGATAAGGAAGAGAAGGTTAGATGGCCTTAGCATGTCCATGGTCACAGAAATACTATTTAAATGAAAGGAAGAAAGAGACAAATATTAGTCTGGTGCAACAGAAATCTTGATATGATTAGAGTTCCTTTATTTAAAATCCATAACTTTTTTGTCTCCTAGGAATACAAATAATATGTCATGCAGCTTATGCCTTTCATAAAACTTTTAACACAAGTTACCAAAAATGTTATGTATTTACTTAGCTGTATAACGTTTTCTATAAGAATCAAAACTACTGATTTAGCTATAAAATAATTCACAATGTTTGCATCAATTAAACCAGCTTCATATATAATATAATGCATGAATTTTCTAGCTGCTCATAATTCATTTTGGCTCCTTATTTTCATGAATGATGATTATGATTATGATTAAGATCATGATCATTGTGTCTGAAGATACTCAAATATAATATCGAGGTTTTTTTTTTTCTTTCAAAATTAATGCCCTGGGAAAAAGAAACCTAAAATCAAATGCTTATATTATTTCCTTGATATAGTTATTTTTACAGTCATTAATCCCTACCATGGAGGTCAGCAAATAAATTTAAGTTCGGAATATATTGAGGATTACCTAGGAACATGATCAGAATGTGTGTGTGCTTCTCAATTCTGATACACGACAGAGGAATGACTGGCAGACTTCATACCCAAGCCTTTAGTGTCAGTAAACTAGATAAGAATATTGTAAATATGAATGAACAACCATTAGAAAGGAAGAGAGATAAAAGGGGAGGAAAATGTTCAGCTTCATGAAAAGAGAATGAAAGTAATCAATGTCACTAAAATTCAAAACACTAGTGAACGTTGGTTTAAAAATTAGCAACAGGTATCAATGACAGTAGAAACAAAAATAATTAACAATTAAATTGAAAATTACAGCTGCATGACATTGTTTCTCAAATATATACCAGCTAATAGATAAATAAGGACTCTCGCAATTTATTTTATTTAATCTCCTTCACACATTTCAGATATACTACAAATTCAAAAATGGTTAAACAAGTTTAACACCTCCAGAGTGGTCATTTAAAAATTGAATATAATTTTTATAAAATAGTATGAAGTGCCATGTAAGTAGTAAAAATTTAATCTTATAACAAAATACTACATATTAATGGACCAAGTCATCAAAGTGTCTACAAGTATTAAAAATAAGACACCTACGCTGGGGACAGTGGCTCACGCCTGTAGTCCCAGCACTTTGGGAGGCTGACGTGGGCAGATCACGAGGTCAGGAGATAGAGACCATCTTGGCCAACATGGTGAAACCCTATCTCTACTAAAATACAAGAAAATTAGCCAGGCGTGGTGAGGTGCGCCTGTACTCCCAGCTACTCTGGAGGCTGAGGCAGGGGAATCGCTTGAACCCGGGAAGCGGAGGTTGCAGTTAAGTTGAGATCGTGCCACTGCACTCAAGCCTGGCGACAGAGCAAGACACCGTCTCCAATAAATAAGTAAATAAATAAATAAATAACAAATAAAAAGACACTTATCAAATATCCTTGAATTCGAAGCACATGATCTTAAAATGACCTTAAAACCACTAATTCAACAGTGAAATGACTTTTTATGGAATACAGTTTGAAGGTCATAGATCAAATTGAATTATATTACAGGGTTCCCTCTATGACACACAATACACGTAATAGATAACTTGGAAACTAGTTCTGATACATCGTTTATAATCTTACTTTCAAAGAAAAGCAACTTTGTGAACAACAGGGAAGACAGTTTCTTGAATCTGGCACTAGCAAAGAAATAGATTTATGGATTTCCAATACAAATAATAAACGGAATCACTTGGAGCATGGGAAGATTAATAACATAAGACTCCACCAAGTTTACATAGAAATCTTCGAATACCGTGGCTGACTGCTTGTGTTTCTCTTAACAAACTGTAAAAATGCTTTCAGAGTCGTGTGGAATACTCTACAGTTGAGATGATAGGCCACTCTCATGTTATTTATGCAATGTTATTATTTCCTAAACAAAACACATTGTATTTTAACTGTATAACTTTCAAAAATATTTTAACTGAATTTCCTAGGAGTAAATTATAGAGTTTTAGAGGAAAGCACATTCAAATGGATTTCATAAAATCTACAATATGTAGTTGATGAACTGACATTTTTATTAATTAAAGGGTAATTTAATAGTCACCTGGCCGGGCGCGGTGGCTCAAGCCTGTAATCCCAGCACTTTGGGAGGCCGAGGCGGGTGGATCATGAGGTCAGGAGATCGAGACTATCCTGGCTAACATGGTGAAACCCCGTCTCTACTAAAAATACAAAAAACTAGCCAGGCGTGGTGGCGGGTGCCTGTAGTCTCAGCTACTTGGGAGGCTGAGGCGGGAGAATGGCGTGAACCCGGGAGGCGGAGCTTGCAGTGAGCCGAGATCACGCCACTGCACTCCAGCCTGGGAGACACAGCGAGACTCCGTCTCAAAAAAAAAAAAAAAAAAAAAAGTCACCTACTCCGATGTTTTTCTATAGGAGGCTCTCTCAAAACTAGTATCTAAAATATGGAGCAAAACATTTGTTTTACTCACAACCTGACAAGGTACTTAATTTTTATTTACAAGTGCTCTATTTTAAGTCCTTCATTTGATGTTTAATCATAAAAATAATGCATTCACTCAAGAGACACTTGGGGTGCAGACTCTGAAACTTTGTGTTTTTCAGGCAAGGATACATATATGGGTTAAGCAACTGCTCCCGTTTGAATGTCTTCTTCAAAATTCATGGTGAAACTTAATCCCCAGTGTGTGAGCATTGAGAGGTGGGAATCTAAAAATGATTGGATCATGAGAACTCTGACCTCATGAGTAAATTAATCTATTAATATGTTAATGGATTAATGAGTTAATGGATTAATTGGTTGCCATGAGAATGGAAATGGGGGCTTTATAAGAAGAGGAAGAGATACCCAAGCTGGCATATGACCATGCTCAGCCCCTTTTCCCTTTGCCACGTGATGCCTTGCTGCTTCAGGACTGTAGTCTCACTGTCAGCAAGAAGGCCCCTCACCGGGTGATACTTCTACACCTTGTACTTCTCAGCCTCCAAAACTGTAAGACATACATTTATTTTCTTTAGATATTACCCAGTTTAAGGTATTCTGTTACAAGCAACAGAAGATTGACTAATACAGCAACCCACTACACTTAAAGGGGATGAGAAGACCAAATTAAATTTCCATTTCAGTACACTGTATAGATGATAGAGTTAATAAAAGTGTAATGTGCAAATATCTTAATATTTTAAGATAAATTAAAAATTATAATTATGTAGGCTGAAATTATTAAGTGATTTCTATATATATAAGCTCTATGTTAAGTACTTTGTGTCTATTATTTTATATCATTCTCATAACATCTATGCAATAGAAATTATTATTATTGCTATATTGAAGAAAAAGGAGGTGACGTTTAGAGAAATCATGTAATTTGCCAAGGGTCATGCCAGTTTTAAATTCATAACCAGAATTTAATCCAAGTCTTTTGATTTCTGAGCCTAAAACCTTACACACTGTTATACATATTGTCAATTGGACGGGAACCTATTCAAAAGGCATTTTTAATCACTTGCAAGAATCAGTAGAAAATAAATACAGGTGAATTTTGAACAATGCAGGGGTTAGGGGTATCAGCCACCTGCACAGTTAAAGTCAGCATATGTTTTGACTCGCTCAGCAACGTTACTAATAGCTTACTGTTGGCCAATAACATAAACAATCAAAACGTATTTTTGTATTCTGTTTATTGTATGCTGTATCCTTAAAGTAAGCTAGAGAAAAGAAAATATTAAGAAAATCATAAGGAAGGGAAAATATGTTTACTATTAAGTGAAAGCGGATCACCATAAGGGCCTCTAGTGCTGTAATCGTCACGAGGAGCAGGCTAAGGAGGAAGAGAAGGGGCTGGTCTTGCTGTCTGTTCAGAGGTGGCAGAGTTGGGAGACAATCTGTGTATAAGTGGACCCATACAGTTCAAACCCATGTTTTCCATGGTCAGCTTTATTTTAAAATGAAGGAATTTTAAAAGAAAACTAAATATCAGAATAAGTATTATATCATTATTTCCAGATCAAGCATTTTAGGTAAATTGACTCATTCAAATATTACCTAGATGAAATCTGTCAGCATAATGTTGATGAAAATTAAATGGCATTCTTGACCTTATAATTTATTGCTAGGGACATATCTCTAAAAAGTAATGACATAATATACTTTTGACATTATAACTTTAAAACATACATCCTGGCTAACACGGTGAAACCCCGTCTCTACTAAAAAATATTTTAAAAAACTAGCCGGGCGAGGTGGCGGCACCTGTAGTCCCAGCTACGTGGGAGGCTGAGGCAGGAGAATGGCGTAAACCCGGGAGACGGAGCTTGCAGTGAGCCGAGATGGCGCCACTGCACTACTGCCTGGGCGACAGAGCGAGACTCCATCTCAAAAAAAAAAAAAAAAAAAAAAAAAGAAAACGATGTTTTACAATTCTAGACGGAAGAGATTCTAGAATAAAAGGAACACAGGGTGCTAGAAAAAGAGGGGTTTGAGAAAAAAAATCTCTGCTGATAAAATATTACTGAGCAGAAATTGGAAAGATGACTGAAATAAAGCAAGATAAAAATGGCAACAAACAAACAATAACAACAACAACAACAAAGTAAGACAGAGGGACCACCATATGCAAAAATCTCATGAAGACACAAAGTGGGCACATGGGAGAGCCTCATATGTTCTTTTCAATGAGCTTGAAGAGCGATATTGAAGACAGCTCTCAGTACTTTCAGACCGCATGATGTATTGTATCTCTTGCTGAAGAGAATTTAGTATCAGAGGATGCTTTAATCAAAGCATGGAGATTGTGATGGTTGTTGATGAACACTTATTTGAATGATAAATTTAATAACACTCTGGTATCATATAGTTTATATTATCAAAGATATATTGTATTAGAAGTGACTCTGCTTTGTTTTTTGTGAAATCCCAGAAGGAAGAACTGGCATTTATGAATGAAAGAAGTCGGATGGTAGCTTTTCCAGATAAAATATAACTTATATTTGTAAAAATATGCTCACACAGGCATTGGATAAGTCATACATATTTGTGTTCTCAAAAGACGCCTGCATTGAGTGGTAGTGAACAAAAGGGTTGATTCTGGATTTGAAGTAGTGAATCACAAAGCTCTCCTCTAATATTTTAAATTTAAATTCTTATAATCTGTTAGTATTTTTGTCTATTAATAATTCAATATAATAATCTTATACTACATTTTATTCTCTCCTTTACTGCAATGCCAATTGAATTATTGATGTGGTGGTTGTTTGATTTTCCATCAGACTGGAGGCTATTCTGTAAAGAAAGTCATGTTGTGGTCAGATAGCCAAGGATAGGCTCTCAACTTAATCAGTTTCCAATTCCTTCACTTTGGTAAATCGGTTATATTCTAAAGTATTACTGCTCGAGGTGTAATTCCTGACCTAGAAGTATCAATATTACTGGGAAATTGTTGAAAATGTTAACTCTTGGATCTTTAACTTTGGGGTTGAAGTCCCAATCTCTCTTATATCAAGTGACTTCCACACACATTAGTATTTGAGAATCACTGTTCTAAATTTTATTATCTTCAAATATGAAGTTGATTTAGTAATACTTCCTATTTTAAACATGGCAGATTGGAGGCAGTGTTCACATGCCTCTCCCACTAAGAAAGACAAAAGATGTGTAGATATTCACACTGTGAACTTTTTTTCCAACAAGCAATGCAGGAACTTAACAGGAAAACTGAAATCCACAGGCTTTTTGAAAGAAGTGGCAGGCTGTAGCCCACACCATGAGCCAGGTGAAAACCTGTTAAGGCCTCAGAATGTGAGAGGGAGAGAGACTGCCTCCAGGATGTGATCCCCCACTGGGGAACCTGGCAGTGTAGCTTATGAGGAAAGGCCTTAACTCACCTAGCACTGGAACTGATTCAGGTGGCAGCGAGGAATATAAAAGTAGGGATGGCAGTGGGAGGAGACTTGTGTTAATTTCCAGTCTCCAGCACAGACCAAGGGAAACCATTTCTTAGTCTGCCTCACAGGGGACCTGATGAAAGTCTGCCAATCTGAATGAATTTTGCGATGTAATCTCAAGTGGGGAAGAACTTCCCTTAGCCAGAGTCGGGCCAGGCAGGGTTGCGGGCGGCAGGCAAATGGGAAGTGTGCTACACCGGTAAGTGCAGGAGCTGGGCACGCAGGCTGTGTGGGAGAACTGGAAGGGATGTGGCCTGAAAGCCGTGGTTCTTGTCTTCACAGGAAGGTACATGGCCCAGAGCAGTTCTGAGTTCTGAGCTTAGGTGACCTGGAATGTAGCTCACTGCTGCTACCAGAAAACTGCTGGTGTGAGATCTGTCCTGCCCAGTGCATAGGAGCTGGTTGGGGTTTGCTGCTGCATGTTACTCCCCACTCCCTGTTTGAACTATTCTTTGCAGCAGAGGCAGTTACACTCCTCTCCGTAACATTACCCCAGTGGCCAGAAAACTACCCTCCCACCCAACAGCAACGGGGGCCTTGGCTTGCTCCACATGCAGAGAGTCACAGCACAGACCTGCTTGAACCATCCCCCAGCTGGCTTTCCTCCTATACCAGCCGTGGTAGCTTAAGGCAAACACAAATCCCACTGCTACTCTGACGGCTGATGCAGTTTTCCAAAGCACCACCTCCTGGCTGGAAGCCAACTGACACAGTCCATTATAGCATCAACAGAGAGAATAACACTGTACCCAGGAAGGGGAAAACTTACGCATGACCTCAGCTATCACCATTGCCTTCACCAACCTGGCAAACCAGGAGCTTCTGAGTCTGTCCACATGACCTGTTCATTACTTGTAGGTGTTCTCCATCAACAGCCTGGAATGTGGCAGCCACACTGCGTAGGTAATCCCAGAAGAACACAGCATTAACAGTAGTCTGGCTCTCAGGGACTCCTACTTCTAGAAGAATGAGGAGTATACCACATCAAGGGGACAGCCCGTGGGACAAAAGAACTCAGATGGCAGGCTTGAGGTCCAGATCTCTTTGCTGACATGGTTTCTTTCAGCAAAGAATTCATTGTAGTGCTGGGCTCAGCACAGAAGATCTGCAGTTTGACTCCAACAGACAGGCAGCTCTGGTGTTTGCAGAGTCTTGGAGAAGGAGACTTCTTTCCCCCCTTGTTTATCACTGCAGATACATCTGAGGCTCTTCTTAAGGAAGCTCAGTGTATTCATCTGTTTGCACACTGCTGTAAAACACTATCTGAGATTGAGTAGTTTATAAAGAAAAGAGGTTTAATTTACTCACAGTTCCACATGGCAGGGGAGACCTCAGGAAACTTACATTTATGATGAAAGGTGAGGGAGAAAAAAGGCATGTCTTACATGGTGGCAAGAGACACAGAGAGCGAGGGGGGAACTGGGAAAGTTTTAAACCATCAGATCTCATGAAAACTCATTTACTACCACAAGAACAGCATGAGAGAAACCACCCCCATGCTCCAACCACCTCTTACCAGGTACCTCCCTCAACACATGGGAATTATAATTCGAGATGAGATTTGGGTGAGGATACAGAGTCAAACCATATCATTCCACCCCTGGCCCACCAAAAATCTCGTGTCATTGTCACATTTCTAAACACAATGATACCTTCCCAAGAGTCCCCTGAAGTCTTAACGCATTCCAGCCTTAACTCAAAAGCCCAAGTTCAAAATCTCATCTGCAACAAGGCAAAAGTCTATCATCTATGAACATGTAAAATCAAAAACAAATTAGTTACTTCCAAGATACAATGTGAGTACAGGCATTAGATAAATGCTCCCATTCCAAATGGGAAAAATTGGCCAAAATAAAGGGGCTACAGACCTCGTGCAAGTCTGAAACTCAATGGGGCAATCATTAAATCTTAAATCTCCAAAATAATTTCCTTTGACTCCGTGTCTCACATCCAGGGCACACTGATTCAAGACGTGGGCTCCCAAAGCCTTGGGCAGCCCTGCCCTTGTGGCTCTGTAGTGTACAGCCCCTGCAGCTGCTTTCACAGCCTGTGATAAGTACTTGCTGCTTTTCCAGGCGCACAGTGCAAGCTGTTGATGGATCTATCATTCTGGGGTCTGGAGGAAGGTGACTTTCTTCTCATAGCTCTACTAGGCAGTACCCCAGTGGGGACTCTGTGTGGGGGCTCCAATCCCACATTTCCCCTCTGCATTGCCCTAGTAGAGGTTATCTACCAGGGCTCCACTCCTGTAGCAGATTTCTCCCTGGAAATCCGGGTGTTTCCATACATCTTCTGAAACTTAGGTGGAGGTTCCCAAACTACAATTCTTGCCTTCTGCACACCCACAGGCTCCACACCACATGGAAGCTGCCAGGACCTTGCACCCTCTGAAGCAGCGACTCAAGCTGTACTTTGGTTTCTTTTAACCACTGTCTGCTCTGGCTCCCTTTTAAATATAAGTTCCATTTCAGACCATTTCTTTGTGAATGCATATGACTGTACACTTTCAGAAGAAGCCAGGTCACACCTTGAATGCTTTGCTGCTTAGAATTTTTTTTTTTTTTTTTTTTTTTTTGGACAGATACTCTAATTATCTCTCTAAAGTTCATAGTTCCACAGATCTCTGGGGCAGGAACTTCATAGTTCCACAGAGCTCTGGGCCCCAGCCCATGAAACCATTTTTCCCTCCTAAGCCTTTGGGCCTGTGATGGGAGGGAATGCCATGAAGATCTCTGAAATGCCCTGGAGACATTTTCCCCATTGTCTTGGCTCTTTACATTTGGTTATTCTTTACTTATACAAATCTCTGCAGCCAAAGACTTGAATTTCTTCCCAGAAAGTGGGTTTTTCTTTTCTACCACATGGTCAGGATGTAAATTTTCCAAACTTTTATGCTCTGCCTCCCTTTTAAAAATAAGTTTCATTTCAGACAATCCCTTTGTAAATGCATATGACTATACGCTTTCAGAAGAAGCCAGGTCACATCTTGAATGCTTTGCTGCTTACAAATTTTTTTTAACAGGTACCCTAATTATCTCTCTCAAGTTCATAGTTCCACAGATCTTTGGGGCAGGGGCAAAATGTCTCTTTGCTAAGGCATAGCAAGAGTCACCTTTGCTCCAGCTCCCGATAAGTTCCTCATCTCCATCTGAGACCACTTCAGCCTGGACTGAATGCTGATATGACTATCAGCATTTTGGTCACAGCCATTAAATAAGTCTCTAGAGAGTTCTAAACTTTCCTAAATCTTCTTGCCTTTTTCTGAGCCCTCCAAACTGTTCCAATCTCTGCTTCCAAAGTCACTTCCACATTTCAGGCATATTATAGCAGTGCCCCAAACTTCTGGTACCAATTTTCTACTTCTCTTTGAAGATCACTGCAGCCATCAGCTCCACAGAATTTACTTTTCTTCACATCACTGTTTTGTTTGTTTGTTTGTTTGTTTGTTTACACTGCAACCCCTCCCCGCCTGGTCTGTGCTTCCCACCAACGACCATTCTACAGCTTCAATGTCAGTGGAATCCCCAATCTGCAGCACTTCTGAGCACTGCTGACTGCTTCTAGGTTCAAAAACCACCAAGTAGAAGAGCCAAACCATGTCACTCATCAAAGGTATACCAGTAGACAGCCTTTCTGGAACTTCAGGGTGACTGCATTCCCACAGGGGGAGCATACTCCAGGTCCAGGCCTGCATGGGAAGTAGAGTCACAATTCCTCTCTATTTAGAACATCAACATTCCTGAAGAAGAAAAAAGGTGCTTGTCTAATCTGAATAGCTGGAACACTGGACCAAGAGTGTGTTTGGGAGGTGAATAGCTTTCCTGGGAGCTGAGTTGGCTCCAATCCTTCTGTCTAATAAGACCTCAGTGTGTTTCACTGAGAGCTCCCCCAGCCACCTCTGTCAAGGCTAGGACCTCCGCCCGCCATTGGGTACTGCATTTACCCACCTGCTTTAGCCACAGCAGGTTTTTACCTGGGGGCACCTCCTCTTTTGGCCTGAAGCCTGAGGTATTCAACCCAGTAAATAAAATACTAGGAGAAAAGAAAGAAAGAAAGAAATGCACACACTACAGAGGAATAAGATAAGCTTCAGGAGACTTCTGCCATTCCAACCCTAGTTGCTCAGTGTGTGAACAGTGAACTTGTTCACACACTGAGCAGCCATGAAAGCCATCAGACAAATACTCTTTATAACTGAGGAAACCATACAAACTCTTCACTCCTGAAAGCACCAAGACCTGAATTAGTCTATACTCAACTATAAACATCCTTCTTGAAGAAAAAAGAAATAAAAAACAGTCCAATAAAAAATAAATTCAAGTATAATTAGAAAAAATAATCTATCCAAATAAGAGAAATCAGAAAGATATTTCTGGTGCTACAACAAAATAAGGTGCTATAACCTGCCCAAAATATCACACTAGTCCCCCTAGCAATGGATCCAAACCAAGACAAACCTTTTGAAATACCAAATTTTAAAAATTCAAAAATTTGATTAATAAGCTATTCCAGGAGGTATCGGAGAAAGGTGAAAACAAACATAAAGAAATTTTTTTAAATTTCAGGATATAAATAAAAATTTTCTTAAGAGATAAATATCTTAAAGAAATGCAAATCAGAACTTCTGGAAATGAAAGGTACACTTAGGGAACTATAAAACGGAGGGGAAAGTTTCAACAATGAACTACAAAGAGAAGAAGAAAAAATTTCATAGCTCGCTCATATGGTTTGGCTGTGTCCACACCCAAATCTCATCTTGAAATGTAGTTCCCATAATCCCCACAAGTATGGCAGGGACCGGTGGGAAAAAATTAAATCATGGGTCTGTTACCCTCATGCTGTTCTTGTGATACTGAGTGAGTTCTCACAAGACGTGATGGTTTTATCAGGGGCTATTTCTCCTTTGCTCGGCATTTCTCCTTCCTGCCGCCCTGTGAAGAAGTTGCCTTTCTTCCCGTTCACCTTCCACCATGATTGTTAATTTCCTGAGGTCTTCCCAGCCATGCAAAACTGAGAGCCAATTAGACCTCTTTCCTTTATAAATTACCCAGTCTTGGGTAGTTCACAGAAGCATAAGAACAGACTAATACACTCAGAGACAAGGGTTTTGTAACAACCCAATCAGAAAAAAATAAAGAAAAATGAATACAAAGAAATGAGCAAGTTCAAAATACTGATAAAACCAAAAGATGATTATTTGAGAGAATAAAAAAATTATAGACCATTAGCTAGATTACCAAGAAGAGAAGAGAGAAGATTCAAATAAGCTCAATTAGAAATAAAACTGGAAGCACTTGGTTTCTAAAGTCACCTGCTTGACCCTCTTCCAAGTTGTACTTTCCTTCTTTTCTCTCCTTTCCTTACTGTTCTAAAGCTTTTTAATAAACTTTCACTCCTGCTCTAAAAAAAGTAATGAACCTGGGGACATTACAACTGACCCTACAGAAATACAAAATATCATTTGAGATTATTATAAACACCTGTATGCACACAAACTAGAAAACCTTGAGGAAAACCTAGATTAGGAGGGTTGTAAGTTTCAAGGAATTTATCCATTTATTCTGGGTTTTCTAATTTGTGTGCATTAAACCAGGAAGAAATAGAAATCCTGAACAGAGCAAAGATAAGCAGCAAGGCTGAATCAGTGATAAAGAAAAACTGTCAACAACAAACAAAGTCCAAGGCTAGGTGGCATCACAGATCATTTCTACCAGACATTCAAAGAAGAACTGATACCAACCCTACTGAAATTATTCCAAAAGGTAGAAAAAGAGGGAATCCTCTTTAAATCATTCTGTTAAACCAGTATCACCTGATACCAAAACTAAGAAAGGACTTAACCAAAAAGGAAAACTATAGAGTAATATTCCTGATGAACATAGTTCCAAAATCCTCAACAAAGTACTAACTAACCAAATCCAATAACACATCAAGAAGATTATATACAATGATCAAGTGGGTTTCATCCTAGGGATACAGGGATGGTTTAATATATGCAAGTCAATCAACGTGATATATTATATAAACAGAATGAAAAACAGAAACCATATGATCATCTCGATAGATGCAGAAAAAACATTTGATAAGATCCAGCATCTCTTTATGATAAACATTCTCAACAAACTGGACCTAGAATGGACCTACCTCACATAATTGAAAGTCATATGTGACAAACCCACAGTCAACATTACTACTGAATAGATAAAAGTTGAAAGCCTTCTCTCTGAGAACTGGAAGAAGACAGGGATGCCCACTTTCACCACTTCTATTCTACATAGTACTGGAAGTCCTATTCTGAATAATCAGGCAAGAGAAAGAAAGAAAGAGAGAGAGAGAGAGATCCAAATAGGAAAAGTGGAAGTCAAACTGTCATGGTTCACTGGTGATATATAATTTTATACCTATAAAGAACTAAGGACTCATCCAAAAGTCTCCCAGGTCTGATAAACAAATTCAGCAATGCCTAAGGTTCCAAGATCAATGCCCACAAATCAGTAGCACTGCTGTACATCACCAGCAACCAGGCTGAGAATCAAATCAATAACTCAATTTATTTTACAACAATTGCAAAAAATATAAATACATAGGAATATATTTAACCAAAACAGTGAAAGATCCTTACAGTGAGAACTACAAAACAGCTGAAATAAATTATAGATGAAACAAACAAATAAAAACATATCTCATGCTCATGGATTGGTAGAATCAGTATTGTAAAAGTGACCACACTGCCCAAAGCAATCTAAAGATTCAATGCAATTCCCATTTTAAAAACCACATTATTTTTTCACGAATTAGAAAAAACATTCCTAAAGTTCATATGGAACCAAAAAGGAGCCTGGATAAACAAAGAAATCCTAAGCAAAAAGAACAACTCTGGAAGCATCAAGTTACTAGACTTCAAGTTATACTACAAGGCTGTATTTACCAAAACAGCGTGGTATGGGCATAAAAGTAGGCACATAGAGAAATGGAATAGATTAGAGAACCCAGAAATAAAGCAAAATACTTAGAACCAACTGATCTTCAACAGAAAATTCAAAAACGTAAATTGAGGAAAGTATGCTTTATTTAATAAGTGACGGTGGGAAAACTGGCAAGTCACATGCAGGAGAATGAAACTGGATCCCTGTCTCTCACCTCATACTAAAATCTACTCAAGATGTATCAGAGACTTAAATGTAAGACCTGAAACCATAAAAATTCTAGAAGAAAACCTAGGAAAAACTCCTCTGGATATTGGCTTCGGCAAAGAATTTATGACTAAAACCACAAAAGCAAATGCAACAAAAACAAAAATAAATATAGGAGATCTGATTAAATTGAAAATCTTCAATTTAATTATTTCTTAAAAAAAGAAATAATCACCAGAGTAAACAAACAACTCATAGCATGGAATAAAATATTTGAAACCTATGCATCCGACAAAGGACTACTATCCAGAATATACAAGGAACTCAAATCAGCAATAAAAAAATAAGTATTTCCATCAAAAAGTGGGCAAATGGCATATAAATAACCTGAAAGAAGATATACAAATGGCCAATAATCATCTGAAAAAATGTTCAACATCAGTAATCATCAGGGAAATGCAAATTAAAACCATAATAAGATTCCACCTTACTCCTGCAAGAATAGTTGTTATTGAAAAGTCAAAAAACAATAGATGTTGGCATGAATGTGGTGAAAGGGGAACGCTTATACATTACTGGTGGGAATATATATTAGTACAACCTCTATGGAAAACAGTATGAAGATTCTTTGAAGAGCTAAAAGTAGATCTACCATTCAATTCAGCAATTCCAGTACTGGGGATCTACCCAAAGGAAAATAAATGGCTATGTGAAAAAGACACATGCACTTGTGTGTTTACTGCAGCCCAATTCACAATTACAAAAATGTGGAACCAGCCTAAGTGTCCATCAGTCAATGATTGGATAAAGAAAAATGTGGTATATATACACTGTGGCATACTACTCAGCCATAAATGGAACAAAATAATGTTATTTTGCAGCAACTTGGTTGGAGCTGGAGGTCATTATTCTAAATGAAGTAACCCACGAATGGACAATCAAACACCATATGTTCTCACTTACAAGTGGGAGCCAAGTTATGAGTATACAAAGGCATACAGAGTGACATAATGGACCTTGGAGTCTCCAAGGGAGAAGGGTGACAGGGAGCATATGGGATAAAAAAAAAGAACTACATATTGGGTGCAATGTACACTACTCGGATGATAGGTGCATTGAAATCTCAGAATTCAGCACTATATAGTTGACCCATGTAACCAGATACCATTAGTACCCCCAAAACAATTGAAATCTAAAAATATATTAATCAAAAAATAATGTTACCTACTTCGACAGATTATAATTAAGATTATATTACGTAATCCTGACAAAGAATCAGTATAGTGAGTATTAAAATTTCTCAGGAAATATTAGCTATAATATAATTATTAGACTATTTTTCATTACTTAGAGAGAAGTTTCCTCATTGATAGAAGTGAGGTTAAGAACAGAGGCTGTCAAAGTGTGACCTCCAGAGCAGTAGCAGTAGCATCCTGGGAACTTGTCAGAAACAAATTCCTGGGTCCCAGCCAGCAATTACTGAATCAACAATTCTGCAGCAATTTGGATTTTTAGCAAATTCTCCAAGTAATTATGATTCATGTAAAAATTTGAGAACCATTGAATCTGACAGTTGATACAAGTATTTCCAATCTGCATAAATATTTTGAATTCAATCATTCGTCTTTTCTTGAAGTGGACTGATCACATCATTTAAAAGATAATCATATTAATTACATGCACCATATCTTTAGTATTCCAAAATTTATTTGTCTTCTAAATTTTCTTTGTTACCTGTCAGAATAATATTATCAAAATAACAATAATCTAATCATTCAAATATAAATAGATGGTAGCCAGAAGATAGATTATAAATGAAGTGTGAAATAGAGAGGCTACATGGTTTATAACCTCAATAATTGTATAGATTTTATATGTGACAAAACATTCACATGTAAATAATATTGTAATCATTGTGTATAAAAATAAGGATAGCAGTCAAAAACTTTAAAAAGTTAAAAAAAATCTGAGCATTTATAATGTATGGTTTGCCCTGAAGTAATGTTTTCAGCGTTAAAAATGTTAAAGTTACATACACACATCTATAGATATACACATATATATATGAATAATTTAATCCAATAAATAAAAAATAATGATTTTGGTTTAGCTAAACATAGGTGCATTTTAGAAATAGATAAGAAATTGTTAAAATATCAGCCAATTGTTAAACTCACAGTCTTTGATTACCTGAAAGAGTCTTGTGCCTGGCCGGGCATGGTGGCTCACGCCTTTAACCCAGCATTTTGGGAGGTCAAGGCAGGTGGATTACCTGAGGTCGGGAGTTGAAGACCAGCCCGGCCAACATGGTGAAACCCCGTCTCTACTAAAAATACAAAAATTAGCTGGTCATGGTGGCGTGCATCTGCAGTCCCAGCTACTCAGGAGGCTGAGGCAGAAGAATCGCTTGAACCCAGGAGGCGGAGGTTGCAGTGAGCCGACATTGCGTCATTGCACTCCAGCCTGGTAACAGACCAAGACTCCATCTCAAAAAAAAAAAAAAAAAAAAAGATTTCTGTGCCTTTTATCCCTGTATGTTTATGTGTGCGTGTGCCTGTGCAGATCCAGTCTCAGAAAAGTATAAGAATGCTTGCTTACAAATTGTGTTTCTTTAGCACTTAAAGTTATTTTGTGTCTTTCAAAAAAACAGCATCCAGATATATTGTCAATTTTTTTCCAGTTGTTCTGTATAAATGAAAAATGGGATATTTAATTTTGTTGTGTAGCATAGAGAAGAAACATTATAATTTTGATAAAAAATATGGTTTCACCTTTCATATAAAATTCTAAACCTGGTAGCACACTTACTTGAAAGGTGAGAAATATGACGTTGCCTAAAATTCTCTTTTTTTTGTTGTGTCTCTGCCAGGCTTTGGTATCAGGATGATGTTGGCCTCATAAAAAGAGTTAGGGAGGATTCCCTCTTTTTCTATTGATTGGAATAGTTTCAGAAGGAATGGTACCAGCTCCTCCTTGTACCTCTGGTAGAATTCAACTGTGAATCCATCTGGTCCTGGACTTTTTTTCGTTGGTAGGCTATTAATTATTGCCTCAATTTCAGAGCCTGCTATTGGTCTATTCAGGGATTCAACTTCTTCCTGGTTTAGTCTTGGAAGAGTGTAAGTGTCCAGGAAATTATCCATTTCTTCTAGATTTTCTAGTTTATTTGCGTAGAGGTGTTTATAGTATTCTCTGATGGTAGTTTGTATTTCTGTGGGGTCGGTGGTGATATCCCCTTTATCATTTTTTATTGCGTGTATTTGATTCTTCTCTCTTTTCTTCTTTATTAGTCTTGCTAGCGGTCTGTCAATTTTGTTGATCTTTTCAAAAAACCAACTCCTGGATTCATTGATTTTTTGGAGGGTTTTTTGTGTCTCTATCTCCTTCAGTTGTGCTCTGATCTTAGTTATTTCTTGCCTTCTGCTAGCTTTCGAATGTGTTTGCTCTTGCTTCTCTAGTTCTTTTAATTGTGATGTTAGAGTGTCAATTTTAGATCTTTCCTGCTTTCTCTTGTGGGCATTTAGTGCTACAAATTTCCCTCTACACACTGCTTTAAATGTGTCCCAGAGATTCTGGTATGTTGTATCTTTGTTCTCATTGGTTTCAAAGAACATCTTTATTTCTGCCTTCATTTCGTTATGTACCCAGTAGTCATTCAGGAGCAGGTTGTTCAGTTTCCATATAGTTGAGCGGTTTTGATTGAGTTTCTTAGTCCTGAGTTCTAGTTCTCACTCATAGGTGGGAACTGAACAATGAGATCACTTGGACTCGGGAAAGGGGACATCACACACCGGGGCCTATCATGGGGAGGGGGGAGGGGGGAGGGATTGCATTGGGAGTTATACCTGATGTAAATGACGAGTTGATGGGTGCTGATGAGTTGATGGGTGCAGCACACCAACATGGCACAAGTATACATATGTAACAAACCTGCACGTTATGCACATGTACCCTAGAACTTAAAGTATAATAATAATAAATAAATAAATAAATAAATAAAAAAGAAATATGACGTTGCCCCAACAAGTGACAACATCTGTGGTGCTATCGCAAGGCTAAATTCTTTTATTGTGTATTTTATAGGATACTGTTAAGTCTAGCAAAATACCATTTTGAGATGCTATTTAAACATGAATCAGAATAAATAAAAAGTTGTCAAAGAAATGTTTTAAATTAACAGTTCTGATTTTAAAATATAAAGCAATCAAAGACAGTGGTTTTCCAACACGAACACACCAGATATCAGGAGTATTATTGAGGCAACGTAAAGAGGATGACAGAAATCACTGACACAGCCACTAGGGATGCATGAAGCCATTCATAAGATATGTCGTTGGTGTATTTTATCTGCTCCACTTAAAATAAATCCTATGTTCTTGAAAGACTGTCATATTTATAGTCTCAGGAACTGCCTTGTTCGTCATGTAGTTTAGTAACAGTGCCAAAAATAGTTCAGACTTTCTTGACCTTCTCTGTCTGGCATATAAACCTTAACCTGGAAGGAGCAGCTTTGAAGTCAGAGGGCGGTTATAGATCTGTCTGATTCTGATCCTTAGTTTCTCTGCTGAGATTGCAAACACTCACTTGATATATTACATGAAATATTCTTTCATACTCAATCAGGAACAGTCTAAATGGTATTTAAACCCATCCTATCTTTCCAAGTATCACTTGTGCAATTATAATACATTTTTCTTTTAGAAGGAATACATTGTCTTTCATAATTATATAAAATTAAAAATTGTGTTACACAACATGAGTTGTTTTACTTGTATGAGCTGTGCAATATTTGACCATGTCCTTTTGAGGACACAAAAGCAGACATTGACATGCAGTATCACGCATGTGTTCTTAGAGAGGAGTTGTTTAAATATGAAGATGATGGTATAGCCATCAATGGGGATCTCAAATAAATTGTTGTATAAGTGTATTTCTATATTCAAAAGGCTGAAATAAACTTAAATCTTTTGTGGCATTGCCATTTTATGAATTGGCTTAGCTTATGTGTTCTTAATGCCCATATGTGATATTTTTGACTTCTTACTTCTTTATAACCGATCAAATTACATTCATAAAAGATTATTTAAATAACATTGTCAACTAATATAAATATTTCAAATGTCTAGCAAGGCAGTGATTTATATATTCAAATGTATCTTTCCAAAAATATTTGTACATAGACATAAATAATATTAGGTCATGCATAATGTATGTAGTGACTAAATTAAAAAGAAAGAGGAATTAGGTATAAAATTCCATTATTCTCCACCATACTTTCCTATATGTTATAAAATTTAAGCAAATATGCCTTCAAATTATGTTACATTATCTTCATAGTAAATTAATTTTTTCAATCCCTGTGAGTAAATTGAGACATAACTGATAATTTGGAATTAGTTATATAATTAATTTTGTCAGTGCATTACGATTTTTAAAAGACCGTCTGTCTATAAAAGGATCTTAAGAAATTAGATTGGAAAATTACTATTATAACATTTGGAAAGCATAATATTAAAACTACAAGACCTTAATTATTTGGTACAAATCAAGTGACCTGACAAACTCGAAGTGATAAATTGGCAATCCGTGTACCCGAGCATTTTCAGTATAAGTTTTGTCTACTTTATAAGACTGACAGGGATTGCTTTTAGCTATGAGACAGCCAAGATGACCTTTGAGTTCTCTCCTGAATTCTGAAGAAGAAACAAATAAGATGGACAGGCTTGGTCAGTTCTGATAATCAAGGGGCCACTTGACATTTTTAGTGAAGAGAAATATAAATTGTAATGAGAATGTCTGGATAATACCAATTAAGGTGAGTTTGGTGGTATAAAAGTGATCACAACCCACTCTCAAGGGCCACAGACACAAGTCACAAATACACTTATATATTGAATAGTGAACAGATGGTGAATACATTGGAACTGGAGAAGTAGAGTGAAGAATTAACTCCAAATTGACTAAATTGTCAAAGTCTAAATTCTTAACCCTGAATCTAATTAAACTACAGGTGATAACAGTTAACTTAAAAACAGATGCTTAGTTAATTAGCCATATCAGAGCATAATACCATTTTAGTAGCAAGTAAAAACCATAATCATATTAATAGCAGCTTTCTAACACTTAATTGGTTGATATCCTAATGATAAGATTTGTTTTAACTTTATGAAGGAAAATGAAGCATCTAAGTCTGCTTTTAAAAGACTGACTCATGTTCTTCAGGGCATATGACAAAAATCTATTTCAGTGTAAACATTAGCGAGAATATATCCACAGAGAATAAAGCCCATGAAGTCAGAAAAATAGTTTTATTATTTTGTGATGCTACATTGTTTCATGAATACATACAGTGTGGAGACAGAGAGGGAGAGAGAGAGATAGAGAGAGAGACTATGTATATTTAAATGTATAAAGAAGCAGACATTTCTGCTCTTTTGTTCATGCAACTCTATAGCTGCTCATTTAAAGGCACATTGGCACTTGAGACCTAAAATTGTTACTTTGCTGTTGAAATAAAGAATGAATGGAAAGTCAAGGACATTGATTATGATGACAATATTGTCAAGATCCATATTTTAGGAGGAAATATGTAATATTTTTATTTCATAAAAAAGTAGATCTTTAGGGAGAATATATTTAGGGCAACTTGAATCTGTCTCCTCAGTTTAAAAAAGTAAAAGATCTTTGGCAATTTACTAAATAGGTCATTCATTTTGAGTAGTGATTACTAGATATTTATCATAAAGAAATTCTGTCAGTTTGAAATTTAAAAGTAAGTAAGCCCCAATCTAACAATTTAGGTTTAAATTTTATACAGTTTTACAAAAGTAAGAATTATCAAATAAAAAATGCATGGTCCAAGAGCTTCTAAAGCTTTGAAAATATTTAGTATTGATGTGTCATCTAATGTGCATTGGATACAGGTTGTTTTCTTCAGAGTGGACCCAGTTAGTATTCATTTATTTTTCCAAACATCACATAATTGACTCTTAAAATTGCTACTTAGTTCATCTAAATTTATTTTTAATATTCTTCTAGAATATCTGGAGCCAGGGTTTCTCAAATTATTGTCTGAAGTCATGTAGAAACAAACATTTCAAGACTTAAAAAACGTTTGCGATTCAAAATCAGTTATTCACAACTAAAGGAAAAGTAGCCATGACTTCATTTCACAGACAAGTTGGGGAATATATGCTGTGTTGTTGAAATAGCAAACATAATTTCTGCAGTGTAACACAATGGAAAGAAAAGACAGATATTTTTGGTTCCTGTCTTGGCTTTTTGTCTTCTCAAAAAAACAAAACAAACAAACAAAAAAAACCAGTTTGCTGTGTGAGGATGGATCATCACTTCTTTGCAGCTCTCACATTAAGAAAAAATGAAGTTGGAGTTTATTCTGTATGTAAAATATTGGCATTAATGTGGATTAATTTACAAGATTGGGGAGGTTAAAATTTCCTAATATTATTATAATTGTCACTATAGGTGTATTAACTAAATATTTATTTGGGGTGGTAAATAGAGATTAGAGAGATAAAGGTGGAAGGAGAGAAACAGGGGATTAGAAAAGAACTGGGATAGATAGGAACAAAGTAGGAGAAACAGCAGAATGGAAAAAAAGAGACATTTATATCAAGGGGACAAAAAGGCCCCATAATGGACCATTAAGAAAAAAAAAATCAAATATTCCGTTATTTCTTCAGAATATGTTAACTGAGTAGATAAAATGCAATAAATATTTTTAGTGTACAGACTATACCATTGATGCAGAGAGACTTGGACTTGCCTCAAAGGTATGTTCCATTACCAGGTTTTAAACACAGATTCAGAAATAAACTCCCCTATGAATCTTTGCCATACATAAAATGTGGGAGTAGATATAACCTGCTCTGATGGAAGAAATATGAATATTAATATGCCCAAATGTAAGGACTTCAACATGGTGGAAGGGTTAGTCAACAGCAGGAAAGGCTGGGAAGACGGGATTTAGAGACGTGTATGTGAGAGATCAAGAGGCTTTTCATGTTACGAATTTGACTTGATTTTTAAGCCAAGGGAGGATCACTAAAAGACTTTATGCGGTAGCCTTATATTGTTTAATTTGCATTTTTAAAAGATTACTTTGGGCACAGCTTCACAATGGATTGGAGCTGAGTGATAGGCAGCATTCTAAGATTACTCCCAAGCACCACTCACTGCTGTAAACACTTGTATAATCCTTCCCACTTGAGTGCAGGTAGGAGCTGATAGCTTTGAGCCAACAGAATCTGGCAATATTTTTGCAGATGTAATTAGGATCTTTAGTCAACTGACTTTAACTTAATAAAGAGGAAGATTACACAGGGTAGACCCTATTTAATCAGATGAGCCCTTAAAAAAGAGATCAGGCCTTTCCTGAAATGAGACTCCAGAGAACAGCGAGATTGTCTGATTGATTGGCTTAGTCCACTTTCATTTTTTGTTGTTATTGCTGTGAAAGAATACCTGAGGCTTGGTAATTTATAAAGAAAAAAAAAGGCATTTACTTGGTTCATGATTCTGATGGCTGGAAAGTTCAAGATTGGGCTTCTGCATCTGTTGAGGGCCTCAGAATGCTTCCACTCATGGCAGAGGGCAAACAAGAACAGAGATCACATGGTGGGAGAAGAGAAAAGAGAACCAGGGGAAGGTGCCAGTCTCTCTTTTCAGTAACCAGTTCTCTCAGAAACTAATAGAATGAGAACTTCCTCTTAAAGGAGGACATTAATCTATTTCTGAGGGATTCACTCCTGTGACTCAAATAACTCCCATTTGGCCCCTTCTCCAACATTGGAAATCAAAACTTAATATGAGATTTGTAGGGGAAACACAGCTAAACCATAGCACTGTCCTTGAAGAAGCAGGTTCCATGTTCTCAGGGGGCCTGTGAGAGGACCAGTGAAGGGGCTTTGGAGTAAAGACCAGTGAGCAACCTGTAAAGCTGAGAGTAGGCTCTGGCTGACAGCCAGTGAGAAAACAGTAACTTCAACCTACAATCTACCACCCCAAGGAACTGAATTCTGCCAGCAACCAGGTGAATTTGGAAGAGGTGCCCCGAGCTGCAGAGAAATATGCAACAAACAGAAATTGTGATGATATCCTTGTGAGGTCAGGAGCGGAGTGCACAGTTAAGCCATATCCACACTCCTGACCCACAAAACTATGACAAAAATTTAAAGAATGTTGTTTTAAATATACTTTTGCAGTGATTTGTCAGGTAGAAATAGAAAACCAATACAATTTGCATATAATTTAAAGAGGAAAGTTAAAAGACGATAGAGAAAATTGTGAACTCAAGAAATAGTTTCAGATCAGCATACACGACTCTAGATAGTAGTAGTATCTAATCCTTTAGTAATAAATAGTACCATAGTAATAAGTTAGATTATTGATCTTGTGCTTTGCTATATCTTGGAACAAGTACTTCAGTGTATTTATATCACCTGTTTTTTTGTTGTTAAATCTTCAACTTCCTAGCTTTGTAATTCTGCACGGAAAATCCAAGTGTAAACTGATTATTTGGACTACAGTGGCAATGACTTTGGTGATTTTTGTATTTGTCAAAAATGATTATTAGGTTTGGAGGTGGATATTTTCCACTTCTCAAAAATTTTTACAAGGTAACTTGTGTAATCTCTTGCGTATAAGTAGTCCATACATACTTCAAGTAAATATGTGAGTTTTGATTTCTGTTCAATAAAGCAGAATGAATCACGCTAGGTGTCTTCTGAGTCTTTACTTTCAGAATAAGAATAATATACTTCTGCTTTCTAAAATGTTAATAATGAGTTAACACAACACTCAGAATCAAAGGCCAAAAAACTACAGCTTCCTTCCTCGTCCTACGCCTTTTTCTAGCTGGGTAAGAATTCTATAAAATTGCAAAATTAAAGGTTTTCCTAACATATGTCTATTTGTCAAAGATTTTAGTAGAAATAATAATGGAATATTGTCAGGAAAGTAAATGTTATATCCTATGTTTGTACTTCTAAATAATTGTATAGCCTGTGGCAATTTGCTTACCCTCCTTGATACTTAGTTTAGTTAGCAGATAAAATGGATACAATTTTATTACCTTACTCCAAGGTAATTTCAACTTAAACTGAATTTAAAAATGAGATTAAATGTGGATATCTATGTGACTATTTCAAGTTCTAAAAGGTATAACTCTGTTAATATATGCATTAATATATAACATTATGAAGTTGCATATGAATATCTTATATTTGTAATGGGCATTTATGAAGAACACTTTTTTATTGATGTTTTTCTAGCTACTCTTCTCCTATTTAACTTGGATCCTCACTAATTACCTCTGATAAATTACAGTAGATAACTGTTGTAAAAGACACTAGTTAAGGTGAATCTAGGGATTAAAAAATGTTTCTATAATCTTCTCCCACTACATATGGACAAAATCTCTGTGACTTTCTTCTAAGCAAATGAACAGGGCAAAGTTGAAGTGATATTGCAGATGTAATTAAGGTTCCTAACCAGTTATTTAGTCCTGACTTTAACAAGTGAACTTTTTAAGATGGCTATCCCAGAGATTACAGACTCAAAGCAATCGACTCTCTATCAGTATTGTTTGATTTAAAGCACCAAGCATCCATGAACCTACAGCTGCAAGAAAATAAATTCTCCAGAGCTTGTAATGGAATCCTTCCCTATTCAGTTGCAACCTAGTTGACACCTTGATTTTTATCTTAGTGAGAGCTTTCAGAGAACCCAGCTAGGTTCTGCCCAGACTTCTGACTAATAAAAACTAAGGTAATAAATGGGCATTGCTTTAAGTCACTGAGTGCATTAGTCAAGGTTCTCCAGAGAAATAGAATCAAAGGATACACACACACACACACACACACACACACAAACACACACACACACACACACACAATTTATACAGTAATTGACCCATGAGATTACAGAGGCTGACAAGTTCTGCAATCTGCCATTTTTAAGGTGGAGAATAGGGAAAGCCAGCGGTATAATTCAGTTCAAATCAAAAGGCTTGAGAACCAGAGAAACAAACAGTCCCAGTACAGTCCCAAAGGCCTGAGAACCAGAGGTGCTAAGGTTTGGGGTCAGGAGAAGATAACTGCTCAACAGATAAACCATTTTAACCATTTTTTAATGGTTTATCTCATTTTAAACCATTTTAAACCATTTATCTGCTCATACAGATAAACCATCGCCCTTCCTCTGCCTTTTGGTTCTATTTGGCCCCTCAGTGGATTGGATGATGTCTGCACACATTGATGAGCATGCCTTCCCTTTACTCAGCCTGTTGTTTCACATGCTACTCCCTTCCAGAAACACACTGACACATCTGAAAATGTTTTACCAGCTATCTGGGCATTTGTTAACCCAGTTATGTTGAGACATGAAATTAGCCATCCCACTAAGTTTATGGTTAACTTTTTTGTGCAGCAATAGAAAAGAAATACAACCACTGCATTTACATTTTTAGAACTAACCTCCTTCTTGAACTCCTAACAGATATTTCCAAATGGCTACAGACATCCCTACCATTGATCTCCCTGTCGTGTCACTTTCTCAACTTAGTTTTGACCTGTTGCTCTTGTTCTGTGAATGTTATCTTTAGTTAACAATATCAAACCAACCAGCCAATTCAGAAATATAGACTCAATCAAACAACTAAATGAATGACCTGGATTGTATCTGTCCTTATATTTTTGTTTAATTAACATGTCTACTCTGTCACTCCTGATGGTATCTGTGAGTATATACCTGGCTACTACCTCAGACATTTCTTGAGTTCTTCCTAGTTATCACTCCTATCCTGCCACAAGTTGGCCCCTAGTCCTTGTCTGAAGAGGCTGCCCTGCCAAAGAAATTGCCCTCTCAGATATTTAAAGCACGAGATCACATACACATGAAATAATGTTGTTCTAAAATATCAGACCCTCTTATAAATAAAGGCAAACTTGTTCATGATTCTCTAGCTACCAAGTTCCCGATTAGAATATCCAGGCAAGAAGGCATTGCTGTGGGTCTTCCACAGTGACCCTTGGCAGAATTACTCACTCTTCCCCAGTTCTGTATCTCCTTTATTGTGTATGTCATGCTTATTGCAAATTATGTGTTAACATGGCTCTTTCTCCTTATAAAATATAACCCTCAAGAACAAGGAGATATCTTTGTATTACAACATTTGCACTGTGGCCAACACATCATAAATTAGTAATGTTGTTTGCATGAATAAGCAAATATAAAATTACTATTACAATCACACACAGGCATTTCTTGCAACTATGTATAATGGCTGTAGGTCAATTTGCAAAAGAAAAACAAAAACAATTTGCTTAATGGCTAATTTGTTAATGGTTCATTCATCAAGTTTTCTAATACACGACTAAAAATAATGTTCCTTGTGTTTATAGCGTTTATACAGTTTTGTATGGACTGGGATATAACAGTTTTTAGGGCTCCTGAAATTACTTTTAAACTTTTATTTGGTTTTATTTATTTTCTAAATGGGGCTGGGAAAATTGGCTAGCCATAAGTAGAAAGCTGAAACTGGATCCTTTCCTTACTCCTTATACGAAAATTAATTCAAGATGGATTAGAGACTTAAATGTTAGACCTAATACCATAAAAACCCTAGAAGAAAACCTAGGTAGTACCATTCAGGACATAGGCATGGGCAAGGACTTCATGTCTAAAACACCAAAAGCAACAGCAACAAAAGCCAAAATTGACAAATGGGATCTCATTAAACTAAAGAGCTTCTGCACAGCAAAAGAAACTACCATCAGAGTGAACAGGCAACCTACAGAATGGGAGAAAATTTTTGCAATCTACTCATCTGACAAAGGGCTAATATCCAGAACCTACAAAGAACTCAAACAAATTTACAAGAAAAAAACAAACAACCCCATCAAAAAGTGGGCAAAGGATATGAAGAGACATTTCTCAAAAGAAGACATTCATACAGCCAACAGACACATGAAAAAATGCTCATCATCACTGGCCATCAGAGAAATGCAAATTAAAACCACAACGAGATACCATCTCACACCAGTTAGAATGGCAATCATTAAAAAGTCAGGAAACAACAGGTGCTGGAGAGGATGTGGAGAAATAGGAACACTTTTACACTGTTGGTGGGATTGTAAACTAGTTCAACCATTATGGAAAACAGTATGGCGATTCCTCAAGGATCTAGAACTAGATGTACCATATGACCCAGCCATCCCATTACTGGGTATATACCCAAAGGATTATAAATCATGCTGCTATAAAGACACATGCACACGTATGTTTATTGCGGCACTATTCACAATAGCAAAGTCTTGGAATCAACCCAAATGTCCATCAGTGACAGACTGGATTAAGAAAATGTGGCACATATACACCATGGAATACTATGCAGCCATCAAAAAGGATGAGTTTGTGTCCTTTGTAGGGACATGGATGCAGCTAGAAACCATCATTCTTAGCAAACTATCACAAGAACAGAAAACCAAACACCGCATGTTCTCACTCATAGGTGGGAACTGAACAATGAGATCACTTGGACTCGGGAAGGGGAACATCACACACTGGGGCCTATCACGGGGAGGGGGGAGGGGGAGGGGATTGCACTGGGAGTTATACCTGATGTAAATGACGAGTTGATGGGTGCTGACGAGTTGATGAGTGCAGCACACCAACATGGCACAAGTATACATATGTAACAAACCTGCACGTTATGCACATGTACCCTAGAACTTAAAGTATAATAATAATAATAATAATAATAATAATAAAACATTTTTTAAACCACTGCTGCACTGAAACTAAGAATCACAGCATGGTTTGGTTTCCTAAGAATATTTACTAAATTTAATTAATACATAACAAACATCACTTCAACGTTTCGTAAGTGAACATTTCAGTTTGTAATTATTTTGTGCGACTTTTAAATGTTATTTTCCTAAAGAATATTTTAAATTTAATATCTTATTTCTAGCAAAAATTAGACCATATGGGGTACACTATATTTATATCTTCTCTTTTATTATTTTACTCAACTTTAACAATTTGGGGATATTTAATAAATGCATTAAATGCATTTTTTTTTCAAAATATCATTACAAATGTGCCAATCAGATTTGAGGTGATAATTGTGGCAGTTCTGATGGTAATCTATTGCAATTAACTGACAAAATGTAAAATAAAAATTTACAAAGATTGGAATGGATAATGGGGAATCATTCTATATCTTGACTATATCAATGCCAGTATCTTTTTTGAAATTATACTATAGCTATGAAGCATGTTATTTTTGGGAAAAGTTGAAAGTATCTATAGAATCTTCCTTTTTTTCTTTTTAATCTTTTTGTATAAATTTAGGGGACACAAGTGTAGTTTTATTACATGAATAAATTGCATAGTCATGAAGTCAGAGCTTTCAGAATATCAATCACCCAAATAACATACATTGTACCCAGTTAGTAATTTGGTCAGGAGTTCGAGACGATCCTGGCCAGGATGGTGAAACCCCGTCTCTACCAAAAATAAAAATAAAAAATAACCGGGCATGGTGGCGTGTGTCTGTAGTCCCAGCTACTCAGGCAGCTGAGGCAGGAGAATCGCTTGAACCCAGCAGGTGGAGTTATCAGTGAGCTGCACTGCACTCCAGCCTGGGCGACAGAGGGAGACTCCATCTCAGAAAAATAAATAAATAAATAAATAAATAAATAAATAAATAAATACTAGGTGTACTTCCATCTTATGGCTTAACCATTGGCTTATTCTTCTCTCAGAATGCTTTTTTTACCCAAGTAAACCTTCAAAAGTCGTGTTTTTAATGTGGCCAGCTCTGACAGTTCAATTTGATACTGAAAATTGTTTATTCCCAATACGTCCCATTAATGCTTCATTCCTAACAATCCTAAATGCTCATAGATTGTTTTCTATATTTTGTAGCACATCTTCTATTAACATGTGTGATGATGTTATAATGGTTTTTATTTTCTACTTTGCATTGCCCCCTTTATATAAGCTGCATATAATTGGGAACTTTGTTTTGTTCATCAATATTCAATCACCTAGAAGGGTACCTAGAACATAATATGCCTCAAGTATTTTTGAATACATCTATTGATTAAAGAATTAAAAATTTAACAAAATATATATTTAATTTATCAATCCTTATGCTTTCAATTAAGAATACACTAAGTGCATATTGTATTCTAACAGTTGTTTTGATTCAACTAAACTAAAGAGAGAATAAAGGGATTAAAAAATGAAAGGGATTTGAGCTCTATGGATGGAGAGAAGCTAAAGTAGATATTAGCACTAATATTCAGAATTTGGAAAACAGGTGAGCTTTTCCTGAACTAGTGAATAAAGAAAATTGATGCTTAACATGAATGCAAGCATATTTATCTCCTAAGAACTCCAGACATGTACAGGAAGTAAAAGGTCCATGTAAAACTTTGAAACATGGACTTATAAAAGGAAGTGAAAACAGGATGACAGGTTAACAATGCAATTGAAATCCCTATGCCCACTCAGTGTAACCAAGCATATCTACACAGACTTCTGAAGATAGAAATTCAAAATTATTATAAGCAAACACATTCTCCGAAGACAAGAAATGGGAACATTTCTCACAGGTGAATTCATTCAGCCGAAAAGATAAAACTTAAATCTACTAATAGTTGTATTTTCCTACTAGTAGTTGAAAATGAGCAACCTAATTCACCTCCACTGAGACTAATTGAAACATTTTGTATCTGTGAAGTTTGCAGTATAATAGTGATACAAAAATATGATTAGTTACTCGGGCTTCAGTATACATTTGAATAAAAGTCAGAGTTTGAAAAACATTGAAAAACAAATTAAAAAAATAAGAAAATATTCTCCTGTGAAATTTAGGGAGAAAATTTTATCCATGAAACCAAGATAAGAAGAAACATTCAGAGAATAAAAAGAACTTATGGAAATTAAAGTAAGAATGAAGTAAAATAATTCAATGTAAGGATTAGAAGGTCAAGTTAAAGAAATCTATAAAACATAGGGAATTTGATACACAATATAAAACAGTTAGGAACTCAATGATTTGATTCATTGAAGTCCAACACTTTCATAATAACAATTTAGATCTTCAACTCATATCATGAAAATGAGAAGAGAAATACTATGAAACTAACAATTCAGAAAAATATCTTGAAGACAAGCCAATACGTAGCATTGTGAAACTTCAGAATAAAGTAGATAAAGAGGGTTTCATATCTCTACAGAGAGAATATAAAGGCAATGGAAGATTACTTGCAAAGGATTAGAAAATAAAACGGCACGGAGCTTCTGAACAGAGACAAAATTTCAAGATCATAAAACAATGCAGTCAAAATTCTGAAGAAATTTGCTTCCAAGGGGAAGACAAAAAAAATTAAATTGATATCATTCTTGTGATCTATCAAAGAGCTATCTTCCAATAACTTCGGATGGATTCATGAGAAGTACATAGAACACTAATAAATTAAGGTTAAAAAAAAAGCATTTACTCCAGGAAATAACAAAAGTTGTATAGAAAAGGAAAAAGGATCATAACCTAGCTCTAAAAAGTTTTCATGCTCATAAACATGTGCTCATAATAATGAAAAACTTGAACATTGATTGTTTTAACTAAAACAGTACTGGAGCTATATTGGAAAGTAGGTAGAAAGACATGCATGTGAAAAGGAGAATGAAGAATAGAACAAACGCAGGTGTGCCTTTTTACTTTAGGAGGTAGAGAAAATGTAAATTTTAAAATGAAGAAAACAAATTATAATCAGCCCTTTCCAAATACAAAGGTATGTTGAGAAAAACAGGGGCAAATCTCAAGAGGTTTCAATTGGTTGCTCTGCGAACTTCATGTCATGGCTCCTTTCACTGCAATAGCTTAGGAGCTGTTTTTTATTGTAATCTTTCAAAAATAATTAGATTGTTTATATTATGCAATGTAAGACTTCAGTAAAAATAATGATAAAAATAACTATTGCTCTAATTTCACTCTATCTTTTGTTGGAAAGGAGAATGTTTATTGCCTTTTGTTTTAAGAACTATCGCTGTATAGGCTTCTTTCTTATTTCGTTTTCTAACTCTAGTGCTCAGTTTCTGGCATAGACACTTGAGGTTTAATGTAATATTGTTACTGTCATTTTGTCAGTTGCTTTCTGAAAGGCATGGTGTTCTAATTTCACAGCTGTGCAACTTATAAAATACTGTGATGTAATCCTTAATTGCCATATGAAGTAAAAAAAGAAAAAATGTTGGAATAAACATTGGATCCATAATAACGTTTTTAATTATTTTTCCCCTGGTGACCAAGGTGCTTGACTAAACCTTCTAAACCATTTTTAACAACCACATGTATTATTTATATCATGACTCAGTATGATTCTTAGAAATGTACAGATAAAAAGAAGGGGAATTGAACACAGGAAGAATTTAAGTTTTTTAAAGGAATCTGTGTACACCTGGAGTCACAGAAATATTAACATTGATAAAAATTTCTTACTGCTTATTGTGTGGGATATATTTTGGAGATACACAGGCATGAAGAAAGTTCATTTATCTGATAAGAACAAAGACAAAATCAAGAATGGCATCTCTTTTCTTACCAAACATAATGAATTGTATTGAATACACCAGTTCTTCACCCCTCACTGTATTTAACCCCTTGGGCTTGCTTCTTTTGCTGTATTCTCTTTTCTGACTTGGGCTTGATCATGGAACTTGATTTGTCAGCACAATGAGGTAGAAATGACTGTCTATTGAAGCTTGAGGCCTTAAGATTTGAGTGCTTTTGCTTGCTCTTTTATGCTTCTGTGATTGCCATGTGATCGTGGCAGGCTGGACTGTTGGAAGACTGGAAGAAGAGAGACAGAGATGTAGAAGTTGAAATAAAATTGGCCTGAATCATGAAAAACCAGCTGACCCACAGCCACCAAGACCTATGCTTATGCCCTCCAGGGCTACACCCTCTGCCATACTTGGACCATCTTGAGCCACAACTAGGGCAGCTAAGAAGTGTAACACTGGAATGTGGGGGGCAAAGAAAGACTGGAGATGGCCCTGGGCAGCAAGCCCCAAGGGCCCACAGGCACCTTGAACCCTTCTTCTCTCAAAGCCCTGGCACTCTGGGTCTGTACTGGGCATGCCAGCCTTGAGTACCTCTGAAATGCCTTTGCAGTCAGTCTCTCATGGTGTTGATGAATAACTTTATGTTCACAATAAGAGCTGTCCTGAAGTAAACTTCCATTACACTGAGGCAAGGGCAAAGATGCCAAATGTACCTGCACAAGAGAGACTGCCAGGGGTTGTATTTCAGTTCTTTCCAGAAGAATTGACAGGAGGAAAATAGCTTCAGCAGAGAGAATGGTGAGTGGACAGCCAGAATAACGGGTGAAAGACAACTCATAAGGAGCTGGGCAAGTCCTAAACAAGAGGAGTTTCAGACTTGCTGAGGGCAATGACATCAGTGGAGAAGAGCAACCACAAATACACACATGTATTGCAGTTTTAAAAAACTGTAGTTTACTTGAGGTCACTACCTTGGGTGGGGGATGCTGGATGGCTGCCCTGGGCTCCAGGTTTCACCGGTGCAAGGGGAGTACAGAAAACATTGCATCTCACTCCTCTTTTCTGTATATCATAAAATTTTAAGTCAAAATTTTGAGTTTAATTATCCCCCAAAATGTCTGATAAAAGAGTAACATCTTTTCAAAGTTGGATAAATTGGGAGGATTCCATTAACAAAGGAAGTTGCTAAAAATCTGCATTGCTTTGGAGATGGCCTGGTTTTATGCAGATGCCATATTTGATTCATCATCCTCCCTAATGTGGAATCTTTAGGGTGTTTTCATTTTTTTCTTATTCATCCATTATACTTTTGATAATATTTAATTACATTAGTTAGATTTCTAGACATGAAATGAGTGGAATGGCTTAAGTCCTATTTTTGAGTTGATTTCCAGAAACATTATGGTAATTAACATTTCTAGCAACCTATTAATGCCAATTTCCACTATCATTGTGAATTACCATATTTAACAAAGTTTTTGGTGTCAGAGGTATGAAGATATGCTTTTTTTCTTTCTTCCTTTCTCTTTTAATTCTTACTTTCTCCATTCCTCCTTCCTTCTCTTCTTTCCTTTCTCCTTCCCTCTGTTCCCTCTTTTATCTCTTTTCTTTCTTCCTCTCTTCTTTTTTCCTCCTAACCACCCCTCCAATTCATTTTTTTTAAGACTTGTAAGCCTGAATGGATTATCACAACATTTTCAGATATTTGTATATATTATTCTGTATTTTTACTATTCATTTATTTTCTTTGTGCTTTATTTTGGTTTTATATGTTTTTTTAACTTTAATGTTTTATTATTCATTTATGAGTCCTCTATATCTAAGATATATAAACTCATGTTTATTTATTGCACCTATTTCTACAGTTGCTCTTATCTTTTAACATTTTTATATATTACTGTGCAATGTTTTCAATTTTCATGGCATCAAATTTATCATTTGTTACCTTTAATGTGGAAAACACTTTACATATTTTTGGATCAATGTAATATCATCTTAATTAAAAGAGAAATGAATATTAAAAGGAGACAAGCATTCAATATAAAATGAAATACCTACTTCAAAAAAACTAAGAAGCAGTGAGTATATACAACAAAATAAGATTTTTATTTCATAGCTTCAAATGGAAAAAGAATGCAAATTTAAAACAGGTGAATAATTTTGAGCAATGAGGTTAGAAGGGATCTCAAAGTTCACTAGACATGAAGCAGGATACTTCGGCAGTACCATCTTGTGATCTAAGCAAGAGGGGCTCAATTCTTAGACCAAGGCTTTAGTGGTCCTAACCATGAACCATCTGCCCAGCAACTGTAGCACTGAGGGGACACACTCACACAGAGCCTGAACCTCTTTTCCAAAATATGATCTGGGACCTTGGCACTCCCCACCCAATTGGTCAAGCCTTCTGCCTGGCCCTCTACCTTGTCTTTCTGAGAGCCTCATTGGTGTGTACATTCAGAGGCCAAAAGAATGATGGAAGACGGTGTAGGTGGAGCCCGCTATGTAGATTTTGTTGCCTAAATGTTTGGTCACAAGCCAAAAGACAGATGGAGCCACGCATGAGAAGTAAAGAATGCACAGGATGTGTAGTGATGGAGGACAGTTTTCTGGATGTCTTGGAACCAATTCAGTTATCCTTCCTTTCTTCCTTGTAGTCTTCAGAATAACTCTGGAATTTGCTGTGAATGTAGTATCTTACAATAAAGAGTAGCTAGTCAGAATAGCTATGTTCCTGTCTCTGATAGAACAAGATGTTCTAAAACTCTTTAACTAGTGATTCAAATTTGCTCTTAGAGTATAAATCCAGCACAGGCCGCTTTCTGTGACCCCTCAGCTGTGGTGCAGGTGGGGCATACTCAGACAAGACTCCAACTGCCCTGCACAAGTGTCCTGAACCTTGGGGGACCAGCTCGTTAAAAATCCTGGTTTTCTACTGTCCCTTACTCCCTATCTGTATGTAAGGATCCACTTCTTAATACTATCACATTGGCAACACCTGAATTTTTAAGGGGACGCATGCAAACCATAGCACCTTCCTGTTTGTGTGTCTTAAATCTCTTGTGCCTTCCTCTTTACAGGACAAAGCACTTCGGTATAATATTTTTTGGAGATCCTTAACTTAATTACATTGGCAAAGACATTATTTCCAAATAAGGTCACATCCTTAGATAATGAGCATTAGAACTGGGCATATCTTTTTAGGAGGAACAGGGTCTCAATTCAAACCACTACACTATATAAAAACTAACTTTAAATATAATTTTTTAAAACATCAAACATATCAAAAACTTTGGGTACTACACTTTTCTATTATAAATGTGACCTTTAGTAAACCTCATAGTGATTCAAATTTATGTTGAAAGGTGACCTGAGAAAATACCTACTCTAAGCTTTTTTACAATTTAGGAAATAGAGAACATAATTTATGCATTTTGAAGTCAGAAATAACACAATGTGGAAGCATCATCTTAGTACAGATAGCCTAGGTCAAATCTGGTTGCCACACGTGACCTCTTTGTCACTGGGTGATATTAAACTTCTTGAGTATTAATTCTGTCATTTTAAAATTTTGTATTATAATATTATACATACCTTATAGTGTAATTAAAATGATTAAATGAAATAACAATCTACTGCAGAATCTGCTACCGAATATTTTCTCAGGATGTAATAAATGTTATTCTGATAAAGAAGCTCCTCAGAGTCACATACAGAAAATGGCAGACCCTCTCCTTGATGCCTCATCCTTGGTCCTATTACTCCTTTTACATTAAATGATTAAGCTCTGGATTATCCTGTGTGTGAAATTTTGGCTCTACTAGTATTCCCAAAGCATCTTAATATTGTGACGCTTTATAGAAATCCTGAGGTCAGTCATTCCACTTTCTTGATGTGCATATTATGAAAGGTTGGAAAAATAAATTGATAGGCACACACATTAGGAACAATAAAAAGTAGCAGAAAAATAGTTCTACCTAAGAGAAAAATAACACAAAATATTACCAATCTTTTCTTTTCTTTCTTTTTTTTTTTTTTAGACTGAGTCTCGCTCTGTAGCCCGGGCTGGAGTGCAGTGGCCGGATCTCGGCTCACTGCAAGCTCCGCCTCCCGGGTCTACGCCATTCTCCTGCCTCAGCCTCCCGAGTAGCTGGGACTACAGGCGCCCGCCACCTTGCCCGGCTAGTTTTTTGTATTTTTTAGTAGAGACGGGGTTTCACGGTGTTCGCCAGGATGGTCTCGATTTCCTGACCTCGTGATCCGCCCGTCTCGGCCTCCCAAAGTGCTGGGATTACAGGCTTGAGCCACCGCGCCCGGCCACCAATCTTTTCAAAAGAAATAAACGTTATCTTTCTTTGGTACTGTATATGTAATGTTTATTAATTCACTGGTTATTTTCAAGAAATAAATAATGAACTTCTAAATTGTTCATGGAAGCATGCTAGATTGAAAAAAAAAGGTTTTCCCCTCTTCTTACTGTGTAGAGTTTAGAGTCGAACTGGGAGAGACATTGGAGGTTGGTTACCCTAGTCTTCCTAGGAGAAGCGTTATCTCCTAGTAAATTAATCCCTGTTTTGTGTACTATAAAAATATGCTCATAAATATCATTAAAATATTACAGCTAAATGAAGAAGAATATATGTTTTAAAGTCATATTTAAATATGTGTCCTTAAACATACATTTCATGAAATATGAAATATGAAAATTCATATTTCATGAAATATGAAACATATTTAATAATTACTTATAGAAAATGTACATATAGATATCAGATTTTCCATTTAATCTTTGTAAATTTTGATTTTGATTTGTCAAGCATACAGATATATTACAAAGGCATCAATACATTTTTATATTCTTTCTACCCATATTCAACAATTATTTGTATTTCATCTCATTTTAGTCATATTCTCTGTCCTTCTCCCTACTTTTTCCTTCTCCTTCTTCTCTACCTGTATATCATCTATCTACCTATCCATCTATCCGTCTATCATCAGTCATTTTTCCCATGTCTCCACCATACCATTTAAGAGTGTGTTCGCTTCCTGTGACTTCAATCACAAATCACCACTTAGTGGCATAATAGATAACTTTGTGGTTTGAAATAATAGAAATTTGTCCTCTCACAGATCTGGAGACCAGAATTCCAAAGTCAAGTTTTTGGAAATGCCATGTTTCCTATAGAACCTATAGGAATAAAATCCATTCCATGCCTCTTCCAGCTTCTGAAAGCTGCCAGCTTTCTTTGACTTGTGGCCACATCACTCTAATCTCTGCTTCCTTAATCACATTACTTCCTCTTTTATTCTCCCCACAATTCATTTTGATCACTTTTATAGGGATACAAGCAATTGCATTTAGGACCCATCTTGATAATCAAAGATATTCTCTTTCTCTCTAGATCCTTAATTACATCTTTTGCCATATAATGTAATATTGACATGTTCTGTGGATTAAGAATTTTACATCTTTAGGGGTCTTTTCTAATCCAACCACAATAAGAGATACCATGATCCTTTAACTTCAATTTTCTTCAGTATATATTTCCTGAGAAGAAGGGTATTCTCTCAAATAACCACGCAACAGATGACAAAATCAGATAATTCAGCATTAGCATAATTAGTGTTTCCCTAGCCATATTGAAGCCTAAGAAACAATAAAAATCAGTAATGTTATCCTGGAAGTATTTAAAATTTTCATATCTTATTTATCTTAGTCCTTTTGAGCTGCTACAACAAAAATACCATTGACTGGGTGGCTTAAACATATACTTCTGACAGTCCTGGAGGGTGTGAATTCTAAGATCAAGGTGCTGGCAGGTTCAGTGTCTGGTGGAGTCCCACTTCCTGGTTCATAGAGACTAATTTCATGCTGTTTCCTCACATGGCAGAAAGGGAAAGAGAGAACTCTCTGGATCCCATTTGTAAGGGCACAGTCCTGTTTGTGAGGACTTCATTTTTATAACCTTATTATTTCACAAAGACTCACCTTCTAATAATACCATCACATTGGGGATTACAAGTTAACCTTTTTGTTTTGGAGGGATACATGCAGTTTGTTCAGTTTATCATGAATTTTTGCATTGTTTAAAATATTGCATTCAAATATTATTTATTGTGATTGCTAAGTTTTTGTGCCACCGTAAGTTTTGTGCCCAAGACAAATGACACCCTCACTTCACCATATTCCATTCTTGATCTACAGGCCATATTTACATTTTATCAATTTTTCCAATAGTCTCTATAACAATTTTCTTCTATACAGACCCCTATTGAGGATCATGATAGCACTTCTTTGTTTCTCTCTTATTCTGGAACTATTTTCAACCTTTCTTTTGTTTCTTAATCTTGATGTTTTGAAGGCTACAGGCAAGTTATTTTGTAGAATGTCTGTCAATTTGGATTTATTTTCTATTTCCTCGTGTTTGATTCATGTTATGGTGTGTGTGTTACGGCAGGAGTATCACTGAAGTGATGTGACTTTTTCAATGTGTTAGAAAGGACATGATATTGCTTTGTTCCACGATTAATGACATTAGGTCAGGTTAAGTTTGATGGCCTGATTAAAGTGGTATCTACCATATTTATCCCACCATAGCATTACTATTTTTCTCTTTATAATTATAAAAGAATTTGTGAACTATCCTTAGCAACTACGTGTTGTTCATAGTCCAAATTTGATTCCTGTACTAACAACCAACGGCAATTTTCTAATTCATTTGTTACTATACTTACAGCTCTTTTTGCATTATATGTATAACTTTATTTTTTACTTGAAATTCAACTATACGGAAGAGATCTTTGTTCCTTTCATATATATGCATGCATCTATGTATGTATATTATATCAATTCAGGCATTCATATTTTATTCACTGGTACATTAAATTCTTCTTAGTATGGTTAGTGAGAGATCTTCCAGCTGGCTTTTGGATCATTTTGAGGATTCTTCATAATTACTTGAGCTTTTTTCATATTTTTGATCCAAACAAGATGTAAAAATATCATCTCGCCTTTTACGTGCTCCCATCTAGGAATCGACAGTTTGTCAAAAAATCTTGCTATTTTTTTTTTTAGTAGAGAATGGCCTCTGTTGTTTCTGATGATGTCAGCTTTTATTTCTATCATTATTTTCCTGTATTTAATATGAAAATTTCCCATGACTTCTTTCAACGTTTTCTATTCATTTTGGAATGTCATCATTTTATGTCTTATGTCACTTCATGTGGCTGTATTTCTCCTGCTTGTAGTTCACTGTTCTTGAATATTTAAGTTTAGATTTTTCATCACATTTAAAAAATGGCTAGTCATTATTTCTTCAAGCATAACTTTTCCCAATTCTCTTTTTTCTCACCCATGGGAATGTAAATACACATATAACATTTAATATTCTCCTAAAGAGTACTGACTTTAAAAAATTTCTCTCTCCTGTTTATTACTTAAATTATATTTATTTATCTTGACATTGTCCTACAAACCATTGAGTTTCTATTAGTTTTAACTTTTTTCTATTTTATATATTGTATAAATGCTATAAAATTATCTTCAACTTGACTGACTCCTTTTCTCCTTTCTATAACTTGCTGGTTAGCCCATTCAGGGAATATAAGAGCATGAGTTATAAGAGCATGAGTCATATTTTTCTGATTCTTCACATATCTAGTAATTTTTTCGTGTTGCATGTTGGGCAGTTTAAATGTATTGTAGAGATTCTGGTTCCAATAATATTTATCTGCAAATTATATTTGTCCAAGAAGTAAATTTTGATTGCCCAGACCCAAACTTCAAATTCTCTCTCTTTTATGATGGGCAGTAACCGAAAATCTGCATCCTTCCAGACTCTAGCTACTTTATTTGACAAACACCCACATGTCTCTTTTATACTTAAACAGATCAGTGATTAGTTACGAATTTTACAGTATATATGTCAACGTTGGTCTCTTTCTATGTGAAACTCTTTTTCCAGGATCTTTTTTCCTTTAACTTCCCAGCTAATACACCAGCTCTAAAGTCTGTGTCTGACCTCACGCCTCTGCACCAGAGAGATTAGAGAGTATGCTCCAACAAAACCCTGAAAGCATGCCAATCTCACCTGGAGACATTCTTATCTTACAGGAGCCGCTCTTTTCCAGATTCTTCTTATTTCAGATCCATATATAATTACAGCATTTAAAAAATACTGTATACAAATATTATAGTTGTTATCTGTGGGAGATTTGTCTTTTACAAATTTCTCTCACATTATTCCAAGCTAGAACATCAAATTTGTTTTCAATTTTGCAGATTTTCTAAAATTAAAATTTACACAAACTCGAACTACTGAAGATAGAAGTAGAATTGCTCTGGTTAAATAAAGAAATAGAGGCAGAATCCTGTCCTTTTTCTGGACAAACACATCTGTCACAAAATTACCCAGATATACTCCATAACAATTCTAGGTTTTCATAGATGGTTTCAAAATAATTTATCTATATCAAATAATGAATACTTATGAGGGGAAACATATACCACTCAGAATATATTCACACATGTGACCAGAAAAATTGACCATCGGTTCACCACAATCTTCAAGCCAAACTCCAAAGGACATCTAAAAAATACACATTACTTTAAATATATTTAAGGCTGCTTTTAAATATATTAAATATATTGTATAATTAGCTAAGTGCAGCATATATAAGTATTGTCATTTTAGTACTGCTACTACTTTATTATTCCACCATAAGAACTGAAAACATAATTTTCTGACTATATGTGACAGACACTATGTTAAGAGTTCTGAACATATTATCTGACTTTATTTTTACTAAAAGCTTTTGACATGAGGGTTTTTAGGCTGCTTATACAAAAGTGAAAGCTGAGCTATAAAGATATCTTACTACTTACTCAAAGAGAGGAAGATAGTAAAAATACGATCCACAAGCCAAACCACATTTTGTATGCCTGTGAAAGCACATTCTTTCCAACATATCATCTTGCATTTCTCAAACAAGGAAAGTGTTTCTCAAAGAATTAAATATTTTGACAAGATACACTTTCATTATAATATAGAGATTGGGCTTAAAACTAGTTACTTTAATTGTTGGGTTTAGCCACTTTGTACTATATAGCATGACAGAAAAAAAAAAGGAAGAGAGAGACAATATTAGGACATGTAGGGCTACTGTTGCAACTCCGAAATTTGAGTGGTTTAACCATATAAAATTTTATTTCTCATTTAATGAAATCCAGTGTGGATTGGTAGCTTTCTTTTACTTTGGGTTTTAATTTAAGCAAATGATGCCATTATGGTTTCACTGTAATGGTGACAGTAAAGCTGAGTCTTTAAGGAAGGAAATGTAAGCTGTGCCTGTCATGTGAAAGAACATCCTGGGAAAGGTACAGGAAGATCAAAGGTCCAGTGTGAGATTATTTTTGGCTAATTGAAGAGCATCTGGGACGCCAGTGTTCTTGGTACAGAGGGAGAAAATTGTAGAAGGTGAGGCTGGAGACATAAAGTCTGTAGGTCTTTGAAAGCCATTGCCTTTATTCTAAGTGAAATGGAATTCCTCTTCTTCAGTCTTCCACGCCAGGCTCTAACACGTATTTATCAAAACTTAAATAATGTGTCTTGTATTTATATATACATCTTTCCTCTCTGTCTTTGTCAGCAGGCTCTGTGTATGTTTGTTAGCATATGTACAACAAACCTGTTTTGTGTTTGGTACCTGATAGAGAAGACATACTGGTGGCATGTTTCTTGATCAGATTTTATGTTCCACTTCAGGTTCATGGGTGTCCCTGTGGGAATATGGTCCTCTTTACATGCGTAGAATCAAGACATGGGGTTTTCATTGTCATATTATCTTGGACCCAAATCAGTATGGCCCTCTATAAGTGAACTCCACTACTAAGTGCATGGGTTTGTCTTTTAACCAAATCTGGAGATTTGGAAACTGTATCCAAGTCAATTGGTTTTTCCACTTAGCCTTACCCTTATATTAATCCAGCCTTCTGTTCTGACTCCTGTGCTCTACTACTCAACCATCACGTTCGGACTCCTGGAGTCCTTGTCCCTCTAGTTCTCAATTCACTAAACTGACATCAGCCATAATTATTAAATATAGGTAACGTATGATCCTCTGACATCCTGGAGAATGCAAATGAGTTGATATTTCTCCTAACTCTGCAATGAAGAGTCAGACTTGAAATGCTAGTACTGTTATGTGATTTATTACTATAAAAATATTCAATGAACAATGTGCATTTTTTTCCCAAACTTGTCATTTGGGATTGGCAACTCAAAAAACAATAATAATCCTTGGAGAATCAAAATGATCTACCTCATTCTCTTAAAATATGCGTTACCTAGGTAATCAAAGTGACTATGATGAAAATAGATATAGGTTAAGTAAATTAGAAAGAGGAAGTAATGGATAATTACTATAAAACTAGCAGATTAAAAGTTAGCAAACTAAGATTATAGCTAATCAAATTGTTTTACTTTATAAAGAAAACATGAGTTTTGATATATGCTTGAAACATCTTATTTAATACTAGTGAATAGTAATATTAGTGAAGTAATGAGGCAAAAAAATCCTTAATACCGCATTTGTTCTGTACAACTAAACTTTTAAAATCTATTTTAAAAGCATCTTCTATGAATAAGCTTTAGTAAAAAGAACAACAAATTGCTACCAAATACATTATAGATAGTATTAATGGTGCACTTGATTTCAGTTCACATAGACTGTTGAACAGCTTTCAAGAGAAAGCCCATAGAGAAATACACATCAATACAAGCAAACTAACATTTATTTTATTATAGTGAGTTGCATATTTTTCCTAAGCTAGGTTCAGTAGAAAGGTAATTCTAACTCAGTGAAAAGACAGTTTTTCCTAAAATAATATTTTATTATTTCTACCTATATGTACACATTTTTTTCTAAGTCTGTGTCTCTGTAATAACTGCACTGGTTCAGGAAATGACCAAAGTTTTCCTAAGTTGAATTGTAGAAATATTTTTCAATAATGTGATGCTTTTTTTCAAGGTTTGACTTTGCTTTCCCTAGATATTGTTTCCTGAAATTGATAGTTTATAGTTTAATGACAGAAGAGCTGAAGATATACTTTCCACCTCTCGATCTGCCTATCCAGAAATGCTCCTAGGTTTTCTTCCAGATTATTCAACTGTAATCACTTAACAATTCACTTGTTGAATTTTTAAATACACTTCTCTCTATTCCCCCCGTGAAAGTGCATTTATTGCCAAGCAAAAAGGTGATCTTCAGACTTTCCAGAACAGCAGCACCCAGATATACAGGTGTTCTTTTTTGTCCCTAAAAATTTTCATGGATTAGGTGGGCATTTAGAATATTAATGGAAAAAGGCATACTCCAGAACCTTAAATTTCATTTTTATTTCTTTATGGATCATTATGCCTAAGAACGCACTTGGCTCAATGCATGGTGCTAGTCTTTCTTCTAATCCTTCCTTTCATAATTATCACTCTTTATTTAGAAAAGAAATCCATATCTTTTACCCATTATGAAAGAGAAACTTCACTGTTGCTTCACTCTTGATTAAAAAGTCTCAAGGGTGCCAAGCAAAGGAACAATTCAAAACATTGGCGTTTGTGAGGACTCATTTATTCAAAACATCACAAATTCATGGTAGGACTGATTTTGCATTTTTACACACACAGGCACACACCCATATGCATCCTATTAAAGTGGAAAACTGGCATTACAAACCGTATATTCTGACCTATTCCACAATATCCGAATTAAAATTTATTATATAACACATTTTGGGAGTGCTATCAATTCCTCTTCTTAAAGAAAGTCTCTTCCATTCCTGCGTTAATCAATGTACTCATTGTTCCTGAGAAAGAGAACCAAGGGGGATTAAATTATCTACACAAATTTTAAACAATGTATGATTTATATAATGATGCTGTAAACACTAAATTAATAATGCAAACTTGACCACATAATTCCTTTCTTACCAATATTTATAACAACAAATAGTCTGCTCAATGCTGTTATTCATGTATACCACAGACATATGGGATTCCACATTTTTCATGACCTTAAGAAAGATATAAATTCGTGCTTTTAATTTTTTAATATTCATTTAGAATCAGAAGAAAATCATCTCTTTTCCTAAGCTCCAGTATTATCATTTTGGCCAATCTACCAACTTCCCTTATCTAGATTACTGCAGTTACCTCTTCATTTTTTTTTTTTCTACTTATAAGCCTGGTGCACTATTTTCTCTTTCCAAAAAAATAAAATAAAATAAAAGAGAGAGAGAGCAGCCAGAATGATCTCTGTGAAACAAAGTTTATTATGCCACTTTTCTGCTCCAAACACCCATAGTAAATCCCAAGGCCATACCATACCAAAGGGCTGGCCCCCATTACCTCCTTGACAGTCCTTTTACTACTTTCCTTATCTGTTTACTCCCATCAAGGCACATCATGCCAGATTATGTTCACCCCAGAATGTTCACAAGGCTTTATGTAAACCTTTTGACTATGGGTGATGGGGTGACAATCTTGAGTTAAGCAAATCAAGTGCTTATGTTTTTATCTTAGAACTATAATAGCGGTGCTGGTTTAAAATATTTGTAAGCAAAACATAAGATAGGGCAGGGGGAGATCATTTAGGGTATTATTGCAAATATAGGAGTAAATTTATATGAACTAAAGCAGAAATAATTGTAACAGGATCATAGACTTTGATGCATTTAGAAAGTATCTGACCAGCTCTATAAGGGGAATATGAAAAAAAATTGGCATGATTTAGAAGTTTGTTTGAGCAACTGGAGGAATTATCATGACAACAAATGACATTGAGGATAAATACCAAAGAGATTAAAAGAGTAGAGCTAATCTTTCTGTATATCTCTGCACTTCCATAGACCGTCTAGCTTGAGAAATTACAGGCAGCTCATGTGGATGAAGACAGACAAATATGTGCTCCTGGAGGGTCATTTTGTCTGCCGGTAAATGAGTTTAGCAGCTGGCTCAGTAGGTTCAAGGCAGCGTAATTACTATTTTTTTTTTGTTTTTAGATGAAGCTTGCTTCTGGTCTCTGGAGGCTTCCCATATCTAACAAGACCAGTAGTTTTATTGGTATGAAGCTGCATAGATGTTTCCAATACCCCCACCTTATGAATAATTTGATTATTATGAGGGTGAAAACCATGCTCTAAGAAAACATTGGCCATGGTGAAATCAGACCATTCATACCCGGTTCAAGCTGCAGGACAATGTCACTCAGGAAGATTGTTGTCACCCTACTAGTTCCCTTAATTTAAACTAAGTTCTCCATAAACCTTCATCTTTTGTGTGCCTCTCCTACTTTTTTGCACATTTGTCTTCAACTTTCCTTTGCACATGGTGAATTTCAGTCTTTTTTCTGCACCAAGATTTCCAGTTTTTATGTGGTGTTTACTCTCCCTTATTTTGATTTGCAGTCATTAAAAAGAAATCGTGAGATTTAGATAAGCTGACTTTACATTTTCAAATGGGGAAACTGAACGGTCTTTGAGATTTCTTTTTTTTTTTTTTTTTTGAGATGGACTCTCCCTCTGTTGCCCAGCCTGGAGTGCAGCGATCTCAGCTCACTGCAAGCTCCACCTCCCGGGTTCATGCCATTCTCCTGCCTCAGCCTCCTGAGTAGCTGGGACTGCAGGCGCCCACCACCACGCCCCGCTAATTTTTGTATTTTTAGTAGAAACGGGGTTTCACCGTGTTAGCCAGGATGGTCTCGATCTCCTGACCTCGTGATCCGCCCACCTCGGCCTCCCAAAGTGCTGGGATTACAGGAGTGAGCCTGTGCGCCCAGCCTCTTTGAGATTTCATAAAGAGATTTCCGGGTAAAAATATACATAAAAATTATAGCTCAGAAAACTAAGGTGTTCTGTGTATTATCCTGATGCTCTAGGGAGACAAATTTAAGAGAAGAAGGTCCCTAGTTACCCATTTCAGCTCTATAGATTATTAGCTTTCAACAATGAGTTCTTACCTGTAAAACAGATACACTGATGGCATCTTCGCACAGATTATTATATACATAACTGATATAATTTATGTAATGTGCATGTATATTCCCTAGCATTCAAAAATGTTACCTTGTAGTGTTGTTATTGTCATTATTATTACTTTCTGTTCTAGACTTTGAATTTGTTGAAGTCCTAGACTTTTAAGTAATCATAGCTGTGTTTCCAATGGCTAATACAATGAGTGGCAAATACTGGCTATTCAATATCTATTTCTTTAAAGAATTAACCATACAGGGTAAGGTCGTAAGTTGACTTTCTCTTTATTCACTTCTAAGACTGAAGAAAACTTATATCCAGAGAAAATATCAATTGAATTTGAAGCAATGCTGTCTTGAATATGTGGTAATACTTATCGAAGTGTTAGGGAAATTGTGCCACGTCCCCATATTTACTTCTTCTCTTAACAAGACCAAGTCAAAAACTAAATGTTCTCTCTCTTTTTTGTGTTTGTTTCATCATTTTCTTTTCTTAAATTATCTTCCATGCTATATTTTGGTGCATCTGATTGGAAAGTTATAAAAATTATTTTTTAGCATCTGATTTGAGAGTTAATGACTTCTTATATTTTGTGACTTCCATAAATATTATGAGAAACCATAGTATACAAAGCTAAATACAAATATATCATTTAGAAAATATTTTCCTTTTTTTTTTAACTTTTTCTTAGTTCATGAGAAAATAATTTTAATGTAAGTATTTTGGCCTAGTCAACATATACTTTTTACCATTAAAAAATTATATTGAAATTCTTCAATAAGAACTGTATTCCATGTATATAACATTTATATTATAAATATTAATTTATTAACCATGCATTGAAATTTATATTTTCTCATATCATTAATTTTATTTAATATATATGTGCTCATTCCCATACCCCCAACTTACAGAAATAATATTTACAGCGTAGCAAGGTTTTAAACTTAGAATATTACATATTAAAATTTACAAATATTCAAAAATACATTTTTAATTAAAGATGGCTACATAATTATGAACAACAGAATACCTAGTTATTTATCAACTTTTCTTTTCTCAGGCTAATTATTTGTTTATTTCATTATTTTTGCTACTCAGGGCCCATGACATTAGAGTAAGTTGTTGTCTGTATCTGGAGATTTCTCATTTATAAAAATGCTCTTCCAACTTTTGGTTGCTTTAGATAAAATCTAAATGGTAAGTAATGAAAGTTCTTACTATATAGTTCTTACTATGTAATTCTACTGCAATTGTAGAGTTAAATATACAGAAATACACATGAAATGCAAAATAAACGCACATAAAATGTAGAGGATTAAAAATAATAAAAAGTTACAATGCCCTACTCAGTCTTTTAAATTTTAATTAGGTACCTAGGATATTTCCATAATTCCACTGTGTTCACCCTTTTAAGATAACAAACATTTTTTATAAATCGGAATATTTTTATTGCTTACAATTTTGATAATTGCATATATACTATTGATTTTGAAGGTTTGGGGATAAAGGAAGGAAATATATGGAAAATATGCATATTACTTTGACTTTATGTGAATTATAGGAGGAATCAATCCAAACTGTCAGCCAAATTAGAAGTGGTTCAAATTAACCAAGCATTTCCCACTATTTCCAAAATGAATTTAAAAAGTCCAAATAAGTCCATAAAAACTGATACATTGAAACCATCACACATATGGTTTTATCCCAGCGTATTCTCTTTCCTAACTGAAAACAACCTCCTTCTGAGAATAAAAATCTGAAAAGAAATTCCATTCTTGATTATCTGCAAAAGCTACAAAAGCTCTTATGGGCCTATTCAACCATCAGATGGGCAGAATTTTCGGGAAGTCCATTCCTGAAATGTATCTTTATTTCGGGATGTGCTTATTGCCAATGTTATTTTAGCTGTTAGAGTATCTTAAAGACATAAAAGCAGTTGACTAGATATTCTAAAGATGATGGCAGTAGCCCGCAGCTTACATAAACCCTATAGGGTCCTTGGACATAGTTGCAGTAAAGCGGAACATTGAAAACACAGCTTATATAAAACTTAATACACTCAGCCCGGAAGATACTTTTAAACATTTGCTAAAATTACTTTACAAGCAGGCATGTTCACTATAAAATCATGGTAATGGAGAAATAAAGCAGGGTAAAGAATAAAAAGCAAGAAATTTGCCCAAACAGTTAATTTAAGCAGCTAAATAACCACTAGGGTTATCTTGATATAATTCAAAGCTTTACATGAAGATCTCGTTTACAGCTATGTGGTGTAGATAACTATCTTACTTAAGGTTGTTACCAAAGCTGTCATGTTTTTGTAATATCCTCAGTGAGTCTCTGACTTATTTGCCTTTCAGATATGTGTGCTTGTAAGTGTGTGCTTTTGCTATATTTTAAGTAACATTAGTTTACAGGCTACATTTACAATCACATATGCATGTGCTCGTCAGTAGTTAACTTTATATAAGACACAAGGCTTATTATTGACTGCCTATTGTTCAGAGGGGAAAAAAGGTAGTATTGGGTGAGGAAATGTTTTCAAAGCTGATTAATAGAAATTTGTTGTTTGTGGTTAGTGAATTCATATAAGACAGCAAACCTAGATTTGCTTGGAACTAAACTGCATGGGTATTCTTTCACTGAATTGCTGCTTTCTCATCATTTTTTAATAAAATAAGGACAACTGGAGGGAACAATAGCTCAACAGAAATGTGAGCACATATGGCCTAGCCAGTAGAGTGTCTTAGTCACAAGATGTATCTCAGGGGACAATGATAGGACGAAGGGCCAGTGAACTCTCCTACTAAACCTGTTCTTATGTCTTCCTCAAGGAAGCCTATTCTCTACTGCATTTAGTGTAACATTGTAGAATTTACATTGAAGCTGTTACTTGACAAGTCGTGACCATGAAAAGTCCCAGCTTGTTCAGTAAGCTGAAAATACAAAAATGAATATATATGTGTGTATATATATACATATATATAATTTTTAAACAAGAATATGTTTTACTATCCCACATAAATGATTAATCATATTCTTTTCTATGGAAATACTATTCATTGTGTCTGAAAATACTCATAATAAAAATCATAGCATGCATATTTGGCCTTGCACTTCCTATTAGCATGTAGGAAGTGTAACCAAGTCCAAATTCAGTCTGCTCACCGCACAACAGCCAATAAGTCAAGACAGAATGATTTGGAGCAAAGAAAATGACTTTATTTCTGAAAGCCAGCAAACCGAAAAGATGGCAGGCTCATGTCCTAAGGAACCATCTTAAGTCAGTACACATTTCAAGCTCTCTTTATGTTCAGGGTAGGGGGAAGAGAAACGGATTGGGACCAAAGGGTGACTGATGACCACAGATCTCTGGGTGCCAGTGAGGGTCTGAGGAGGCTGTGAAACCTCTCTGTCCTTGGTGAGGTCACAACGCCTCTGCAGATCCTTACCACAACATTGCTACTTGTGTGTATACCTCTGATATTTCCTCTGGGATTAGTTTTGGGAAGGGACTATTATGATTCTTGCTTTAAAGTTAAATTATAAACTAACTTCCTCCCATTGTTAGCCTGGCGTACCTGCAGAGATAAGCAAAAGCAATTAACCTAAAAGATATCACCATGGACAGGAGCAAAATGGAGTTAGTCATGCTAGGCCTCCTTTTCACTGTTACAAAAGCAACAAGGGAACATTATATCCTCTCTAACAAAAATAAGCTCAGTTGTCTAGGCATTTTTTTAAAAGTCTACCAGATGACTGAGATTGCAAGGTCCAAAAGTGAAATGAAATTCTTCTAAGAGTGAGAGTAATGAGCCCATGAAATAGGATGGAGACACAGGCCAAATGAACTGTCTTACTTCAGGCAGTTCTGCAGGAAGAAGAGATGTTCATGGTAAAAGCAGGTTAAAAAACAGTGGAAATGTTAACCCATTCTTAAAGATGTAGGCTAGCGTTATGTTTAGAATCCCAGGAAGATTCTAAAACAAGGGAAATCTGAAAGTATTATACAACTCATTACCGTAGTCCTCTGACAAGCGTTCACAAGGAAGTTTTGTGGTAGAGGAAGAAGCCTGAGAGGAAAACGCCTCCTTAATGAAGACATTCAGGGATTCCCAGGGCAGAGCAGCTGAACCTAGAGAAAACTCTCAGTCCGCCGTGGAATAAGTTCATGGTCATGGCTGACTGCCACAGGGATATAATATCAAACACTGCTCCGATACAAGGTACGAGCTGCTGAGACCCAGGAGCGGAATTCCAGGAAACCTGTTCGCATCAAGGAGTCTGCACTAACTTAAGGCAGAACACCTCTGCCGTGGGTGGGAGAGAGGCAGGAGACACCTAGCCCTAGGCTTCGCACTGAGTTGAGTAGGAGGAAAAGTGACTTCACTGCAAGAAAGCTCCAAACAGCTGAGAAAGCGCCACACAAGAGGTTTGGGCACACAAGTGCTGCCTGAAATGAAGGCTGGAGAAGGAGAATTGAACAACTCCCCTACCCAAATTATGAGCCTGCCACAGGAAACACACACACACACACACACACAAGAAAAAACTACAGAACGTCATCTCTCATGTAGATAGAAATCTGTAAAATGATATTAGCAAATGTAATCCAACAATATTTAAAAGAATAATATTCCATTATTAAGTCAGCATTATCTAGGAATGCATGACTGGTTTACCATATGATAACTAATGTAATTTATCACATCAACAGATTGAGTGTAAAATAATTTGATTCTTAAAATAGGTGCAGAGACAGGCCAAATGCGGTGGCACATGCCTGTAATCCCAGCACTTTGAAAGGCCGAGGTGGGTGGATCACTTGAGGTCAGGAATTTGAGACCAGCCTGGCTAAGTTGGTGAAACCCCATCTCTACTAAAAATATAAAAATTATCCAGGAATGGTGGCACATTCCTGTAATCCAAGCTACTTACGAGGCTGAAGCGGGAGAATTGCTTGAACCCGGGAGGCAGAGGCTGCAGCAGAGATCTCACCACTGTACTCCAGCCTGGGCAACAGAGCAAGACTCCATCTCAAAAAATAATAATAATACGTGCACAGAAATCATTTGAGAAATACAGTGACCATCTTATTGTAAACTTTTCAAAATACGGGAAAATGGGGAGAGGTGAGAGAAAGCACAAATTCTTAACTTTTTAATGAGTATTTACAAAAAAGCTATGAAGCATCATTTGTTTTTTTCATGGATCAATGTAAGGGACAAGACAAGGATGTTCTTTCTCACTGGTTTCTCATACACCATTGTACTGGAAATGTTGGGTAGAGTAATAAGACAAGAGCAAAATATAAACCATATTGATTTTAACTGAAAAGTCAATCTTTCCCGGCAAATATCTTAATTGTACACATAGAAAATCCTAAAACAAATCTCTAAGAGAAAACAGTTTGGCACTATTTTATGAAACTTAATATGCAATTGTCATATGACCCAGTAACTACACTCTAGGATATTTATCCGTGACAAATAAAACCTGTGTTCCCACAAGAACCTGTACAGAAGTGGTCACTTGCACGCACATGCATCTTTGTTCATAACAGTCAAAAACTGGAAACCACCGAGATGTCCTTTATTTGATAAATGGCTCAACAAACTATGGTTCATCTATGGCATTGAATATGATTCACCAATAAAAATGAGCCAACTATTGATACAGAAAACTTGGCTTTGATCTCCACGGAACTTTACCAGGTAGAAAAAACAATCCCAAAAGGGTATGTAATATATAATTCTATATGTATAACATTCTTGAAATCACAAAATCATATAAGTGACGAACTGATTGGGGGTGACAGATTAGCGAGGAATGGGAAGGAGAGTGATTTTAATGGAATTGTTCTGTATCTTGATTGCATTAGTGCCAATACCCTGCCTCTGATATGGCATGAAAATTTTGCAAGATGTTACTATTAGAGAAAACTAGGTAAAGGGTAAAAGATGTCTTTTGGTATTTGTTTCTTACAACTGCGTGAATCTACCGTTATCTCACATACACTTATGCCCCTATTATCTAAAACTAAACATTTCAAAATAATGAAAGTCACATAATTCAAAATTTTCTAGAAATTATTATCACTTTTTTCAGGCTTTTAAAGTGCTCATTCTCTAGATGTCATGTTTTCTTTCTAAATGATGGTTACTCTTGTGGTTTATCCTATCACATTTTGTACTCCTATAATATATAGATTCTGTTGCTCCTATCATTTAATTAAATGCAGAAAGTTTAGGTCAGATTGACATGTTTATGTGACTATCCTTGTAAGAGCAATTGCATTCTCATATCTATTTCAATAGTATTTCCAAGTTAAATGCAATATTTTGAAAGATATATTGCATCTTTATTTTTATTAATTTATTTAGCATATTCTCAATTTAAATTCTCAATTAAATGTGACAAGTTGACAAGTCATCAACTTCTGCAAATGTACATTTGTGTGTTATCTAGATCTGTGAGCATCCTGCTCCCAAATTTCAGATATTTCAATGTGTGCATTTCTTTGATTTTTGCTGACTTTTTTTTTTTTATTCTTGAAATGGGGTCTCACTCTGTCACCCAGGTTGGAGTGCAGTGGTGCGATCTCGGCTCACTGCAAGCTCTGCCTCAAGGGTTCACGCCATTCTCCTGGCTCAGCCTCCCGAGTAGCTGGGACTACAGGCGCCCTCTACCATGCCCAGCTACTTTTTTGTATTTTTAGTAGAGACGGGGTTTCACAGTGTTAGCCAGGATGGTCTCGATCTCCTGACATCGTGCCCGCCTCGGCTTCCCAAAGTGCTGGGATTACGGGCATATGCCACCGCACCTGGCCAACTTTTTCTTTAACATTTGCTCACATTAAGGTTCATTCAAAGTCTTTTTGGCATAAATATTGAATAGGGGCCTTGAGCTGTTGGAAATAAAGAACAACCATTAAAACTGGGCAGAATAAACACATTTTCATTAAATTTGTGTAAATAATTCAGTTATATAGAACCGAGTGTGCTTCTAGTTTACATCATCAAATTTAAAAAAAAAATGTTCCCCTCTTGTGTCTGGGTGTTCTTGTTGTTTAACTCCCACTTATAAGTGAAAGCATGTGGTATTTGGTTTTCTGTTCCTGTGTTAGTTTGCTTAGGTTAATCACCTCCAGCTCCATCCATGTTGCTGCAAAGGACATGATCTCATTCTCTTTATGGCTGCATATTTCATGGCATATCTGTACCACATTTTCTATATCCAGTCTACCACTGATGGGCATTTAGGTTGATTCTATGTCTTTGCTATTGTGAATAGTGCTGCAATGAACATTTGCATGAATGTGTCCTTATGGTAGAATGATTTATATTCCTTTGGGTACATACCCAATAATGTGATTGCAAACACCGGGGCCTACTTGATGGTAGAGGGTGGGAAGAGGGTGAGGATTAAAAAATCACCCTTTGGGTACTATGCATATTACCTAGGTTACAAAATAACTTGCACACTAAACCCCATGACATGCAGTTGACCTTATAGCAAACCTGCACATGTACCCCTGAACCTAAAGTAAAAGTTTAAATAAAAGTTGGAGAACCTTCCTTTGGTAATGTAATGAAGAAGGTATTCCTTGTTTCAAAGATCACATATTTGAAGATGATTTTTCCATGATTTGCAAGGTTAAAACATAGTGCATCAATATATATAATAAAAATTACTCTGCTAACAGCCTACAGATTCGTTAAATTATAAAAATGGTTGAAGTATAGTGAATGAGAATAGGTGTTAATTTCAATAACTTTAATAGCTGTCTATATTATACATACACGTATATATACATACACATATAATTTATGTACTGAAAATATTAGTCAAATTATTTTGAAAATAGGGAAGATAATACTTTAGAGAATTGTTCCCTGACCCTTTCCTAAAGCAGTTTTTTTCTACATGCACTTGAAGCTAACTTGTAGTGGATTTGGTATGAAAAATTACATCTTAAATCTTGACAGGATTTTCTCTAATCTCATAAACTTGGAAATATAAATTGGATAATCTTCGATATTCTGTAATACCACCCTTGTTTTGAAAAAGAAAGCACATTTATTGTATACCAGGTCTTCCTGTATGCCCGATTGAATGACAAAAAGATGAAAAAATCTAAGTAATATTTAATTGCTTTAGGAATATATATCCCATCATATTTTAGCACCACTGGTAGGGTCATTTGAAAAAGAGGATTGTGGATTCTCATTATGTCTCCTTTCCTTAAATGCTATGTAAATTTTGGAAAGTTACTTAAAAGCTATAAACGAATGGTAAGTCTTGTGTCACAGTAGTAACAATGATGGAAGGTCATTCTGTGATGAATTACCTATCACAGTTGGTGGGAAGAGAGGCTGGAGGTGAACAGACATGTCAGTTTCTTACTTTGCTTCATTTGTCCCATAGATATTCAGGCATTTCCGGAAATAAACTTGCCAAGTTTTCTGGTCTATATACGTATCACAGAGCAGAAAAACATTTGAATAAACATTTTTTAGTCAGATATTCTACAGAAACTCTTTTCTGCTTGTCTATTTCCATATGAATATATTATATGTGCATTGTAGGATATGAGATAGTCTTTAAAGTTTTTCTGCTTCAGGATAATGAGATGTGAGCAGACATAAAGTGTATCACTTCTGGGAAGCAATTTTAATATTCAATATTGTGTTAATCACTTTTCATTTCTTCTAACATGGAGACTGATAGATCCCAAATCGTGGATCTCTGACTGCCTGCGTTCCTGAATGCAGCTGGCAAGAAGCAAATACACTGCCTGAACTCTGAGTAAAAATGTAGCACACGGCCGGGCGCGGTGGCTCACGCCTGTAATCCCAGCACTTTGGGAGGCCGAGACGGGTGGATTACGAGGTCAGGAGATCGAGACCATCCTGGCTAACACGGTGAAACTCCCGTCTCTACTAAAAAATACAAAAAACTAGCCGGGCGTGGTGGCGGCGCCTGTAGTCCCAGCTACTCGGGAGGCTGAGGCAGGAGAATGGCGGGAACCCGGGAGGCGGAGCTTGCAGTGAGCTGAGATCCGGCCACTGCACTCCATCCCAGGCGACACAGTGAGACTCCGTCTCAAAAAAAAAAAAAAAAGTAGCACACACACAAAAAAAACCGTTGTTGTTCCAGCCACTGAGATTTGGAGATTATTTGCTACTGGAGTCTTATCTAGGTTATCACAGTGGCTTCTATGTAAGATTCCATGCTAGGCTACATAGAGAAGTCAAAAAATATTATGACCTTGGCCTTGTTTTCAATTAGTGCTATGCTTCTCTCTTAGAGTAAAATGCTAACAAATCTTTCATTTCATATTTATAAAATAATTTTCCTTCATACTTCTTTAAACATTTATAGGTCCTAACTACCTGTGCTGAGTAGTTAGATATGCTCTTTAGAAATAAAAAGAAAAATTAAAAATCACATGACTCGTGATCTTATACTTTTGAGGATAAATGAAATATGCACCCATTCTATCACTCATGAATTTCAAACAGTGAGGGGAAAAAATAAACACTGATAGTTCTAGGACGTCCAACATATCCCTTATATATTTGTGAGTTTTCATGCACTTACTAGTATCTTGCCAGTAAGGTTTCTGTATGATTGATTTTAGAAAAAATTAGACACTTGACCCTTTGGGCTTCAGATTACCACAATTGCCATTACAGACTATTAACCAATATAGGAGCCATAGTAGTTAAGAGATAAATCATGAGAGCTATTTCCAATTTCACTCTGATATATTAAGGAGCTTGGAAGTTCTTACTCTCATCCTTAAGACCAAAAAAAAAAAAAAAAAAAAAAAAGTAAGGGAGCTAAAAACCAACAACTTTTCTTTCATTTGTCAGTGGCTTTAAGTTGTAGCATAAGCCACTACTCTACAATCCGGAGAGACAGGCAACCAAGCTCTGCCTAACTGCAGGCAAAACTGCTGGGGGCATGAACTGGGAGAAGTACTTAAATATAAATTTTGATGATTTTCTGGAGCCTGAGTGTGGATTACAGGGCATATCAGAATGCAAGAAAAATCATACTATGAAGATACAAAGGAAGCACCAGAATCAGACTCGAATATGGCACAGAAGTTGGAGTTATCAGACCTTGAATTTAAAATCACTCTGATTGATGTTAAGGGTGAACATGCAAAGTTGGACCACTAATAAGAATAGATTATTAATTGAAGCAGATACCTGAAAACATTAACAAAGAATAAAAGGGAAATGTTAGAAGTTTAAAAAATACACTGCAAGTCCAAATTCCTTCAGCGGTTTCATCAATAGACCTAACAAACCAAGGAAAAAATTAGTGAGCTTGAATATAGGTCATTAGAAACTTCACAAACTGAAATGTGATGATAATAAAAGATAAAACAGACCATTCAAAACTGTAAGATAATGTCAAAAGACGTAAGTGTATGCATAATTTGAGTATCAGAAGAAGAAAGGATGGAGCAGAAGACATTTGAAGTAATAATGGCCAAGAACTTTGCAAAATTAATGACAGACAGCAAACCACATATTCATGAATCTCAGAAAACACCAAAACCTTGCAACTGTAGTGAATAGAAAGCCCCACCTCAATGTTGCCTTAACCTTCATGACAGCGAGTACCGCTACAATTCTAGTGATCCTTGGAGGAAGAGACATTGCACTCCCCAAGGATGTAGTAAGGGAAGGCCCCGTGCTAAACTGGTGAGAGTTCCTAAGTTTATAATTTTTTGATTTACTCAAATATCTTCTTTCTCATGTTACAAATATGTTACCAGAAGAACTGGTTAGGGTAATTAACCAGTTTTGAAAAAAATTGATGGGAGGCCATTTTTTTTTAACTAGGCTGTAACAGATGAAACCAAGCCAGAAGAAAGTCATTTGTGCTAGGGGCCACGTAATCAAACTGAGCTTTAAAACAGACCAGTTTTCCAAAACACAGGAGATTCATAGCAACTGATCTAAAGAGGCCAGTTAACTTGAGCGAGCTTGAGAAAGAAGTTCCCCCTGCCTTAACTCTATAGGAAAATAACTTTAAAACGGCCAATTCACTTTTTCTTACTTATTTCTGTTTTCTTCAGCACTTTTCTGCCTACAAAGTCAGCTCAGCTCAATGAAACACCTCTCTGGTTCATAGATGGGATGATACCCGAATCATGAATCACTAATAAAAGCCAATTAGATCTTTAAACACAATTGGTTGCAATTTTAGTTTTAAAAGGACACCAGTTAGGGTCACTACCTCACAAACTTGGAAAATATATTATACTTTATCTACTCAGTGATCAGGGCATGTCATTTATCCATTTATTTCTTCTTTAAAGGTAATTTTATTTCAAAGACTTTTTATTCCTGCAGGAACTTTGTCAGTATCCCTCAATTCCATCTTAGCCAGTTTCCCTAAGTTTGATTTTTAGTGAGCAGTGGTGTTCGTCCATTCTCTCATAGAAGGTTTCTGGCTCCTGCTTAGACAGGGGGAGCCTTCACTTCATCCCTCATCACCACCATCACCCATCCAAACAAAACACACAAACCCCGGCACACTGGCCATAGACTTATTATTAAATTATTTTAAGGTTCAATAATAGGAAGATGAGCATTTTATGTAACCATTACTGAACAAGGGTGCTCCTCCGGATAAATCTCATTTAAGCTTTTGAAGATAAGCAGCTGGGGACTAATTGTGCATTTATGAGAAAAATGAAATAAAAAGACATGCCTCATTAGGCCACCCAAAATCTGGACTAAGTCACAGTCCATTGATTTGGTCTTCTCAAAACAAACAAGCAAGCAAAACAAAAGCACTTGTCAATCAGTTTTAGCTCCTTTATGTAAAACGAAAGGAATTATGTATTTTAAGAAATCAAAAAGCCTTTAGTATTGCTGATGTTACTTATAAAATTATCTTTCAAGATTTACAAAAGCTTTCATCATAAAAAATCTTTTTCAAAATAGACTTTGGCTCCCTAACCATTATAGTAATAGTAACACGTCACAACACTACATTTATGGTAGCCTTTATATAACAGTGTTTGTGTGAGTCAAGCATTTCTCAGCTTATTCTCTAGGGTGTACTGTCCAAACTCTAATCTCATGGAAAGGTAAACATAACTGAAGTATTTGGAGAGTTGAGGGAAAATCTCTTCCCTGAAGGAGCATTTCGTGTGTTTTTAATCATAAATGCCAAAGGATAGGGCCATAAGTTCTTGTCTCAGTTTCTTCAGAGTGTTCTGAATTTGAATTCCATTCTTTTTCTTTTCTATCCACCTCTGGTCAATGGCTATTGACCTGACCTTCCAGTATTTGTTCTTTGAACATAGCTGTAACTACTCTGATTAGTAACATGATATATAGTAAGCTATATATAGTTTCTCATTATAGTGACTTACAGGTATCTCCTAATTTTTTAAGTTCTTATCCTTTATTATGTTGGTGCCGTATTTGTCCATGCTTAAGGAGTTCCTAACTGAAGCATACTTCCAGGTACGGTAGCTGTCATGTGGCAGATTCTCCTCAGATTAATTGTTTTCTAGTATTTCCTGGTATGCCAGGTAGACCTTTACTTTCAGATCTTGGACAAAATTGGCAAATCATACCTTTCAACATCGTGCCCCTAGAAATGTTATCTGCTATTTGGCCAAGATACACCATTAATAGACTCCAGTATCGTATTCCTAGGTTTGTTAATTCAATGTATATTTTCTAAGCATTTATAGTAGCTGTTACCACTTTAGTCTTAGGGTCACAAAAGTAATTAATATGATCCACTAGGCTCAGGAGTTACAAACAGATACATTAATTGATAAACAGAAAGTCAGGAAATTGCTACTACAGGGCACCAATATTTGGACTCCATCAAATAGTGGATACATACATTACTTTATAAAGATACCAGAAGGAATATGGAGAATACGCAAACACTGTCTTACTTCTCACCAAAGTGGAAGGTGAGTTCTTAATTTTCGAGGGTCTGACATGAGTTCTCAATTTCCCATTAATTAAATAGTGATTACACTTAGGTAATGTGGTTAATGGAATATGATGGTTTCTCAGAAGCGTACTAATTCATGGCTTCATAAATAAGCACTCACATAAAAACACACCCACGTAATGTACTCATAAATTCTAAAACAGTGAATAACTAATTTTAAAAGTAACCAACCCAGATGCACAAATATTATCTTAAAAGCAGATTACCACAGATCACAGGTGACCACTCTTGCTTCCATTAGAGCAAGAGTGATCTAGAATTAATTCCATCAAAATCCCTATTAATAGGTTGCTCTGCCATGCAATCTATTATATATATTTTGAGATTGCTATGCAATCTAATATATATATTTCTCTTAAACCAACTTATTAACTCAAGAAATGTTACATCTATTTACTTTTCCTCTCTCATATTCTCATCTTCATGACTGCTTTGTTCTTCTACTGCCATAAACCAATCTTCCCTTCCTTCTTAAAGCTATGTCCTGGATACTTTTACATTTAATTGAATGTTTGCAAATTCTTGCCTTAAATATAATGTTACTTTCTCCTGAGGTCACAGCTCCCATTACAGCTTATTCAAATGCAAACTATAAAATAACCCAAATGCAGCACGAGAGAAGGCATCATTGTTATATTTGATTTTCCTTCTTTCTAAGGATTAAAAAAATCTGTCATATCTTCTGAGGCTCATATTTCTTGCTTTACCCATGTCTATCTACTTTTCCTAATTTCTTTTAACTGTCAAGATGCTTAAAAGCTAGATCAATCTCAATTCATTCTCATAGCCCTCTAAAATAGCTCTAAAATTTCCAACTATTGATGAACAAATTTGTCTGCAAAAACACTAGGTGAACACACAACATTTCATGAATCAAATCTGGACAAATACACAAAACACTCTTCAAACGCTACCAACTACTTGAGTTTACCACCTGTCTTATGAAACATATTTTCCAAGTTTGGCATATAACTTTCCATCAAATTGCATATAACCTTCCACCCACCATTTCACAGTAAATCAAAAGCTGCAACCATTCCAATGTCCACTTCTACAGGCAAACTTCAGGTCTTTTCTGAGATAATGTGACATATTTCTTGTAGTGTTGTTGCCTTTCTTACCATTTGACATATGTAATACTGTGCTACTGTCTTTATTTTTTTTTAAAATACATCTCTAACAAAGCTTTAGAGTGTTGTGCCCTTACTTCCAACTTTTCATAAGCCTTGTGGCTTCTATTATTTGAATTTACATAATACAACTACATAGCGATTTGTAAGAATGCATGTACTATATTATAGCAGAAATGACTGTATCTCCATGGGCAAAATTTTCTAAAAAATGGAACTACTGTCCTAAGATGTTCTGGAGGGAATAAATTATACTGCCACATGTTTCCAACATTCAGTCACACATTAAAATCATCACCTTTTCCTCTGTGTCAACTATCTCTTCCATTCTCAGAGGTTAATTTTTCTATATTTATCTGTACTTTCAAATTTCATCTAGAAAAGTGAGTAAATTTGAGATAATAAGCTTTAGTAGTAGTCAAAACAAGAAAGCATACCAGTTTTTTTTTAGATTAATTACAAATATGCAAACAAAAAAACATGGAACTGGACTATGCAAGAAGATTCATGACATTAAGTAGATAAACCTTTACCATTCTGGCTTTGATGATTGGATAAATAATTCTACCATTAATCAATATATACAACATAAAAAGGGAGGTTTCTTTTTGAAAAATTTTTTGTTTTGTTTTTTTGAGACGGAGTCTCACTCTGTCACCCATTCTGGAATGTAGTGGCGTGATCTCAGCTCACTCCAACCTCCACCTCCCGGGTTCAAGCGATTCTCCTGCCTCAGCCTCCTGAGTAGCTGGGATTACAGGCACCTGCCACCACACCTGGCTAATTTTCTTTACTTTTAGTAGAGACGAGGTTTCACCATCTTGGTCAGGATGGTCTCGAACTCCTGACCTCGTGATCCCCCCACCTCAACCTCCCTAAGTGCTGGAATTACAGGTGTGAGCCACAGTGCCCGGCCGCTTTTTGAAAATTTTGATAAATATAGTTTCATTGAATTTGAGGGATATGTAGATTAGCATATAGAAAAACACGGAGATTGAAAGAAGAACTAAGAGAAAATTTGTTCACTTGATAATTGACTTTAGTATTGGAGATGTATAAACACTGAGGGAAAGACATAAACCAATGTGGAGGAAAACTAAGGAATCAAGAAAAAAAGTTGAATCTACAAAGGAACAAATTCTACTCATAACTGAGTTTAATCCAGATAAATGATTAGATGAGTAGGGTATGAGGCCCTCCCACCGACTGGAATGCGGGGCAATGAAGAAGCAGGTACAATTGCAGGTGGCAGAGAAAGTCCAAAGCAGTTCTAGGCTGATATGGTCTCTTTTTCTAAATTTATGTAATTTCTATTTGATCACCTTCCAGAAGAAAGTGTCTGCTGTTTCCTACCACAGACAAAAAAACTAACAGAACATAGAGCTCTTACTTATTCCCTAATTGCAACCTTCAGAAGTCAGTCAAGCAACACATTTGTACATTCCGGGGGACTGGGGGGCAGGATGTATGTGTGCGTGTACATTTTCATCCACTGCCGCACAATTCCTGAATCGGTGTGAGAAACAGTCATCACTTGGTTAAAGGAAAACCAGCCAACCACAAAGAGCCATTTTAAATGACTGCCAAGATGACCAATCATTTTTTTCAATATTTCATTTTTTATGATATTAAAAAAATTCACAAGCTTCTCAAAGAAGGAAGGCATGTAGTGTTACCTCATGGCCATACCTTTATTCTTTTTCTCCTATACACATAATCCCTACTTCTGTGATGTGAAATATCAATTAAAGTATTTAGGAGGAGTATGGGATCTCTTTACACATATCTGCTTATTAAGAAACAACACTATTACCAATGTGAATCTTGGCCTGTGATATAGTTTTTTTTTCATGTTCCTAACATCATATTGTGAAAATCATTGTTTCAGTCATGCTGGAAAATATCTACTTTTTTATCCCAGCTTGTGTAAAATTTAAAACAAGCTCTTTAAAGTGATACAATCCTTTCCGGCGGTGATGACCTACCCACATGAGAACATGCCTCTTGCAAAGGATCTCCTTCATCCCTCCCCAAAAGAGGAGAAGAGCCCCAATTCCTACTTCATGGACGTGAAATGCCCAGGATGCTATAAAATCACCACGGTCTTTAGCCATGCACAAACGGTAGTTTTGTGTGTTGGCTGCCCCACTGTCCTCTGCCAGCCTACAGGAGGAAAAGCAAGGCTTACAGAAGGATGTTCCTTTAGGAAGAAGCAGCACTAAAAGCACTGAATCAAGATGAGTGGGAAACCATCTCAATAAACACATACTGGATTAAAAAAAAAAAGCTATACAATCATTATTTATTTAAGCAAAATACTTTATAGCTATATGTCATATGCTTATTTCTTTTGGAAGAAATAAAAATGAATAATTAATATAACAAATGTTGGCTAACACTTACGAATAGTATTACTATTTCCCGATGAGAAAGAATTATATAAGGGTCTCTGTGTAATATTTTAGCTAGTCCAGGCCAGAATTGCCCTTCTAAGAAAATTTACATTGCCCATCCTTGACATAATCATAAAACTTACCAAATGGCAAGCATTTTTGGGGAGCCAACAACACAACTTAATAGATAATGATGACAAAATAAAGAAATAGCAGCCTCCTAAGCAAGAGTGCCAGTGAACAAATGATTTTATTATGAAGGATTGCTCTGGTTGAAATTCCAGATTAGGGATACACAGTGCCTATGAAAGACAAAATTATATAGCTGAGGACATGCGATAAATACTACTGAGAAAAAATGTACAAAGTAATTGTGAATTAGGTTTATTTGATTCACTAATTTTTTTCCACTTTACTACCTATGTGTGCTGAAATGAAATCAGATGAGAGAAGTAAAATCTAAACTGATGAAAAAATGCCTTTCATGCTTTTATACTCTACAAAATCATAACTTTCTATCAAGCTTATGCATAGGTTGTGACACTTTTTTCGTAGCAAAAATTTTCCACTTGAATACAAAGTTAAGAATTACAGTGCCATGATCTCACAAGAAGACAGTAAAAATGCCGGAAAAAGGATGAAGAAACAGGTTGATTTGTTTGTTGTTTTGGTCAGTTAATAGATCTGAACAATATTTTACGTCATACCTGGTTGATTTTGGCATGAGTGGTTAAAGGTTATACAGTTTGTAGACTCCAATGTTAATGGAGACTTGCAGGGTATTGTCACAAATGTTTTTAAATATATATACTTAACAAAAAAGCAATAATATATACAAATATTTAAAATATGTACTTAAAATAAATGGCATATTAATTTCACTGAAGTATTATCAATTAAAAAACCTAACCAGTTACATTTTTAATTTTGACAACTGTGTTAATCATTGTATAAAAACAGATAAAGACATTCAAGTAGTATATATATGGCACATTATGTGGCAATTTGAAAGGGTTAGATATAAATTATATATTTAAATAACATATATAATTAGTACTTTTTTGTAGTAACTTAAATAATAACTGGTATTTATTCAGCTCCTACACATGTATTACTGTTATTATGGAGTACAAAAAAGCATAAGATGTGTTTCCACCAATAATTTTGTAATTATGTAGATATAACCAAAGTACATAAAACAATTGAAAATAGCAGCATTATATACTGATTCAGGCATTTAGAGACAAGTTGAATACATGAAAACATACTAGACACATATAATTCTTTATTTTCTTTTTTAATTATAGAACACTATTGAAACAGCCCTATGTTCTGAGGTATTACCCCGAGTTATTTGAGAATAAGGAACATTTCCACCAAGGGTAACGTTGGAGCAAAGGTTTAGTAAGCTAAAGAGAAAATCTTTCCATAGTGGACAGAAGGCCTGAAAGAGGGTCACCAGCTGTGAGGCTGAGTCTAGGTTTTTATGGACTGGAAGGGAAGGAATGGGCTTACTGGTCTTTAGGCTGTCCTGGAGAAAGCACCACTTAAAGAGGCATAACAGTGTAAAGAACCAATTGGAAGTAGAAGTGAAGGCTTGGCCTGGAACCAATTGGAGGTAGAAGTGAAGGCTTGGCTGGGACCGATCAGGAGCTGAAGTGATGATTCACCCTATGTAAATGAAGACTTAGTCCATAGCCAATTATAGAAAGATAGGCATATGTAAGATAGGTGAAAAGTAAGAGACCAGTAGGTGAAAAGTAAGGGGTTAAGGCATGCCAAGGGGAGAGAAATGTATCCAGAAATGAGTGAAATTTGTTCTTCTGGGTTCATAGAGTGAGAGTTTCTGTTCAAGGACACAGGCTCTTTCTTATCTGGGACCTGAAATTTGATTATCAGGCTGTTCTTGGTTTGAAGGAGTTTTACCAAGGACCCACCCTAACTGCCTGCCTGACCAGTTTCTTCCTCCTCTTTCAGTATGATCTATACTGAGTAGTGATATCATGAGGGTACCGGAGCTAGGGTCTTGCTGAAAATGATGTGTAATAACAGTAGTGTGAAAATAAGATCAAGTAGAGGCAATTATATTTTGTTAATTGACAGACTAATTCCTATGCCATATCACCAGTTGTGATTAAACAAAAGCTGATTTTTAAAAGTGAATTAAACAAAATAGAAGCTCATATCTCTGAAAATATATACAAATGCCTACTGTATATATAAGTGTGAAATAGTAGCATTTCATGGTTGATATGAAAGGACCTGTGGGGTGTCATAGGTCCTAGGGTCCTGGCTACTGTTCAACAATCCTCATCTCACCGCTTGCATTGCAGGTCACCGCATCATCCGACAGGTCTGTGGGAACCCTAACTTTATGTATATACTCTAGGCTGAATGCATGAGATCGATGACAAAGGCTGCCCCTCATTTTAGGAAATGCTTCTTGGAATTATAACACAATGTTTCACTTAAATTATATGAATGGAACTTAATAATATAACCTAGCTAGCTTCAATAGAAGTCGGGACATGTGGTGTTTTAGCTGTGCATATTTGATGATATTTTATTACTAAATATAGGAGATTCTAATTTATTTGAACAGATAAACCCTGAATTAGCAAACATGGAACCATCACTCCCAGGGAAAATACAGGGTTAGGTTCCTGCGAGCCTCTGGACAAATTTTCATCAACCTGTCAATACATGACTTAGATTTATGTGTGTTTCATTTTAAGACACCATATTTAATGTACATAGTTAATTCATTAACATTGAACTCAGAGAGAAGCTTACTCTTTTTCTTCTATTACAGGAATGCTTCCAATGGACTAGTGTAAAAGCATGAAGAAATGTCCTCCACTTAACAGTTTCTGTTGACACAAACACAGCAATACTTCACAATGTTAACCAATTATGTTGAGAAAAGTAAACTCCTTCTCCACAGTAATGGCAAATAAGGATAAAGATTGAAGAAGCAGACTATAGGAATCATCTTGGGCATTAAAAATAAATCTAGAAAGCAGACAATAGTGTGTGGATTTATGCTGCTTTTCTCTGGAAAGAACAGATGGGATTACGTAAGAAACCTAGATATACCAGAGGCAATTTTTTCTACTGTAAGGAATGCCATATTCAGAGGCTATATAACAAAATCAAAATGTTGAAATTTAGTGGCTGTCCTTGCACGCGCACACACACACACACATACATAAAATGCTTCATTCAGTGAGTTTATAGAAATCAATTTTCTGCACTAAAGGGGAAAATTAATATAAAATTCCTCAACACATTATTAAAGTATATAAATCCCTTTAAGGTGAAAAAGTCAATTACTATATGTATACTTGTTCATTTTTATTTTCTATTTTAAGAACCTTAATTTACTAAGAGAAACCAGAAGTAACCAAAGAATACTAGCACCAATTAAACCCCACTGGTTTTTCAAGAGAAGATACTGTGATCCAGAGGCATAAGACTTTTCTATTCAGATTCCAGATAAAGGCATAGAAAATTTAGAAGTTAGGTGCAAGCCCACTGCTATTATTTTTAAGACTTGACAAAGTATGAGGGAAGGTTCCCAGTTGTGAAGCAAATTCAGTGTACACGGGTTACCACTTCAGCCCACTGCATCTTAGACTGCAATTTCTACTGCTTGCACCAGTCCTGTGAGACAGAACAGTCACACAAGTTACCTGAAGCAGACTTGTTACAAATAGGGAGCAAGAGACAACAGAAAATCAGAACTCATGACAAGCTAGCCCGCCTAGGTTCAGGACAGCTAGTCAGGGTAGATAGTTTTGTCTGTGTGTGTCCTAATTGCACCACAGCTGAGGGGCCCCAGAAAGTAGGCTGTCCTGTTTTGTTTGTTTGTTTGTTTGTTTGCTTGTTTCTTATCCCAGGGCCAAACTTGAATAGCTGAGTGAAATATTGTAGGACACCCTCTTCTAGGATGGGCTGGAACAAGGCCCAGGCTTTTCTGACTAGTTTCACCCTATCTCAGAATGTTACATTCCCAGCATATTCTAAAGACGACAAGCAAGAAAAGAGGGACAATTGAATTTGTTCAAGTCCACCTAGAAAATGGCCCGCACCAGTTCACAACCTGCCCATTCCATACTTCTCACACTTGGTTCCTTTTGTTCTTTGACTGGTGTCTGGACCATGCATTTAGATAATAAAATCCACACAGTCAGACTTTATCTACAACCTTAAAAGGCCTACACCCTCCATCATCATCCTCTTTCATAATTTCTTTGGCCTGAGGGTCTGCACAAATGAGGCTCTCAGGAAAAGAAGACAGAGGGCCAAGGAGAAGGTCCGGCCCATTGGATGGGGAATTCAGGTCCAAGATTGTATTTTGGAAGAGGGATGCAGGCTCTGTGTGGGCATATCCCCTCAGTACAAATGACTGCCTGGCAGATGGGTCATGGCTGGGATCTCTAAAGCCCTAATTCAAGAATGAGATCCCTTTTCTTGGGTCACAAGATGGGGCTGTCTAACTGTTTTACTTCATATCCAGGGTACATTCAGATTCCTTATAATTCCCATTACTCAAAATTGTTCACTTGTTTTAAATTTGCATTCTTTCTTCATTTGGAACAAAGAGATCAAAATCCTAATTTATTATGTGGACTCACTGCTGCATACATTTTTCTAAGTAAGTATTTTATCTTTTATCAAATGTTTGTCTCATCTTAATTTTTTAAGTTGCAATAAGATACTACATTGCTCAATAAGTGTGTAATATGTCCAACATTAAAATGGACATTCTATATTTTTAACTCTGAAAATTTTAAACTTTGCAAAATCATACATAAAAAGGTTAAAAGACAAGATGAAATGTAAAAATAAGTGCAATAAAAACATTAACTCACATATCTTAGATATAGAGGAATCATAAATGCATAATAAGACAATAAAAATTAAAAATAAATGCATACAAACTACACAGAGCACAGAAACAATGAGTAGTAAAAACACAGAATCATGTAAATAAATGTCTGAAAATGTGATGATCTACTCAGGCTTACTAATCATAAAAAAAGAGAAAGATAAATAGAAGGAAGAAAGAGGAGCAGAGAGAAAAAGACGAGGGGAGAAAAAAAGGCACAAAATATTTTTCTTACCTTTCAAAATGATAAATTTCTTAAATACAATAATGCACAATGATAGATGAAATTGGCATTGATAGACTGATAGAAATGATAATATAATATTTCTGGAAAACAAATTACAATTAGGAATTAGTTAAGACATTCCACTTATTACGTGTGTAGAAATCTAACCTAAGTAATTAAATGTAACAAAAATTATAATATATGGTCAGAAAAACCCCGAAAACACCCTAAAGATACCATATTAGAAGAATGATGAATCAAATGTGACATGTATGTAAAACCAGGGAATCTCTGAAACAATGCAAATTTTGAGCAACATCATTTGTTTAAAAAAATCCTCCAACTGAAAAAAATTATTTATCCTCAGGGTACATGTTCAGGGTTTGTTATATAGGTATTTGCATGTAACGGGGATTTGGAATAGAGATTATTTCATCAAAAATTGACAAATGGGATCTAATTAAACTGGAGAGCTTCTGCCCAGCAAAAGAAAACTATCAACAGAGTTAACAGACAACCTATAGAATGGGAGAAAATATTCGCAAACTATGCATCCAAAAAAGGTCTAATAGCTAGAATCTATAAAGAATGTAAACAAATTAACAAGTTAAAAACAACCCCATTAAAAAGTGGGCAAAGGACATGAACAAACATTTTCAAAAGAAAACAAGAATTCTCCAGATTTATCCAGTCTTGAAAGGAGGTTGACCTTGTATCACACATTTTGGGCAAACATTAAGCATCTAAATTTTAACTTAAATTTTCATCATATTTAGAAAAGAGGAGGCAGATTCAATGCTTCCTGTACTCCCCTTGCCCAGCTTAAAACTAGAGCCCAGTGCAGGCACCCAGAACGCCCAAACCAAGGTATAGGCATCAACTAAATGACTGTTTTTCAAAAATGTGATGCATGTGTGAGTTCGCAGTTGTTCTCCTGCTGAGATCATTGCTGTCAGCACCTCTGAAGCTTGTCTTGTCTGGGACTTGCCAGGCTCCTTCTGAATTTCTTTACACTGCTGGTGTTGTGGGTGTCCACTCACAGCTATTCTCTTTGCTGATGCCATTTTATTTCTGTTGTCAATTCACCTGAAAAGAATTGTTTTAAAATACAACCCGTGGCAGGCTTTCTTGAGTAGGTACTTTTGGAATCTTTGCCCTTGCCTAGGAATAACTGAAACTAGCTTTGTGATAGCTCTTCTTATAAACATACAGAAGACAAAGACCCAGAGTGTGAAGGCCTTGAGGTCAGAAGGATTTCAATGGAGAGGTCCAAGTTATCAGTGGGTTGCAAGTCACCCACGGGTCCTGGAGGCTTGCTGCCCAGTGCTACCTCAAGACTCCACTCCCCATATTCTAGTGTAGCATTCCTTGGTCACCTCACCTGAGGCTCAAAGGGACCTAGGTGAGGTCTAATGAGCACTTTTCTAGTGGGCACAAGTGGTAAGCATTGGCAACATCTACATGGTGCTAACTCTGCAGGTATGCTGAGCACAAGAGCTGTGGGAACATAGCTTCCTCCACCTAAACTTCAAAGAAAGCCAAAGGGACCCTTGGGGTCCAGGCAGGGACCTGCTGTAGGAGCAGGGTCACCACCAAGTCCCCATGGGATAATGTCTAGTAGAGCCATGGGGGCAGGGCCACTACCGTAAGACATAACTGTAGAGCCATCAATATGCAATGGCAGCCTGGAAGAGCTACAAGCACCTGACTCTAACCTGTGAGAGCTGCAATGCCAGGGGAGTAGGGTTACTTGGAACCTTGGGGATTCAGTCCCCTTCCCAGTGTGTCTAGAAGGTGGGGCATGTAACTAAAGATTGTTCTCAAGCCTTAAAATTTAATGTTTGCCCTAATCCATTTTGGACTCGGTTGGACCTGTTACCCTTTTCCTCTTACCTGTTCTCATTTGAATGGAAATGTTTATCTTATACTTCTTCCAACATCGCATGTTAGGAGCACATAATTGGTTTGCTTTCTCAAGTTCATGGCTACAGAGAAATTTTTTTTCCAGATGAATCATACCTTCAGTTTCCCTCATATCTAATATCTATGAGACTCTAGACTTTAGACTTTTGAGTTGTGGCTGAAATGAGTTAAGACTTTGGGGGCTATTGAGATGGAATGAATATATTTTGCATGTGAGAATGACATAAATTTGGGAGGACCAGTGGCGGAATGTTGTGACTTGAATGTGTCCCTTCCTGAATGTATATGCTGAAACTGAATGGCTGATGAAATAGTATTAAGAAGTGTAACCTTTAAACAATTTTAGGTCATAAGGGCTCCTCCCTTGTGAATGGGATTAAGGCATTTAGAAAAGAGGCTTCACATAGCATTTTGTCTTCTTTTGTCCTTCTGCTTTCTGCCTTGTGAGAATGTATTAAGAAAGTCCTCACAAGGTACTGCTGCTTCCATTTTGGACTTACCGACCTCCAGAACTGTGAGAAATAAATTTCTGGGTTTTATACACTACCCGATGCATAGTATTTTGTTACAGCAGCACAAATGAACTAAGACACACCTCTTTAAGATATTGGGTTCTAGATCACAATATTTTATTTTTCTTGGCCTCCAGAGCCTCAACTGAAACCAAAACAAAAATTATTCTCATTTTAGCATGATTTTATATACTATATGTTGGTAATCATAGACACCAATATAAAATTAGACATATAGAGAGATGTATATGTAAACATAATTAGGTAGAAACTGAATAGCACAGGGGAGTGTATTTTCTGGAATTACTACTGTTGTCCGAACCAAGCAGATTGCAGACCTTCATCTTCTTTCTGGACCAGCTATCACCCAGCAGACTCAGCCGCATGTTATATCCAGAGTTGCAATATGCATCCACATTAGTGATATTTTTAAGACAAAAATCCACTAATTCTCTGCTTGTCATCTTTTATCTATCAATATACAAAATATAACTATATTGCCCCAAAAGTTTTCTAACACATTATTTTCCTCACCATGAGTTTTACCTTATTGTCCCTATCTCAGCCTGCAGCCCTTTCCCTGCTCTACATCCTTTAATACAGAGCTCCGCGATTGCAGAATTCTCTGCATTCACAACTTCACTCACCTTCACTGATAACTGCACTAATTGAACTCTGGCTCTCTCTCTGGGAAACATACATTACTCCTTATTCCCAAACTCTTTTTCCTTAAACACTTTGACACCTTGTTTGCATAATTGTCTTCATACCTAGATGTCATCATCCTTAGTGAATATAAATGTCCACATAGACACAGAAAACAACTAAATTATCAGTTTTATAATTGTGTATGTCCGGTGAGCTTTTAGCCCTTCACTTGGCAATTCATTTTCCTGATTTCAAATTTGACCTTGTGATTATCTATAATAAAATCTCTTTACTATGTTTCTAAATATCACCAATTCAGTGGTTCTACAATCTAATTTATTGCCCAGCTACTTGGTCAAAAACTCTTGCTCGGAAATTGAAGCCTCTATCAATTTCTCCCCATCTACCTCTTTTTTTTCACTTTGTCATTATCCAGTTTGCTCCATGGTCCATGATTTCAAGGACATTCCTGCAAATATTCTAACTCTCTTGTTCTTCTGTTATTCCTATTTATCCTACCAAGCAAAACAGCAACCTTGGATGACCTGAACTATAATCACACAGCATGCCCTTACCCCAGCAGCTCACCAATACTAGATAATTTCACACATGAGGTCATATTAGCCTCCTAAAACTGCATTATCATCACTCACAAGCCTTTGCTACCACCCATCAACCTCACTCTTCAAAAAAAATTTGATCCTCTCTCCTTTCCTCAGATTTTGATTACTATAACTTTCTTTCACTCCAACAGATGTCTTTGTCATCTACTTGTTAAAGAAAATAAAAGTCATAAGATTAGACCACAAATACGTATTTAGTACTAAAATATATAGACATGCATTTACACACTCATCTCTTCTAAGGTTAATTGTACACAGGAAAGATGAAAAGTATCCAGCTAAAGGCTGCTTTTCAGACCAACTACTGTGTAAGTCAATGTCTATAACAAAGGGTCAAGAGTCAAGAAAAAAATATAAGGGGACATGAAAAGAGTGGCTGCCATCTTCTGCTATCAAGTTAATCTGTTAGATGCTTTCTTATTTTTATTACTTTGTTAATCTTTGTAAAAGCCTTTAAAAGCTAAAAATGTTGCTGCATCATCTATAGCACCACTTATATCCATGTGGTACAGAAATTGACCAATACATCTTCACAAAAGCAGAGTCATTTGTGAAAATGCAGTATAATAGGACTGACAAGATATAATCAGTGAAGAATAATCAAGTCAGAACTAATTAGTTAAAATATATTATACATAGACCCATTCAAATTTGATTGAGTTGGTAATACAACGAGGGCTTAAGCAAGTCAAAAAATTATTGGGTGTCCCTGAGGTTAGAGGAAAGCTTAAAGAACTGTTAACTCTTTATTTCCAGGGAAATTATAGAGGGAGATAATGATTATAACTTTATCCACAGAATGGAGAAGTAATTTCAAGAGTCCAAAATGAAATTACCACAGATTTAGAAGAAATCTTAATTTCTGAAAGGGTTACTGTTTCATTAGTTGTAAGTCAGGCATTAAAACATTGTTGAAACACTTTGAGGTCCTGTGAACCATCTTTGTATAATCTTAAGAATGCAAATATCAAACATTTATTTATTCATGCAGTATAATTCTATTAGAACACAGAAAAACTAATTGTGTGTGTGTGAGCAAATGTACACTTATGGCTGAGAGGTATAAGAGGATTATTTATTTCTAATTTTATATTTAAAATGTATGTACTAAACATAATACATAAAATATTAATATATGACATATAATATAATGATCATACATAAGTATATGTATTTATTATTTCTTGACTTTCTATGAAGTGTTTGGTACACAGATCCATAATGACATACTCAAAAAAGACACAACAATAATAGAAAGCTAACAAATTATTATTTTTAAATGGTGATGCAAGCATGCAGCTTTATAATATACATATAAATTCTAGGATAAACTAAAAAGTAACATTCAGTGATGACATCTGGCAAGATAGCTATGGGGTGGAGAGGCAAGAACCGGCCACTGCCATAGTACCATTTCATCCGTTCAAATATACAAAAATATATAAGCTGAATTATTTTTTAAGGTAACAGTTGCTGTAAGAGATAAATCCCAAAATTATTATAGGACTGACAAGATATAATCAGTGAAGAATAATCAAGTCAGAACTAATTAGTTAAAATATATTATACATAGACCCATTCAAATTTGATTAGTTTATTTTTTATGGAATTGTACATAATGACTAAACAAGAAACATGTAAATAAAATATACCATGACTATATTTCTTCATTCACATATTATCACTCTAGACTCATGATAAAGCTATCTATGAATATAGCTTGTATATGTCATGCAAAATAGAGCAATAACAAGAAAGTATTGCCAGTTGTGAAAATTTTAGCATTATAATATTTTGAATATCCTTAACATCTTATTACGACTTCTAAATCAGCATGTTAAAATATTTGAAGTAAGGATAGTATATATGTGTATGTGTATGTATACATGTATATTTTTTCTACTGATACGGCAGTGAAATAGTATACTATATTCTCTCTTGATATTCAGTCCAACTTATAAGCAGCACAAAATGTTATTTTCTAAATGCATGCTTATTGAGTATTTCATTATGGACCAAACACTTCATAGAAAGTCGATAAATAAAAACTACAAGTATATTTAACATATATTTACATATATGTTTGATATAATCATTAGGTTATCTTAATATATTAAATTATATGTAATATATCTAAGATTATTATAAAAAACAAGTTTGAGTCATTCAAGTATGCATTTTGATTATTTTCAACAGTCATAAAAATTTAAATCACTTCAATGGTATTAAGAATCTTTATTCACATAAAAATATGAAATGAAAACCAATTATAATAAAACAGAAAATAACAACTCTTTAACAAATATCTTATAATTTAGAGTAAATGACAGACTAAAATATGTCTCAAACATTTTGATAAAGACATCAGGAGTCTAATCCAAAAGATTTTTTTGAGACCTTAATAATTACAATAATTTAGAAAAAGTAATTATGTATTAAGTATTACAATAAACTTCCTTATGTAAAGAACTCTAACTGTGGAATATAAAAGCTTTCAAATGTGGAAAAATAAAAGTGTTTAATCGACAACTTATTATTCAAGTTTTGCAAAATGTGATTTTTTTATATTAACTTTGACTTCTTCAATCTAGTTCCCATCCACATTTCTCATTAATATCTATTAACACCTTTACTGTGTGAGGTGTGAGGTGAAAAAAAAATTATTGAAACAATTATAGAAAATTATTATTCAATGTAATATAATCTGGTTTAGAAATATTTTAGTTTTTACAGTAAAAAATGTCTAATAGTGCAGAAAACAAGACTTAGCCTTTATAATTTGTTTTTCACATGACTTACATTGTATTATAAATTTTATGGCTACATAATGTTATATAAATGCCTTTATTATGAAGAAGACCCAAAATATATATGGTAAAAATTTTAATAGGCCAATTATAAATCAATAGATAAATTGGTATTTCTAAGTAATCTTTTGTGTACAGAGAATATTAATGCAATTTTCACTAAATCATCTAACCTAGTCTAAATTGTGATGCTCTTGAGTTCTTAAATATAGTATAACCAAAGGGTATTCATTAACAGCTTTTTAAAAACCCTATATCCTGCCGGGCGCGGTGGTTCACGCCTGTAATCCCAGCACTTTGGAAGGCCGAGGCGGGCGGATCCCATGAGGCCAGGAGTTGAGACCATGCTGGCCAAAATGGCGAAACCCCGTCTCTACTAAAAGTACAAAAATTACCTGGGCGTGGTGGCGGGCACCTGTCATCCCAGCTACTCAGGAGGCGGAGGCACGAGAATTGCTTGAACCCAGGAGTAGGAGGTTGCAGTGAGCGAAGATGGCGCCACTGCACTCCAGCCTGAGACGCAAGAGCGCGACTCCATCTAAAAAAGAAAACCCTATACTAGTGAATTACATCAGAAATGTGTTGTTTATGCCTCCTTTGCCTTCATACTCATCCATATATACCCCATTTTCCTACCATCTCTGTGCCCTAGGAACCTGAACCTTTGGAAAGCATCAGATGGACTTATTTTCTCACTTGTGCCTGGTTGGGCTCAGCAAATGCAAAACACCAGTAAATGTCCCTGGAGAAGTTAAATAAATAAAAGCTGTAAGCATCATTTAGTTTTTGAAGAGTAAAGAGGATTTTCTCTTTTTAAATTACATTTTCATGAAATGTCTTGAGGAGACTTTTCATCTAAAGTATACTTTTTCCTCCAAACAATATACAAATATGGATAGCTTGAATATCTAACCTCAAATAATACACATACTTTTAAAAGTAGTTTATTCAATCTAAACAGAATTTTGAGTCTTAAATAATGGGGAGCTATTACTCAGAAAGAGTAAAATTTCTATTGCAATAATTGCTTATATTGATAAAATTTGAGCATTAGTATGATAGGGAGAATATCTGTTTATTTCTTTCTCTTCGGCCCAAGTATTGTGCCCAGCAGGTGCATACTAAATGTACTAAATGGCTATTGATTAAATTGATAAATATAGGAAAGTTGGAATCCTATAGCATTTCACAATAAAGTGCTTTCACACGTACACATGCATAAGTTATTTGACTTTTTATAACTCTATAGGTATTGCTGGGCACGTTTTATCATCAGCTTCTCAAATAGTGCAATTTAAAAGTTTTTTTCAAGATCACATGGCTAGCTAAGTTCTAGAATCATGAATCCATTCACTTTCTTCTATAACCTCTTCCAGTGATATGGTACTACAATACATATCCCTTACTGTATTTTCTGATGTGATTAAGCATGTATTACTGTATACTCATATAAGCCACTACTGAAAGCTTATTATATCTGTGATATGCTCACTTATTTATTTGTATCATTGCTATTAATGCTTACAATGATTCTAAAAAAGAAATAGTCTACATTTTTTCATCATTATTATTTTACATAAGAGGAAACTGAAGCAGAGAAGGCTAAACTCCAATACCATTCTCTGCAAAAGACACCTAGATGTACAGCATACCAGCCCATTTAAAAAATACATTTTATTTCCTATTAGTAACAATAAAAAAAAAAACTAGTTTAATAAAAGAAAGTAGAATTAGGGGGCAATGAAAAAATATCCAATTGGTTCATCTCCAGAAGGATAAATAATCATTGTAACAAATTTTTTAAGTGAATTGGTATTATTTTTATATAAAGGAAATCAAGCAAACATTAAATTTTCAAAGTTTTGCCCAGATTATGACATCATAGTGATCAACTCAATAATTATTTAAATACCAGTGTTCAGAATATTGAAAAATTCTTGTGCAGGGTTTGGTTATGTCTTCCATTTTGCTATCAATATCTGTATATTGTTTTCTCATATTATAAATTGCTTACCATAATATTTGAAATATTTCTAAACCAGACTATATTATATTGAATAATTTTTATTATTGTTCTAATAAATGCTTTTTCACCTCAAGCAGTAAAATTGTTAATGGATATAGAAGGGAAATTTGGATGGGGACTAGATTGTAGAAGCCATAGTTAATTTAAGAAAATCACATTTTGTAAAACTTGAATAATAAGCTGTCCATTAAATGCTGTTTTATTTTTCTACATTTGGAAAGTTCTATATTCCACAGTTAGATCTATTTAAAGGACGTTTCTATTGTAACAATTGACACATTATTGTTTTTTCTAAATTATTGTAATCATTAAGGTCTCATAAAAATCTCTTTGATCAGACTTATGACACTCTTTATCAAAATGAAAATACAGAGAGCCCCTTATTTAAAAGACAGGGGAGAGGTGCTGCCAGAGGCACTAAAATACATCATTTTGGTTTCATGGCATTTTTACTTTGCCCTAAATAACACAAATTTCTCCCACTTGAATGCCGATATATGGTTCCTCTACCCTCAAAACTTTGGTATACACAAAATGTTAAAGTATCTTGACCTGAATCTTTCTCAAGGGAAATTTGGTTATGATCCATACCCACTGTCAACAGCTGTCTTTTCATCATATGAAATGCAAGTATCCCCAAAAAAAGAAATTTGATTTTTTTTCATCTCATGTTTTTAGAGCAGGACAACAATCACTGGCCTCAGTATATTGACTTCATGTGATTCAGCTGCCCAATATTGTTCCAGCCAGCTGTGTCTGTGGATGAGAGAGGGTCACATGGTATCACACTCAGAGAAGCATTAATGGCTGTGCTGAGGCATTTCCTGTCAAAGCAAAGGGTGGGCAAGTCAGTGTCTGTGATTAACACATGTAAAATATGAAAGAAGTCATATTATTCAAATAGTTTAATTTGGCAAAACATCTGTTAAAAATAAAAATAGTATAAAATGTATGCATTTAATTTTAACTATAAAGATATAAGTGTGAATATATTCTAAAACCTTGACGTTCAAGACAAGAGCTCTGCTTAAAAGTTAGCTGATGGACAGACCTATCTACTTTCTTTTCTTTTTCTTTTTCTTTTTTTTTTTTTTTACATAAACCACACTCATAATGCATCCTCTGCAATTTTCTGTTTCCATCTCTTTAAAGCACATCAAGCAATTACAAACACTTGTGAAGCAATTTATGTGGAGAATCATTTTAGAAGTCTATGATTTTTCCCCAGTTTTTTTATAGTTGTCCAGCCCACACTTACTTTTTGAAAGCATCTTTCAAGTAATTCACCTTTATAGAGTTGTTTTCAATGCATACAACTTAGTTTTCATAGAAACAACCTCTTTATTTTCATACGCTAATTTTCATAAGCTTAAGTAATATTTAAACACATTTTGTAAGTGAGAAAACAAAGAAACAACTGGTATAAACAGATTTAGGGATAAACACATCTGACACTTGGTATATATACTACCGAAACATAGAGAACAGAAGTGTGGGGACAGATAGTCTGCCAGCCAAAGGCATTCAACAAGCATAGACTTCAGTAAATATGCTTAACAGAAGGAGTGGAAAGCATTGTTTCATCTGGTAAACCGGTAAAATGCAAGTCATTAAAAAAAAACTTTTATTATATTCTTATCCCTTAGTTCTTTAAATTTAGCTTATTTTATTTCAGCATTCTCCAACTGGTCTCTGTATGGAAAAGCAACGTGAAAAGGCATATTATTTCACACCTACTAAATATGTAATTAAACATTTAGACCTTACTTAATCTATATAAAGAGGTAATATGGCCATATTTAGATGATGACCTTGAAATCAATATACTGTTTAAATACATGACAGTGCAGATTTTTTTTTTTTTTTTTTTTTTTTTTTGAGATGGAGTCTTGCACTGTCACCCAGGCTGGAGTGCAGTGGTGTGATCTCTGCTCACTGCAAGCTCCACCTCCGGGGTTCACACCATTCTCCTGCCTCAGCCCCCCGAGTACCTGCGACTACAGGTGCCCGCCACCACGCCCGGCTAATTTTTTGTATTTTTAGTAGAGATGGAGTTTCACTGTGTCAGCCAGGATGGTCTCGATCTCTTGACCTCGTGATCCATCCACCTGGGCCTCCCAAAGTGCTGGGATTACAGACCTGAGTCACCGCGCCCGGGCCAACAGTGCAGATTTTTAAGATGAAGTTCAGAAATGACACATTTATTACATGATGAGTATTTGAAGTTTGAAAAATATGACAGCAAGAAAAGAATGGTAGAACTATTCCAGAAACTTTTCAGAAAAGACACAGTTAATCAAGAGGGTTTACACACACACACACACACACACACACACACACACACACACACACTCACACACAGACATGAAACAGAAAAATTGCAAAGACTGAAATTTTTCCTCATGGCAAAAAGCAGTTTAGTGATTTTTAGATGGAGATTATACAAAGGGCGCTACGTTCAAACCAACCAGCTAAGAAATATTAACAATCACTAGGACCAGAATAGGTGTAATTTTGGAGGAAGATGTGTTCTGTTAGATAATTAGATTAATATTTGTATTTTAATATCTGGAAGAGAAAACATTCTGAGACTATTTCAAGCCTTTGTTTTTAATTAGCAATAATTCAGCTTATTCTCCTCACTTCTCCACCCATTTCTCTGAAACAGTTGCTAATTTATGTTTCAAGATTTGTAGTCTGAAATATAAATTTAATTTTTATATTACTTAAAGCAAAAAATACAGATTTATAACATTCTTCAGTTTAAGAATACGATTCATATAATTTCTTGCTTTCAAGAAACTTTTCTTAGCAATATACATCACTAAAATATATACTGTAAAAGGGTTAGACTTTTCCTCTGTTAGATTTTGTATCTATCTCTAAAACCTAGAAAAGTGTCTGGCATAAATTTAATGATCTATCAGTTCTCACTGCATGATGAATGAGTGCTGTGGACAGTCAGTTTTCCCTGATCAGTAGTGAAATCAGCAATGGCTATGTAGCAAGCACTGGTAAAATACACATTAGTGTCCACCTGTGAACTTTTGTGTATGTATTTTTTGAGACATGGTCTTGCTCTCTCGCCCAGGCTGGAGGTCATGGGTGTGATCATAGACTAAGTTCACCTCTCGAACTCCCAGGCTCAAGCTATCTTCCTGCCTTCGAGTTGGGATTACAGGTGTGAACCACTATGCCCAACTAATTTTTAATTTTGTTGTTGCTGTTGTTGACATGGGGTCTGCTATGTTACCCAGGCTAGTCTCAAACTCCTGGCCTCAAGTGATCCTCTCTGATCTTTAATGAGTTTCTACAAAGGAGATCCTGGCTGGGAGTGTGAGCAATTTCGAGGACTTTGCTACAACGTTAAATTTTCTTTTGGAAACATTACTGTCCACATTGTAAAAGAGTGCTTTAACTATAGTAGTGAGTCTCATTTTAAAAATTATATTATTTTTGCTTTTTTAATGTTAATTTTAGTTGGTACACAAAATTGTATATGTTTATAGGATACAAGTGATATTTTGATACATGTATGAAATATGTAATAATCATATCAGAGTAATTAGCATTTCCATCACATCAAATATTTAGCATTTGTTTGTGATGGGCACATTCATAATTCTCTCGTGTAGCTTTTGGAAAATATGCAATAAATTATCGTTAACTGTCTTCCCCCTAGTCTAGTGCTATAGAACACTAGAACTTAGTTCTCTTATCTAGCTACAATTTCGCAGCTATTAACCTGCCTCTCCCTATTCTCTCCCTCTACCCTTTCCAGCCTCTAATAACCACTATCCTACTCAACTTCTATGAGCTCATTTTTTTAGCTCCCACATATGAGTGAGAACATGTGGTATTTATCTCTCTGTGCCTGAGTTACTTTGCTTAACATAATGTTCTCTAGGCCCATCCATGTCACTGCAAATGATGGTATTTCATTACCTTTTATAGTTGAATAGTATTCCATTGTGTATGTGTACCATTTTTCTTCATTAATTCATCTGTTGATTGACATTGAGGTTAATTCCCTACCATGTAATAGTAAATTAGCTAATTCCCTACCAATTTACTATTACAATAAATTGGTGGTTGCTGAAATCTCTTCAATATACTGATTTTCTTTCTTTTAGGTATGTATCCACTAGTGAAATAACTGGATCATATGTAGTTCTATTTTTACTCTTTTGAGAAGTCTCCATGCTGTTATCTAAAACGGCTGTAATAATTGACATTCCCACCAACAATATATAAGAGTTTCATTTTCTCTGCATCCTCTCAAGCATTTGCTATCTTTTCACTTTTCGGTAATAGCCATTCTAACTAGGGTGAGATGATATCCATTGTGGTTTCAATCTGCATGTCCCTAATTGTTAGTGATGTTGAGCATTTCTTCATGTACCTATTAGCCATTTGCATGTCTTCTTTCAAGAAATGTTTCTTCAGATCCTGTGCCTATTTTTAATTTGATTGTTTTATGACTGTTGAGTTGTTCTAGTTCCTCGTACATATATCTGGATATTATTCCTTTGTTGGATGATTAGTGTGTAAATATTTGCTCCAATTCTAAAGGTTGTCTCTTCACTGTTGATTTTTTTCTTTTACTGTGTAAAAGCTTTTTGCTTTGACATCATCCCATTTTTCTATTTTTTTGCTCACTGTGCTGTTGAAGTCTTACCGATAAAACTTGTACCTAGATCACTGTCATGAAGTATTTCCCCCTATGTTTCCTTTTAGTAGTTCTATAGTTTTAGGACTTACATGTAAGTGTTCAATCCATTTTCAGGTGATTTTTGTACATGGTGAGAGATAGGAGTCTAGTTTCATTCCTCTGTCTATTAATATCCAGTTTTCCAAGCACCAAGTATTGAAGAACTGTCCTTTCATCAATGTATGTTCTGGTCACTTTTGTCAAAAACTAGTTGGCTACAAATATGGAATTTATTTTTGGTTCTCCATTCTGTTCCATTGGTCTATGTGTTGGCTTTTATACCAAGACCATGTGGTTTGGGATACTATAGCTCTATAGTATATTTTAGTCAGGTAGTGTGATGCATTCAGCTTTGTTCTTTTTGCTGAGTACTGCTTTGGCTTTTCAAGGTATTTTGTGGTTCCACATCATTTTTTGGATTCTTTTTCTGTGTTTTTCTATTTCCATGAAGAATGTTATTGATATTTTGATAGAGATTTCATTTAATCTATAGTTCGCTCTGGGTAGTATGATCATTTAAACAATATTAATTCTTCTAACCCATGAGCATGAGATGCCTTTCAAATTTGTGTGTCCTCTTTCATTTCTTTCATCAGTATGTGGTAGATTTTATTGCAGAGATATTTTACCTCCTTAGTTAAATCATTTAAACGTATTCTATTTTTGTAATTATTGTAAATGAAATTCCTTTCTTGATTTTTTTTGCAGCTAGTTCATTACTGGTGTATAGAATGTTTACTTATTTTGTATGTTAATTTTTCGTCCTGCAGCTTTACTGAATTTGCTTTTCCATTCTGAGAAATTTTTGGTAGAGTCTTTAGACTTTTCTACGTATAAGATAATGTTACATATGGGTTTGTCATATATGGCCTTTATTGTTTTAAGGCATGTTCCTTCTCTACTTGATCTGATGAGTGTTTTAATCATGAAGAAATGCTGAATTTTATCAAATGCTTTTTCCATATTCACTGAGATATATATTTTTTTCTTCATTTTGCTGATGTAGTGTATCACATTTCTTGATTTGTGTATTGAACCATCTGTACAACCCTGAGATAAATCACACTTAATTATAGCGTATTATCTTTTTGATGTGCTATTAGATTCTGTTTGCTAGTATTTTTTTTTTTTTCTTTTGGAAATTTTTTTCATCTAAGTTCACCAGTGACATTGGCCTGGTAGTTTTCTTTAATTTTTGTGCCTTTTGTCTGGTTTTGGTATAAGGGTAATGCTAGTGTCATAGAATGAATTACAAAGAATTACGTCCTCTTAAATTTTCTGGAAGAATTCAAAACTAATTCTTGTTCTTTTAAAGTGTTGTAGAATTCAGCAGCTAAACCACCTGGCCCTGGAATTTCCTTTCCGGGAGACATTTAATTATGATTTAATCTTGTTACTTGTTACGCATCTGTTCAGGTTTCTTTTTTTTTTTTTTTTTCTGCTTCAATCTTGGTAGGTTATATGTGTCCAGGAATTTATCGATTTCCTCTTGGTTTTCTAATTTGTTGGCATATAGTTGTTTGAAATAGTCTTTAATTACCCTTTTTATTTCTATGCTATCAGTTGTAAAGTTTCCATTTCTGGATTTTTTTTATTACTTGAGACTTTTATAATTTTTTTTAGCTTAGTTAATGGTTTGTTTTATTTATCTTTTCAAAAAAAAAACTTGTTATTCTTTTAAATTGTTATTTTTGTTTCTGTTTTATTTACTTTTGTTCTGATCTTTATTTATTTATTTTTACTAATTTTAGATTTGATTTCTATGTGCTTTTCCAGTTCCTTATGGTGCATCATTAAGTTCTTTATTTGAAATATTTCTACTTTTTTTGATGTAGGCATTTGCTGCTGTAAACTTTCCTCTTAGAATTGCTTTTGCCATATCCAATAGGTTTTATTTGCTTATTTATTTATTTTTGTTTTTCTTTCTTTTAAAAAAATGGGATACATGTGCAGAACATGAAGGTTTGTTACATAGGTATACATGTGCCATGGTGGTTTGCTGCACCTATTGACCTATCCTCTAAGTTCCGTCCCCTTGCCCCCCACCCCCTAACAGGCCCTGATGTGTGCTGTCCCCTCTCTGTTTCCATGTGTTCTCATTGTTCAGATTCCACTTATGAGTGAGAACATGTAGTGTTTGGTTTTCTGTTCCTATGTTAGTTTGCTGAGGATGATGGCTTCCAGTCTCATCCTGCAAAAGACATGATCTCATTCATTTTTATGGCTGCATAGTATTCCATGGTGTATATGTACCACATTTTCTTTATCCAGTCTATCATAGATGGGAATTTATGTTGGTTCCATGTCTGTGCTATTGTAAGTGGCACTACAATAAACATACATGTACATGTCTCTTTGTAGCAGAATTATTTATATTCCTTTGGGTATATACCCAGTAATGGGATTGCTGGGTCAAATGGTATTTCTGGTTCTAGATCCTTGAGGAATTGCCATACTGTCTTCCTCACTGGTTGAATTAATTTATATTTCCAACAACAGCAAAGTGTTCCTCTTTCTTCACAGCCTTGCCAGCATCTATTGTTTTTTGACTTTTTAATAATTGCCATTCTGACTAGCATGAGATGGTATCTCATCGTGGTTTTGGTTTGTATTTCTCTAATGATCAGTGATGATGAAGCTTTTATTCATATGTTTGTTGGTCACGTAAATGTCTTCTTTTGAGAAGTGTCTGTTCATATCATTTGCCTGCTTTTGGATACAGTTGTTTTTTTCTTATAAATTTGTTTAAGTTCCTTATAAATTCTGGATATTAGACCTTTGTCGGATAGGTAGGTTGCAAAAATTTTCTCCCATTCTGTAGGTTTCTTGTTCACTCTGATGATAGTTTCTTTTGCTGTGCAGAAGCTCTTTAGTTTAATTAGATCCCATTTGTCAGTTTTTGCTTCTGTTGCAGTTGCTTTTGGCATTATCATCATGAAGTCTTTGCCCATGCCTATGTCCTGAATGGTTTTGCCTAGGTTTTTTTCTAGGGCTTTTATGGTTTAGGGTTTCACATTTAAGTCTTTACTCCATCTTGAGTTAATTTTTGTATAAAGTATAAGGAAGAGGTCCAGTTTCAGTTTGCTGTGTATGGCTGGCCAGTTTTCCCAACACCATTTATTAAATAGGGAATCATTTCTCCATTGCTTGTTTTGTCAGGTTTGTTGAAAATCAGATGGTTGCAGATGTGTGGTGTTATTTCTGAGGTCTCTGTCCTGTTCCATTGGTCTATAAGTCTGTTTTAGTACCTGTACCATTCTGTTTTAGTTACTGTAGCCTTGTAGTTTGAAGTCAGGTAGCATGATGCCTCCAGCTTTGTTCTTTTTTGCTGAAGATTGTCTTAGATATATGGGTTCTTTTTTACTTTCATATGAAATCTAACACAGTTTTCTCTAATTCTGTGAAGAATGTCAATGGAAATAGCATTGAATCTATAAATGACTTTGGGCTATATGGTCATTTTCATAACATTAATTATTCCTATGCATGAGGATGGAATATTTTTCCATTTGTTTGTGTCCTCTCTTATTTCCTTTAACAGTGGATTATACTTCTCCTTGAAGAGGTCGTTCACATCCCTTGTTAGCTGTATTCCTAGGTATTTTTTTCTCTTTGTAGCAATTGTGAATGGGAGTTCATTCATGATTTGACTCTCTGCTTTTCTATTGTTGGTGTAAAGGAATGTTTTTTATTTTTGCACATTGGTTTTGTAACCTGAGACTTTGCTGAAGTTGCTTATCAGCTTAAGGAATTTTGGGGCTGAGATAATGGGGTTTTCTAAATACAGAATCATGTTGTCTGCAGAGACAATTTGACTTCCTCTGTTCCTAACTGAACACAGTTTGTTTCTTTTTCTTGCCTGATTGCCCTGTCCAGGACTTCCAATATTATGTAGAGTAGGAGTGGTGGCAGAGGGCATCTTTGTCTTGTGCCGGTTTTCAAAGGGAATGCTTCCAGCTTTTGCCCATCCAGTATGATATTGGCTGTGGGTTTGTCATAAATAGCTCTTATTATATTGAGATATGTTCCATCAGTACCTAGTGATTTGAGAGTTTTTAACATGAAGGGATGTTGAATTTTATCAAAGGCCTTTTCTGCATCTCTTGAGATAATCATGTGGTTTTTGTCTTTAGTTCTGTTTATGTGATAGATTATGTTTATTTATTTGTATATGTTGAACCAGCTGTGCATCCCAGGGATAAAGCCAACTTGATCATGGTGGATAAGATTTTGATGTGCTGCTGGATTTGGTTTGCCAGCATTTTATTGAGGATTTTTTCATCAATGTTAATCAGGGATATTGGCCTGAATTTTTCTTGTTTTTGTTGTGTCTCATCTCAGTTTTGTTATCAGGATGATGCTGGCTTCATCAAACGAGTTAGGGAGGAGTCCCTCTTTTTCCATTGTTTCAAATACTTTCAGAAGGAATGGTACCAGCTCCATTTTGTACCGGTAAAATTCGGCTGTGAATCCATCTGGTCCTGGGCTTTTTTTTTTTGGTTGGCAAACTATTAATTACTGCCTCAATTTCAGAACTTATTACTGGTCTATTCAGGGATTCAACTCCCTCCTGTTTTAGTCTTAGTAGGGTGTATGTGTCCAGGAATTTATCCATTTCTTCTATATTTTCTAGTTTATTTGTGTAGAGGTGTTTATAGTATTATCTGATGGTAGTTTGTATTTCTGTAGGGTCAATGGTGATATCTCCTTTATCATTTTATTTTATATTATTATTATTATTTTTTGAGACGGAGTCTCGCTCTGTCGCCCAGGCTGGAGTGCAGTGGCGCGGTCTCGGCTCACTGCAAGCTCCGCCTCCCGGGTTCCCGCCATTCTCCTGCCTCAGCCTCCCGAGTAGCTGGGACTACAGGCACCCGCCACCACGCCTGGCTAATTTTTTGTATTTTTAAGTATAGACGGCGTTTCACCGTGTTAACCAGGATGGTCTCGATCTCCTGACCTTGTGATCCACCTACCTCAGCCTCCCAAAGTGAGCCACCACACCTGGCCATCTTTATCTCTCTTTCCCCTTATTTGAGTAGTTTAACTGTTGTCTTTTCTGTTTGTATTTTTCCCCTAAAATAATAGTTCTTGAGTTTAATCATTAGTGCTGTATTTCTCTTCATTATTATTTTTTCTTTTATCTTTGTTTCCCATGTTTCTTGAGGCTCACTTTAATAATACTTCTGCTAATTGATTGATTTTACTTAATTAAATTCAGTAAAATTTTATTTGGGTTCCAATTTTTTGGCCCAATTCTTTATCATATATAGCTTTTTTACTTTAATTAACTTATAAATTATTTTGACTCAAACATTTAGCTTTATTTTGCCATGAAGCAACTAAAGTAGAGTACAAGTTTGTTGCAGATTTTCTTTTATTTCTGTAATTTTGCAACATCATTAAAAAAGGAAACCTGTAAAATTTCTCCTTTGATGACTTTTGGAAATAATTTTTATCTGTGTGTGTGTATTTGAATGCATGTGTGTATGTGTGTGTTATTTAACTCCTAACCAATGATTATTGTTTCAGACTATTTCATAGGCCCTTAAAAATGATATATGTCTTCTGTATTGTTTATGGTTATAATTATTTAATAAGTCTACAGCAATCATCATATTCCATTTTCTCGTATCATTCACTTTTGCCCACTCGATTGCTCAAGGCTTAAATGAGTTCTAAAACAGCTGTTCCAGTGCATTTTTGATGCATTGTAAGATATTTTTAAAAATATATTTATACCATTTTTATGTTGCATTAAGGTCCATGAATGTTAGCTTATCTTTTTGGATAACTTCATTTATTTAATAATGTTTTTTCTGATTTCTACATTTTAATGCAATCGTTGTGATATGTGGTTATACTGATGTTATTGTTGATTAGACTGAATCATTTCACTCTCAAGATATTTTGTACAATTGGTTTTAGTTTTGCTCTTTATACTCATTAGAAAATACACAGTAAAGAGAATGCTTTCTGGGTTTTCTTTGTGATTGATTTGTTTTTGTTGTTTCTTTGTAACTGCACATGATAATTTTATTTTTAGCAAAGAGGTTTTAAACTGGTTTATTTTTATATTCCAAATTAATCCTTTGTTAACTTTCATAAGTTTTCCTGTTATATTGTTGTGGTGATGGTTGCTGTTTTCTTGATTTACTATGCATGCTCTATAAACTGCTTATCCTCTTTTTCCTCCAGCATTGATTTTAGCAAAAGTATATATCACATTAATTATTAGCTTTCTTTTTTTTTTTTTTTTTTTTTTTTTTTTGAGGCGGAGTCTCGCTCTGTCGCCCAGGCTGGAGTGCAGTGGCCAGCTCACTGCAAGCTCCGCCTCCTGGGTTTACGCCATTCTCCTGCCTCAGCCTCCCGAGTAGCTGAGACTACAGGCGCCCGCCACCTCGCCCGGCTAGTTTTTTGTATTTTTAGTAGAGACGGGGTTTCACCGTGTTAGCCAGGATGGTCTTGATCTCCTGACCTCGTGATCCGCCCGTCTCGGCCTCCCAAAGTGCTGGGATTACAGGCTTGAGCCACCGCGCCCGGCCTAATTATTAGCTGTCTACACTTGGGATAGGTAATATTATCCATACTTCAAAATACTTTTAGTAAGAAGCAAATGTTTAAAAGCATTGTTTGTCACTAGCCAGTTAAAAGTGGTAAAAACTAGGACTTTAACATAAGTCTGATTTTAAGGCCCATATTATACACACCTCACAGAAATGAAAAAAAAAATCCACTTGTACATTTTCCCAAGGCTACTAGTTAATGTACTGAGCCATAAAACAATATTTGATACTGCAAGAGAACATGGGCTGAGATGAAATGGGATGAGCTCATTTCAATAAAGTATATCTGCATATTTCAGGGTCTGTGTCTGTTAATTGGCATAGTATTTTAGAAGACATGGTCAGTAATTTTCATTTGATGTAAGTGGCCATTTGGCAACATGGTGGTGCTGTAAGAAGCTGAGTAATGGGATCAAAAGGACACTTGCCTTAGCTGACTATTACTTCTTATTTAATATACATTAAATAGACTATTAGTCAGGAAACCTTGTAAAGAAGCTATGGCATCATTTATAGTTATTGAAAATAATTTAACTAAATTCTGGTAGAATGATTAGAAGAAAGTGTTACACAGAAGAAAATGTACAAACAAAGGGTTAGAAGAATGTGGTGATGTCCTCAATGAGATTAGAAGTCACCTGAAAATGACAGAGAACCTAGTCTCTGTGACTGCTAAGGTCAACTTAATACACGACCAGAGTTTGGTTGAGAGCAAAATAGTATTATTTTTGCATATGTTTAGTTTGCATACAGATGAAAACAATTAGGACCAAAGTATAAGAATTATGACTATAAACATGTCTTCATCTGAAAGTCACACACAGATAAATATCCTATTATAGGTTGCAGAAATACCTTCCTATACTACCTTAGTTACCTCAACCACAGTCATTGGAAGCAACACATATGGAAGGTGAGATGCCCATCAGAGGAATATTTTGGTGGCATTTATAAATCATTATAAATTTTTATAAATTATTTCTATAACGATGAACACATTAATAAATCTAGTACTTAAATGTGTAGGAATATTTTGAATATTTTGGAGCTTGGCTATCCTTTGAATTTCTGAGAATATCAATTAACTGGGCCATCAGATTTTTTCAAATATGATGTAATATTGTATTAAAATAACATATTTCTGAAGAGAAAAACAGATCAATTTGTAACTCGAAATAAATCAAACTAGAAGTTGACTCATGTAAAGAACATAATCATGATGGATAATCTAAGACAAAAATGTTTGTGTTGTGTTTCAGGTGTGTTGATAGATTTCATCCTATGAGAATAGATTTTTTTACTGTTATGTCATTTACATTATAATCAGATAAACAGGCCATTGACAGGTAGACAAATAAGTGAACAAAATGATTTCAGGAAGAAATAACTTATCTGAAAATACAAAATACAGGGATATGATATAAGATTACCAGAATGTCAAAGAGATTATCTGACTCATTAATGTGATGGTACATTTAATTAATATTAAGTACAAAAAAATCAAATTTTAGATCCAAAAAGGAAGGTAACTTCTAGTGAATTCTATTGTATGTTTATCATATTCCAACTCATAATGTGAAAAATAGGAGAGAATGATGCCAACATTTAGAGTAAAGCACAGAGAAATGATGAATTGATTAAGATCACCAATTTCATCACCAAATATTAGCCCTTATAATCCTTGTAATTCATTGGTTCCACTCCTTGAGCTCTCTGAGAATATATACAGACTGTCAAATGCAGGCAGGCCAATAATTAGTGCATGATATTAAGGATTTCAAATGATAAAGTCTATACATGAAACTGCTTAAATAAGACGGTATGTGACTAATGAGATTCCTCCATTTTGTGCTTGAACAAGTTTCTTAGTGTCAACAAACACACACACAAACGCTCAGCTAAATTTAAATTTCTGATAAACAGTTAATTTCATAATATAATTACATTCTAAATATTGCATGAAATAAATGTATACTAAAAATAATTTGTTGTTTTTCTGAAATTTAAATTTGACTAGTCATCTTGTACTTTACCTAGCAAACCTAGGCTGATAAGACATACTTATATATGATAGTAAAAAACTTGGATAAAATATTGAATTTTTTAGCTTAGAATTCACTACCAAGGCTCTGGGAGAATATGAGCCATTGTAGAAAAATAAGATTCTCTAAAAAATATCAAGCTACTGGTGTGTGTCAATGACTTATGTTCACTCTTCAGTAAGGTGTTAAAGGAGACAGTCATCAATGTTACTAAAGAGAGGAGCTTCGCTATATATAGTGTGAGAAAAGAAAGCTTTTCTGCTTCTTGCTAAAAATCCAACAGTGCTAAGGATCTATAATTTGAAACTGCCAAAAGTGACTTGTCTGCCCCAAGGTAAAGTTGTAGCAAGCCAAAAAATGAAGGTCAGAAATGTCACAATTTAGCTTGGCATCTAAGGGGAAATTAAAACAAAACAAAAATCAGCAAGGGATCTTTTTATGTATTGCTTGCTAAAATACATCAATGGATGCTGTGTTTGACAGAGATAATAGTATCCTTACACATAGACATAACGTAAAAGATGGCAGATAGGGGATAGGGTGATTTGTTTTGTCCATTATTTCTCATTAATTAGAGTCAAATATCAAGTAATGAAGTCACAAATTGAGACCTACAAATCTATGGATAAAATACAGAAAAGTCAAGTGTGGGGTCCACATTCAACTTTCATGATTTAATAGATTTCTGCTGCTGGATGTTAATAAAAGCCTATCCTCCCCCATTAAAGCTTTGGGCAGCAGTCTAAAGTTTTAAGAAAGAACTCTGGCATCAAGCTGCATGGAGAATGTATGAGTCTTCCTTCTAGGAGACTCACATCAACAGTGAATGGGCAGACTACAGATCAGCAGCCTTGAAAACATGTCAGTGATCAAGTTACTTTAGTATTCCTGCTTTATCAGAGGTGATGTAAGCCCTGTACAAGTGATCACTGTGTATATTTTCAATTTACAGCCTTTTCTAAATGAAAATTGTGGCCAGGAACTGTGGCTTATGACCACAATTCCAGCACTTTGGGAGGCCAAGGTAGGAGGATGGCTTAAATCCAGAAGTTTGAAACCAACCTGGGCAGCAAAACAAGACTCCATTTCTACAAAAACAAACAAACAAATAAATAATTGAAATTAAAAAAATTTTTTAATGGAAACTTAAAAAAAAGAGAATTTTACTGTGGTTGCCTTGTTTTTCCATTCACTGTTACATTTTCTGTGTGGAGTCATGTTTAAATTATCAGATAGTTCAAAGGTTGCAAGTTTTAAAAAGAAACATCTAGATATTTTAGGTTTATATGTACCTCATGTTCATATTCTGCAATATGATAGTACCTCTCGATAAAGGCATAATGGCTACCTCTTCATTCATATAATTGGTGTATGAGAGTGTTGCATTGTATTAAAATGATTGAATGTGTATATTTCAGTGAAGATAGCGATCTATATACTTTGAGCATGTGAGGCATTGGATCTTGAGTTAAAGACTAGAGGATTTATTGTTTATCTGAGTTCATTATCTGATTTCTTTATGTGATTATAGTAACCAAGGAGGAGCACCCTTTTCACCAGGGATTGGGTTATAAACAGCCACTTGACTACTTGATTCACATCAGAATCACCAAACTTCAAAAAATTATCACTTTTTTTATTTTTTTATTTTTCAGACAGGATCTCACTCTGTCACCCAGGCTGGAGTGCAGTGGTAAGATGATGACTCACTACAGCCTCGGCCTCCTGGGTTCAGGTGATCTTCCTATCTCAGCCCCCTGACTAGCTAGGACAACAGGCGTGCACCACAACGCCAGGATAATTTTTGCTTTTGTTGATATAGGCTTCCCTCATGTTGCCCAGGCTGGTCTCAAGCTCCTGGGCTCAAATGATCCTCCTGTCTCGGCCTCTCAAAGTGCTGGGAGTACAGACATGAGCCATGGTGTCTGGCTAAGATAAAAGCTTATGACTCCAGAGTGTATAGGTTTCATATTCACTGGCAGAAGGAGATATAAGAGAGAAAAAAGGATTCAGGAAGAAGAGGGGAAAGAAACAAAAATAAAGTACCCTGAAGGAAGATAACCCTATATACTATTGTTTTCAATGTGGATGTTGTAAAACATTTGTGAGTTGTAAAACTAATTTACTGGTTGATGGTCAATAACTTATTTTTTAAAGAAACAGAATAAAATAGAATTAAATAAGATGGAAAATAGAAGTATTAAAATCATCAATGTGCATCATATAGAGTAAAAAGTATTGTTTTATTACACTTTTATTTATTTGAACAGTATATGTGTACATGTGTGATTTTCTAGGATTGTGATGTAAAATATATTTCTAACTTTAAGTAGTTGTTCGAAGATGTTTGAAATGCAGTGATGAACATATTCTAGTTCCAGGAGGTTATCATTTTGATGTATAAGCTACCCCAAGATTCTCTCTACTATCTGCATTTCTTATTTTTATCTTGCTTAGATTAATAAGTACTTTATATACAATAAGTCATTTAATCCTCTCAACATTCCCATGAAGGTGTTACTATTATTATCCCAATTAATGCAGTAATATAATTGAAATGTACAGAATTTATGTAATTTGCCAAAGCTCACTCAGTTGGCAAATGACAGGGTTAAGGTTTACACTGGCACCCTGGAAAACTATCTATTGAGTGGAAGCAATGAAATATGAAATGAAATCTGTATTTTGTAAAAATGTATTATAAAATGTTCCCTGGAAAAAAGACAATGCTCCTGAAACTGGAACAGATACTGTCATATTACCAGTGGTGCGTTAGAATGGAGGTCACACCTTTCTGTTGCTGAGAACTTTAGGTCCATCCTGGACCAGTTCCAGGTCTTACGAGAATGTGGTACACTATGATAACTGCTTAGAAATTGCTGAGAAATCCTTGAATCTTGAAATGCCCACATAAATCTTTAAAACGCTCATTATTTACAATAACATTAGTAACCCTTTTTCTTGAAAACTAATAGTATAATATAATTCATTGTTAAAACTTTTTGTTTCAAAAATAGGATTTAGAATATCTATCCAGAGACCAAAACAATATCTTTGGTAATTAAGAAAAATGCAATTTATATTTTAAAATAAAATATTGAATTTAAAGTGATATTATCTTTACGTGATAATATTTAATTAGCTCATAAATACTTAAGATTATTTATTTATTTATTGAGATGGAGTTTTGCTCTTGTTTCCCAGGCTGGAGTGCAATGGTGTGATTTTGGCTCACTGCAACCTCTGCCTCCTGGGTTCAAGCGATTCTCCTGCTTCAGCCTCCCAAGTGACTGGGATTACAGGTGCCCGCCACCATGCCCGGCTAATTTTTTTTTTTTTTTTTTTTTTTTGTATTTTTAGTAGAGACGAGGTTTCACCAGGTTGGCCAGGCTGGTCTCCAACTCCTGAACTCAGGTGATCCACCTGCCTTGGCCTCCCAAAGTGCTGGGATTACAGGCGTGAGCCACTGCACCCGGTCAATACTTAAGATTTTTAATAATAAAGTCTGGGAATGAACCAGGCTCCCAAATGAAGATGCAGAAAACATAACTAAATATTATCCAATTTCATATATATATATATATAGCGCTATTATCTAATTGTTTATATACATAAAGCTAAGTATTATCTATATATATATTTACAGCAATTTATAAATAATGTAGCCACTGTACATAGCTTTAGAAAAATAGAGAATAAAGATGCTCATAGTCATCCTTATACCTATCTGTACAAGATACCTTCTTTATGCTAGGCATTTTATGTACTTCATTTCAAAACAATAATGAGACCTGCTAAACTGAGGGTCAGTGAGATTAACAAAATGGCCCAAGAACTTGCAGTGCATTGGCTGAAGAATAAACACGAAATTCCAAATTTGTCTGAGGCCAAAATACGTACTTTTTCAACTACAATGATCTTGCATTTTTAATACAAGCTGGACACCTGTACAAAAAGGAGGAAGGTAGAAAACATTATTTATTTTCAGAAAAAAGTAAAAACAGACCTAAGTTCAGTAGAAAAACGTGTTTCTGTGCCTAAATGTAGCTTGTGACAGAGACTAGTCATTAAACGAACTCATTTTCACCCAGGACATCTTGTTGTATGCGTTGAGAGAGAACTCAGTTGGATGGAGTCAGGGTAGTGTAGGGTATGTAACCATGTTAATTGTTTCAGATTGTGGGCCTTTTTAACTTAAAACTGATTTCCTTTCTGTACTAATATGGAAAGACATGATAAAGCAACTACAAAGAATTTAGTACTAACGTTTCTGAAGTCATTCACATGTCTAAGTTGTCTTATTCAGATATTACAGCCAAAAGTGCTGTAAAATCTTTGTGAAGAGATGTATTTTACCAAATTTAAAACACTTTTTACTAGCTTGGCATTTTATGAGCATGGTTGAAGACGCAAACTTTGCAGAGAAGAAGTTAACATTTTTCCTCAGATGTACATATATATTATCAAGATCATTATATTAAAGTCAAGAGATAAATGTCCCTACATTAATAGATAAATAATTTAACGACTAAACAAAAAGGCAGCCCCACCAAGATGTCTTTATCCCTTCTTTGCAACACTTTTATCTCTGTTACTGTGCTCTTGATTTTTATTCCCATTAGGTATACTACCCTTAATTCTCCTCTTTAAATGTCCTAGATGCTCTCAGCAACATCAAATTCTTATGATTCCCATAGTGCCTTCACAGTTTTAAGTATATTTTACTGCTCTGTGACTTGCAGGGCATAATATAAAGCTAAAATGTAACTTTTAAATCTTTTTTAGTTCAGTAAATTTATGTCTATGAGAAGTGAAAGAACTGCAGGAGGGATAATTCTCCAATGAATTAATATTTTCGAACCACCTTACCACGTTGCCACATTTTCTCAGCTGTAGGGCTCAGCTGAGCAGGAAAGGCCAAGAGAAATGTAAGGGGGCAATGGTGGTTCCAGTGATAGTGAAAACACTGGCATAGCTGTTTGTAACCATGCTCACTGTCACTGTAATGGTATTGCAAGGTCTACTCAATAATATTTAAACATAGTCATGCAAATGTATTTCTAAAATTATGATTTTGAATTAACATACCATATTCTGAAAACCATAGTACAATTCGACATTCCTATATTCTGAAAACCATAGTACAATTCTACATCCCTATATTCTGAAAACCATAGTACAATTCTACATTCCTATATTCTGAAAACCATAGTACAATTCTACATTTCTATATTCTGAAAACCATAGTACAATTCTACATTCCTGTCCAAATTTTCAAACATAGCTCAAGGTCAATGATATGTGCCAATCAGAAATCCTTCTCCTCCCACATTGGCTAATGAGTCATTTTAAAATCAGTGTAAACACATCAATTCTCTGCTAGAAAATAAAGTGGGTTAGACCACACATGTGAAGATACTAAATGTAAGGCTTTAGATAGGATACTCTGACAATATTTGTATTTACTGTTCAAGCCTATATGAGTAGTTACATATCTTTTCACACACTACTGAAAAGCTAGATGAATTCTAATTATGTGAATTTAAACTGACTGTTGTGAGTAAGACTCTGTCTTCTAGCATTAAATCTGAGAAGGAAAAACTAGCGGAAAGCAAGTGGCTAATGGGAAAGTAATTGACTTTGTATGGCTACCCATTTCTTATTACACAAATACTAGATTATAAACAAAAGGGGTATTGTTTAAGAAAAATTCATACTGTGTTTTTCTTTGCTCTCACACCACAGCAATCATCAACACACCAAAGGACTTCTGTGGCCAAACTGGTGTGTGGTGGGGGTTGATTTCTGCATCAGACACAATAGGGTATCCTCCAATTCAATTCTGACTCTATCCACGTAGAGGTAAGTGTCAGATTCCACAGGTGGGGAGCTCAGTTTTCAGAACTGCCCTCCCTCCAGACACTAGTCATGAGGGAAGAGAGAGACCCTCTCATATTTTTTTTATATTGTTTTATACTCAGAAAAGGAAAGAGAAGGGAAACTAAAGGCAGGTAGCCCGGTGCCCAGGAACCAGACCCGAAACCAGACCTGGGCCTGCCTGACGTAAGGCTGGTAGTTAAAATTTGACCCCTGACCTAGCAACTGTTGTTATCTATAGATTCCAGACATTGTACGGAAGGACATTGTGAAACCTCCCGTTCTGTTCTGTTTCACTCTGACCACCGGGGCTCACAGCCCCTGTCAGGTACCCCCGGCTTGCTCAATCGATCTCGACCCTCTCACATGGACCGCCTTAGAGTTGTGAGCCCTTAAAAGGCACAGAAGTACAGTACCTGCGAGCTCGGATTTTAAGACACTAGCCTGCCGATGCTCCCAGCTGATTAAAGCCACTCCCTTCACTATCTCGGTGTCTGAGGAATTTTGTCCGCGGCTGCTCTTGCTACATTTCTTGGTTCCTGACTGAAAATTCTGAACAAGCAGCTTCAAGATGTGTTTTCCACAACCACCTCTTTTGGTTCAAGTAATTTTCTACAACAGTTCACAGTACTCAGGGAAACACTTAAATGTGCCAGTTGATTAGAAAGGATATTACAAAGGATACGGATGAAGGACTGCCTAGGATCAGGTATGTGAGAAGGGGCACAGAGCTTCCGTGCCCTCTCTGAATGTGTTGCCTTCTGGGAATCGCCACTTGTTCAGGTGTCTGTAAACTCTCTGAATCCTGTCCTCATGGGCCTTTTACGGAAACTTCATTGGATAGGCATGATTGACAACTGTGCGGAAATGTGATTGGACAAAAGGAGTATAATCCTAACCCAGCAACGTTTGTCTGTTCAGATTCTTCTTGGCCTTGCATGCAGTATTGCTTCCTTCAGTGTGTGAGGCAGGACCCCCTCTGGAATGAAGGGCTTAGGACCCACAGTCAGATTAGAGTCCTGTCTTAGGCAAGTGAAAGGAAGGCAGGAGAAGGTTGAAGAGAGAGATTCTGTTTTCTGAGACCCAAAGTCCCCCAACATTATGAAAAGGGACATGGGAGTTATGAGGCAAAAACTGGATGTGTGTATATATATACAAATATATATACAAATATACATATACGTATACACATATATATCTGTGTACACATGCACATACATATATACATATACATGTATGTATACACACATGTACACATATATATGTATACACACATGTACACATATATATGTATACACATATGTACACATATATATATATACACATATGTATCTGTGTACACCTGTATCTGTATACACATACATATATGTATATGGATGTATACATGTGCATACATACATACATATATGTATACATGTGCATACATACATATACATATATGTGTGTATGTGTACATATATACATACACACATACATATACGTATATGTAGTCATATACACATACATATACATATATACATATACATATATATGACTAACACCAGTATATTGCAGAATAAGAGCAAGAAAATTTAACCTAATAATTTACTGATTAAATGCATACATCTGGAAAGTTATTCAGCACAGGATAGAGAATATTTTCTCAGAAAATGTGTGCCTTGTGATTAAATATAAGATAATAGCAGGCCGGGCGCGGTAGCTCAAGCCTGTAATCCCAGCACTTTGGGAGGCCGAGACGGGCGGATCACGAGGTCAGGAGATCGAGACCATCCTGGCTAACCCGGTGAAACCCCGTCTCTACTAAAAAATACAAAAAACTAGCCGGGCGACGTGGCGGGCGCCTGTAGTCCCAGCTACTCGGGAGGCTGAGGCAGGAGAATGGCGGCGTAAACCCAGGAGGCGGAGCTTGCAGTGAGCTGAGATCCGGCCACTGCACTCCAACCTGGGCGGCAGAGCGAGACTCCGTCTCAAAAAAAAAAAAAAAAAAAAGATAATAGCACAGACATATGGATATATATATACACACACGTTCCAGAGATGGCAAGAAAGTGAGAAAAAATTTCTGAAAAATAAGAGAATAAATACAATAATAGAGAAAATAACACTACCAAACCAAGCAGGTAGGGTATATGCAGTCCTTTATGACTTAGAACTGTGGACACAGGAGACAAGCATGTGGCCCTTTTTACTAGAAATAACACTATCCATTTGACAGGGATAGATACTGAGAAGAAAATCTGCCTCACCAAATTTCTAGTTTCATGACTGTCCTCCAACAGGTTTGGGAATAGAATTTACACCACACCTGCTTCCAGAAAAACCCAAGTAAATAATTTAGTTTAAATACACCTAAGTTACGTTGTTGCTTTATTTCCCTGGGAAAAACAAAAGCAAAACTTAATTAAAGCAAATCTCAAAAAAATTCCCTCAAAACTGTTCCCAAATGGTGGACTCCATAATCAGGATAAGAAAGATAATAGAAATATTAAACAAAAACCCTGAGACAGTAAATATTAAACTTATCAGAAATGGAATGTGAAGTAAATCTTTTTCACATATTCAAAGAAAAGTTGTTAACTTTAAAAAATCTCTGGGATTATTAACTTAAAAAAAAAACTCCAGACATACTTATAAATACTAAGCCAAATAAGACAGGTATAAATTAATTGGTATGAGACATACTAAACAAATTCGACATTAATTTTTAATAAATCACTGCATAATAGTAAAATATTTGATTCAGCAAGAAGATATAACCATCTCATGGTAAATTGCCTGGTAACATAGCTTGAAAGTAGATGGAACAAAAATTGACAAAATTCCAAGAAGAAATTAAACAAAATTCAGAATCATATTGAGCAATTTTAGCACACACCTCCTAGAAGATAAATCAGACAAAATAATCTAATAAATCAGAAAAAATAGATAATTGAGGATCTGAACAATACAAGGAAGTTAACCTAATTAGTAGATATGAACAATTCACTCAATACCTAGAGAATGCATATTACTTTCTAGAATTCATGGTAAATTTAAAAAATGACCTTAAAATAATTAGCAAAGTAAACTTCAGAAATTAAAAAATGATATTATATATATCTTTCTCTGACCATAATGTAATTTGGAAATCAACCAAAAACATAACTAAAAGAAACAATTTAGAAAATATAAGCTGCACTGAAGGCAAACACAGGTAAAAGAATCAGTCACAATGGAAATTAGGATTTATTTACATTGAATTGTTTGCCATCACAACATAGGTTAAAACTTTTGAAAACATACCCAACAGGATAATTTTACCTTTAAATGTTTATTTGGGAAGAAAGGAAATCCACGCCCAGGTTCTAACTTATGAGTTTATAAAAGGAATAAGAGAATAACAGCAGTGCATAACACATTTTTAAAAAAACCACACACACACAATCAACAAATGTAAATTCTTGTAATTTCAAACATAATAAAATTGATCAACTTGTGGCAAAATTGATGAATAGATACAATTAGGAATTGGAAAGAAGACAAAATTCAATATGTAGTAAAAATATTAAAAGAAGAAAATAGGATAGAAAATTATACTATCAAATAAAAAATGTTCTTTTAAATAGAAACTTAAATGGAAAAATAAAAATTTCCATGCCTAACTAAAAATAGGTAATATGATTAGTCTCACATTACTAAATCATAAAATTAATACTTAAATAATAACCAAACAGTTATCATCATTCCCAAAGCATTTTAATGTTGAATTCTTTCCAATATTTGTGGAATAAATCATTCTCACCTTAAAACAAGATTAAACAAGAACAACAAATCTCTTCAAATTTATGAATCTTGTATAAATTTGATACAAAAATTGTAGGAGAATGAGAAACTACAAGTTAATACACTCATAGCTATAAATAAAAATTTAACATTAATATTAAAATACTAAATCCAACAGTAGTTTAAAAATATAATCCTCCCCCAAAATTCAAAACTGAATGAACATTTGAAAATCCACTGATGTAAGTCCCGGGATGAGAAGATTAAAGAAAATCAACATGCTTATTTCGATGGATTTAAAAAAATTTTATTAGATTATGTTCAAAAACAGTGCATGATCAAATTGAAAAGAATCTTAAATAGAATGACACAAGTAATTTCCTTAGTTTATAAAAACTTATAATAAGAATTATATTTAATAGTAAATGTTAAGAGCTTTTCCTTTGAAATGAGAAGCAAGTAAAGTATTTTTGCCATATCTCTTCAACTCAACATTCAGTGCATAAATAAACAAGCCAAAATTAAGTTGACATGATTGGAAAAAAAAAAAAAAAAAGAAACAAAATAGTTAGCTTTTGCAAAGTGAAGACAAGTTTATGTACATAGACAACCTGGAAGAATCTACAGTCAGATAATTAGAATTGTAAGGTTGCTGGCTGTATTAGTCAGGATAGCAAGAATACAATATAGTAATTAAGAAATAAACACAACCTCTGGTTTGATTCATGCACACATTTATTCTTGCATATACTGTGTCTGATCTTGGCACGAGAAACTCTCCATAGTGTGTCCTACATGCTGTTATTCAGTGATCCAGGCTGATGCAAGCACATGACGCTGCTAAACTCCACACTAGGCCTCTGCATTTCCCAAGCAGGGTAGGCAATTGCATTAGTCCCTTTGTGCTGCTATAACAGAATACCACAGCCTGAGTAAATTAAAAAAAAGGAAATTTATTTTCTCACCGTTCTGGAGGCTGAAAAATTCAGTATAAAGGTGCAAGCATTAGTGTCTGGTGAGGGCTGGTTCCATCGATGGCATCCTCTCACAGTGACATCCTCCCATGGCGGAAGACACAAGTGCAAAAAGGGGTGAACTCTTGCTGAAACCTCTTTTTTATCAATCCATTCATGAGCACTGAGCACCGTGACTTCATCACTTCCCAAAAGACCCCCACCTCTTAATCTCATCACAATGGAGATTAAGTTTCAACATGAATTTTGTAGAGGTACATTCAACCCATAACAGCAATTATGTTCACACATTAATATAAAAACAAAGATCTGTCTTTATAAAATGTTATACATTTATTTTGCGTTCCATATTCCCAAATCCTAGAGTTAAAATCATTGTGAAGAAGTGTTTGAGCTTCTATTAGTGGCTGCAATATTTACAAACCTCCAGATATTTCAAAGCCACTGTTTTGGTATTGATTAAATGAGAATACAATGTGTTACGAGCACACCTCAATTGCCCTGTCATATAGTATTTTATCCCATTTTTATCTCTCTCTTCCTCATAAAGCTTTTAGAGCAATAAAACAGTAAAATATATGCAGGAATAATTTTTGTGTTACAAAGATACACACAGATGTAATAGAAGGATGTGCAAGATACATTCCTAAGAATGTCAGAAATACAAACATCTATGATGGAGTTCATGATTCCCCAGTATTAATAAAATTGTAATGGAGAAAAAAATACAGACAATGTATAGGTTTAAATAGATAATAATAAATTCTCCTGTTTTGAGAGCCCCTCCAACTAATTAGCGGTTCCAGTACCAAAGTAGCTGGCAACCCTGCCTTAAGAAAATATAAAGAGAGTTGGATGTGAGTGTTTACAGTGTGCCTCTCATAGGACATTATTTTACCTGGTGGGCGACCTAATGCCTAGTTCTTTGACCCATGACCAGGGGGCTTGTCACACGGGAAACTTGCTTATACTGGCAGATGCCCTTGTGGCTCTTGTCTGATCCATGCCCAGTTTATACCTACCTTACCATCACTCTGGTTCCAGGACCTACAGATGTCACTAATTTTTCAGATGGAAGGTACAAATTCAGTACACTACCACTATAAAAGTGCAATGACTTTTACTTACATATCCTGAGCAGGGAGGGCACAAGGAGTCCAGAGGACAATTCTCCATTCCCAGGTCCCAGGAAGCAGGAATGGAGGATCAGGCGGACAGGACAGAACATTTTGGCAATCAGCAGTATGCATGAGGAAATAGGGTGTGGGACACTTTAAGTTCACAGACGAGTGCCTGAATGTCTCTTTAAAGGAAGGGGAACCAGTCAGCTAGGTGGAGAAAAATGCTGCTAAGTTCTTATCTCTAGCCACCGGCTTGAGCCATTTGGATGTGGTATAGAACTGGAAACTATGTCAAGGATGACTGAGCCCTGCTTCTGGTGTTAGAAAGTTACACCTGTGCTCAAAATGGAGGTGAAGCCAACATGAAATTATAAAAACACACCACATCCCTCACCGCCACTGCAGGAAAAAAAAAAAAAAATCCCAGAATGGTATAGATGGACAAATAAGCCAATACTTATTTCAAAAGTTTAAGAGAAGAAAGATTTGATACACATAGGTCATTGGAGCTAAGCCTTGCAGGATGTGCAGCTTTAAACAAAGATAGATAAAAATGAGAGCCAATGAATTCCAGCCATAAGGAAAGAATGGAAATCAACATGGAAATTTACGAAGGCTACATGGATCATACTGACCAGTTCAGTGTGAGTGAGAAATGAGATTCATAAGAGGAAATAGTGGAATAAAGAACTTGGAATGGTGGTGAGAAGACAGGCCAGGGGTGAGGTCATGGAGGTCTTTAGTTATATTCAGTAGAAAATGTGTAATCATACAAATTCTCTGCCAGCATTTTGAGGCAAAAGAAAACAAGGCAGGGGTTAGAATGTTGTCCAAGAAAAGAACAAAAGAAGAATGATTTGTGAGAGATGCAATTTGCAATTTAATTGTCCGAACTTGGTCAGGGATAATATGTGTCTGGGCAAACAGTGCCTGAGAGAATGGGAACACTATTTATCTAAATGGTGTTGTAATACCAGTGAGCGGAATCATATTGCTGATAATTTTTTATATCACACGCTTTACGCAAACTATATTGAAACATTTAAAAAGAGCTTATTTTTAGTTTGAGGAGCAAGTAGACTAGCAACCTATCAACTAAACATGTGCAACTTGAACTCAATAGGTCAAAGTGAGGAAGGAATACAGATTAGTGACCAAACTTATGGACGTGATATCTGAAATCATGGGAGTGTCTGACCATTCCAAAACAAATATGCTGTAGAAAGTTGAAAAATAGAGCTCCCGATTTTATTTAGCTCCACTAAAATTAAAGGAAAATAATTATATACTTTAAATAGCATTTATTAATGACAACGGTATGTAAGGTGCTAAGAATGTATTAAAGACATAGGGCTTAAACGAAAATTTACTCTCATGTAACATAATTAAATAAAACATAGATTAGTAAAAGAAATATAATCTATTATTTTTCAGCCTTGAATTGTGTTGGGTATTTGGGCTGATTTCTCATAAATCATATATCGCTAAATAGCCTTTCAAATGACTTTATCTAAATGTGGTGTATAAAGAGGAAAAACATTTATTGAAACTGACATAGGCAATGCCAAAATATGGATTCATGTATCATTTAAGAACCTATGCTGGTTTTTTTTTGTTGTTTTTTGTTTTTAACTTCATGAAACAAGAGAGGTTAAGAAGTAGGATGGTAAAGGAAATGTCTTTATGATTAAGAAGTCATTAGAAACCTTAGAGGACCCGGTTGTATAGACTGTTACAAGAGGTAGACATAACTCTCAGTGATTAGTGAATTAGCCTGAGGAAGAGAAAGCCAAAAATGACATAATATTCTGAGAAATATAACCGAGGAAATACAGCCAAGAATATGATCTTCAGAGAAGCAGCAGAATCATTGGAAGATGCTTTAAGAATAAGTACAACTAACATGTTTGCAGGCAAAATGAAAATAGGAAGGACATAAATGATTTGGAGAGAATTTCATAATTGATTTAATAAGATCCCTAAGAATGAATAAGGGCATCAAGTCAAGGGTCTAATGCAAGAGACACATCAAATGATGAAAATAATGAGAGAAAAAGTACAAACACTGATTGTATGGATACAACACAGTGATTAGCAAGGAGAAACGCTGGTAAAATTATAACAACAGAAAATGGTGACGCCCTTTAAAAATGTCCTTGAAGTGAGGATTCTCGACTTGCATTACTTCGCTTTTAAAAGTCAAAGACTCTTTTAAAAACATAGGCTGTTTAGGCCGGGTGCGGTGGTTCACGCCTGTAACCCCAGCACTCTGGGAGGCTAAGGCGGGGGGGATCACGAGGTCAGGAAATCGAGACCATCCTGGCTAACACGGCGAAACCCCGTCTCTACTAAAAATACAAAAAATTAGCCGGGCGTGGTGTCGGCGTCTGTAGTCCCAGCTACTTGGGAGGCTGAGGCAAGAGAATGGCGGGAACCCAGGAGGCGGAGCTTGCAGTGAGCCGAGATCCCGCCACTGCACTCCAGCCTGGGCAGCAGAGCGAGACTCTTGTCTCAAATAAATAAATAAATAAATACGAATAAATAAATAAATAAATAAATAAATAAAATAAATAAATAAAAACATGGGCTGTTTGGATATTTATTTTCTCTTAAAGCTGGAATTTAATTGTTATTGTGCTAACACTACATTATGGTCCTTATATCAATTGCACATACACCCAGACACACATCTACAGTGCCTATGTAAAATAAAATTATAAAAATATTAATAATGTAGACAAATGTATAATTGTATGTGTATGTAACTTTGTTAGGTATATGTTTCTTTTGGAAAGAGCGAAAGTTAAGTATTAAAATACAGTGAGAGTTTAATAAACATATGGGGTTTAATTTGTACTCTTTAGCAATACAGCAATAAATCTCTTAGTCATAGTAATAACATATGTTTACTGTTTATGTTTGCTGTTTCAATAACATAACGTCTAAGTTCAGATATGTACATGTAAGATCTTTAACTTATTCTATACTCAATTTCTAGGATTCTCTAGAAATGTGACGTACCTCTCTAGAATTCCTGCTTTATCTTGAAAGCTCTCCGCTTCATTAAAATTTTTCAAATAGACATTCATATATATATTACTATAAGTATGTGTAGACACATATAATTATGTGTATATATGTACTTTATGCATACATATATGTACTTTATTCTGATAAAAACACATATCTATCTTAAATCAACTTTAATTTTACTCAACATTTTAATGGTTGAATACTTTTGATTTTGAATAATTTCCTGATCTTAGCTTCCTTGGGGAAGTGTGTATGCCCTGAATACGGAAGAGATTCAAAGGAAATAGTAGTTTCCATGGGAAAGAATAGACTTCACACCCTGATATAATAAATTAGACCTGGTTTGAGCGCGGCAGATCATTTTGGCTTTCTGAGTTCAGCTTCTCATATGTAAAATAAGGGTATGAACTTTTATCTTGTAACCTAATGCAGCTGACCCTTGAGTAATATGGAGGTTGAGGGGCCAACTCCCATGCAGTAAAACATCTGCGTATAACTTTTGACTCCAAAAACGTAACTACTAATAGCTTACTGTACACTGGAAGCCTTACTGATAGCATAAAATCAATTAACATATATTTTGTAGGTGATATGTATTATATACTATATTCTTACAATGAAGTAAGTGAGAGAAACGAAAATGTTATTAAGAGAATTATAAGGAAGCAAAAATATACTTACACTTACTATTCATGAAGTGGAAGTAGACCATCATAAAGGCCTTCATCTTCATGTCTTCACCTTGAGGAGGCTGAGGAGGAGGAGGAAGGAGAAAGGTTTCTCTTGCTGTCTCAGAGGTGGTAGATGCTGGAAAGGCAGACAAGGTAGAAGGGTAGACATATGTATAAGTAGACTTGTGCAGTTCAAACTCATATTGTTCAAGGACCAACTGTATGTAAAAAATTATCACAGAAATGCAACATTATTAATAAAATATATTGTAATTACATCATTGCATATTGTAATTACATCATTGCATATTGCTATTTTTATTTCTTCATAATTAGGGAGCAAGGTCTTGCTAGATCTTTCAGTATTTTTTTGCCCATGTTAATAACTGATCATACATTAGTAAAATCATATTGATTTTTTCCCAGTCAATAACATTATAATATTAACATACCAAAACTGTAAATGATGTAGCATTTGGATGTATACACTAATCACTTTTATATAAAGATAAAAATAATTTTATTGGCGCGGCGTTGTGACTCACGCCTTTAATCCCAGCGCTTTAGGAGGCCGAGGCAGGTGGGTCACCTGAGGTCAAGAGTTCGAGACCAGTCTGACCAGCATGCTGAAAGCCCGTCTCTACTAAAAATATGAACAAAATTAGTCAGGCGTGATGGCAGGCGCCTGTAATCCCAGCTAGTCAGGAGACTGAGGCAGGAGAATTGCTTGCACCCAGGAGGCAGAGGTTGCTGTGAGCCGAGATCGTGCCATTGCACTCCAGTGTGGGCAAGAAGAGCAAACCTCCATCTCAATAATAATAATAATAATATTGTACAAAGTATGTGGTGTTAAAATATGACTGAAGCTGTCGAATATTAAAATTTGACATTTGCATGCTGGTTATTGCTACATATGAACGTGTGGAGATGCCAAATTTGTGATTTAAAATCTATTTCAAATTACGCAGAGATACATTTCTCCATCTGAGTTTGAAATCACCACAGTGTTGCACAAATATTGGAATGCTGACACCAAGTGCAGCACAAACTTCCTGAGCATCACCTCTTATCTTCAAAATGTGGAGCATAGGCCGGGTGCTGTGGTCCGGGCCTGTAATCCCAACACTTTGGGAGGCTGAAGCAGGCGAATCACGAGGTTAGGAGTTTGAGACCAGCCTAACCCACATGGTGAAACTCCTTCTCTACTAAAAATACAAAGATTAGCCGGGCATGCTGGTGTGTGCCTGTCATCCCAGCTACTTGGGAGGCTGAAGCAGGAGAATTGCTTGAACCTGGGAGGCAGAGGTTGCAGTGAGCCAAGATCACACCACTGTGCCATTGCACTCCAGCCTGCAGGACAGAGCAAGACTCCATCTCGAAAAACAAAACTAAACTAAACTAAAAAAACACGGAGCGTAGTAATTTTCTTTCCACAAAATGAGCTTTAAATGAGATGTTGACCGTGAATAATTTAGAATGCAACCTTATATGTAGTATTTCCTCAATAAATATAAGCTCCTTTAAATTTAAAATGTTACTTCCTTGAGATGCTAAAAACTTTGCCTCTTCTCCTTAGAAGAGGGAAAACTGACTCAAAATTTTAATTTATTACTTTTCAAAGTTAAATATTATATGATGCATTTCCAAACCAGATTCTTATTGGCCAGATTCGTACTATTTTTGTGAAAATGGAGGCATGAACATATCTAATGTTTAAGCAAAGAATCTTTAATATCTTTTTAAAATAAAATTATTTCTTAAATCATATTCTAACAATGTCCATTAAAAGTAGAAAAGGATCTCTTTTTACTAAATTGTTAGATTAACCCATAAGAAGTTATTTCTGAAGGTCAGAATGGTTGACTATCACACTTCATACAGCTCAACCTAATTAGTGCTCATTCTCTAAATCCCAATAACGAGTAAATGTGTCAGATAAGTCAAAATGTGAGTTACTGTTGTAACTACGCTGCTTGTACATAAAAAATAAAGCCATGCTTCTTGAAAATGTTTAGTCCCAAATAAAATCTTGTTATACAATAAACAGAAGCCTTACTTTAACTTATTTACAAGGTTAAATTATGTGCAAGGTTTCTTTAATCAGAAATTTTTTAACATTTTAGTTATGATGTATTGACTGTATTTAGCTATGAATTGGAATGTATTCATGTTTACATTTTTGTAGATTTACTTTTACACTTGTAAATATGTGTTTTACTAGGTATAAACATGTATAATTTTCTTGCTATGCAAAGTAATTAATGTTGCCTTTAAAAGAAATACTTTTTTTTGGTACTGTTTGATTTCTACCTCATATTCCTCACCACTCATCCACTAATCAAACTATAGTAGCAATATTATTACAGCTATTGAGTAACATATTGGAGATTTAGAATGTGTCAGGAAACCTCACTTATGTTACCCACTCACATTCATATAATGCTCAAAATTACCCTTTGCATCTGTACTGACACGTCCTGTTTTTCCACTATTAATCACAGATGAACTGTATGTTTCTAACCAAGGCGTGTGCCTCTGCTGTGTAGTAGATCCCATCATTCATCATCTAACCAAGGACACTACAAAAGTAATTCTTCCTCTCCCCAGCATTTCCCCAGAATATAAACAAGCAGATACTTCTCTCTCATAAGTTACTGGACTATTTATTTTCTCCTCTTCGTAGAGGTGCCATGTTTCTTGGAAGAGTCATCTTGAAAATAATGTCCGTAAATTTCTTTCCTAGATTCTTCCTTTTATGTCGATTCTATTTATAAAAGTATAACTGTTATTCAGAACAGGATACAAATTGTAGGGGTATTGCTTGGTAAATTATCACAAAGTGAGATCGACAACAGGTAACATTAGAAGCACTCAAGATGTTTTCATAGTGCCTCCTCCCAGTTGGTGTCCTCTTGCATTATTCCTCATTTTTGCTTATTAAGAATAATATTACTGGCCAGGCACTGTGGCTCATGCCTGTAATCCCAGCACTGGGAGGCCGAGGTGGGCGGATCACCTGAGGTCGGGAGCTCAAGACCAGCCTGACCAACATGGAGAAACCTGGTTTCTACTAAAAGTACAAAAAAAAAATTGTGTGGCGACACGTGCCTGTCATACCAGCTAGTTGGGCGGCTGAGGCAGGAGAATCGCTTGACCCAGGGAGGCGGAGGTTGCCGTGAGCCAAGATGGCACCACTGCACTCCAGCCTGGGCAACAGAGCGAGACTCTGTCTAAAATAATAATAGTAATAGTAATAATAATAATAATAGTAATGAAGAAGCATACTATGTATATTCTTGCATGCTTGTACTGAGGCATTTAAATAAAATTGATTGAATTTTAATTTAATTTTAAAATACACACATTTTCAGTACAAATAATCATTTCAAGGCTTAAACTCAGTGCACTCTTGGTTCCCACCTATCCTTCTCTAGAGGATGTTCTTGAAACATGCTAGTGTCAGAGAGAAGATAAAACGTGCCTCTTGATGGTCCTTGTGCTAGTATTCAACCAGGTGTACTTCATTCACCCTGTATGTGTGTGTTCTCTACCTTAGATGCGATGCTCGAGGTCTCCACTCGCTGTAGTCTTTTTTCATACACCAGACACCTACCTATTCATATGTAACTTCTCTGAGGACATGTTTGAACTATCGGAGTTCTGGTGCTTGTTGGCTGCTTCTGCCTCCCCAAGTTCGATGTGTTTTTCTCTGGACCACTTGCGTAAATATTCTCATTATCATTTTTTTTTTTTTCTAGACGGAGTTTCGTTCTTGTCGCCCAGGCTGGAGTGCAATGGCATGATCTCGGCTCACTGCAACCTCCGCCTCCCGAGTTCAAGCAATTCTCCTGCCTCAGCGTCCCGAGTAACTGGAATTGCAGGCATGTGCCACCACGTCTTGCTAATTTTGTATTTTTAGTAGAGACGGGGTTTCTCCATGTTGGTTAGGCTGGTCTCGAACTTCCGACCTCAGGTGATCCACCCATCTCGGCCTCCCAAAGTGCTGGGATGACAGGTGCGTGCCACCGCGACGGGCAGTCTTTCTTTTTCCTAATCCAGCGCTTAAGCAGGACAGGAGTAGGATGCTGGATACCAAATGCCTCTAAGACACTGAACAATTTCAAAGGCTATTCTCTGGAAGACAAGGAACAAGAGCCTCTACTGTGGGCTTTACCGGAAGTTTCCTGGATATTTCTGAAAACACCCCATCACCTAAGAACAGAGTTTTGATAGAAATCTCTGTGTGCTTGTGTGTGTGTTTGCAAGAGGGAATGATACGGAGCAGTCAATACATTCATCCCCCAACTTTATTCCTTTGTCCTCTTCTGATATACCCATTACCAAAAGTCCTTTTAATGCCTATTTCTGTCTAGTGGGAATCTATTCTTTTCTTCCTCATTTTAGTTTCATGACTTCATGAAATTGGCAAATGGTGGCAGGGGTAAAAGTCTGTTATTTAGGAAGAAAACTATAGGCAAACCTTTTTTGTTTTTCTTAAATCCCCTGTACATCCTTAATAAGGATTAGTAAGTGCTTACATGAGAGAATTAAAAATGATATAAGAATGTCTAAGATGGTTACGTGAACACACTACTGGAAAAATAGTTTAGTTTCCTACGTAAAAAGTGCAAGAGTGATTTTTTTTTTCTTATCCAATGAGTTCAGCTGCCTCTGAGTCAATTTCATTAATAAAATTTTTTAGAAATTTGGAATTATACATGACCAAGTAAATTAGAAGTATACATTTCATGTTTGTTGAACTTTGCACAAAATAGAATTTATACAATTCCACTTGAACATGTTCATAATTATCTATTATTTAGTTTTTTATAGAAAAACCAAATCAGATGTCTATTGATTTTTAAATTCTCATTTTCTTCTCAAAGAGTAGAATTTAAATGTCCAATGTTAGCAAATTTGATACTGTATCATTATGACAACAGCAAAAATAATCTCATTGAGAGATGTTAATGAAATTTCACGTATATTTAATTTCATTACAATTATTTCATTGGTCAGCATATTTTAATGGAGTTTTGTTAGCTTTTTCATATTCATGTGTGAGAGCAAAAAATAGGCTAACATGCTTTAATAGAGTCTGCATATCTTTCAAAAATTAATTTTTGAACGTTGTTATTGGTTAAATTCAAAGAGGTAGATGAAAATTAGGATAAATATTTCACTTGACATCTTACTCTATCTCTGTGTAACAGAGTTATTTTTTACTTTACAGCGTGACTGAGCAGTTCTCTGATTATTCTTCTCTTGGTAAGCCTAGACAATTGCTCTTGAAGCTTGTCTATGATGAAAAGAAGTCATAACGATTTATAGTATACTGTTTAAAGTTCAAAATTGCCCTGCTTGTAAACCTGGGAAAAACATACTTGCAGGTACCTTACATGTAACTTGTTGGTGATATAACTAATTGGAGATATGGTTTGACTACATGACTAGGGATATAAAAGTCCTGACTGGACACTTGGGTTGATCTCTCCTAATCAGGTTTCTTTACATATGTGTTGATGGTTATTTTCCAGAGACAAAGAGAATTCTGAATAACCAAAGAAAGGATCCTGGTGAGCTGTTCCTAGGAGATTTGCCGATGCCCAGGGCTTATCTGTGCCTTCTTTCTCTGGCAGTACTGTATACTTTGCCTCAACAATGTCCTTCATAAGCATGCTCTGTGAAGTCTAATGAGTCATTTCATTATCCATCTGTCCAATGCCACTACCAGATATATGCACATTGTACAGCTTCTTCTTAATTCTATTGGTAGTGACCTGTGCAGTCTTGACAATATGCTCATACCTCAGTTTATCAAACAATATCCAGGATAATTGCTTTATTGAATTTGCCTTACTTAATATACCTCTTCCTTACCAAATATTTTATATATTTTTGTCAGTTTCATGTTTCTTAATCCATTAATTTTACATAATGTCTCAATGCCACTATGTAAGAAAAGAAAATATGTGCTTCAACCCTCTCTCATCTATTTCTAAGTAGTTTCATCTTCCAACTTCCAGCAACTATAATTTGATTTTCCAATTCTATAACACGTTTAGAAACTATAAGTTTCTATAAGTTTCTGTCAGTTTCAAAACTTGTGTTAGGTTTTCAAAGTCTACAACACGTTTAGAAACTATAAGTTTTGATGAGTTGTATAAGGATAATTTATTTTTTATTTTTCATTTTTTGTCTATGAACAGGGAGGCAGCTACTCTGTACCTCTTTAGGGTGTTTGATATAATAGGGTTCATCTTTTGATTTTAAACTATAAAATATCTTCTAACCCTGGAAATTGTGAATCCATACCTTTAAAATTAACTCAAAAATCTCTCATGAAGTGTACAAGAAACTATAACTCAAAGTAGAAGTAATTGTTCTCAGGGAGATAAGAAAAGTTTTACATTATTGTGTAATTTCATGTGAAATTTTATCCAGACTGTTTTCTCTTGCTCAGTACTCGCATTCATATAATCTGATCCATACTCAATAATAAATTGGCTCTTTCCTTTCTTAACAGTATGGAGGTCTCTTTGTGTGGTAGGATTTTTTATTCTCTCATTGTTGCCTGTTTGTTGGTTCTAATAATTAAACTCCAATATAGAGTGCTTGCAAATTTATGATTGTATAATTTTGTCCACCAAGAAGATTGATAGGAAAGAATGGATGATCTACATTAAAGTCATGAAGCTTGTCTTATTTGAATAAGAATGTTAGACACCAATATAAAATGGTATCCTTTTATATAGCACAGAAATAATTTTCAAAATGTATGTCACAAATTATATCATAATTAAAACATGATTTCTTTTGATAGATTGTTTTACCTACAGTAGGCAATACTTTTTGCGCTTTTATGAAAGATACATATTACTTCATTTTATTAATAAATACACCAAGGACCTTCTGCCATATTACATGTTAAAATGAATCTTACTTATATTTGGATGCGTCCATCTCAGTGCCCTGAATTTCCTTTTCAATGCAGATTGGTCACTTTTTAGGCCTGCTACATGTTGCGGAATGTTGGATTCCCCAAATATCAACAACACAACCTGTTTCTAAGAGAAAGCTGACCAAGGTAAAGGATAGCACTGTTTCTATGAAGCTTGGGCAATGTCTTGAAGTAGGGAGGAGACATTCAAATTTATTGAGAATTGGAGATTTAGTTTAAGGCAAGAATTTCAATGTTGTTGGGCTTGATTAAGACTGGGTTAAGAATAATGCATGATACAATAGTCTTGGATTAGTGAAAAACAAGGTGAATGTTTTGAAGCAGAGAATTCAATGAATCTCAGGTCACACACTGTTAATTTTTATTGAATTGAAGAGCTGAGAGGTCTTCAGAAAGTTTCATAATGAACAATTAAACAATTTGCTTGGACTACAAACACTTGGGAAAGTACAGTAATGTTAATGAAGACAGTGGAATAGCAAAATCATGTTATTTTAGTGTTATGGGCTGAAATATGTCCCTCCAAAATGTATGTATTGAAATTCTAACCACCAATATTTTAGAATGTGACTATATTTTAACATAGAGTCTTGAAAGAGGTAATTAGGATAAAATAAAGTCATAGGCATGGGCCTTAAAACAATCTCACTGGTGTTCTCATACAAGGGGGAAATTTGGACATGGATATGCATATTCACAAAGGAGCAACCATACTAATGCCAGGGGAGAAGACAGTCATCTATGAATCAAGGAGAGAAGCCACAAAATGAAACCAATCATGCCAGCACCTTGATTTCAGTCTCCTAGCTTCAAGAATTTCTGAGTAAATATTGACCTTGTCTACCCACTTTGAGTTTCTTTTGTTTAAGTCATTCAATCCATGGTATTTTTTACAGAAGCCCTAGCAAATTAACATATGCAGGTAAATGGTGGATTGGTAGTTTTGGTCCCCCTGTATTCAGGTTAAATGTAGGGGTGGGCATTTTGATTCAAAACATATATTTTCTTTTTAGCATATTCCTGATTTTAGTTCACTGTTTATGCATACCTATGTATTAGTTTTAATTTTTATGTTGGTAATATATATTTTTTAAATGTTTTCGTATATTTGCTTAATGTTTAGTTTTTTTCTGACCTTATATTTGATTGGCATTTTACTGAGTATCAAATTTATGTTCTATTTTACTTCCTCTTAAATATTATTCAGTTGTTTTCTAGCACTTTGTTATTGAAAAAAATTAATGTTACTTTAATACAAACTGTAAATGTAACATATACACATTTTTTCTGTCTTACATTCTAAAAATCTTTAAAGAACAATTATTAATACCTAGTGATTATTAGTTATCTACATAATTATAGACATTGTCTTTATGTTAGTCGACTCAGGCTGCTATTGTGTTTTTTTTATATTTATTTATTTTAATTTATTTTTTTGAGATGGAGTCTCACTCTGTCACACAGGCTGGAGTGCAGTGGCCCAATCTTGGCTCATTGCAACCTCTGCCTCCCGTGTTCAAGCAATTCTCTGCCTCAGCCTCCCAAGTAGCTGGAATTACAGGCACCTGCCAGCACAACTAGTCAATTTTTGTATTTTTAGTAAAGACGGGGTTTCACCATCTTGGGCAGGCTGATCTTGAACTTCTGACCTTGTAATCCACCCTTCTCAGCCTCCCAAAGTTCTGGGATTGCAGGCGTGAGTCACTGCACCCGGCCTCAGGCTGCTGTTTTAAAAAGTAGCATAGACTAGGTGGCTTGTGAAGAAAAGGTATTTATTTCTTACAGTCCCGGAGGCTGGTAAGACCAAGATCTAGGTATCCACAGATTCATTGTGGACCTGCTTCTTGATTCATAGATGGCCTTTTTTTTTTTTTTTTTTTTTTTTTTTGCTATGTCCTTACATGAAAGGAAGGGGCAAAGGAGTTCTCTGGGGTTCCTTTTATAAGGGCTCTTATCCCATTTGTAAGAGTTGTCCTCATGACCTAATCACTTCTCAAAGGCCTTACCTCCTAGAGTCCTTTCACTGGGGGTTAAGATTTCAGTAAGTGAATTCTGGGGGACACAAACATTCAATGTATAATATTGTTCCTAACTGTGGCTGCACACTAAAGTAAGGCATCAGAGCAACTTTTAATAGATAGCAGGACTGGATGCCAGACCAACTAGATAAGATTCTATGAGGGAGGGGCCTCTCAACCTCATTCTAAGTATTCTCTAAATGATTACAGCATTATTGGGAATATACATACATTCCTCTTTATATAGGAATGCCATGTTTACCATCTTAACTACTAGAATCAACTTAAAATTAACAGAGTGCAGATGATAGATTTACTTTTGCTCGGTTGAAACTATGCTAGTAATTCTTGTGTTTTCTAGGCAGATAATTCCACTTTTTTAGATCCCTATTCTAGAAGTCAGTGTTGAAGTGACAATAATTCTATGCAACAAGTGGGAGAAGTTATTAATAAAAGCTAATGTAGCAGGATGAGCCACAGACAAAACCCCTTAGACACCATGTTAAAGAAGGAAGAGGCTTTATTCGGCCGGGAGCCTTGGCAGACTTGTGTCTCAAGAACCAAGCTCTCCAGAGAAAGAGTTCCTGGCCCTTTTAAAGGCTTACAACCCTAAGGGGTCCACGTGAAAGGGTCATAATAGATTGCGCAAGCATGGGGTATGTGACTATGTCCACGTACGTTAGCAGTGGGGGTAAGCAATGCAAGTATTTCTGCATACCATTGTCTGTGATCTATAGATAGCACAAGCAATTAGGGTGGGGGTTAATCTTTAACCTACAGGCCCTGCCAATGGCACTGACCAGTCTGTTGTTTTTCAGCTTTCACTTGCTCCTTCTCTTTGGAGACAGGGGACAGTAAGAGAAATGGCCTCTCTCCTCAATAACAAAGAATAATTAACAAAAATTGCAACTGTTGGCATAACCTTCTGTTAATACTCTGCTAATGCCTTCCTCTGCTATTCAACTCCACATGTCCTTCCTCTGTATTCCCAGCTTTGAGCTTCTTGAGGCTGCTATTGGGGAGAAGAGTGCTTCTGCAACCATTTCCTGTGTGTATATTGGACCATGACTCCCTTCACTATCTTTGATGGAGGCTTAACTTTCTATCTGCCTCTGATTTCCCAAACATGTGTTAAAATCTCTGAGCCACCAATTATTTTCTTTCTTGCTACCTCTGTATATTATGTTACTTTTTTTTTCCTTAAGTAGTCATCAGAGGGAAAAAAGAGAAATATATTTGATATATAACAGACATTAATGCCTTTCACATTATGCCCCTTTTCAATTGTCTCAGAGCACAAGGCTGTAGATAAAAGCTGTTAGGATAGAATAAAATAAAACCATACTTACATTGTGTTTACGGAAAATATCTGTTTATATGCTTGTTTTTGAAATTTAGTATGGAAGTTTTTTTTTTTTTTGGAATGAAAAAAAAAGGTTCGAACATTTTAATCTATTGGCCTCCAAGGTACGACTTTGGTGTTTTCCCATTCCATTTATTTTAATAAAAAATACCATATAACTGGGTTGAATTCACTCTAATTGTCACCATATCTTTACTGCTGAGGGATTTCTTATCCTGTGATTTCATCTTCTATCTGTTCATGAATAATTTTCAAAAACGAAGCTCTCAGATTCAGACAGCTTTCTTGCAGTGTAACACCTCATCACCTGCACTGCAGGATACCCCAGATGCATGTCTCACACATCACGTTGGGTGTATCAAAGACAGAATGTTTACATTTATCTCAAATGCCTCAATGTTCTGTTTTAGGTCATTCTGTTTAGGGTCATTAGGAAAATCTGCAAAATTGCTGTATCTGGGATTTTATTAAATTAAGACATCTCTTTTAATCTTAGTTTTTTTTAGGAGTATATAAATTTTGTTGGAAAAAAACTTGGGACACAAACTTTCCATGGGAAAAATATGACTAGGAAAACCATGGGGCTTCAAAAGAAAAATAGATTGTTACATTTTGAGGACAAATAGATTGTTACATTTTGAGGACAAAATAATACAGAACTATGTTTAATTATATATGGCTTAAATATGCTTTCAAAATGTTAACTTCTGATGTATCACAGAAAAGTTGAAATAAGCATTTGAGTTGCTGGGGACATCGTCACCTTTCCAGAGAGACCACCTTTCTGGCCTCTAGGGACGGAAGCAGAAGCTGTTATTCTAATGTTTAATCACTAGAATATATACTGAGATGACACTTGTGTGGCACTTCTGTGATTTAACAGCAGTAAAGTTAGTAATGTCAGTGAAAATGCTGGAAAAGATCGAAGAAGCAGAACCCTCACAGAAATATTCAAACTTCATGCAAAACCTGTTAGAAACAACTTTGTCAGAATTCTGGGAAACAGTGAAAGGTTCATAGCAGCAAAATAAATGCTGAATTAAGAAAAAGACAACTTAAAAATGATAGAAATATTTTTTGACATTTTCACTTGTCCTTGCCACACTCCCCTACTCAGCTCAGGGGTGTCTTGAAGATGGCAGCCTTTGTTTCTAGTGGAATCCCTGGTTCCAGAGGAGGAAAAGAATTGCATTTCCCTGCTCTAAATTGCCTGGGGGCTTTCCGAAGTGTTGAGGCAAGGAACTTGTCTTTGTTTAGCATAACTGGGAACTGGGTCTGAAAATCTGTGGAGTTGACTAATAAACATTGGAAGGCAAGTGCAAAACCCACAGCCGCCTGGGGCAAAATATTACACTTGAAGCAAACAATAGAGTCTTACAAGCCTAGGAGGGAAAACAGGGGAGAGAGTTTCATTGGGAAATTAGGGCATTCAAAAGTTTCTGAGTCTACTTGGGATTTAGAAAATCACATGCATGCCCAGGGAAACACTCATGCTAAGAAAAGGCCTGTGAATACCCAAAATGTTCCCCTTTGGTTAAACTCCATGCACAGTGCAAACAGGATGTGCAGGCAAAGGCAGAGTTTTAAGTGGCCTGGCTGAGTATTGAAGGATTGCCTCATCATAAAGCCAGTCGGTAAAGATTGGGGAAGGTTTTAGATTTTTGCTTCCTATCTTCTCTCTGCCTGTCTAGGGTCTCTCTCTCTCCCTCTGCCCCTGACAGTCAAGGAAATAACTGCCAAAACACTAGCTAGACAAAAATGAAAGGAAAAGGTATGTCAGCGACCAAACATTACAAAAATTACAGGTCAACAGTTAAACAACGAAAAGACGACCAAATTAAGTGGGCAAAGGGTATATACAGACATCTCTCCAAAGAACTTATGCAAAGAACCAAGAAGCAGAAAGCCCTTGAAATGATGCTCAACATCATTAGTCATTAAGGAAATGCAAATCAAAACCACAATTGAGATAGCACTTGTCACCAACTAGGATGCTTTTTTACAAATTTAACTTACGGCTGGGTGCGGTGGCTCACGCCTGCAATCCCAGCACTTTGGGAGGCCGAGATGCGTAGATTACGAGGTCAGGGAATCAAGACCATCTTGGCTAACATGGTGAAACCCAGTCTCTACTAAAAATACAAAAAATAAGCCAGGCGTGGTGGCAGGCGCCTGTAGTCCCAGCTACTTGGGAGGCCAAGGCAGGAGAATGGCATGAACCCATGAGGTGGAGCTTGCAGTGAGCCAAGATCACGCCACTGCACTGCGGTGACAGAGCAAGACTTTGTCTCAAAAAAAAAAAAAATTATATTTTAAGTTCTGGGGTACAATAGCAGGTTTGTTGTATAGGTAAACTTGTGTCATGGTAATTTGTTATATAGGTAAACTTGTGTTTGTTGTACAGATTATTTTATCACCCAGTTATCACACCTAGTGCTCATTATTTTTCCTGATCTTCTTCCTCCTCCTACCCCTCTGTCAGGCCTCTGAGCCCAAACTAAGCCATCACAATCCCTGTGACCTGCACATACACCTCCAGATGACCTGGAGCAATTGAAGAACCACAAAAGATGACATTCCACCATTGTGATTTGTTCCTGCCCCACCCCAACTAATCAATCGACCCTGTGACATTGCTCCCCTGAACAACGAGTCCCATGATCTCCCCACCCTGCACCTTGAGACCCCCACCCTTGCCCGCAAGAGAACAACTCCCTTTAATTGTAATTTTCCACGACCTACCTAAATCCTATAAAACTGCCCCACGCCATCTCCCTTTGCTGACTCCTTTCTCCAACTCAGCTCGCTTGCACCCAAGTGAATAAACAGCCTTGTTGCTCACACTAAGCCTGTTGGTAGACTCTCTTCATACAGACGCGCGTGACACCCTCTACCCTCCAATAGGCCCCAATATGTGCTTTTCCCCTCTATGTGTCCATGTGTTCTCATTATTTAGTTCCCACTTACAAGTGAGAGCATGCAGTATTTGGTTTCTGCGTTAGTTTGCTAAGGATAATGGCCTCTGGCTCCAACCATGTTCCAGAAAAGGACATGATCTTGTTCTTTTTTTATGCCTGTATAGTATTCCATAGTGTATATATACCACATTTTATTTATCCAGTCTACCTCTGATGGACATTTAGGTTGATTCCATGTCTTTGTTTTTGTGAATAGTGCTACAATGAACATACACATGCCATGTGTCTGGGAGGGAAGGAAGGAAGGAAGGAAGGAAGGAAGGAAGGAAGGAAGGAAGGAAGGAAGGAAGGAAGGAAGGAAAGACAAGTGTTGGCAGTAAATACGTAGAGAAATGAGAACACTTACACATTGTTTGTAGGAATATAAAATGATTCAGCTGCTATGGAAAAGAGTTTGGGAGCACCTCAAAACATAAGCATGGAATTATCATATTATTTTCCAATTATCTTTCTAGAGGTATACCCTCCAATATTGAAAAACTAGTACTCAAACGTTTAAGTCGGTGTACATAAACATTAATAGCAGGACTATTCGCCATAGCCAAAGTGGAAATAACCAAATGTTCACAAACAGATAAATAGATATCAAATTATGCTATGTATTTTTATATATATATACAATGGAATATTACCGAGCCATATAAAAAATGGAGTAATGCTATAGTGTGAATATTGGTGCCTGAGGCCATTTTATGTTGCTTATAATACGTGAATCTGGGTAATTTATAAACAGAAGGAATTTATTTCTACAGTTATGGAGGCTGAGAAGTTCATCGTCAAGGAGGTGCACTTGGTGAGAGCCTTCTTGCTGATGGGGACTCTCTGAAGAGTAAGGGTAAGACAGGGCAAGGAGGATGACCATACTACTCAGATACCTCTTTCTCTTAGCATAAAGCCACCAGTCCCTCCTCCATGATAGCCCATTAATTCTTTAACTCATTAATCCATTAATCCATGAATGAAATCTGCCCTCATGATCCATTCACCCATTGAAGGTCCCTCCTTTCAATACTGCCACATTGGGGATTAAATTTCAACATGAATTTTGAAGGGGGCAGATATTCAAACCATAGCAGTTGGTGCCGCCACCCCTATCTAATTTACGTGTTAGAACCTAACACCCAATGTGGTAAACCCACTGTGATAGCAATGAGATGGGGCCTCTGAGAATAAGTAAGTCATAAGAACTCTGCTTAGTGCCCTTATAAAAGAAGCTTAAGGGAGCTGCCTGGCACGTTCCTGTCATGCAAGGATACGGCAAGAAGCCTTCCTCTTTGAAGCACAGCACAAGCCTCACCAGATATTGAATTTGTTGGTGCCTTCATCTTGGGCTCCGCAAACTCAACAACTACAAGCAATAAATTTCTGTTGTTTACAAATTCTCTAGTCCAAGGTGTTTTGTCGGAGCAGCTAGAACAAACCGAGACAAGAACTGACATAATAATGAGGATGAATCTTAAAAAAAAAAAAAAAATTATACCTAGTCAAAGAAGCCAGACACAAAATGTCACAGATTGTATAATTCCATGGATGAAATATCCATAATAGGTAAATCCAGAGAGACAGACAGAAAGGAGATTGGTAGTTGACAGAGGCTGGAGGATGGGAGAATGAGGAGTAACTGCTTGATAGGTACAAAATTTCCTTAGGGGATAATAACTGTATTTTGGAGTTTAATAGAGGTGGGTGTATATAAGACTGTGAATGTACTGAATACCATTGATTTGTTCACTTTAAAAATGGAGCTTAAAATGGTTAATTTTATGTTATATGAATTTCACCTGAACTAAATTAAACTAAAACAAATTAAACTAAAATTAAACCTAAATTAAACTAAATTAAACCTAAAGTAAACTAAAACAAAAAAATAAAAGCTACAAACTGTCCTCAAAAAAAAAAAATATGTGATATCCAATTTATATATGAAAATCTCTCAAAGATCAGAGGTGTTTATGTTATTTTGGAATTGACATAAACTGAAAGAAGGTAAATATTATTTGTAAATTTCAGTGGCCCTGAAAACTTTCTGTAACAAGTTAAGAAATAACAATATGTATTAGTAAATTAATTAATATTTCCTTAAAATCCTAAGTTTCTTCGACTAAATCATATGACTCTCTTATGTGGAAAGGTTTAGAGACATTGTTGTGAATGGTACCAGAATATGCCACCCCAACACAGACCTTTTGCCCTGTGAATTATTTTGAGCTAGGACTACTGAGAACCAGCAGACTCAGGAAAAGCTCTGAAAACAGGGCATTAATTTTCCCTTTGTAAAGGAAATTTCTATTTGTAAAGGTCTCTCCTTATCGCGGAAGAGGTGGAAAGTTCTCAGAACATTTTAAGAGTGTGCCTTGGGCCTTGATCACTCACATATGACTCAGAATAAACTTCTTTAAATATTTTACAGAATTTGACTCTTTGTCAAAAATATCAGATTAAACATTCAAAATTTCTACAAATTGAAATGCCAATTTCAAATTTTTTTTCACAAGAACACAAGTTGTCGTTAAATTTGGTGGCTGTTCATACTCACGGGAATAACATAACGCATTTTCCTGCATTGGCCATTTACCCAGAAGGTCTACATTTTTTTCCGTCTCTCTCTTCAACTTATTTTTCTTAGCAGAAATTTTGATGTTTTAGAATCTACCAGGATTTTTACAGTTAAATAGTAAATAATTTCATTCAAATTAATTAGAGATTTAAAATGAAGTTAGTGAGTAAATATTTGAGAATATTGAATCAATAATATATTATTTTTACACCATTCTTCTTGGTTTTTTCTCTCTCCCTCTCTCCTCTCTTTGAAAGTCATTTAACTATCACCTGTTGAAAGCCCTGCAGGTGGCTCAGTGTTACCCTCATTATTCAACAGGAGAAAGAAAACTAAAGAAGCTTTTGTTCCTAGGCAGTCAAAACAAGATAGGCCAACAATAGTTACAAAGCTATGAATTTGGTGCTAATTAGAGATTTGGAGGGTTTTTGTGAAGCTGCTATTCTTTAGAAATGCTTCCGTTTCTCCTTTCTCATATATTCTGTCTTTTCTGTCAAGTGAAATGTAGCATCTGTGTATATAGAAAGTTTCTGAGCTAACTATATTCCTTTCCAAGATTCAACACCTATGCGTTGCAACCAAATCTCTTTTATACCACATTGTATAAGCACATAAAGGCAACAGTTTAATAAATTAATTTTTATTGAGCCTCTGTTAGTAAAAACTTATGCAATTAAATGGTATAGTGCATTAAAAATATATGAAGTGGTTTTATACTCTTTTCTGTGCAAAGGTGTTGAAAAAGTAACCATCCAAGGTTAATTACCGGCAGTTGTAGAAGTGGTATTTTTAGTAGGACAATATTTTGTTAAGTAAAACTAAATTATGCTTATACCTTGCTGTGATCTTATTTTATAATATTAAAGTTAAAGGTTACCTTACAAAACACAATTACCAACTTGCAAAAGTAGTTCAAAGGTCTGTTATTACTTTGCATCATTGAATAAAGTGTTTAAAAAATTGTGTGATAGTGAACAAAATGTATTTAGATTATATTAGTAGATCAATAATAATAATAATTACACTGTTTTTGCCAGGCCTAGCATTTCAGAGAAAACTAGGAATAAGCAAAGGTATAGATGGTAGAAGGGAATATAGGACAGAAAAAAAACATTTAAAAAGCTTCTAATAATTTTCCAATTTTAAGAAGTGTCTAAAATCTCTATTTCTTTATATTTTTGAAAAATTTTGATGACTAGGAAGTGGCTGTTTTATCTAAAATATGATAAATCTTCTGAAAACTAAGACCAGCCAATGTGAAATCTGGCAGGGCCTATTATCTCTGAGCTACTTCTTGGATTAACCTCTGTAGTGTAATGGAGACTGTTAAGACTCCTGGGAGTGACGGCAACCACAGTGACAGGAGAACACCTGGTTATTGGCATTTCATCCTCCATAATAGATGCCCAAACAGGTCCCCAGACACCTGCAGAAATTACTAGGGTGTGTTAGACCATGACAGTTGATAAATTATTACCAGACACAATCTGGAAATGGGCTTCTAAGCTTTACTGTCATCTCTGAAGGAAAAAATACTATTTGCCTACCGGGAGGAAAACTCAGATAAATATTCTAAATAAAAAATCAAAATATATGCATAAGATAAGCAAGCATTCATTATAGTAAATTCAATAGCTCTTAGCAAAATTCGACAACAAAATAATGTTTAGAAAATGATCAAAAATAACAAAGGCATAATATAATTAATGTATATCAAAAAATGACAATTTTATGGAGACTGACAGTTTTTATGCACAAGGACACAGTACCGTTAACAGTAACTATATAAAATTTTAAACAGAAAATAAAAACAATGGTAGAATATTAGCATTAGTGTCAATTCTACATTTTAATTATGTATAGTGCAAAATATGTTAGACTTCCGTATATTCATGCTAACCTAGTTGATGTTAATCTAAATCTAACTTAGTTCATGCTAACCTAGATGATCTTCCCAATGTCATAGAGGAAAATTTAGTGACAATAAAGCTTATTGAGTGTCCACTCCGTATACTTACTCAAATATTTCCTAATAGGGGTATGTAATCCACATATATGAAAACTCTTCTTTCCTCCCTACTCTTGCACTCACACTTAACACAGAACTCTTCCATAACCAAACGTGTGTTGCTTGTTTTTTCCCTCACAACAATTTAATTCTCTAATTCTCTGCAGACCCCAGTTGGGTGCCCTGCAATTGAATAAATTCTGACATTCACTGTAATTAGCACAAAACCTACAGTTTAAGGGCTTAGTCTCACAAACCGTCCACACATGTGAAGCCAATCATAAGTCCCAGGTTTTTACTTGTACTTCTGACTTCCTGGCTATAAATTGGGGTTTCCATGACTCCCTTCCTCCAGTTCAGTCATATTCCAAAAGGGTTCATATGACTCAGGGAAGCATTTTACCTATATTACCAGTTTATTATATAGTTAAGGATATGATAGAGGTTACAGGTGAACAGCCAGATGAAGAGGGGGACATTGGGTGAGGTCCCGAAGTTTCCTGAGTGCAGGAGCTTTTCTCACCACAAACTTGAGGGGTGCCACACTCCCCATATGTGGATATGTTCACGAAACTAGATATTCAAACCCGATAGTTCAGGGATTTTTTAATGGAGGCTTCTTCATGTAGACTCAGTCGCTAGTCCCTCTTCCCTTCCCAGAGGATCAGAAATAGGGCTGAACATTCCAAACTTCTAATAATGACTTGGCCCTTCTGATGACCAGCCCCAGTGCAGGAACCCACCATGAGTTCACCCAGGGATTTTTATTTTTATTTATTTATTTTTTTTTTTTGAGACGGAGTCTCTCTGTCACCCAGGCTGGAGTGCACTGGCGCCATCTCGGCTCACTGCAAGCTCCGCCTCCCGGGTTCCCGCCATTCTCCTGCCTCAGCCTCCCGAGTAGCTGGGACTACAGACGCCGCCACCACGCCCGGCTAGTTTTTTGTATTTTTAGTAGAGACGGGATTTCACTGTGTTACCCAGGATGGTCTCGATCTCCTGACCTCATGACCTGCCAGCCTCAGCCTCCCAAAGTGCCGGGATTACAGACATGAGCCACCACGCCCGGCCACCCAGGGAATTTAAAACTCTAGGAGCTCTGTCTAAGGAACTGGGCTCAAAGATCAAATATTAGTAAAAACGATGACACATCTAGTACCCCCATTTCTCAGGACATTACAAGGTTTTTAGAAGCTTTGTGACAGAAACTAGGGACAGAGACCAAATATTTTTAAATTATGTCTCATATCTATATCTATATATATCTTACACCCAAATAGACATTGGTGTCACAAACTGTTGTATCTCCAATCTATTTATCTTTTTAAAAATTATTTATTCTCCCACAAGCAGACTTTCTCCCTGTCTTTTACTCTATTAAAATGGTGCATAAACTCTCAAATCTCATCACTCTTTTGGATATTCACCTCCTCTTGTCATGCTCCCATGCATACAAAATTAAAAATTATACATTTATATGCCTTTTCTCCTGTCAATTTGTCTCTTGCCACTTTATTTTTCAGATCCAGCAGGAGAACGTAAGAGGTATAGAGGGAAAGTTTTTCTCTCCCACAGGGCGAATACAATATGCTATTGTTAAAATTGTAAACTGAGGCATAATAATATTTTAAAGTGTTTATTTGAACAAACAACAATTTATGAATCCAGGAGCTCCAGACCAGAAGTAGTTCAGGGATTCCCTGGAGGATGCATAAGGTACAGGCTTTTCTAGAGTGAATATGAAAATAATATAAAGAAAGGAATGTGATTTGTCTGTGTCCCCACCCAAATCTCATATTGAATTGTGATTTCCATAATCTCCACATGTCATGCGAGGGACTCAGTGGGGGGCGATTGAATCCTGGGGGTGGGTTTTTCATGTGCTGTTCTTGTGATAGTGAATAAATTTCATGAGATCTGATGGTTTTATAAAGAGCAGTTCCCTTGCACATGCTTTCTTGCCTGCAACCATGTAAGATGTGCCTTTGCTCCTTCTTTGACTTCTGCCATGATTTTGAGGCCTTCCCAGCCATACGGAGCTATAAGTCCATTAAACCTTTGTTTCTTTATAAATTACCCAGTCTCAGGTATTTCTTCATAGCAGTATGAAAATGGATTAATACAGAAAGTATATTTGATTAATTATAGTTATAAAGTTGCCTTATTTGGTCTATCCTGCTGGAAATATCTAGTCATATATTTAGAAGTTTGCTGGCTGCCTCTGATTTACTGAACTTAGGTATATATATATATATATATATATAGAGAGAGAGAGAGAGAGAGAGAGAGAGAGAGAGAGAGAGATTTGCAAGAAATAACTCAAGCTAAATTTTGCTTATGTTTTCAAATCCAGCAAGGTTAAGGTCACTTGTCAGGCCTAATTAGTTTTGTTTGCTCTCAGGGATTAGTCAGGCCTGGTCTCCATTTTAATTTACTTTAATACTATCTCAAGCTAGATGTAGACCAGTGGTTCTGAAAGCATAGTCCAAAGGCTCCCACCAAAAAGCCATACAATGTTTAGAATCCCAAATATTTTTGACCCCAATTTATAGCAATAGAGGATGAAGAATTTGAATTGACATCTTTAGGAAAACATACACACAATCAAGTTTTGGTAATGTTCCGGTAAAGATATATTAAGGATATTGCTTTTCTGCTCAAATCCATTGTTACAAGGGACATCTATTACACTGAAAGAGACGGACCTGGCTAGTAGACAGAGGCCATATATGTTTAGACTTAAAAATTATGTTAAGTATAGAATAACTGTTGCTCCTTAAACTTGGAATTTATAATAAGCCAGCTGATAATTATCTGATTAGGTTGATGAAAGAGTTGGATTGCCAAAGAAGCCACAAGTCTGCACTTTAAAAGTCTGTGACTAGTAAATCTGCAAATTAAGCCTTGAACCCTTAAAATATCAATTTTATTTTATGGTTTATAATCTTTTGCCAGTAATTTGGAAAGTATAATGAAATCCTCAATTTCCTAAAGAAGTATAATTTATCAAAACTTAGTAACAGAAAATCTAAACTCATCTAAAATAATTAAATAAAACTAATCAACATTAAATATTTACCTCCCCTCCTCAAATTCCACATGTAAACAAAACTATCTGGGCCTAGATGGGTTAGCACATTATCTAAAACAAATACTTAGATATTTTCAAACTAACATGTATTCTGCCAGTGAGAAAATATTACTTCAATTTATTTGAGTTATAATCATAATAAGAAAAATAGAAGGAGAGTGAAAAAGGAACACAGAAAATAATTCAATTTTTTTTTTTTTTGAGATGGAATCTCACTCTACTGTGCAGCCCAGAGGGCAGTGGCACAATCTCGGCTCACTGCAAGCTCCACCTCCCAGGTTCATGCCACTCTCCTGCCTCAGCCTCCCAAGTAGCTGGGACTACAGGCGCCGGCCACCAAGCCTGGCTAATTTTTTTTGTATTTTTAGTGGAGACAGGGTTTCACCATGTTAGCCAGGATGGTCTCGATCTCCTGACCTCATGATCCACTCACCTGGGCCTCCCAAAGTGCTGGGATTACAGGTGTGAGCCACCATGCCCGGACAATAATGCAAATATTTTAAGTAACTTTTAGCACATCAAACCTAGTGTTATATATAAAAAAATACACAAATAAGTTTACTTCAGCATAGAAAAGCAAAGATACCATTTGAAATTTCTTAATATATTATACATAATTAGATTAAGGTTAAGGCTTTGAGAAATATATTTGATAATATTCAATATTCTCCCACAATAAAATTTCTTGTCACTCTAGCACTAGGAAGAAATGTTATTAGCCTGCTAAATGTTGTTCACCAGAGAAAATACAGCTAGAATCATAAAGGTAAAAAGCTAGAAACATTTCATTAAAAAATCAGAAAAAAAACTAGCAATTCCACTGTTGTGTTTATAAACTGCAGTTTCTATTGCACACGTACACAGAGTATGTTAAAATATTTATAGTAGAGTCTCTTGTAAGAGTAAACCTTTGGATAAGGCATAAATGTCTGCCAAAACATTAACTGAGAATAGACTGCCCTTCCCTCAAAAGTATATACATTCATTCTTTATATTACCTTGCAAGATTCTTATAAACATAACTGAGTAAAACAATACAAGCTTCAGGCAGACACCTACAATTTACACTCATAAAAAAATAGCATATGTGGGGTTAATGATGAATATACATGTAGTAAAACTACCCCAAAACTGCATAGGAATAATCAAAACTAAATACAGTAGTTACTTACCTCTGGCAAAGGAAAGGTAAAGTAAACACACCCAGGGATGTGGAGGGTGGTACCTATACCCTACTCAGCAAATTTTATTTTTTAAGCTGTATTGTTGGTTCATAATTAATTATTATGCCATTCTTTACTCTTTCTTGTATTTTATAAATAAACATTTAATAATTCACTCTTAAAAATAAAGAGTGAACACAGTTTTGATAGTTCTCAGTTCTGTGATGTTATTTCATGAAACTACGTATACACACATGTAGATTTATGGTAATAAAATGCACAAATCTACATGTATGTGTGCCTGTGTATGTATATGTATGTATATAGATATTCCACAGAGGGAGTACACAGAAACTGAAAGTGGTCCACAAATGACAGAATTTATTAAAAAGGTATAGTAGAAATACATGATATGGAAAAATGAATAAATGTTTTTGAGATTACGTATGGACATAAAGCAAAAGAGCATATGCATAAATATATACAAAAGTTTAACATGTAACTTGTATGCTAAGAATTCATTTGGTTATTTCCAGATCATTTACAAAACTTTGAAGAACAGAACTGTTGCTATGGAGATTTTGCTTAATAGTCCTCAAACTAAAGGCTAAAAAAGCTAAAAATGCATTCATAAGAACATAATGCTCATGTTTATATTTTGAAGATCTATAGCATGAAGCACATGTTCAGGTATCGCCAAATTTTGAAGCAAAGTTTCTAATCCTACTTAATTTAAAATTATACTGCTATTATTTTAGATTAATTTATATTTGATTCCTATTGATCTGTATTCATATTGACAAGAGATCAATTATATATCATCATTATGGGTAGCAGCTGGGAAAAAATCCTCATGAATTATCTGAAAGTCTTAGGAAGAACACATTCTGAATCTTGCAGTTTTGTTCAGAGCTATCTCAGAGGTCCCTGCGCATAAAAAAGGAATTTTCAGAGCAACAATTTTGGTTTTTTTCTTCCTAACAATTTGGCTTGGGTTCATAACTTGCTTATAGGGATTCACAGATTTCTAAGCATCCCAATCTGCAAAATTACCACATTTCATACATATTGCCCACCTAAGAAAGTCTGTTCCTTTTCAATCTGGCTTGCTCATCTGTGATCTGACAGATGGATTCTACCCACAGGCAAGAGAAAACCTTATTTTAAAAATAAAAATTAATTAAATCAAACTGAAAATCTCACATCAAGTTATAAAGAATTTTTATTAAATAAAATTGTAGTGGAGTACTGGCAGCATTGTTTTATATCCATTTTCATCTGTACAAAAAGTATTTTTTTTAATTGGTGAGGTGTAGCTAGTGCAGGTATTATTTATCTAAATTTGGTAGCACAATCAGATTGCAGCAGAACCATGTGGCGACCTTGTGACTTCTTATAAATGTCTATCCTTTCCCTCTTCCCGGATAATAAGATACAATGCTCTTGTTTGAAGCAAAGAAGATTCCAGTCACAAACAAGAGATAGTTATTGAATTAAACCAAAAGTTAGAATCCTCTTCCAATTTTCTTCTTGCAGCTAATGGTAACTGTTGTAACACTGCTCTAGCCAATGGGGAAAATCTGTCGGGTTGTGGGACTACAGAAAAAACTTTTGAGTTTCCAATGAAAGGGACAGATTCACCGGTTAACTCCCCTTCTGACATTTTTCCTACTGTGATTGGAAGTATCATGACTAGAACTGGGACAATCATTTTGCTACTGTAATTTATATGCATAGAAGTTGTAATTTAACATTCTTAGGATGGTAGATGAGAAATATAGAAGAATCTTGTACCCTCAATGGCATGACTGAGTGGCTGAGCAAATGCTAGCAACAGCCTAGTGTTGATTTACCTTGTCCCTTTGATTGATAGGGAACCACATGTGTTATCTGTTTCTTCTTAAGGTAGCATGTGGGGTTGTTTTTAAAGTGTTATACCCATTTTATCCAAGTTATGAGGTTTATGAGCATAAAGATCCTGTGACATTTTCTTATTATTATTTTAGTGTTTGTAGGTTCAAAATGATGCCCCTCTTTTATGTCCGATCTTGGTAATGTGTCTCTGTTGTTCATGTTTATTATAGCTGGATGGTCATCAATTTTACTGATACTTCAAAGCAGTTTTGATATTATTGACCTTCTCTACTGCTTTTCTCTTTTTGATCTCATTGATTTCTGCTTTCATTTCTATATTTTCTCCTAATGCTGTGTTGCCTGCTTTTAGTTTAATTTGCTCTTTTTTCTGCTTTTTTTTTAAAGGTAGATATTCAGATCATTGACTTGAGACATCTATTTTCTATATTTATTTTCTATATTTCTATATTCTATTTTCTAATTTTTCTTTACTGTTTTGACTGAATCCCACAAAATGTAAATGTCAATGTCAATTTTGTCAGATTAGTTGAGAATGTTCTCCAAGTTTTCCATATCTTTACTCATTTTCTGTCTATTTGCTATATCAATTGCAGAAGAGTGTTAAATTTTCCACAAATTCTCATTGTGGAACATTAATATTTTTCCTAAAATTTTCCTAAAATTTTCTAAAATACTTTTTTCTTTTTTAAAAAACTTATTCTTTTTTCTCTTGTTTCAGTTTGGGTAATTTATGTTTGTATGGCTTCAAGGCTTTGATTCTGTCTTTATCTCCAACAAGTCTGCCAATGTCACCTGCTATGGGTTTCTTCGTGTGCTACCAAAAAAAGATATGTCGAAGTTCTTAAACCTAGTACTTCGAAACATTGCCTTATTTGAAAACATATCTTTACAAAGGTAGCTGACTTAAAACAAGGTTATTGGGGTGGACCCTAGTCCAATATGACTTGTTTCCTCATATAAAATGGAAATTTGAATGCAAAGGCAGACATGCACAGAGAGAGGATGATGTGAAGACATAGAGAGAAGGCCATGTAAAGATAGACAATTGGAGTGATACATCTATGAGCCAAGGAATGCCTGAAGCTACCAGAAGTTAGGATGCATGAGGCAAATCCTTCCCTAGTGCCTTCAGAGGGAAAGTAACCCTGATGACATCTTGATTTCATACTGCTAGCCTGCAGAATTTTTTTTTTTTTTTTTTTTTTTTTTTTTTTTTTTTTTTTGAGATGGAATCTCGCTCTGTCACCCAGGCTGGAGCGTAGTAACACGATCTCGGCTCACTGCAACCTCTGCCTCCTGGGTTCAAGTGATTCTCCTGTCTCAGCCTCTTGAGTAGCTGAAATTACATGCATGCACCACCACATCCAGTTCATTTTTGCATTTTTAGTAGAGATGGGGTTTTACCATGTTGGCCAGGCTGGTCTCAAACTCCTGACCTCAGGTGATCCACCTGCCACAGTCCCACAAAGTTCTGGGATTACAGGCGTGAGCCGCTGCACCCAGCCTAGCATAGAATTCTGAAACAATAATGGTTCTGTTATTTTAAGCTACACAGTTTGTGGTACTTTGTTATGGAAGCCCTAGGAACTAGTACAACTCTAAAGTTTTTCATTTCTGTTAGTGTTTTTTATTTATATCATTTGCGTTTTATTCTTGATATATTTCTCATTTCTCTGCTGATTTTTTCTATCTGGTCATGCATGTTAGTTTTTTTACTAGATTATGTAACACATTAACCATAGTTATTTAAACTTCATGTTTAATGTTTCCAAAAATTGTGTAATCTTGCAATCTGGTTCTGTTAGTTATTTTGCCTCTTGGCATTAGGCTCTATTCTCTTGCTTTTTTGTCTGTCTTCTATTTTACATTGAATACCAACTCTCATATAAAGAACACTAGAAATTGAAGTAGACAGTATTTATGATTAAAAATGAAACTGCCTTTTTTCTACAACGCTAATATGTGCGACATTACACCAATATAGGAAGCAATTGACTGGGTTTAGGTTTATTGTTATGAAAGCTGCCTTTAGGTTTACTAAGATTACTATACCATTGGCCTTGAGTTCCTTTAGTGACACATCTTAACTACCTTAGATGAGCTGTCCTTAGATTTCAGGCTACTTGTTTGACCTGTGACCTCAGCATTCTGATGGACTTAAGGAACTCTATTAGTTTCTAATTAATTGAGCTTTTCTTTGTCATTGAAGAAATCATCGTTTTATTAGATTTCTCCCTCAGGTCTTCTCAGGTCTCCAAATGGTAGAGATTTTTTTAGAGAGAGTGGAACTCTTCTTGTTGTTTGAGAAAAAATAATCATCTACATGATGAAGCACTTTTAGCCCTATAGCCCTATTTTTTGTAACTTGAAATCAAACACATTAGTAACTAAAGTATCTGTTTTTGTCTCAGGTTTTGTAACACACACAGTCACATAAACTCACACACATACTGTGGAAAATGCATGTGTGTCTTTGTGCGTGTGTATATAGGTATATATAAGTATATATAATATACATATATTTTATATGTATATATCGTGAGAGAGAGAGAGGTATACGTAGATATGCAGTGCTTCAGAGTTGCTTATAACTATAGGTTCTCTACTATATATATGAAGTCATATATTGGAAAGTATAAAATATTCCAACATTTCAATTCAAAACTTTCAAAAAATGTATTTATTATCTGCTGCTGGAAAGGTACCATTTAAATATTTTGTGGGGTAAAACTTTCTAATACATACCCTCTATCTTGAAAAAGTTTATAAAATAGGAGGAGGGGGAAAAAAAACCAGCATGTAGAGACAGTTTAAATTGTTCAAAATTATTGTATTACTTTTCTATCATATGTTGATTAAATATAGGAAATAATATATTATATACTATATCCAAATAAGATAATGTGATTTGTTTATTGCAGCACTATCCACAGTAGTCAAGATTTAGAAGCAGCCTAAGTGTCCATCAGCAGACAAATCGATAAAGAAAATGTGATACTGATACACAATGGAATATCATTCAGCTATAAAAAAGAGTGGGATCCTGTCATTTGCAACAACGGGGGTGGAACTGGAGGTCACTATGTTAAATGAAATAAAGTAGGCACAGAAAAACAAACTTCATATGTTTTCATTTATTTATGATTGCTAAAAACTGAAACAAAGGAAACTGTACATTTCTGTAGATTCTCTATCTAAAGAGAGAGAGTAGAATGAACCTTCCCAGGAAAGGTAATTGGGCATTGACAGTGGGGTGGGGACTGGGAATGGTTAAACGGGTATAAAAATATAGTTAGATAGAATAAATACAATCTAGTATTTGATAGCGCTACAGGGTAACTACAATCAACAATAATTTATTATACATTTAAAAATAACTAAAAGAGTCTAACTGAATTGTTTGTGACACAAAGTAAGGATAAATGCTTGAAGTGATGGATACCCCATTTACCTTGATGTGATCACTGTGCGTGGTATGGCTGTATCAAACTATCTCATGTACTCCATAAATAAATATACCTACTATGTACTCACAAAAATAAACATTCAAAATTTTTAAAAATGGACATTTTATTTGAGCATTTCTACATAAATGTTTAAAGTATTAAAAGCATGAATAAATATTTACACAGATAAATTAAATTATATCAAGTTCCTTTCAGCTATAAACCTTACATTCCAATACCAGAGTAGCAATTTTCAAATTTATTTAATTTAAAGATGCTATTCAGTGACATAGCAAGTGGATATGTCTCTGTTTTCTGAGTTCCTGCTTGTCGTAGTGTGCTCAAGCTGGCCATAACAAAATATCACAGACTGGGGTGGCTTAACAATAGAAATGTGTTTCCTTTCAGTTCTGGAGTCTGGAAGTTCAAGAGTAGGATGCCAGCATGGTTGATTTCTGGTGGGGGCTCTCTTCTTGCTGTGTCCTCACAAAGTAGAGAGAAAGAGGAATCTCTCTGGTATCTCTTCTTATAGGCACATCAATCCCATTATGACACCTCCACCCTTATGACCTGATCTAACTCTTATAACTTCCCAAGAGCCCTATCTTCAGATACCATCACACAACATGTTACAACTTCAACAGATAATATTTGAGGGATCACAAACATCCAGTCTCTTCCTCTGCTTAGTAGTTAAAATAAAAATAGTTAGGATTAATGGAAATAAGAGTGTTACCTTTGAAGTGACATCTGATTCTATTTTAGTATTACTACTTAGTCATTAATGGATGCAAAACACACACATACCACACACACAAACGCACATGCACACACACACACACACACATATGTCTGTATATTAGTTTATAAACATTATTCATAGAGTAGACCTGTCTATAGGTCATCAAGAAGATTGGAACTGTCCATATTTTAAACCTATCCTGGGAAATTTATTTGATCACAGTGATGTCCTGCCCAGTGTTTCCACAAAAGAATTACCAACTACACTGAGAGAAGCATCTCAAAACAAAGGTGTCTCTCTTTTTTTTTTGTTTATTGTTATGGTTGCTATGCTTTTTTGTTTACTTTCTTCCATCTTTTGCTATGTTTTATAGAGCCTGCTATTATTTCCACAAAGGACAACCATATTAAGAAGTAATATTAGCAAATTGTCTTAGGGTGCTAAAAATTGAATTTTATTGATTAAATAATACTGAGAAGTATCCTTTTAGGTTTAGTGATAACTATAAAAGAACATAAAATATAAAACCAACAATATTGTAGCAACCAGTTGGTTATTCCTGCTCTTAGTAAATCCATTTTACTTTTTTGATAATATCAAAGATAATAGGGTAAAAAATTTAAATGAGAGTGAAGAAAAGTTTTAGGAAGACAATTAAAAGAAAATTGAAAATGGAAAGAAAAGACTCAGACTCAACTACTTCCTAAAATAATATCAACATTTCTCATCTAAACTTCTGTTTATTTCTTTTCAAGTCACATGTGAAAGCTAGGAAAGAGGTAATTAATGTCTTCTGACGGAAGACTTTGCAAAGTTCAAGTATACAAAACAAACCAATTACTGTAGATTGAACTTTGTAGAATACACACAATCCCAGCACTTTGGGAGGCCAAAGTGGGTGGATCATCTGAGCTCAGGAGTTCGAGACCAGCCTGGCCAACATGGTGAAACCATGTCTCTATTAAAGATACAAAAATTAGCCAGACGTGGTGGTGCATGCCTGCAATCCCAGCTACTCAGGAGGCTGAGGCAGGAGAATTGCTTAAACCCAGGAGGTGGAGGTTGCAGTGAGCCAAGATCACACCATTGCACACCAGCCTGGGCAACAGAGTGAGACTTTGTCTCAAAAAAAAATACACACACACACACACACAAAGGGATAAATTGAACAAATTACTGAACTGTACTTAAAAAGGAGGGGTTCTATATAAGGAAGAATGTAAGTTTCATATATAGGAAATTAAAAAATATATATATCAGGTTGAGCTTTTGATTTCTGAACTACATTTTCTTAAATGAATAATTTCTGAAATTAATGACATGTAATTTAAAGAAATTTGTGCTCTGTCATTTTGTCTTGAAGAATTGAGCATTGGGTAGCATTATTAGTTTTATGTAGGTACTAGTATTGTATGTCTGGAGGCTTTCATGTAAAATTTTAATTTCTGAAGAATCATTCCAAGTATTCTCAAAAGAAAATACAAAGTTTTATGTAATTCATGGAACACTTATATTTGCATACATCAGTTTGTTAAAGCATGGGTAGGTTTTTTTTTAATCGTTTTTTCTCCTTCTTTTTGCTAAATAATAAGACATAGACTTTTTCCCCCTAGATGAGACTGAAAGGTTTCAGTATGATTCTATTGGACAAATCTGTCGATTTCCGAATCTCAGTTGTGGACCAAGGTCAATCTTACAATGATACACTTCAGTCAGATGCAAATTAAGGAATATAGCCAACTACTTGTTTTAAACACCTTGAAAAAAGTTAAAACATGTTTATCATATTTTAGGATATTTACAAAGGCAAACTTCATAGAAAAAAGAGAGGCCTTAGAGGCCAAATACCAAGAATAAAACTTACTGCTGACTCAGTAAATAAAGAATATTTTGTGTTAGTAGTAAATTCATTATAAACATACAAGTTTATGCTCATGCCAATATTGCCAACATCAATATATGGTAAGCACTTTTTATGTGCAGGCATTGTGCCAGACAACTTGTACAGTACATTAATTTTTAATTTTTTTTTACACACTCAAGAAATAGAACCAAAAGAAGAATCCCTTCTTTTGGAAGAAATTTAATAAATATATGAAAGTTATTAAAAGCCAATTCTCTCTCTCTTACTACACACATGCCGAGACCAGCTCAGTCAGGGAGACCCTAACCCAGTGACACTGGAGGAATTAAAGACACACACACAGAAATGTAGAGGTATGAAGTGAGATATCAGGGGTCTCACAGCCTTCAGAACTGAGAGCCTCGAACAGAGATTTACCCACATATTTATTAACAGCAAGCCAGTCATTAGCATTGTTTCTATAGATACTAAATTAACCAAAAGTATCCCTTGGGAAACGAAGGGATGGGCCAAATTAAAGGAATAGGTGGGGCTAGTTAACTGCAGCAGGAGCATGTCCTTAAGGCACAGATCGCTCATGCTATTGTTTGTGGCTTAAGAATGCCTTTAAGTCGTTTTCCACCCTGGGTGGGCCAGGTGTTCCTTGCCCTCATTCCAGTAAATCCACAACCTTCCAGCGTGGGCATTATGGCCATCACGAACATGTCACAGTGCTGCAGAGATTTTGTTTATGGCCAGTTTTGGGGTCAGTTTATGGCCAGATATTGCGGGGCTTGTTCCCAACACACATACACACCCCTTTATCACTCTTTCCCCATAGTGTATATGTGTGTATGTACTTTACAGATCAAATTTCCTCTCCTTTTTCATGCATATGGTCAGTTTTCAATTCATTTGTGTAAAATCTCTCAGAGTGAGACTATGATCTGCCATTCTAAATTCCAGATGCCATAAGAGATGAAAAAGCTCTGATTGTTTTTGATTCATGTGGCCAGCACTAACACTGCTCTATGTAGAAAATGAGAACAGCCTCATAATTTGGAAATATAGCTACTAAGAACTCAATAATATGATTCTGAGATTGATTATATTTTTTAAAAAATGGAGTTGGTCATGATGACTTACAAATACATTCTCAATATTCTTGTCACATATAGAAAGGATTGCAGATAAGCCCTAAGCCTAGTTCTGTGGCCCTTTTTCCCTTCTGAATAATATTATCTTGGTAATGTAGACTTAGTGATGGTTGAAGTATTTCAGATAGATCTGTATTTATATTAGGAGACAGCAGAGCATGGTGTGTGTAACAAGGGATTTGAAGCCAGGTATATCTGCATTTAAGTGCATTCTGTGTTTTGCAATTCCTCTATGGCCATGGTCAAATTATTTGCTGTTAATTTTCAGTTTCCTCAGTAACAAAAATAGGGGTCATAACATTAGTTATATAGTAGATTTCTTTGGCACAATGCCTGCACATAGAAAATGCTTATTATATATTGATGTTGGTGGAATTGGCAGAGGTAGAAATGATGGTAGAATAGTAGTTGGTAGAAGCATTAATCTGTCGGATAAGGGAAAGGGACAAGGCAACTTTCAAAAGGATTTGGTACCTGATTTGGATATTTAACCCATAGCAGAATATGTGTCAACTATGCTGAGCAAGACGTATAACAAACAGTGGGAAGAAGCATTAGGACAATAAGGAATACCAGAAAATAGGTGATACTGATACATTAGCTCTTTAATTAATGCTATAATGCATTACCATTAGGGTAGTGGCTTATAAAACACAGATTTATTATCTTACTGTTACAGAAGTCAGAATTCTGAGACAGTCTCACTGGGCTGCATTTGTTCTTGAAGCTCTGGGGAGAATCTGTTTCCTGCCATTCACAGCTGCTATAGGCTGCACACATTCCTTGGCTCATGGCCCCTGGTCAGACTCTCCTGCCTTAAAAGGCCTTTATCTTTTAAGACCTCCTGTAATTATCTAGTGCCCACCAGATAATCCAGAATTATCTTCACATAACAAAGTCAACTGATTAACAACCGTAATTCCATCTAGAATCTTAATTCTCCCTTTTATGTAACATAAAATGTTCAGAAATTAGGAGAATAAAGATGTGGACATCTTTGGAGATAGTAAGAGGGCATTATTCTGCCTACCACAAGTAAGTACACTAGTTTGAAAATATTTTAGAAGTAAGATTTTATAAACTTTGTACTTAGGTCAAGAAAGGGGATAGAAATACACATGAATGAGTTACTTTGACTATTAAGGCAAAATAACTGATTGGTTTTTCTTCTCAAGATATAGATTGATGGCTGGTTCATTCCTACTCATTAATAAGAAATTAACCATCTGCAACAGAGTCCTTTCAAACAATTGTGTCATTTATAATCATGTGGAATAATTGAAATATTGGAACACACTAAAAGACAGATTGAATGAATAATTAGAGACGATAAAGAAAAGCAAGGTTAAACATTATTTTAAATTTTTTGTGACGACAAATATATATCTGAACAAGAGTCCAAATAAATGATTTTATCTGGAAAAGTGGCCATCCTGTTAAGTTGTTTCACTACGAATTTTCAATAACAACTTGCTTTTTTGATTCTGAATATGTAAAAGCTATTTAATTTTGCCATCTGTTCTCAGCATGATTACATATAAATTAATTGTGGGTAATAATTTTTAGAATGCATTGAATGCCAAGATATTCAAAATGTTCCAAAGGGAGAATTTATTTAATTTCATTTTCCAAAATAATAAAGCAAGCTACTTTAAAAAGTGAAAGAATGATGCAGTCTTTGCTACTTTAATGTAATTTTCCTTTTTTCTTTTTTCAAGACTTTGGAGGAAATTGTATCCAAAATTTTGCCCAAATTCCTCACACTGTTAGTAGGTTTTTGCTTAAGTAGGAATTCATTTATGACCCTTGTCTACTTTCATGTTTGCCACCTTTTAGAACTAAAAATTAACATTGAAATAATAAATTCTAACTCTTCTAAAGTGGTCAGCAAAGATAAAAATAATGTTGCAATAGTAAGATAGAAAACAAGTCATTTGTTTACAGGTAGGTATTTTTTAAAAGATATAAATGTCTGACAGAGAAGCCTGAAGTACCTCAAAAGAAGAAACAAAACAAAATTAAATAATAATAAAAAATTTAGGAATTATTAAGCAGCTATCACATGCTTGGAACTCTCATAAGTGGTTTAACAGAACAAATGAGGTTCTAGTTCTCATAGAACGTAGACTCTAGTGCATGAAAGCAGGTAATAGGTAATATAAAATAAATACAAAATACAGTACTGTCAGGCGCGTTGGTTCACGCCTATAATCCCAGCACTTTGGGAGGCCGAAGCAGGTGGATCACCTGAGATCAGGAGTTTGAGACCAGCCTGGCCAACATAGTGAAACTCTGTCTCTACTAAAAATACAAAAAATTAGCCGGGCGTGGTTGTCGGCTCCTGTAATCCCGGCTACTCAGGAGGCTGAGGCAGGATAATCGCTTGAACTTGGTTGTATTCCAGCCTGGGAAAAAAAGAGAAAAATTCTGATTCAAAAAAAAAATTTATAAAATTGATGAATTAATATATCATTTCTTCAACATTTCTCTTAACGCTTGTTTTATATCTACATCATTGGACATCTAATTTTCTTATTTTTTAATTTGTGATAAATGTTTAATTATAAACTACAATTTGCCTATCTTTCTGGGACTTTTCTCATAGAATAAATATATTTAGCTTTCAATTTTTTCTGGATTTAAAAAGTTATTGGTATACTTGTTTAAAAGAATACCAAATTCTTTTTTTAAAAAAAACCCACACGCTTGCATATTTATTTGTTTTGTTGATGTTACCTGGTTCTTTTCTCAATTTTGTATGATCTTGTCTTAAATTTCAGAAGATATAAAATGTCTCTGAAGTATTATTTTGCTCATTGCTATAATTTATATGCATCCCTTACGTATGTATGTATGTGCCTGTATACACGAGTCTGTGCTTTTCACATCTATATTTTGAATTGTAGGTTTTCCTCAAATGTATTATAATCCACGTATGCATACTAATGAGTCACCAAAAGCTGATTTAAAGCTTTCTGTTCAAAGGAAACGTTTCTTGTCTGATGGGCATCATTGCAGAGTAAGTGATTGTTTTCTGTTTGTTTGTTTCATCTTGTTTTTGCATGGTTCCCCTATTGGTCTTTACTGTGAGTTAATTCAAGTTCTTTAAGATCCTCTTATGCCTTGTTTGGATAATCAAAGTTTAACTTTAGATATTCTGGAACTCAGCCAGTGAAGAAAGCTATGGATTTTAGTATTCACTAGTCACACTTTGAAATGATACTCATATTTTTATATAACCAGGTGAACCACCCAACTTCTTCTTTGACTATTATTTCTGAGACCAGAACCCCTATTATTCAGTTTCTAAAGGTAATGAAATGTTGATCTTATGTGAAGCGTATGAAACCAAGTTGCCACATTGCAGGGTTTTGTATAGTGTCTTAGAGAACTTGGGAACCACATTTTTATGCTAATTATTGAACTCTCCCGGCTGTGTTGAGTGTCCCACGTTGCATATATGTTCTGCAACATCAGGTTATATGCCTTCGGTTATTTCACACTTTTACAGTATCCCCAATATCTGCCCCTCCTAATATCCATATCATTTTTAGCAGATCTCCACAGTATCTGGCTCTCCTAATATCTACATTGCTTCCACAGTAATGAATTACAGGTTATAGGACAAGAACTATTTAAATTTGCTATCATCAAATCTCCAAGTTTGGTCACATCTGCATTAATTCATGACTTTTCCTCTATTGCAATTAAGACGTTGTCCCTCTTCCTACCTCAGGCCAACTTTGTGCTTGTGCTGTAAATGGCAGTCTCTTCCACTTTTTTAGAACCTTAATGTTACTCGATGCTGTTTCTATTCTTTATCTTGAGAATTTTTCAGCCTACTCTCTTCATTTCACATTACAATACCTCAATGTCACCATATATTAAAATAAAAAATTCCTTGCTTCCACAAATTATTTTACAGCTCTTTTTATCTGTCTTTCATTATTTTTTTTTCCAAAGTACAATCAACATTCAATGCTTTTTTTTTTTTGCCTCCCAGACAAACATTGACCGTAGGATTTCTTAATGTGAGTTTAATCTTCACTATTGGCAGAGTGTTCTCCTAGTAACGCCATTGTTGCTTTGAATTATATTTTTTATTTTACTGTAACCTTAGATCATCTTTCTTATTTTCCAAGAACTTGATGCAGTTGTCAGGAGCTCAGCTAAGTTGGAGAGAACTGAACTGCCAGGTGTCAGAATAGTCAATTAAGATAACAAGCCAAAATCAAAGTAACAGCCAAGGCTTCAGTGACTTACTGCGATTGTATAAGCCAGACACTAAACGGTTCTGTCTCCTTTCTGATTCATGATGAACCTCAAGGAACAACACGTTGAGGGTCAAATGGATCAGCAAATATACGGGCGTCATCTCACCATCAAGGGAGAATGGAACAAAAAACTCCTGCAATTCTATGAACCCAGAGGATGGGGAGAAATTAATGAGAAAGGCTGGGAGTGAAATACTGGGTCAGAGGGAAGAAAAAACTTCAAGGCCGCCCTCCCTCTGAAAAGGGGGTTTTAGCCTCTGTTGAAGGCCCCCTATCAAAAAGGCTCTGAATAAAAGTGTCCGGGCTAGGGGGCACCTGTAAGGACACATTTGAGCACAAGGGTCCAAGTCCTTGATTGCAACTCCCTGCAGCCCGCAGTGCCTTAGCTGGGCAACAATGCTGGTGTGGGAAGAACAGCTTCCCCAATAAGACCTGCTGGGTAAAAGTCTTTCCCATTTTCTATGGTCGGGCTTAAAAGATCACATGCAGGTTTCTAACAAGAGCCACGCTCCTCAGTGCTTACTCATGAAACACTTGGTTTCTGAAGTTTCCATTATAATATAATTCTCTTGAGAGATTATGCTGTGTGGTCTAATGGTAGAAAGCAAGAACTCTGAAATTTGACTCCTTGGGTTCAAAGACGAGCTCTATCTTTTGTTAGCTTGTAACTCTGGAGAAATTGTATATTTCTCTGCGCCTTGGTTTCCTCATCTGTAACCTGGGGAAAATAGCAATGTAAGAATTTAATAAATTTAGTGTAGATGTTTTACAATATGTTAGTGAACCTGTTATTATATTCACCTGAACACATTCCTCAGATTTTCAAATTCCTAAGCTTATACTTTCAGGCTTTGTAAAGTATAAAAAGAATAGTTAAGAGACTTTTCACGTATTTCTTATTTAGTTTTAAACATATGTGCCTTGTTAATTTAAGGAATATTTTAATTGAAATCATAAAAAGTAGTTGCAAATTTAATAATAAAGCTTTCTTATTCCCTTATTTCATGTTTTACCCTGAGTTTTAAGAAATAATTTTTCCTTGGAAATTTTTTGGAGGCATGATTTCCATGCCTCTGAGTTTGTAAGAGATAGGCTTAGAGAGATTTAGGTAAATGACTAAAGATCGATTTGTGGATAGGATACTCTTATTTACATGTCTAAAGTTTAATGAGTTTTTCTCCATGAAGAATATTCAGAAATCTCTTTCCATTCAAATACTATAGTATTGGAGGAATCTTAGGAGTAAATAATATAGTAAACTGTTTCCCCATTTGTAGAGTCTCTACCTCTGTCTTTCTACAGATAACTATTCCCTCACTTCTGAAACAGGAGGGAAAACAAATATAAAAATTATGGTGAAAGATGGCTGTTGTAGACTGAATGTTTTAGACATCTCAAAATTCATGCATTGAAATCTAATTTCCGATGTGACGGTGTCAGGAGATGTGGCCCTTGGGAGATGATGAGGTCATGAATGGGATTGATAGCCTTAGAAAAGAGAACCCACCCTATTATAAGCTTCCTCGCCCTCTCCACCATGTAAGGACATAGAAAATTTGGCCATCTACGAACCAAGAAGTAGGCCCTCTGCAGACACAAAATTTGCCAGGATCTTGAACTTTCCAGGCTCCAGAACTGAAAGAAAGAGGTTTATGTTGTTTATAAACCACCCAGTGCATGGCAATTTGCTATAGAAGCCCAGTGGACTGGGAAACCTGACCAACATTTCTGGAGCAAATGAAGATTGTTTCTTTTAGTTTACTTATACAGTATGACATAAATTTCTCACATTTTAGAAAACGTTAACTTTTAAAAAGATTTTTGCATAGTATGTCTAATTTGATTTTTACCTTTATGCCTCCCCATAACCACAGCTCCACAGACTTCTTAGGACATGCAGAATGGTCTGTGCAGTCTTGTTAGAAGCCAAAGGAAGAAGTAAAATGTTTCTAATATCTTAGAAGTAAGCCATAGTATATTCTTACCAAATAATTTTTATGTTAATTATATCATTTTGTTGTACATAAAAAGTCACTAAATTATATAGATATATAAAAATTTTCCTAGACTTTTTATGTCTACTCATAATAGCAACCTTATTACTAAAAGTGTTATGTTAAGAATTATTGTGTTTTGAAAACTAGTCCAATTATTTTTCTTCTGTATTATACTCTGATTTTTTTAAAAAATTGCATTGGGAACTGAAAAGAATAGAATAGGGGGTCCATTCAAGGAAAATATTATTCTTGCAATATGTCTGAGCAAAATCCATGGGAAGAAAAATACATATATATATATAAGTTTAGAATATGTAGTATCATTTCTAACCTACTTTCTGTCTGTCTTTCTGTCTGTTTTTCCTAGCTGAAGATAGCCTATTTTATTTGTTGATGTAAATATGAATTTTTAAATAAAGTGATTTGAAACATTTACTGTATTGTCATTTAAAGTAGATTGTCTTTTGAAAGTGAGCATTTTCAACAAGCATTTTGACCGAATTACAGATAGAGATATAGCTAGGCAGACAAAATTCTACAATCTTTTAACATAATATCACCGTTTCCATTCTATCATTGATTAATATAAATAAATTCTGACTGAACAGAGCTCTTGGGTATACAACGCTTTCTTGACTTTCATTTGAGTCATGTACACAGGAAAGGTATATAGTAATGATAATAAAATACTTTATTTGCATAACACCTTTGAGCCTAAAGCACACCAAATGGTTTCATAAACATAGTTTCATTACTTCTAATGGAAGCAACAAATATTATCACAAAGAGGAAACAGAGGGAAGATCAGACAAGCCACTTATCCACATTATTTCAAGATTTATTTCATGACTTCTAAATATTATGGTTTAACCTATCATCTCATTAATTACCCTAATGAAAGAGGAATTCAAATATATCCTAGAATCTAAGCACATTGTTAGAGAATAAATGGGATCTTTTTAAAAAAAAAATACTTAAATTGCTTGACTCTGATGGAAATGAAGTTATTGAAAAAAAGTGTAAGAATTTAAATAGCATATTTTCTGGGCAAAACTCATTAGAGGATGTGTTTAGTGTAGTATTCACAATTAAAATAAAAAGTGAAATAAATGTTCTATGTTAACTTTTATTCTGGAAGGAAATGTAATTGCTTAAATAGATTAATATTAGCAATTCAAGATATTTAATAATATCTCAAAATTTTAATGGCATTTATATACATAGAGAAAAAATTTTGAAATAATAATAGTCTGTCATGTGCATTTTTTTTTAACAATAGAACCACCAGGAGGTAAAGTTGAAAAACTAAAATTTTAAAGCAGGTTGATAACAGGTTACTAGATATCAAATGCTACATTCTTCTTTATTACGTTTATTTGGCTACGCCATCAATCAAAGACACTTATATAAGGTTGTGATGATGTCACTTTCAATAACAAGCTTGACAGGAACAATTTTTATACATTGACATGACATCCAATTTAGGTACTCTCTGATTTTTCAGCCTGTCACTAGAAGAACTTCACATTTCAAAAATTATAGCATTCACCACAGTAAACACTTTAGTTAAAAGTAAAAGACAACTACCTTCATGTATACTGTTTCGCATGATCTTATTAAGTACTTATGTTTTGTCACCTACGCTTTTGTACACATACAATTTGGTGAGACTGTATATAAAAGACTTTTGGTCACTTGTGATGGTTAATATTGAGTGTCAACTTGACTGGATTGAAAGATGCAAAATGTATTCCTGCGTGTGCCTGCAAGGGTGTTGCCAAAGGAGGTAAACATTTGAGTCAGTGGACTGGGAGAGGCAGGCCCACCCTCCATCCAGGTGGGCACCATCTAATCAGCTTCCCGTGTGGCTAGAATAAAGCAGGCAGAAGAACATGGAAGGACTAAACCTGCTGAGTCTTCTGGCCTTCATCTTTCTCCTGTGCTAGATGCTTCCTGCCCCTGAACAACGAACTCTAACTTTTCAGCTTTTGGACTATTGGACTTACATGAGTGGTTTGCCTGGTTCTCTGAGGTTTTTGGCCAAGACTGAAGACTGCACTGTCAACTTCCCTACTTTTGAGGTTTTGGGACTCGAACTGATCCACCACTGGCTTCCTTGCTCCTCAACCTGCAGATGGCCTATCATAGCACCTCACCTTGTGATCGTGTGAGTCAATTCTGCTTAATAAACTCCCTTTCAGATATACATATATACGATTAGTTCTGTCCCTCTAGAGAACCCTGACTAATACACCACTCAATAGACAAGCGGAACATAACAGAATAAATTCTCAAAAACATAATCATAATATCTTTCGTAAAATAAAAAAATTAATCCAAAATGGCCAGAAAAAAAATGAGAAATTAGATCTGCTAAATCTATGATACTGCTAGATAATCCATTATTAAATAATACATAGTTTATATATTATTCTTCCTAATTGAAATTTGTTCCTCTCTTTGATTTCTTTCATTTTTCCCTTTACAATTTACATTCCTAGGTTGTTTTTCTTTTTAACATTTTTAGTATTTTCAGTTTTTTAATTTGATTTTTTCTATATAGAACCATAAAGTTTTCATGTGAAATATGCTATATGAATCCTACAGGTATATGTAAATACTAGCTTTTCAAGGTAATTTGTTAGAGTGTACTCCACACACTGGGAAATATCCAGACTTGTACATTTAATGGCAGCATTAAATGCTTTTGCATGCCACTTAATGAAACTACATTTCAATATGAATTAAAATGAAAGGTAGAGACCCCACAACATCCACTGCTGCAAGTCATGTGCAATATCCAAACATTAATTCCCTGAATAATTACTAAAAGTTTACTTGGATTTGCATTTCTCTAATAGCCAGTAATGATGAGCTTTATTTTTTCATATGTTTATTGGCTGCTATTGCCTAGGTTTTCTTCTACGGTTTTTATGGTTTGGAGTTTTACATTTAATATTTTACTCCATCTTGACTTAATTTTTGTATGAGGAAGGGGTCCAGTCTCAGTTTTCTGCATATGGCTAGCCAGTTTTCCCAGCGTCATTTATTAAATAGGGAATCATTTTCCCATTGTTTGTTTTTGTCAGGTTTGTTGAAGATCAGATGGTTGTAGATGTGTGGTGTTATTTCTGAGGTCTCTGTTCTGTTCCATTTATCTACATGTCTGTTTCGGTACCGGTACCATGCTGTTTTGGTTACTGTAGCATTTTTTAACAGCGAATTCCAGAAGAGGAGTTAGGTTTTGTTATTGTAGGTTAGCAGTCTTAGTTGGATACCCTCTGCGTTGTTTGATAAGTTCTTATTTTAAGTGACAGTGTAACAGGATCTGGGATGTGATGTGAGGTCCTTGTCAAAATAGAAAGTATGTATCATAGATTTCTAAATAGCCAAGCAGAGCAGCTAACATATGCAAGAAACTTGCCCAGCAACAACTATGTAATTTTTACGAACCATATGGTATTCTTTCTCCAATTGCCCTTCATATTTTGTATTCCAAATGATTAGCTAATATTTTATAATTGTTTATGTTAAGCAATTCAATTCTTGGTCTAAAAATCTTAGTAATTTAGAATTTGATAATGTTACTGGGGGGAGAACAAAAAGGAAATATATATTAATTTTCTCTTTGCTTTATGTCTGTTTTAAATAATTTTTGAGTGCAAAATCTGCCCTTGATGATTAGTCGCTTTGTGTTAAGAAAGTTTTAATGGTCTTTTATTAAGTCTTATTAAAAAATGGTCTTTTGGATTCTTTAAGAAATTTTTTCCTGATTTCCTATGAGGCCTTCCCATGTAGCCAATCATTTTCCAAGGGGCCTGATTTTGTAGTCACCCACTTCTCTGAATAATTATTCAATTTAGCCGGGTGCAGTGGCTCATGCCTGTAATCCCAGCACTTTGGGAGGCCAAGGCATGTGGATCACTTGAGGTCAGCAGTTCGAGAACAGGCTGGCCAACATAGCAAAACCCTGTCTCTACTAAAATACAAAAAGTAGCCGGGTGTGGTAGTGCCCACCTGTCGTCTCAGCTTTTATGGAGGCTGAGGTAGAAGAACCGTTTGAACCTGGGAGGCAGAGGTTGCAGTGAGCCAAGATCACGCAATTGCACTCCAGCCTGGGTGACAGAGCAAGACTCTGTCTCAAAAAAAAGAAAAAATCAGTTCACATGTGTGTGTTTTATATGAGCTTTGTAGAAAAAAAATTAAATAATATTTATTTCTGACAGCCTTTTATACTCAATGATTTAAAAATAAAAGAAAAATTATGAATTTATTTTACATTAATTTATAGCAAGCCATGCAGTATTACATTGTTTACAATATTTCACATCTCCAGTCCCTTTATATAAGAGACGTGCTGAAATAGCTAGGTCATGACTTTAAATAATAAAGATTTCACCATTGGATGGTGCCAATTTCAGTAAGACAAATTGGTGAAATTGGGGGTTCTACTTGCGGTCAGCCTTTGTTTTTTATTCATACTGATTCTGCATTCTCATTTTTGACGTTTGGTTCCTATTGAGATCACTAATGATTTTATCTTTTGCTCTTTTGTGGAAATAATTGAAGAATAACCAAATAAGAACAGACAAAAGCTATTTTTGAAAGTTTTTCATAGCAAGGGAGTCATTACCATCATCTGCACTTTGGCAGAGACCGCGAGATAGACAAAAGAGTGGAAAAGCTTTATAGTGGAAAAATGGAAAACTTCAAGTGTGCCCTGATTGGAAGCTGTTAGCGTGGGGGAGCTGTAGGCAGTCTAACTAGAAGCAGGGCATCTCATGTGATTGATTAGGAGTGTATATTTGGCTTCCTCTGTCCTGTCTGATATTTGAAATAGAGACAAAAATTTGGGAAGCTGTCAGTTATTAATAAATTCCTAGAAATTTTAAACTTATTGTTACAGGGGTTATTATTACTTTTCCTAAAATATTTGCTAGAGATAATTGTTTAATTCCTGAAAGTTTAACTAGCGGATATTAAATAGTTCAGCTTAGTAGATAATAGTTTGCCTTTCTGGACTGGTTATTCTAGATGACAAGTTGATTTCTTGGGCTGCAGATTTGTGAGTCAAATTTCTATTTTTTATATATGGCTATTGTCCATTGTTTACCTAGTCTCAGTTTTCATAGGTAAACTTAAGATTTTATTGCCTAAAAGTTTATATTAATTCTGGGTTGATGAGCAAAGTAATAGTTGTAGATAAGTACACCTTTTTTTTTTTTGTCTGTTTATTGTTATTATTATTATACTTTAAGTTCTGGGATACATGTGCAGAATGTGCAGGTTTGTTACATAGGTATATAGGTATACATGTACCATGGTGGTTTGCTGCACCCATCAACCGATCATCTACATTAGATATTTCTCCTAATGCTATCTCTCCCCTAGCCCCCACCCTGACAGGGTGTGTGACACCTGACAGGCCCCGGTGTGTGATGTTCTCCTCCCTGTGTCCATGTGTTCTCATGGTTCAACTCGCACCTATGAGTATACCAAGGGTTAATTAAGAAAATGGCATTGATCTAAAATGCATTTGCTATCTTTTTGTGTTTGTCATGTATTATCGAAATATTTGTTATCACTTGAATACCTATTGTCAAACTCCTATTTTCGGAGACAAGACTTTTAAAAAACAGTCTAACTCGTTTCGATTGGACTTGCAAGAAAAAAAATGGCCTTTTTCCTTTGGAAAATATCTAGTCACCTCAGCTGATTGTCTATAAAAGGAAGGTAGCATTCATTGAGGAATAACCAGGTTTACCTTAGGTTTTGGTCTTTTATTCCCGAGGGTGATGTTTAAACTTCTTCAAATTCTGAGGAGAATGAAATGCATTCATAAAAATATTTTTGCCATTTATTGAATTTCTTTTATATACCAGACAATTTCCTACCTTTATATATATATTTTTTTCAATGGCATCTTTAGTGAGTAGTATAGATATACTTATTTTTTCACATGAAGAAAATGAGACTCAGGGAGTCTCTACATTCTGGCAGCTAGGGAGATAGAATTCAAAGTTCTAACTCCATTATGCTTTACAGTTCCTCAAATGATGTAGTTTTATTTTGTCTACAAATTACATGTCTCTTAAAGTGAAACTATAAATTATATACATCGAATGTGAGAGGAACAGAAATGACACTGATCTGGAATAAAGCCTGATTCTTTCTTAAGTCCCTGAACCACTAATGCCACAACTACTTGGTAGTATAGAATCATCTGGGACAATAACTTGGACTTAAAATAATGTTAGAAAAATATAATTAAAGAAATAACATGGGAAGTTAAAATAGAAAAGCATGTTTAATTTTTCAACCCATTATCATAGTTTAATAAAGTTTAGACACTTAAAAAAATAAGTAACAGACAAAAATTAGAAACAGCCTAAATATACATATTAGGAGAGTAATTCAATAAGAATTATCAATCCAGGCCGGGCGCGGTGGCTCACGCCTGTAATCCCAGCACTTTGGGAGGCCAAGGTGGGTGGATCACGAGGTCAGGAGATCGAGACCATCCTGGCTAACACAGTGAAACCCTGTCTCTACTAAAAATACAAAAAAATTTGCTGGGCGTGGTGGCGGGCACCTGTAGTCCCAGCTGCTGGGGAGGCTGAGGCAGGAGAATGGCGTGAACCCGGGAGGCAGAGCTTGCAGTGAGCTGAGATCGCACCACTGCACTCCAGCCTGGGCGACAGAGCAAGACTCCATCTCAAAAAAAAAAAAAAAAAAAAGGAAAAAAAAAAAATTATCCATCCGTACATTGGGTCATCATGTGTTAATAGAACATTATGTTTTAATTTGTTATATTTGACAGAGATGTATTAAATAAGACCTGTTAGTGTTTTTGATAAACAAAATAAATAATTTTTAACTCTATCTGGGTATTTGTATATTGATTGTTTTATGGTGGCATTATCTAGAATATTGTACCAATATATTGACCTGATTTTCACGCAAACATAATTTCCATTTTTTTCCACTCAATAGTCCAGATAAAATGAATGTTCCTCCTTTCAGCTTTGTCATGACTGAACATTTGCAATTTTTTAGAGCATACGCCTGAGTTGAACCGCTGTGTTCTGGCAGTAGACACTGTCTGTAGTCCAAGGAAAAAATAGTGTCTGTCGATATTTTTGTCTTTTTCGTCACTCTTGTATAGCAGATGAGTGTTCAACAAGAAGCTCAGCCTACTAACCTGATAAATGACATATTCGTTTCCATCTAGAAATGTTTTGCCATCATGCGTTTATATAAAATACATATAACATCATCATTTACAATGTCTTTACATTTAGCATGATCTATTTGCATTTGCTTTGTTTTCACTTTGAATTCAAAATACATATGGTTATTTTTCTTATATACTATCATATAGCACATTATGCATAGCTAAAATTTTCACAGAATCATTCAGATTGTATGAAAAGGTGCATTTTAGCGTTTAACTCTGTCACTGAATCCTATCTATAAAGAGTATTATAGTTCCATTTATACTTGCATAGAACCCTGTTATATTTTACCATTAAAAATTAAAGTTTATAAAACAACCTTCTAAACAATAACATAAAATGCAATAATTTTAAACTTCTCATTTAATATTATGTAAATAAGCTACAGCAATGATTTCACTATTTGACCAATAGATTCTCCAGAGACTCCTCAAATCCTGCAGACTAGATTTAAATTGGTCGAAATTACAACATATCAGCAATGGGTTGGTATTTATTTGGTTTTTGCTTTCTTCTAAAATGGGTTTAGCACTTCATATTATAATCTGCCTTTAAAGAAAAAAAATGACGTGGTAATAATGTTACCACACAAAATAAGGGAAAAGTTTCTAGGTTTCTAAGAATTCTTTGTGTTTTACTTTATTTTTGAGAGAAATAGAAGCCCAGTTGGGCCCTCTTGTCACCTTGTTCTCTACATTTCAGATGTTTGGGAGACATTCAGTTTCACGTACCATCTTCCGAAAATGTGTTTCAGAAAAAAATAACTAAAAGTATGTCACTTAACACATTGTCTTGTAATGTATTTGCTTATGCCCTTATCTCCCGTTAGAACAAGTATCTCGGCCGGACGCGGTGGCTCAAGCCTGTAATCCCAGCACTTTGGGAGGCCGAGGCAGGTGGATCACGAGGTCAGGAGATCGAGACCATCCTGGCTAACATGGTGAAACCCTGTCTCTACTAAAAATACAAAAAACTAGCCGGGCGAGGTGGCGGGCGCCTGTAGTCCCAGCTACTCGGAGGCTGAGGCGGGAGAATGGCGTGAACCCGGGAGGCGGAGCTTGCGGTGAGCCGAGATCGCGCCACTGCACTCCAGCCTGGGTGACAGAGCGAGACTCCGTCCCAAAAAAAAAAAAAAAAAAAAAAAAAAAGGAACAAGTATCTCAAAGACAATATCTATGTCCTGCACATCTTTTATTTTCTCTGGCACAGAGCCTGCAAAAATTAGACAGGTTCTTTTTATTGAATATTTAGATATATCTAAGTATCTGCAAAAATTAGACAGGTTCTTTTTACTGAGTATTTAGATATATCTAAGTATCTGCAAAAATTAGACAGGTTCTTTTTACTGAGTATTTAGATATATCTAAGTATCTGCAAAAATTAGACAGGTTTTTTTACTGAATATTTAGATATACCTAAGTATCTGCAAAAATTAGACAGGTTCTTTTTACTGAATATTTAGATATATCTAAGTATCTGCAAAAATTAGGTTCTTTTTACTGAATATTTAGATATATCTAAGTATCTCATCTTTTGATCTCTTTGTATTATTGAGTTCTTATAGGCACCTTATTTGATTAATTACTTATTTAATCAAGAAGAGCTGTTGAGCACCTACCTCAAGATAGCATGACAATCATCACTCAAAATTAACAAGGCTAAGCCAAAACAAAGATTTTTATTACTCCTCCTCCTACCCACAACAGTTTTTGTTTCTTTTTAAAAGTCTTCCCTATTTACATAAATTATTACACCATTCATACCTTGAACACATTTTTTAAATTACTTTTGTACTGTGGTTATATACATATAACATAATATTTATCCTTGTAACAGTTTCAAGCGTTCAGTTCAGTGGTATCAAATACATCCATAATGTTGTGCAACCATCACCACTACCGTCTCTGTACCTTTTCATCTCGTAAAACTAAAACTCTGCCTTCATTAAGCAATAACTTTTCATGCCCCTCTCCTCTTCTATCCTTGCCTTTGGCAACCATCATTCTAATTTCCGTCTCTATGATTTTGACTACTCTATCTCACGCAAGTGGAATTATATAGTATTTGTCTTCTTGTGACTGGCTTATACCACTTAGCATAATGATCTCAATGTTTATCCTTGTTGTTGCATATGTTAGACTTGCCTTCCTTTTTCAGATTGAATACTATTTCATTGTATTTATAGTTCATACTTTGTTATGCAGTCATCTGTCAACAGACATGAGCTGCTTCCACATTTTAGCTATTGTAAGTAATACTGCTGTGAACATTGGTTGTACAAATATCTCCTCAAGACCCTGCTTTCAATTCTTTTGTGTATATGCACGGAAGTGAAACTACTGGATCATAGACCACATTATTTCTGATATATGCTCAGGCCCGAATTCTCCTCTGTTTTCTTGGTAGTTCTCATACTGTCTGGGACTGTCAACCTTTTGTAATCTATGATCACTCCAACTGTAGTCTCCAAACTAGTATCTCTACCTCCACTCTTGTTTTCCAGTTCTCTTTACGTAGAGGAATCATAGTAAGATTTTTAAAGCATAAAATAGTCAATTAATTCCATCCTCACAAAAAAGACAGATGGCAATTAAAACAATCCCAATTTTCTCATAACCTTCTACAAGGCAGGTATCGAAATATTTGGCTTCTGAATTTTACATGACCAAATATGTGTATGTATTCCTTGCCCAACATACAATTTCCTGTATCTCATAAAAATACAAACAATATAAATGTCTTCCAGGACATTTGCAACTTTCTTTTTTTAATTTATGGTGTTTATTTGTTTATTTGTTTTCAGAGTGGGAAGTCTTTCAACTGTTCACATGCCTGACATTTCTCTTATTTAAATGCCATCTCAAATGTCACTTTTTCATTATGGACTTCTCTCATGATCCTAAGCAGGGGATTCATCTAGTCACTTTCACATTATGCCTAATCATATTACATTTTTCTTTTTGTTCTTATCATTATATGAAGTTATCCTATTTGTTTGTTGGTTTATAGTAGATTACAGATAGAAGGTTTGTTTATGGCAAATGTAAGTCATGAAATATCCACCATCTGCTTGTGTCTCCTGTATCACAAATCTAAGCAGGACAGTATAGTGTCTTTACCTGTTAACTACTACCCCTGGCCTCCTCCTCCGGGACTAGAGATTTTATAGTGACTTCAAGATTCAAACATAAAGGGCCAAGATGATGTAAACTTGGCTATCCTGGGGTGATGGTGGACCCCACATGACAGCATTACAACAGATTTTTGTTAACCAAAGGCCTTCCCGATTTCCACATGACTGTGAATGTCGGTGTGAATAAATGCCAACAAGCAGGAGTTTAGATAAATGGAAGAACATAGGCCAAAATGGAAGGAGACAGAGGCAGCATCCTGATTGACTGAGTTACCATAAGCGACTTGGGGAGGAAAAAATATCTGGAAATGACTGAGATATATTTGAATTGATTATATAATAGTATCAACTATAGAAACAAACTTGAATTTCCAGAACTAAGTCTAAATTCATTATAAACAAATAAACTTCCAGTTTGATAGCACAAGAAATAATTAAAATACATGGCCACTAACTAAGAAGACATGTACCTTTAAAAGCAGCAGAGGCTATTGGTCCTTGATCCAGGTGTTATTGAAGCACGTGGGTCACTATTAGCAATTTCTAATAGAATAAAACTGTTTGCAAATATTTTTAAAAGAACAAAATATGTAAACAATTGACTAAGGTTTTCCATCTGATTAGAATCTGTCTTGATCATATGAGATAGTCATAAATCATGACCAACTAGGCTACACTAAGAAAAAATTGCTTCTGTTATATTAAATTATAAGTGAAAAACTCTTCCAAACAAATACTATGATATTTTGTATTAAATATTTCCTTGACTCTTTCACATTTAATTCAAATGGAAGGTTTATTTCCAATATGCAATTGGCAATAGAGAAATATGCAGGAACCATATGAAATTATATATGCTACTATGAGCAGACAGAATACATATGTAACAAAGGTTTAAATAAGTTTAGCATTTGGCAGGTGTAATCGCTGAAGAAAAAGAAAACTAAAAATATTTTGAGGGAAAGAGAATTTATGTTAGCTTATAGTGTTCTCTCTTTTCTTTCTTTCCTGTAGCATTTTAGACAAATGGAAGGCTTAGAATGAAGATTGAACGAGTGGACGTTTGTGTTAGCTGAAGAAGAGTGCAAGGCAGAGCGAGAGGAGGAGTTAACCAGGGGGTATCTCAACATGAACCTTGCCATTAACTTAAACGAATAGTCCAGAACCTTTATCACACTCATAATTCACTTTCATATGGGATATACTTAGTTGTCTCTCTTGGAGAAATGATATTGCACCATACAAGATTAATATAGCTTGAGCCCTGGTGGCCATTATGTTGCCACAGGTTTATGGTTTTTCTACAGTATTTTGATTTATGATACCCTTCCTTTTAATAGAGGTTCATTATTTGTACATTAAGGTTGTAACTTACTCCATCATAGGGGGACTTCTATTAATCAGGGATCCTATATGGTTCAGACTGACATTACTGTCCTATTTGACAGTATTGCTCAAGCTGAGTCATTTGTTAAATGTGCAGGCCCTTTGTGGCTTAAGATTCACTCTTCAGCAGCTGGGGAAACATTTCCATTCTGATGCAAAATGACTCTTATGTGTCATTTCATATGTCATTTAATCTAGGTGATAGATGCGTCAATTTAACTAACTCAGTATTATCTATTTATTTTGATTTTATAGAGTTCTCCTTTAAAACACTCAAAAATACAAAGCTACGTTCTATCCCAGGCTTATCATTTCACTTACTAAGGAAGTAAATAGACATAAACAGAATAATTCTATTCTTTTGCCTTTAGCTCATAGTATTGAAAATCTCTTTTCCACAGATGTTATTTTATGAAAGAGAGACAGAGAGAAAGATAGAGAGAGACAGAGAGAGAGGGAGACAGAGAGAGAGAGAGGTGTGTTTAAGGTTAGATTCAATATTTATGAGCTTTTTAAAGTCTGAAATTCCACACACTTTTAATTCATTGTAGGTTTGTAGATATTACATTTCTATGTAACTTCATATATTTTGTTTCAGAACTCCATATTTCAAAGAGAAAAGAACAATTCTGATGAGATTTATTTGCTAAGGAATATTAATAGTGAATTTTTGATGAAATAATACCACTGTGCAAACTCTACTTAGTGATTTGAGATTTAGGGAGATGTTATTTGAAGTTTGAATTTACATAGTAAATTCAGGGAATATAATGCTTCATGTCAACATATGAAGGGTAAAATGATAACTAATAAGATGTCTTGGTTAAAGATATATATTAGCAATACATATTTACCATGCAAAATATTTAAGTCTTCATGCTAGAATAGGTATATAGAATTTTCCAGAGGCTGGATAGGCAAATACAGATTAAAATTATTTAATATTTAGCATATTAAGAGTAACCACAGCCATAAGGAATTGAAAAGTTGACCTTTGGAGTCTTTTTAATTTTGTATTGTTTCCGAATTACTGCTTAAAGTTTGAGCACAGCTGCCATTCAAAAGTCTTGTTTTTACTATTTTATTTTACATTTGAAAAATAGAATATATTTTTACTTATAAGTGGGAGCTAAGAAATGTGTACACATGAACACAGAGTAAGAAATACAGATGCTGGAGGCTCAGAAGGTGGGAGGGGGAGGAGAGGGACAGATGATGATTTAATAGGTACAGTGTGCCTTATTCAGATGATGGGCACACTAAAAGTTCTAGAGCCTGTGGATTACACTAGACATATGCAATAAAAGGAGGAACATGAACATTCAGAAAGAAATATTGCCAATTTTGGTTACCTGGGTTAAAGTCAATAAATATGAGCTGATAATTAAATATTACTAAGTACTTGAAAATATCTATTACCTAAGAGGAGACGCAACAGAAACAAATATCCAAGGATTTATGTGACCTAGATTTTGAAATGATTATGATCAGTTTACAGAAAAATGAGATGTTAAAAATCGGCAATAAGAAAGATTATAAAAATTATGTGTGGACTTTTAACAGTTAAATACAGAGCATATTAGAAGCAGTTTAAGAGGGAATCAGTAAGATGTAAGCTGAAGTATATTAGAAACCATGCCTATAGCAAAAAGGAGATATTGTAAAGAGAAATATAAATTACTAAGAGATTTAGAGAACAAAATAAAATTGTCTAAAACACCTTTAATTAGAGTCTCACAGGAAGAGAAAAGATGAGTAAAGAATAGGCAAATTCTCAAAGAAAGTGCTGGCGAATTTTCTGAAACTAGTGAAAAACATAATTCCACATATTGAGAAATCACAATATATATAAAGAAAAATGAATAAGAATAAATCTACATTCACTCCATTAATTGTATATTGTAGGGTAGCAAAGATTAAAACAGACATTAAAAACAACTAGGGAGCTATTCCTTGCTCTGGGACACTTAGGGGTAGAGATCAAATCAAAAGATATTTTCTGGAATATACAGAGTAGCATCACCAGTAGTGATCAAAAAGAACATTTTGCTGTGTATCTGAACTTTACGAATACAAGATTCACTTCAGCAACCAAAGAATAATTTCATTTTTATGCAAAATGACTTATGTATATTTTAATATGTCAATTTGCATGGCTGACATATTATAAGTGACTCACCAAGTAATTTGAAAAATCAGGAGAGTACTTTTATATTTGTGTTGTATTTAAAGCAAAATCCTACATAATTTCGTTCAACGGGAGAGTGAATTAGGCTGAAACTCCAAAGTGAGGCATATAGAGGAACAAAAGACCAAGAAAACTCAAAGGAGTCTATACATAGGAAAACATCAAGCAGGTTTAATGTATTTGTAATATAAGATCTAGAAGACAGCATAAAGCAAGAAAAAAATAACTTTTTATTTCCCCCTGAAATTTTATAAAAACTATACATTTATTTATTTAAAAAAATTGTTTTATCTTTTTTTGAGACACAGTCTCACTCTTTCACAGACTGGAGTGCAGTGGCACGAACACAGCTCATTGCAACTGCAGCCTCCTGGGCTCAAGCAATCCTCCTGCCTCAGCCTCCCAAATAGATAGAACCACAGGTGTACGCCACACTCAGCTAATTTTTAGATTTTTTGGAGACAAGAGGCCTTGCCATGTTGTCCAGGATGGTCTTGAACTCCTAGGCTCAGCGAGCCTTCTACCTCAGCCTCCCATAGTGCTAGAATTACAGGTGTCATCTACTGCATCTGGTCAAAACCATAAATTTAGAGATAACTAAAGCTCAATTAAACCTCCCAAAAAACTAATGTCAGGAATTTCTCCAATGTTTGCTTCTAGCAGTTTTCTCCAAGTTTTACATTTAAGTCATCAGTGCATTTTGAATTAATTTTTGGGTATGGTGAATGATGAGTCTAGTTTCATTCTTCTGCATATGTGTATAGCAGACACCCGTGGCAGCAACAACTTAAGCATACCCTGAGAAAGGCCGTCTGACCTAAGAAGAGCTCTGAATTAAGGATCCCAGGAATAGCCAACCTGAGGATAACTTTTATTTATGAAGGACATCCAAAGCCTGGCCCATTCCTTGGAATGCAAGCTGTAAAGGGGATGGGAGCCCTTTGTTTTGAGTTCAATGGATTTGCTAAATAAACTGCATACCTTTTACAAAAAGTAGTGGTTCACCTGTCCAGCCCACCACCACTGGACTGCTCCAGAAAGTAAATTTTCAGTAAAACTCTGTCTCATTATGATATTGAAGAGATATCTGCACTCTCCTGTTTACTGCAGCATTATTCACAGCAACCAAGATATGGGATCAAATTTCACGTCCATCAGTGGATGAGTGGATAAAGAAAATATGGTATGTGTACACACTGGGATATTATTTGACCATAAAAAAATGAAATTCTGTGATTTGTAGCAACCTGTATAGATTGGAGGTCATGTTAAGTGAAATAAGCCAGGCTCAGACAGACAAATATGACATGCTCTTACTCATATGTAAAGCTAAAAAGTTGATCTCACAAAATTACTGAGTGAAATGGTGGTTACCAGAGACTGGGAAGAGTAGTGTAGAGGGAGAGATGAATAGAGGTTGGTTAATGAGTGTAAAAATACAGGTAGATGGAATATGTTCTAGTGTTTGATAGTACAATAGGGTGACTATAGTTAACAATAATTTACAGTATTTCAAAATAGCTAGAGGAGAAGATTGGCAATGCTCCAAACACAAATAAATCATTTGAGGTGATTCATATTCTTCTTACCAGAATATGATCATTATATATCATTTTTGTACATAAAAATATTACCTATACCCCATTGTGTTAGTATGTTTTGCATTGCTGTAAAGGAATACCTGAGGCTGGATAGTTTATACCGAAAGAGGTTCATTTGGCTTATAGTTCTGCAGATTGTATAAGAAGCATGGTGCCGGCATCTGCTTGGCTTCTGGTGAGGCCTCAGGAAGCTTTCACTCATGGAGAAAGACAAGGGGGAGTCAGTGTGTCACCTGGTGAGAGGGAGCAAGAGAGAGAGAAGGAGGGGCCAGACTTTAACCATCAGATCTCATGGTACCTAATAGAGTAAGAACTCATTAGTACTACAGGGACAGCACAAAGCCATTAATGAGGGATCTAACCTCATCACCCAAACACCTCCCCATCTTCAATGTTGGGGTTTAATTTTCAACATGAGGTTTGGAGGACAAATATCCAAACTATATTACCCATAAGTAGGTATAAGTATTAATAAAAAAGTAAAGTAAATAAACATAATTTGTTGTAAAAAATAGAAAAAAATAAGCCTAATGCCAGGAATTTTACAATCATCTTTCTGAAAACACGTGATAAACACAATTTTTTTTCTTTGTTTAATCAATATTATCAGAATGGGTAAAAGAAACTAGATCCAAATACACGCTATTTGCCAGGAAAAGATCATTTAAAGTCACAATTCATATTATAGTGAAAGATTCAAAAAGATGGGTGATAGGAACACTAATTTTTAAAAAACTGGTATAGTTATAGTATCAAAATAGGCTACCAATAAAATAATAATGTCCAGATAAAGGGAAATATTTTGTTATCATAAAATGGCTACATGATTATGAAATTATGTTTTTCAATTCTCTACATAATAATAGACTTTTGAAATATGCAAGTTAAAATTTCATAGAAATTAAAGGAGAAATCATGATAGAGACTTTGGAACACTAAATTTAACAAAAACAGACTGCTTACGAGTCAACTGGCACTCACATACATTGCCATTGGAAAAGTAAAATGTTACAGCTTCTTTGAAAAGTAATATGTTTGTCTCCTGTAAATGTAAATAAACATTTTACCAAGCTATTTCACTTCTATAGGTATCAATCCAAGAGAAATCACAATCTTTGTCTACACAAATATTTTATATCAAATATTTATAGCAATATTATTCATGATATCCTCAAATCAGTAATAATAAATTAATTATTAACTGAAAAATTGATAAACAATTTGTGGATATGCAATGAGGCACTGCTAAACAAGTAAAAAAAGGGAGAAGGAGGGAGAGCGACATGGGTTGGAAAACTCACTATTGGATGCTATGCTTACTACCTGGTGACTGGATCAATCGTACCCCAAACTTCAGCATCACACATATACTCATGTAAGAAACCTGCACATGTATCCCCTGAATCTAAAATAAAGGTTGAAATTATTAAAAAAAAAATAAAAATAAGCAAATTACTTACATATGCATCAACATAGATGAATGCAGAAACTTTATACTAAGTAAAATAAGACATGTACAAAACAGGTAAGCACAAACAAAAACTGTTTATATGTATGATGGTTTCATTTGTAAGACATTTTGGAGAAGACAAAACTGTAAAAATACGACAGTGACTTAGTGGTTGCAACTGGTTAAAGGTGGAGGCAAGGTTGGACTGGTTGCAAAGAGCACAAGGAAATGTTTTTTTACTGACAGAAATTTCTTTTATTGACATAGGGTGATGGTTATATGATTGTGTACATTTACCAGAATATATTGACATGTTTACCTTTAAAAAGTCCATTCACGTCTGTGTAAATTATACCCCCAAAAATCCGGCCCCCAAAAGTTAAACGGAGTCTTGCTCCATGGCAAGTCAAATCCTGTCCTTATTTTTTTTTTCTAAAAATCAAGTTGTTTTCTTACTATTGAATTCAGTTGCTTTTATATTTTTCACATTAACACTTTATCAGAGGTATGATTTGCAAATGTTTTCTCTTATATTTAGGTTGTCTCTTACCTGTGTTCATTGTTTCCTTGGATGTGCAGAAGCTTTTTAGCTTAGTGTAACGCCATTTGTTTAGTTTTGCCTTTGTTGCCTGTTCTGTTTGAGTCTCATCCGAAAACATCTTTGCCCAGATAAATATTATGAAGTTTTCTCCTGTTTTCTTCTACTAGTTTTACAGGTTTAGGTCTTACATTTAAGTCTTTAATTTATTTTGAGTTGTTTCTTTATGATGTCAGATAAAAGTCTAATTTCATTCATCTTCATAGGAATATTTAGTTTTCCTCAGACCATTTATGGAAGAGACTCTCCTTTCCCCATTGTGTGTTTTGGCATCTTTGTCAAAAATCTACTGCTTGTAAATGTGTGGATTTATGTCTGGTCTCTCTAATCTGTTTCACTGGTCTATGCATCTGTTTTAATGTCAGTACTAGGCTGTTTAAGTTACTATTGATTTCTCGTATATTTTTAAATCAGGTAGAGTATAATGCCTCCAGCTTTTTTTTTCTCAAGAGTTTCTTGGCTACTGGGTGTCTTTTGTTGTTCCATATAAACGATAGAATCATTTATTTATTTATTTTTGTTTTTGTTTTTGTTTTTTTTTTTTTGAGACGGAGTCTCGCTCTGTCACCCAGGCTGGAGTGCAGTGGCGCGATCTCGGCTCACTGCAAGCTCCGCCTCCCGGGTTCCCGCCATTCTCCTGCCTCAGCCTCCGGAGTAGCTGGGACTACAGGCGCCGCCACCTCGCCTGGCTAATTTTTTGTATTTTTAGTAGAGACGGGATTTCACCGTGTTCGCCAGGATGGTCTCGATCTCCTGACCTCGTGATCCTCCCGCCTCGGTCTTCCAAAGTACTGGGATTACAGGTGTGAGCCCCCGCGCCCGGCCTGAATTATTTTTTATTTCTGTGGAAAAAACATTGAAATTTCGATAGAGTTCTTTCACCACCTTGGTTTATTTCCAAGTAGTTTTTAAGCTGTTATAAATGGGATTGTTTTCTTAATTTCACTTTTGTGTAGTTTGTTGTTAGCGTACAGAAATGCTACTAATTGTTGTATGTTGATTTTGTATCCTGCGACTTTACTTAATTCATTTATTAGACCTAACATTTTTTTTCTGGAATCTTTAGGGGGTCTTATAGACATGTAGTCTGAAAACAGAGAATTTTGCCTCTTTCTTTTCAATTTGGATGCCTTCTATTTCTTTTTCTTACTTATTTTTTCTTATTAGGACTTTCCTAACTATATTGAATAGACGTAGCAAGTGTGGACATCTTTTGTCTTACTTTTGATGTTACACGAAAGTCTTTCAACTTTTCATCTTGAGGATAATTTTATCTGTTGACTTGTCATATGGCCTTTATTGTGCTGAGGTACATTTCTTCTACATATAATTTTCTGAGAGTTTTTCTTATGAAAGGATGTTGAATTTTGCCAAATACTTTCTTTGCATCTATTGAGATGACAGTGTGGTTTTTGTCCTTCATTCTGTTAAGGTGGTGTATGGTATTTATTGATTTGCATATATTCAACCATCCTTGCCCTGCAAGAATAAATCCCACCTGGTCGTGGTGAATGATCCTTTTAATATGCTGTTGAATTTGGCTTGTTAGTATTATGTTGAAGATTTTTGCATTCATATTCATCAGAGATATTGACCTGTAGTTATTTTGGAACCATGTCCGCATTCAGATTTGCTATGTAGGTAATGCTGGCCTCGTAAAATGAGTTTGGAAGTGTTCCCTCCTTTTTACTTTTTTTTGTTGTTGTTTGGAAGAGTTTAAGGATTGGTGTTAATCCTTCTTTAGAAGTTTAGTAGAATTTAGCAATGAAGCCACCAGGCCCTGGGCTTTGATGGGAGACTTTTTATTACTGGTTCAATTTTCTTGCTCTTTATCAGTCTGTTCAAATTTTCTGTTTCTTCGTAACTTATTCTTGGTAGGTTGCATGTTTCTAGGAATTTATTCATTTCTTCTAGATTATTTAATTTGTTGGCATATAATTGTTCATACTTTGTTCATAGTTTGTAAACATGAAACTGTTCACTTACATTTTTAGCTAAATTGTGACTAGTTATCCAGATACTATTACTACTCATGGTGTGGACTCTTCTGCAATTTTGACATGGAGCTCCAGGGTCAGAAGTTTTGTGAGAATGTGTCTTATGTGAGTAGTTGAGGTGGAAAAAAAAAAAAAAACCAAATGTTTTAAGTTCACAGACACAGATGTCAATCTGTGAAAAATTCTTTCAGATCATTTATTTTATATGTGATGAAGGCACCGTAGAGATCTTCTTAAATTTGACAACAATCCCCAACTCTTACATTGTTATCAATAATAGATGAGACAATAAATCTGTCAATAAAACATCTTGCCAAATCTAGGATATTTTTATTTTCTCTATAAAGATGCTATTACAATATCTTTATCATATGAAAAGGATTGAGGGCAATATGGCCAAAAATACATATAATATATGTTATTATAGCTATGTGTCCCACAGTCCTCTAATAAACATAAAAAGATATGCCTCTGTTTTTGGTAATTTTTATCTTTTTTTAAAACAATTATGTAATTAATCATTTTTTCTCTCAAGATAAGTATTCATGTTTCAATCTAGTTTTGCATTCTTGATTTTGTATTTTTTTAAGTGGGATGCCAAAGTGTATAAGCTTCAGGTCCTATAAATCCTGGGTATGCCTATATACCATCTAGTAGATGACACCTTTATATCTTTTCCTTTCTAGCTTAGAATTAAATAGACAAGGATAAATGCATATTTAGATCCAAGTAACTAACCAAAGAACTACTGTGTGCTAACCATACACTAAAGTCCTTCACAAATTGTTTATTCCTACAACAAGCATAATACTCATTTTAAAGATAAAGACACTGAGACTGAGTTGAATTGTATTCCAGTATCGCAGAAGAAGAGTGTCATATGGAATAGAGAATAGCAAAGCAAGTCATAATATATAACTTTTTTTTTTTTTTGAGACAGAGTCTCGCTCTGTGGCCCAGGCTGGAGTGCAGTAGCATGATCTCGGCTCACTGCAAGCTCCGCCTCCCAGGTTCCCGCCATTCTCCTGCTTCAGCCTCCTGAGTAGCTGGGACTACAGGCGCCTGCCACCACGTCCGGCTAATTTTTTGTCTTTTTAGTAGAGACAGGGTTTCACCGTGTTAGCCAGGATGGTCTCGATCTCATCTCCTGACCTTGTGATCCGCCCACCTTGGCCTCCCGAAGTGCTGGGATTACAGGCGTGAGCCACCGCGCCGGCTACATCACATTTTTAAGAGTTTAAATATACCCAATACTACACTGGATACATATCACATTTTTAAAATGCCCATCCTCTAGTAAAGGACACAAAATTTTAAACAAATAAACACGTCGACATCACAAATGCTTTAACAGAACTACCTATAAGGCATGGTAGTGGTACAAAGACTAAAGTATTTAACCTAGGGGTTAAAATTAGAAAACTTGTGATAGTAGTACATTTTTTTTGCAGTATTCTTATAATATGAATAAGATTTTAATGGGTATGAAGTTGATAATTATCAAACCTAATGAAGGAAACAGCAAAATTGTATTAGGTCATGTGGTATTTTTTCGAAATATTAAGCTCCTGGCTATAAGAGCAGAGGGTAAGACTTTGAGGGCTTTTAGGATGCAGGAGCAGAAATGAACAACTTGGTGCATAGTGAGCTGGATATGGTCAAAGAAAATGAAGAGCAAAGCATTACAATTTTGGCCAACAAAGTCAGTGACAGACGTGATGGACCCACACAGAAAATGATGTTGCTCTGTCTGTACTCAAAGGGAACACATGCAGGCAAGCATGAAACAAAGAAAGTGGGCAACATGGGTCCTCATTGTTATGAACTGATATGAACTGAATTGTGTCACCTCCAGATTCCTAGGTTGAAGTCCTACCTCCAATGTATAGTAACTGTACTCGGACACAGGGCCTTTAAGGAGATAAGGTTAAACGGCATCATAAGAGCGTGACCCATATCCAATAGTACTGGTATCCTTATCGGAACAGGAAGTGTGCACCAGGCACGGTGGCTCACACCTGTAATCTCTGCACTTTGGCAGCCTGAGGCGGGTGGATCAGTTGAGCTCAGGAGTTTGAGACCAGCTGGTCAACATGGTGAAAACCTGTCTCTACTAAAAATACAATTAGCCAGGCATGGTGGCATGTGCCAGTAGCCCCAACTACTTGGGAGGCTGAGGTGGGAGGAAAGCTGGAGCCTGGGAAGCAGAGGTTGCAGTGAGTGGGGATCGCACCACTGCACTCCAGTCTGGGTGACCGAGTGAGACTCTGTCTCAAAAAAAAAAAAAAAAAAAAAAAAAGGCGGGAAGAAACGGCAAGAGTGCACATTCATAGAGGAAAGCCAGGTGAGGACGCAGCAACAGAGCAGCCATCTGCAAGCCAAGGAGAGAGGCTTCACCGGAAATCACTCCTGCCCACACCTGGATCTTGGTCTTCCAACCTCTAGAACTGTGAGTAAATACATTTCTGTCATTTAAGTCACCCAGTCTGGGATTTTGTTATGGCAGCCTTTGATGACTAATACATTTATCATGATCATTCTTTTTTTTCTCTACATAAATCCTATAATACTGTTTATGTAATTTCTAAGATGCACCAATCTACTCAAGCGACAATATGACTTGTACAATTCTGTGACTCTGATTGACATGCTGGATAGGAATAGGCTAGGAGGAAGGGAAAAAGAGAATGGTACATTCCCTTTTTCCATGCCAGTTGAGTCTTTCCTTATTGTCTTACACAGTTTTGGCTATTATCACAAAGTACGATAGACCAGGTGGCTTGCAAACAACATCAATTTATTTCTCATAGCTCTGGAGGCTGGGAAGTCCTATATTAAAGTACAGGCAGATTTGGTGACTAGTGAGGGCTTACTTCATACATCACCACTTCTTCTTGCCTAGTCCTCATGTGGCAGAAGGGTGAGGGTGCTCTCTGAGGTCTCCGTCATAAGGGCACTAATCGCATTCATAAGGGCTCCCCATAATCACTTCCCAAAGGCCCCGCTTACACATATTGTCTTATTGGGGGTTAGGATTTCAACACATGAATTATGGGGAGATTCAAACTTTCAGTTTACAGCACTTTTTAAAATAAAGACAGAAATACATCTCTTGGAGCCCAACTTTCATCTTACTAACCAAAACTCCATCTGATAACCCAAGCTGCAAAAGAGTCTGAAGAGGTCACGTGAACTCCATGAGGTCATGGCCTTTAACTTGTTTACTATGGAGTCCCAACTACTATAGTAGTTTTTGGAAGGTAGTAGCTATACCATAAACATATGCAAACAAATAAATATATGAGCTATCCTGTCTCCTGCACAAGAAAGGGCATCTGATTGTCAAAAACAAGGAAGAGTATTTGTGTATGCCATTAGCAGCAGCATACATGTATTTCCTTACTGCTCTTTAGTTTTAAACAGCATTCTATATCGCGATTCAATCATGACATATACCTAGGTACTCATGGTGGACAAGAAGACTACCTATGGAAAATCTCTCACTCATCTTATGGAAGATAAAGTGAAGGACTAGAGAAGTGAGTTGTTCACAGTCATATGACTAGTTAATGGCCATGCTCAGAGAGGACTCCGACTAGAGTGTGCAGACCCCAATATCATCCTGTGAAGAACAGAAAAAGTGTGTTTATCACTCTAATCCAAATAGCAGTATACCTCTCATTTCTTCTCGTCTACTTAACTGGAAAATTACATTTCCTTATCTTTAGCTTGCCAAGTGTCCTTGATTCTCTCTCCAGCTTCCAAGCTGTGTTGTAGTTAGGTGAGAATGATGCTTTGCATTTGCAACCTTCTTGGGCAGTGTGATATATATATTCTCATATATTTTACAGTTTCTGCTTTATTAACTTTCATCTGTCAGCAATGTTAAGGAAACTACAAAGATATTATTGATAATTATTTGCTGATTTTGACTTGGTCTCCTCAGCTCTAATATTTTTAATATATCTGAATAGAACTGTGATTTCTATACTATCCCACAGGAAATGTCACTAAATAGATTTATGATACTGTTCATTTCCTCTATTATTATTTATGTCAAGCCTAGTATAAAGATCTGTAGGGTGACTACTAGCAGAAAATTTCTAATTAAAGTTTGGATTGTACCAAAAGTATCAGTTATATTTAGAAGAAAATGCACATGTTTTGAAAAATATTAAACAACCAAATAAAACTTTCTATCATTTCTGTCACTGACTTAGGTGATTAACAAACATAACGTGTAAAATTATATAGTAATTTTAGTTCTGAATTATGTATTTGGCAGACATTTTGGCATAGATATTTCAGATTTTCCCTCCAAACAAAGAATATAACTTATCTTAATATGAAACTTTTGAGATACTAAACAGTCTCGTGAGTGAAAGAGGAAAAACTTGGGCAAAACTTTTCAGTCTATTTCTCTCTTTAGCACTGGCCATCTGAGAATTCAAATTTGGGCAAATGTGGGCTCCCCATCTCTGTGCATAATATTACCACTAAGTCCAGGGCTTAATGGACAAGAAATCAGAGGTCGAGTAGCATATAGTTTTAAAGAACCATTCTATATTATTTCAACAAAATAAGTAATCTGAAAAACGGATACATTGCAAGACAGCAAAGGTAGAGTATATTCAGCCTTTCTAATAAAATCACATAACTATCCAAACTCAGTGGAATATGGCTTTCTCCCTGTACATAGTGTTTATTAAGGTAAATGAATAGCTTTCAGAGCATCTCTAATGGAACTACATTATATATATGTACATGTCATGTATGTGTATATATCCATATGTATGCATATGGATGGATGTATAGCCATCATAAATAAGAAGCCCCAGAAATGCAGCATTTCATCCTAAGTGGCAAGTCAAAGAAAATAAAAGAAGATAAACAACAGAAAAGCAAGGTAAAGAAAATAAAAGATAAAAAGTTATTTCTCTCCCTTTTTCCTGGAAATTAACGTTGACCACTGGTTCAAAGATTAGAGAACCAGGCCTTGGTGTAGGAAGAATTCAACTTCAGTAGAGTGGGAATCAATAACTAACTTTATGCCAGGAAATAAAAGGTGGACTATTGACCTAATTAAGAAATTTCACCTTTACAAGGGTGAAAAAAGGACGTGGAGGAGAATGTGCACCTTCCTTTTTGGAAATATAAAATTATGTTCTTTTTAATGATTTTTTATAAGAGAGGTTCAAGGAATTACATCATTAAAAGAGTTAGTGAATTTAATATTACTTATTACATATCATAACTATAATAAAATACATACCTGTTCTGTCTGGTGCTAACGCCAAAAGTTGGATGCCAGTAGGTGTTTATATTACTGAGATTAGACTGCATTGCGAATATACTCTCTCGTCTCCTCATGACCAATCTTCTCAAATCATATGCCCCAAATTGACTGTTTTGATGTCTTAAACCAAAATCAGAATATGTGTTCAAAACTCCACAGATGTAAATTCTGAAGAAGTCCCAAGACTATATTTATATATCTAAGCAATATGTGTTTTAAATTCACATATTCAATACTTTAAGCTGTAACAAGCCTTGAAATCTTGTGTGTGTATGTGTGTGTATACATGAATGTGAAATAATGTCAGTGAACACTGATGTGTTAGTGTAAAGACAAACAATACTGAAACCAAAAGTATAAACATCAGTTTAAAGTTCCCAAATAAAGCATACAGAGTAAACCTGGCTAAAAGCATTAAAATATATATATATATTCTGGAAACTATGTGAATACACATCACTAAGAAAAAAATGTTCTTTTGTTTTGAGCATAATGTCAATAATGTATTATATTTATTAAAATGTGTGCATTATTTTATGTATCTATTTTGATTGTTTATGAAACAAAAAATAGAATGTACCAGTATGTGATTTACCAATCTTTAAACAAGCAATAGCATTTCTGCATGTTTATTATAAAATGCTACTAAATTGTGAAACCTCTCAAAATATCTAATGAAGTATATATCCAGAGAGAAGCATTATCGTTTTAATGTATGTAAAATTTATTAGATGATATTTTAAAATATGGCTGTAAGCATAAGCTACTTTGTTCTAAAATTATGTCAGATAAATTTTAGCACACTTTTTTATAAGTTAAAAGTACATGAACATGAAATTTTCTATTAAAAATACCTTTGATTGTATTTTAAAGTGAGAGTAAAAAGTAATACAAATAAACTACATTTTAGAAATCACACAGTGATGTATAGATTTGCAGAACCAAAGAGAAGAATTGAACAGACTTCATTATCAGTTTCACTGCTCCTATCAGTTCTGTCTCAAGCTATGATAGAAAAAATAAAAACTGTAACAATTTATATATCTCCAGGAAAGACAATATTCTCATCCTTTGGGTAACGTGCTCACGATATTTAAGAGACAGAAGCGGCAGCGATAGGCACTGACTGAGACAGGGTTGCTCTACTAGATTGCTAGGGCTTTGTCCTAGTCTGTTTTCTGTTGCTTAGAACAGAATACCTGAAGCTGGATCATTTATAATGAAATGAATTTATTTGTTACAATCATGGAGACTGAGAAGGCCAAGGCTGAGGGGGCACATCTGGTGAGGGCCTTCTTCCTGGGGTACACTTAGTGTCTGGAGGCAGCGCAGGTCATCACACGGCGAAAGGGTAGAGTGGGCTCACATGATACCTCAGGTCGCTTTTCCTCTTCTTATATAGCCTCCAGTTTCCCTCCCAAGATAACCCACTAGTTCATTAACCCATAAATCCATTAACCTGTGAATGGGTGAATCCATGAATGAATCTATTCATGAGGGCCAAGATCTCATGATCCAATCACTTCTCAGTGCCCCTTCTCTCAATATTATCACACTGCAAATTAAATTTTTGTGCGAGTATTAGAAGGAACAAATGTTCCACCCATAGAAGGCTTCCATAATAAAACGCCACAGATGGTGGATTTAAAAACAGAAATTTATTTTCTCACAATACCGGAGGTTAAAAGTCCAAGATCAAGATCATCAAGAAGGGTTTGCTTCTTCTGGGGCCTCTTTCTCTGGCTTGTAGATGGCAATCTTCCTGTTTTTCCACATGGTCTTCCTCTGTGCTTGTCTTTATCCTAATTTCCTCGTCTTATAATGATACTGGTCATTTTAGATTAGGGCCCATGCTAATGAACCTATTTAACCCTGTCTCTTGAAATACCCTTTCTCCAAACATTCTGAAGTACTGAGAATTGGGATTTCAGGATAGGTTAATTGGGGATGACACGATTCAGCTCATAATAGCAGTGGTGAAGAAGGGGTGTCAAATGCTCTTTGACTAAGCAATAACCTCACAGAACCGAAATGCCTTACATGAATTTAGTATTGGACTATGGCAGTGAACAATATCTTCACCCTCCAACATCTTTGGTAAAACACAAAAATACTTCGGAAAATCACAAAATACTTGGTGGGATTAGATTTCTAGTTGATGACTTAGAGCATTTTATATTCAGGTTAATATGGTACTTCAAATAAGCCCATTTCTAAGTTTGCAGGAATAACTGCAATATGAATTAAAACATGATTTTGTTGAAGAGATTAAGGTTCATGGTTTACTGACATCTGGTAAGGAATTCTGCCATTGCATTTATTTTCTTTATCCTTTTTCTATTAACTACATTTCCATCCTAATACGTTCATCCTTACAAATAAATTCCACTTCTATATACCTTCTTATAAACATTTTAAAAATAGATCCAATATTTTCAAATAAATATGTTATTATTTAAAGTATTGAATATTTTATAATGTTTTAATCAGGAAAACAGACACGTTTTTAAGTGTGATACATTAGGGCAAATTATATAGTAGGTATTAAGTATGAGAAGTATACAGATAGAAAATTTCTATTTCCTGCCCACATATCTAAGCAAAGACAGAAACAAATTTATTATTTATCATAATCAACCAATTAGTGAATAGAGTTTAATGTGACCATATATAACATGGAAATTTATAAGATAACTGGGTTAACAAATAAATATATATATAATAGAACACCATATAGCTGAAAAATGCTATTTTAACAACAATACTACAGTTTATTCAGGAGTAGTCTAGAGACACTCAAGTCCACTACATTGATATATAGGGTGTAAAAAATGCTACGTTTACTTAAGTAAATAGCACTATGGTCATGCTGATGTTTTTTCTGACAACTTGCATTCATTGAACCATGGTTCATTGTTTATTCAGTCTTTATATAGCAATTATGTTAACATTTTAATTACATGAGAAGAGTAAGCATTTTAGTATATTTCATGTAATTAAAAGTTAGAATAGTAACACTTATTTATTAATATTACCATAAAATCTTGAAACTTTTAAAAACAATTATGCCACAGAAGAATTTGACTTGTATATAAATGACTCCTCTCTGCACCATGAGGTGAGGATGAAATGTTTGAAAGGATGAAAATGATAAGAGAATATTTTCTACTCATTAAACTGCATGTTGTAAAACTGTTTTCTATGATCCTTTTTCATTAACTGATGAAGGATAAAAGAATAGTACATTTTCTCATATGAGTTATAAATTTTGCACTTGTTCATTTTAAATGGACATCAGAATATCAGGTATTTTATCTTGTGTAGCCTAAAAATGCTAACTTTACTTCATCCTTGGCAATGAAATGATGAAGGAAAGTGAATGTAATCAAGGGTAAATTCATGCTAAGAATTACTATTAAATCTAGAATGACTGGAACTTAATAAAGTAGCATTGAGGCTGTTTTGTGGACTGTATATAAAAGAAAAATTTACATCAAATTTAAGAATGAATAGTGGAGTCTTACCTTTTTCATTTTTAAAAAGAGATTTTGGATAGAATAAACAAATAATTTTTTTAAAAACTCCAAGTATTTGAGATTAGATTTATGATCATATTCATAGCAAAACAGCTCTTGAACTTAATCCATAGATTGTGAATTTAATATTATAATTAGGAACTTGGCTGGGGTACATGTAATTCAATTTTATAGTTACACTAATTTGTACCATTAAATATACATGATGACAGAAAACATTCATTTTTTTAAAGAAGTACATACTTAATGTAAAAAGTTTTAGAAATTGTTCATTGAGAATTTTTTCATCCAGACATTGAAGAAAAATTATGTAGGAAAACATTGTTAAATTAGGGTGAGTGTCAAGAAATGATATCTGGTATAAAATAAAATAAGAAAAAATTAAGTTTTAACTTGTGCAAAAGTTATAATTAAAACTAACTTCATAAACTAAATTATTTAAAATAGAACTTTGATTAAAATTAAATTGATAAGCTTTCACTTTCCACTATGGTGAAGGAACAGGGACAAATTTACTCTCCTGAACTGAACAACTATAAAGCAGATGAGGTGGGCAGACCATGAGGTCAGGAGTTCGAGACCAGCCTGGCCAACATGGTGAAACCCTGTCTCTACTAAAAATACAAAAATTAGGTGGGTGTGGTGGTGTGTACCTGTAGTCCCAGGTACTTGGGAGGCCAAGGCAGGAGAATTGCTTGAATCCAGGAGGCAGAAGTTGCAGTGAGCCAAGATCGCAACATTGCACTCCAGCCTGGGGGACAGAGCAAGACTATGTCACAAAAATAATAATAATAATCAGACAAAATATATAAAACAGATTTCTCAATGCTGGATAGTAATCAATGCAGAAAAGTAATTCCTAAGAGAAACTGATTAAACAAAGGAAATCTTATTACTCCAATTTACTTTCTGAAAAGAGTGTCTGTCCATTAGCACAGGGAGAGATAGCATCAAGATTAGAGTTCTTGCCAAGTTGAGAAGACAGGAATCACAGATAAGAGAGATCTAGGTGACCAGAAGTTTTGGGTGAAACAAAAGAATGGAGGAAGTGAATCAAGTGGAAGCCAAAAAGAGAGGAGATCCAACAATTTACAGCAGGTCCTCTCAAAAAAATGAGTATAATGAAATAAATAAATATGTTAAAGCATCTGCTGTAAATATAATGGTTATGCTTCTGTAGGTAGATAAAAACATGAACCTGATGAAAAAAAAAATGAAAAGTGCTAAAAAAAAATCTAAAATCAAATTTCTGGAGGAGAAACATAAAATATCTAAAACAAAAAATTTGCTGAAAGAGAATAACAGCAAATTATATATTACAGGAAAAAATAAGATCAGTGAATTGGAAGACGTAACTATAGTAATCATCCAAAATATGGCTGGAAAATATTGAAGAACAAAAATAAATCACAAAATCTCAGTGACTTATGGAAGACCTTATTCAGTTTAATGTATTTGTAACTGGAATCCTGAAACAAGAAGAGAAAGAAGAAAGAAATAGAAAACATAGTTGAAATCATAATGACTGAAAATCTTTCAAACGTGATGACAATTTAAAACCCACACAAGACGATTAAATAACACAAGCAGAATAGTGTAAGGAAAACCACACAAGGCCTATCATAATTGTTGAAAACAAAATATTTAAAAAATGTTTAATGCTAGAAAAAAATTTAAAACAAACATAATGTTTGTGGCACAATGCTAAGAATAGCATTAAACATTTTTAAAATATTTTGTCAGAACCCATGTAAACAAGAAGACAATGGAGTGAAATGTAATGATGGAGAGACACCATTAAAGTACGAAAGAGAAAACAGCAACATTCAAACCACCCAAATTTATTTTTTAAAAATGTTTAAAAAAAGACATTTTCAGAGGAAAAAGCTGAGACATTTCATCACTAGTATACTTGCACTAGGTACATAGTCTGAGATGAAAATATCTACCAAGAAAGAAGAATGAAAATCACCATGAATGGCAAATATGTGAATAAATGTAAAATACATCTTTATTTAAAATAAATGATTTAAAAACAATTTACTGTCTAAAGCAAAATAAACTGTGCATCATGAGTTTAAAACATATGTAGAATTAAATTGTTGGACAATAGAACAAAGAACAAGGGGGATGTGGAAGGATATTGAGAATACTGCATAAAGTTTAAAATACGCATGAAATGGCACAATGCTATTTGAAGTAGATTGTGAAAAGTTGAAGATATATATTGCAAACCTTAGAGAAACCCCTAAAACAGACCCATAAATAATATTGCTAAAATGTCAATAACAGAGCTAAATTAGGATCAAAAAAATACTGAAATTAATCTAAAAATCAGCAAGAATAAAGGAAACAAGAGAGAACAAAGACATAGGCAACTAGAAATCAAGCAGCAAGTTAATAGATTTATTCAGGAATAAAACAATATTAAAGATAAGTGGTCTGTACCTGCAATATCGAATTCATACCCAGTAGTCATATGTGGCTGTTGAGCCCTTGAACATTACGAAGTTCCAACTGAGATGTGCTGGAAGTGTAAAATAGACATAGGATTTTGAAAACCTAGTATTAAACATAAAATGAAAATTATCTTATGGATAATTTATTTAATATTTATCACATTCATTGCTTTTTTTTTCTTTTACTTTTTAAAATCTAACCACTAGAAAATTGAAAACTGACACGTGGAGCTGAAATTCAACTCGTGTTAGGCAAACCCAACCGATGCACAGCAATTCAAAGGCGTCATATGTGCAAGACCTGGGTGCTGAAAACTATGTTGTTTAAAAAATTAAAGGAGATGCAATTTAACAGAGAGAGATATGCCCTGGTAATGGATCTGAGGATTCCATGTAGTTAAGAGCTCAAATCTCCCCAAATTGATACGTAAAAAAGCAAAGCAATCCTGATAAATGTCCCAGTACAGTTTTTTTCAGAATTTAAAAAACTCTTTCTTTAGTAGGTATGAAAATACAAAGAACTATAACAGCTTTTTAAAAGAGGGTATTTTTTTTAAAAAAATGTTTAGAGAGCTAATGTTTACTTATCAAGGTCTAATATACCTTGCATATATGACTTGTGTATTTTCTGTGAAAAGAAATATATATTTATATAAATAAAATATAAATTTATATGAATTAAATATAAAAAAAAATGTAAAAATGCAGAAAAAATGAAGAGTGGACAACATAGTTTTGACATGGTGAAGAATTGAATAAACCAATAGTATACAAACATTTTTCACTAAATTAGTTTAGTTTGTGGAAATATAATGTGCTGTAAATTAATTAGGTTTTTTTTTTAAATCTTTGGCTAATTCTGCTTTACATTTTATAATATGTATTGTTATTTAACAAAAATGATTATTAAGTCACATAAAATGTTGCTCTTTTCAAAGTAAAATGTCCTATTATAAAAAAGTGTATCGTTGACATATGTAACTTTTGTATTACATGAAGTTTTCTAATAATGAGAGCGTGTATTTTATCTGAACACTCCTTTGTTAGAAATTTTATTATTTGAGCATAATGGAGAAAGGAAATTATAGACCAGTAATACTCAAAAGAAGCATCTCTTTATACATAACAAATATTTGCAGATGACAGCAGATGACAGTAAAGTATGAATCTTAATAATTAGAAAACTGTTATAAATTTTACAATGTGAAGTAGATATTTGTAAAGCTAACCTAATCCTAAGAATAGCCAAAAATGGTAGCTAAAGGACCATAAATAAAAGGTGGCAGTCAACTTGTTGGAACACCTGCACACACAGCATGTGTACACACACACACAGACACACACACAAACACGTACACACACACACACACACACACATCTGGAACCCCCCGAAACTACTTCCCTTCATATTTTCTTATTCTCTAAAATTCAAGACTACCAAAATTCTGTTGCACTGAATTGTCAAGGAATATCTATTAACTATTTCAGAATTACTAGTTTTGTAATTGTGTTTAGAAAATTAAGAATAAATAGAGAATACGACATATTTGCACGGCTTTGTTTTTAACCCACCTATGAGGAAATTTTTGTACAAACTTGAAAATTCCTGTTTCTCTCTTAGTGGGTCTTAATGTCTTTGTCTTCAGTTTTATTTTCCTCTCATTCTAGAGCAAGCTCTTGAAATTTACATGATTTTTGTTTTTAATTTTATGCTGCTGAATTACAAAGGTTTTAACTCCAGTCCACACCTCTTTCCTAACCTCTGAAATTAACTGCCACACCCTTGGGGTGCTTTTCTTCATACCACACTGAGTATGTTAAACATCTTTCATCATATTCTCCTAGAACATTAGCCTTTTCCTTCATTGACCTTACCACATTTGCAGTTGTATATTCTATTTTATGGTTATTTGATTTATAGTATCTACAACAATTCTGCATGCCAAATGAAGGCAACACTGCTGTGTGTGAATGTGTGTGTTTTCTGTCCAATCATTTATCTGCCACTCTTAGCACATTACCTGAAACACAGTAAATATTTAGATTTTTCTGAATATTTAGATATTATGAATTAATTAGTTAAGACTTCCTTTTCATCAAATTATGTTTAAAGTAGTCAGCAAAAAACATTCTGTCTCAAGAGAAAATACCAGAGGTCTTTTGTTAAAGGACAAGTTAATAAATAATAAAGTTAATAAAGCACAAGTTCATAAAGTTATGTTAATATTTTAATACATGCTTTAAGACTTTACAAACAGGTCTCGTTTCATTGGAAAACAAAAATTGTGTCCCATTTTCACCTACCTATAATAATGTCCTTTGAAACGTCACTTTGAAGCTTCTCCCGTAAATAACTGGAGTGTTTCCTCATCTTTCATGTATGGTGTAGGGACCTGCACTGATTGTTCAATAGACGGTGATAAAAGTGGACAGCATGTCGATTTGAAGACGTGGCTCCTGGAGCATTACGTCCTTACTCTCATACCACCAGAATCTTGAAACCAGCCAGTAAACTGGTGAGGCTCCCTCCTGCAGGCAAAGCAGTGTGTGGAACAGCAATAAGTCTTCCCAACTAATTGACAATCAACCCCCAGTTGATCTGACAGCTGACCACCGACCCATAAAACTAGCCAGAGTAGCTCTGTCCATCCCAGAGCCCAATCATCCGGTATACTCTGGGTTTATTTGTTTTAATAATAAGTTGTCAAATCAAATTTATTTGATTTAATAATAAGTTAAATCAAATTTATTTGATTTAATAAATAACAGAGTTATTGTTTGAAGTCATTGTGTTTTAGAGAATAGCACAATAAATAATACCAAGAATGGTAATGCCAAGACTGATAAATTATAAACGAATATTTGTTGAATAAATATAAAAGTAAACTGAAAGATATTTTGTATTTCTATATAATCTGGTTTCAGTCAGATCTCATTTGAATGCACACCGATTCAAATGCCAAAAGTAACTGAAAGCAAGAAAATTTCATCTATGTATGTTTGAGTAACACAGAAAGGAGAGTAGTACATTTAGTATTTAGTGGAGCATTTAAACATTCATAGAAACTAGTAAAAATGTATCCTCTCTCTCAACACTCACTATCACCTTCCTTCAAATTTTGCTGCTTGTATCTGCCTGTCAAAAAAACCTAAAAACTTTACCTGACCAAAAACTAGATAAATTGGTAGTAAGATAAATCACTGGAGATAGTAAATAACCTTATATCTTTATGTTCTCAAGAATTCCTCACAAAAGCAATACCAAAGCTTTTGAAATTTTTATTTGAAAAATTATTTTTTATAAAAAGACATGTAAATTGGAACATGGGTTATTTTATTTTTAGGCTATCAATAAGTTTCACTCTTGCTACTGATATTAAATATTGCTTTAGATTAAAAATAACAACATGCAAGACCTTACAAAACAGTGAAAATTTTCTCTTTATTTTTTGTCACCATCATTTCCTAGGCCTTCTTGTTTTTAATAGAAAAGAAAATAATCACCAGAGTATTTTTCAACAGTTACAGGTAAAACAAAATTTTAACTTAACTACAAGTGCGCACAAGTATGGAATATGTCAGGATAACTTTAACTGACACTAGAGAGTTGTTACCAACTTTTCCAGTGGCTGACTAGATTAACCTAATATATTTTTAAGGCTTAGTGCAAAGATCTTGGCATAGTGATCACCAAAGCTCACACATACAAAAATGTCAGCTTCAATTCATCAGCTAGGTAAAGAATACAATCTATTCGATTTTATAGGTTGTCTTGGTTCATAAACACAGATGCAATCAAGAATCATTTCCAAAAAGTGTCCATTCAATTTTATGAACTACTATGCTTATGATCAGTTCATGAACTTTAAGAGAACACTTTTATGTTCAAAAGCATGTCTTTTGGCAACGTATTTTGATAAATGATGTATTAAAAAAGGGAGAGATCAAAACACTGGAAAGGACCGGTACCACAGTCACATCAGACCAGCTAGAGTGTTTCTTCAAAAACTCAGGCATCTAAGAGGATAAGAAACATATTTAGGATTTTTAAATACAAAATGGCCCCCTTGTCAGCATTACAGGTTTATTCAGTCTTTTTATGATTACAGTGACATGTATTTTTACTGCCTCAACAGCAGAAGAAAAATAATAAACTTACCTATTTGTGACTATTCTGCCTAAAATATCAATAATTTCATTAATAATCTACTGTATCTTTCTAAAATATCTTTAATACTAAGTACTCAATTCTTTACATAGTATACAATGTATATCTATATGGGTCCATATATGTACATATGCATATGCATGCAACCTATAAAATTGAATACATTGTATTCTTTACCTAGCTGATGAATTGAAGCTGACATTTTTGTGCATATACATATGTATATATACATATACATATACATACATGCACCTATATATATTCAGAAGAACACTTAAGATAGCAAAAAATTAATATATGTTGGGTAAAAAACTTTGAGATTTATAAATATTTATAATTAATAATTTTATAATGATAAAGTTCTGCTTCTCTGCCCAAATTTTAAGGAATTTATTGGGGGACTAGTAAAAATAAGACTATAAACTGATAAAATAAGCTCTGATAATATAAATGATAATTATAATAAAAACAATAATTACTAAAATAGCATAGTTTGCTATATGCCTCTTGTTTATATTAAATATTTTCATTTTTATAAAATATATAGAGAAGTAGGAACTAAATTTTCCACATATTCAGGTGGAAACTAAGAAACACATAAGCAAAACATAATATTAATAATCATAACCTTACACTAAAATGAGTGCTTTAATTTCATGTTTAGAAAATTATTTTTCTTCTTGTATAACTCTTTAATCTTTCTGATCCTTCATTTATCAACTGTAAAGTAGAAATAAAAAAATCAGTTTACCACATGGGCTTACTGTGAAGATTAAATAAAATATAAAATAATGAGCACAGTATTTTAGCAGTCAATAAAATCGATTTTCTCATTAACATTATCAGTATTATTTGTATCGTTTTTCATAGCATGCTTTTGTAACCACAAAATTTTTAAATTAAATAATACAATCTTTTATGCTTCCTTAATTTTTACAAATCTCAAGGGCAAAATATGGTTCAATTTTGGTTGCCTTTTAAAAAAATATTCATGGTATCTAGCATAAATATCTGTGATCACCACTATGATTTCATTTGTATTATTTAACTATTATTTATTCTTATTTTTGTGATTTAATGGTTTATTTTGTGTCTCATTGTAGGACACTCTCATGTTATCTGTGGAAATAAGCCAATATATCAGTAAGAATCTTCTTTTGGCTAGATTAAAATAAATAAATACAAAAACAAAAGAGTTTGTTCTCTCTCACTTCAATGAAGCATAAAAGTAGATTTCCGGGTTAGCATTGTCACTGTATCGTGTCATGGGCTCCTTGGTTTTGTCTGTTTAATCATTCTTAGTCTGTGCCTTCAATTCAGAAGGTTAAACAGTGGATAATGGAGCTGCTGACTGCTATCCTGAAGGTCAAGCGGTTGTGAATGAAACAGGGAGAAATGTGGATGAAGGGGCAAGCGGAATTTCCTAGGAGCTGAATCAGGAAGTAAATTTTTTCAGGGATTTCCTGGAAATCACCTCAAGATTTCCCCCCCCCCCCCTTTTTTTTTCAACAGTCACCTGTAGTGTAAAAGAAGTTTGCAAAAAAAAAAAGAAAGAAAAAAAAATCTTGGAAGGATACATTGAATACCACGTATAAAATCGGGAGTTTGTTACTAAATACAAAACAAAAATAAATAGTGATTAAGCCACTAGATGTTCTGTCAAAGTAGAAAATAAATGAGAGAGAAAGTGTCTTTACATAGAAGCAAAACCTGTGCAATACAGACAGCTTTTCTATAAAAAGATTCATGAAACTGTTCTGCTCAGGAGAATTCCATAAAAATTGCAAGAGATGCTTCTCACAGTATGCCTTCTTTAATTTATTTCTCTGGTGAGCTTAGCAACTTGTGGGTGGCATGCAGGAAGCGAAGATGTAACACTGTGTGCTATGAATCTGTGAGTAAAGGTGGTCAAGCAAGTAGTGATGTTATTTTGAGATTAAGTAATCAGCTGAAAATTTCTTTTATGCACTCTGGAGGTGTGTCTTAAATTTTACTCTGAGTTTTTGATTTGCTTAATGATATAGGACTTCAACATTTTAAATACATTCTTATTATAGAGCTTATGCAGACAGCTTAGATGCCCTGTCCTGTCCATACATTCTGATTAACTGCTGCTCATAACTGATATCTTGTATCAGGGTTTGTGATGAAAGGATGTTCCAGCACTTTTTGAGTTCATTTCACTGTATTTTAAGTTGTTCTGTCAACTAGTGACCTGCTATTCTTAACAGATTTGGAATCTGAAAAACTCTTAGCAGCCTCTTCAAGGATATTTTTTTTGTTCACGTGTTTTCATCAGTTTCAGTTAAACTACTTGGTCCTGGGATATTCTCATTTAGCTTTGTGAATACGCATTTTCGCATAGTCCTTAAACCTCTTGCCAATCTCTCGATTCCACTTGTCAATCAGCAATGTTTACCTTGCTGTTATAGTAAATGTGACAATTAAACTGCTATTGTTTAGAACTATTATAGTTGTTACTGGAATAATGAAATTATCCTTTGCTTCCTGTCTTCCAAGAAAAGAATGAGAATCGCTGTAGGTGGAACGTTTTCTCTATTGCTCATTTTTTCTCTCATTCATTTAGTGACTCTAACATGCTTGGGGATATAATAACCCACTGTAGAGATATAATAGTGTACAAGAGACAATCTGCCTACTTTTAGGGGCTGAGAGTCTAACTGTAGGGAGAATACAAGATAGTAAGCAAATATTTAGACAAAATCATTTGGATTAGTGACAAAGGTTATGAGAAAATAATACAAAATTAGTATGGCATTCTTCAGGTTAGAGAGTCAGAAAAGACCTTATAAAAGGTTAATATTTAAGATGCTATCTGATTTACCTTTCACACATAAAGGTCAGAAGAAAGATTGTTCCAGGCACAGAAAACAGGCAATGCAAAAGCCTTATGGCTGGAAGGAATTCCACAGTTTTATTGGGCATAAGTTGGCCAACCTGAGACCAGAATCATGAGTGAGCAAGAGAGAAATACAAGGTGAGGACAGAATGGTGGCTTGTTAAGATGTGTGATTACTTATCTAAGTGATTAAAGGCATTAGCAAGGACCAATAGGAACTGACATCTATTTTGGTCATTTATGATTAGTAAATTTGAAACTTTTAGCCAAGCTTTAATTAGTGAAGAGTGCATGTCCCTGAGTTGGTTAATGTCTGGATTGAGAGTGGAAGGTCTGGATGAATTGCTAGAGAGAGGAGTGTGTAGCCTGGTCTAAGATTATTCTTTCTGGATGGGAATTGGATTTTCCAAAGTTGATTTTAAATTAAGATTTTAACCTACTTGATTTTAAATTAAGAAATGCTATTTAGAGAAGCATGAATCTAAAAAGGAGAGTGAGGATAGGAACTAGAAATGGCCTTGAGAAAAAAAACACACCTCATGAAGGTCTGACTTTTTTGGTATTTTCTTTTGTACTATATGAAAATAAATCTTGTTTCACATTATTTAATGATTTTTCCTCCTTCAGAATAATTAATTTTAATTTAATCAGAAGGTTGATAAAGCTTAATATATCTTCTTAATAATAGTTAGAAATAAGGGAAAGCTGTAAGAAAATGTGATGTTCCTTATGTTTTTTAATCACCCACGGGGAAAGAATAGGATTCTATCCTGTGAAGTTGAACTGAATGACAATGAGGGCAGTGAGAGGTGGTGCATGAAAGGTTAGACAGGAACAAGAGGATCCGTTGAAACTGAGGTAACTACCGTAAGAATAACTCAAGAAGGACAATAGATAAAATCTCCCCTTTCCCTACACTAGTTTGAAGAGAATGGAGGGAGTAATTTACCTGGAATCGTCTTTCTGTTGTATAATATACACTTAGTGCATATAATTACATTCAGCAATCATTTATAAAATAGAAATCAAAAGTTTGTTTTATTTCAGGCAGTGGAATAGATACTGGTGTGAAGACGTATACAAGATCAAGATCCTGATCTAACTGAGCTCACATGCTACTAAGGAAACTAAACTAATGGGTAACTTTTATAGCCTCGTGTGATATGTATACTAATAGAAGATAACTCGGTGGAATTCTTCAATGAGATCCCAGGGAAAAAAGCATTTACTTTGATCAAGTTAAAACAACAACAAAAAAAACTTTATGAGATGTGATTTGACAAATGAATAGAAAGACGGAGGCATGTGCCTATAATCCTAGCTACTCAGGAGGCTGAGGCAGGGAGGTGGAGGCTGCAGTGAGCCAAGATGGCGCCACTGCACTCCAGCCTGGGCAACAGAGTGAGACCCTGTCTCAAAAAAAAAAAAAAAAGAAAAAGAAAAAAAAATTAAAGGAAATCGGAATGGCTGAGATATATGGTGAAAAGCAGGGAGTGTCAACATTTAATGGTGAAAAGGTTAGTGAGTAATAACTTGAAAATCATCTGAAACTCCAAGGAGTTCAGACTTTAGTCCAAATGTCATGGCAAAGTTAAAAGATTTTAGCAAAAAGTCAATATTCATTTTAGAAAGAAGTAATACCTAACCTATCGTTTCTTCTTGTGACTTTGGTGTACTCTCTAGCCCATTGTAAAGGAAAAATAAAATGATGCTAGTGCCTAGCATAAATAAATGAAAAATAAAGGGTTTTTAAAGTGATCTACTCTAAATGTCTATCTTTTTTAAAATTTTATTTCATTTTATTTTGTGTTCCAGGATACATGTACAGGACATGCAGGTTTGTTACACAGATAAATGTGGTGGTTTACTGCACCTATCTATCCATCACCTAGGTATTAAGCCCCAGATGCATTAACTATTTATCTGGATTCTCTCCATTCCTCCAACCCTGAAACAGGCCCCAGTGTGTGTTGTTCCCCTCCCTGTGTCCATGTGGTCTCATTGTTCAGTTCCCTCTTATAAAGTGAGAACATGTGATGTTTGATTTTCTGTTCCTGTGTTAGTTTGCTGAGGATAATGGTTTCCAGCTCCTTCCATGTGCCTGCAAAGGACATGATCTCGTTCTCTTTTTATAGTCACATAGTATTCCATGGTGTATATGTACCACATTTCCTTTATCCAGTCTATGATTGATGGGCATTTGGGTTGACTCCATGTCTTTGCTATTGTGAATAGTGCTGCAATGAACATACAAGTGCATGTATTTTTATAACAGAATGATTTATATTCCTTTGGGTATATACCCAGTAATGGGATTGCTGGGTCAAATGGTATTTCTGGTTCTAGGTCTTTGAGGAACCATCACACTGTCTTCCACAATGGTTGAACTAATTTACATTTCCACCAACAGTGTAAAAGTGTTCCTATTTCTCCACAGCCTCACAAGCATCTGGTATTTCTTGATCTGTTGTTTCATTTTAATAATCATTATTGTGACTGGCATGAGATGGTATCTCATTACCTGACTTCAAACTATACTACAAAGCTACAATAACCAAAACAACATGGTACTGGTACAAAAACAGACACATAGAACAAAGGAATGGAATAGAGATCTCAGAAATAAGACTGCACATCTACAATCATCTGGTATTTGGCAAACCTGACAAAAATAAGTAATGGGAAAGGATCCCCTATTTACTAAGTGGTACTGGGAAAACTCACTAGTTATATGCAGAAAATTGTAACTGGACCCTTTTCTAACACCTTATACAAAAGCTAATTCAAGATGAATTAAATACTTAAATGTAAAATCCTAAACTATAAAAACCCTAGAAGAAAATCTAGGCAGCACCATTCAGGAGATAGGCATGGGCAAACATTTCATGACAAAAACGTCAAAAGCAATTGCAACAAAGGCCAAAATTGACAAATGGAATCTAATTAAATTTAAAAGTTTCTGAACAGGAAAACAACAACAACAACAACAAACCCCCCCCCCACACACACAAAAACCTACCATCAAAGTGAACAGACAACCTACAGAATGGAAGAATATTTTGGCAATCTATCCATGTGACAAAGGTTTAATATCCATAATCTACAAGGAACTAAAACAAATTTACAAGAATTAAACAAATAACCCCATTGAAAAGTGGGCAAAAGACAGACACTTCTCAAAAGAAGACATTTATATGGCAAACATATGGGAAAAAGCTGAACATTACTGATCATTAGAGAAATGCAAATTTCCTTGTCTTTAAAGAAATTTCTGTTGGGCTGTCATCCATCCCTGCAAAAGAAATATATATTTAGGAATCGCTGCTTGATTTTCAGCTCCCTCAAATTATTGTTACAGTTAATTAGGGTTTCCCTGTCTTTTTGCTTATTTCACAAACAAAATAAACTCTATAATTTTTTAAAGGCGTATGTCTTACTTTTCACTGATCCTTGAATTTCTCTGTACTGGAAGACTTAAAAAAAATCTTGTTTTTTAAAACTCTTTAAAATTACTTTCTGGGAACATAGTTTTTTGTTGTCTAACATCCATCCACATTCTGCTTTTATCTTCTCTGCTCTATTAGTTCCTGGTAAATTTTGTGCAGATCACATCATGCAGTTCTCTTGGGTGCACAAGAATCAAATAAAAAGGCTTAGCCACCCATGCCTATTTCTCTGCCTTTTGCTAAAGACAATCTTTCCTAATTAGCAGGTGTCTGGTTGGTTTAATTCCCCTGTTACTGCTAAGCTCTCTACCTTGGCTACCAAGAAACTGTTTCTTGAAGAGATTACTTTCTTTGACTATTACTGTAAAATACACAATTACTAGCTTTCTTTAATCTGATTAATTTTCTCCATTGATGTCTAATTGTTTATGTTTCAATATTTTTTGGCATGAGAGCAGATACGTAGTGAATTTGTTTTAAATTGATGTGTTCCTGACTATATACTTTGTAAGAGTAACTGGGCAATATATATATATTTTTTTAAATAAGTGTTTTCCCTGCTTCCACCTACCCTTATTTAATCATATATTTATTGTCTCTCTGGTTAGCCTAAGATAGCCATTGCATTATAATTACATTGTACACAAGAAAGGTTCTGTTGAGAAAAAAGAGGTTGTTCCCTACTCCAAAACTCAAAATTTACCCGTAGCCAAAAACATCATCTTTCAGGATAATCTAGCACCAATGTATTTGTTCCTGTTGAATTAGGAGAGTAAAAAGCATGGTAGGTAGCTTTCTTGATTTGAACTCTTCATTTCCTTCATGGCGTGTATGCAAAGTTGAGAATTGTCAGACCTGACTCGTAATTCCCTGTGGGTAAGGCACTGTTGCTGGGGACAGGACAACCTGGACCAAGAGCCAAACTGAGTATATGGCATAAACTCACAATGGTCTTTAGCATGAACAGGAGCTGACAGTAACCTGAACCACCTAAAGTCAGTGTCTTTCCTCTGACTGAGCTGAGAAAGTGGAGATGGCAGGCTAACCAAGCAGGTGCATTTGAAGGGCTTGCCAGCAGAGTCCCAGTGGTTTCTGACACTGTCCAGCATGGCCTGGTTTCTGACAACGTTAAGCACGGCCCAAGCCCTGTGCTCCCAAAACACAGGAACAGTCAAGAATCTCCCAAACATTTGGGGTTCTCTGACACGGCTGACTACAAAGAACCAGCATTTGCCACATGACTTTGATAAGACTCATGAATGGCCCCTGTTTTACTTAAGACAAGTCCAGACAGGACTCTCCAAATCCCATTCTTTGTGTTATAAATGCTTACTTGAATAGTTTCTCACCACTAACCAATCTAGACAAAATGCCTGCTAACGACCAAACAATAGTCAAGCTTCTCTCCTACCGTAGTCCCCTGAAACTTTATTCCATTATAGCCAATGCAATGCTAAACAACTGTTCCTTAATGGCCAACCCCCACCCTTGCCCCAGAATTGACTGACCTACCTCAGGAAAAAATGTTTCCTGATCAACTGCCCTTTCATACTACCATATATCCAACTCTTTGACACCAGGTTATTTCTAGCCTTATTTACCACTCCCTGAAAAAGGAAGCCCCATTTCAAGATCATGTGATACAGTTGTAGATTATCTCCTATGGAAGGGCCTTCATATTGCAATAATCCCCTGTTCCTATTGCAGAAATCCTTCTGTTCTATTACCATAGTCTTCCATCCTTTATTGAAACAATCATTTTGAATAAGGTTTCTTTTTACTGACATCCAAAATTGTTTGCATTTAACAGTACATACTCCAGGACTAGACCTGGAGATTAGGTGAGAGACGTACCTTTCCCCTAATGACTCAAAGTCATATAAGTTCATTTCTCATATCTCTAATGACAACCGTGAGAGAAGCAAGGGAAGATGGAGACCCCTTAAGCATGAATTATGATCCCAAAGACATTAACTTTAACTTCCAGATTCTATACAGATTATTGGATCAAGCTAAGTTTTAAATTAATTTTTGCTAAAATAATTTTTTATTTCTTCTATCCCAGAAGGTTTATCATGAGGAGAAAGCTTGTCAAAAAGAAAGTTTAGAGAATTAAATAAAATATTTACTCGGTAAATCTGAGTGCCGTATGAGTAAATTTGTGAGCTGACTAGTCACATAAATTTTGGAACTTGAAAGTTAGTCCTTTTTTACTTAGCTTCTGTGTCTTATTTTACGAATCTTTTCCTGAGTACTTCAGCCTAACCTTTTATATATTTCACTTATTATCTTGCTTTGTTTTCAATTTGTTTGATGGTTTAAATACCTTATTTTTCTGAGGCAATTTCTCGTTAACAGAAAAATAGGGAACAAAAATGATCCCTGTGAAAATTATTTTATTCATTGAAGAAAGATGAGACAAAGGAATCTATCACCTTCTACCCCATTCTTGGTCTCTTTCTCTAACAATCTTGTGCCTTGCTCTTAATATATTCTAGCCACATTATTTTTTTTTTCATTTGATTTTGTTTTGTTTTGTTTTTAGTTAGGGTTTTTTTTTTTTTTTGTCTATTTTCATTTAGCAATGAAGATGTTGCCTACTTCCTAATAAAATCTTATATGTCATTTTAAATATTTTTACACAAACAAGCATTAGAATTTTGTTTAGCTCTATGATCGGACAGTTTTTAGGACCACATATGACATTTAACCAATTTCCTGGAATTTCATTTTCAAAAAAATGGAGTATAAGCTGATTTTATAATATATTCACAACATTATTTGCTCAGCTAACTTCGTTCCAAGCCCTGTAAATTGTCCTTGATCTACAGACACACTCTTCTTGATTATTTATGAATATTATTTATACGGTAAAATGCAATGGCAATGCCAAGCAACCTACTTTACAGTAGGTTAAACTCTACAAAGAAAATATATTTCTAAACGTTCAATCTTGAAAGGCATACATTATACAGGGACAAATGTCAGGCATGAGATAATTCATGCTGGTAATTATTTTAAAACAGCAGGAAATAGAACATTATTGTTACAGAAATTTGTCAGAAGAAGCTTGATTTTTAATAGATGATGTGGAAATACATAATCATTTAGGATAGAACATTAAAAATTTTCGAAGGCAAAGAAACAAAGTGGGTGGTCAAAAGGAAGGTTGGGTTGAATTGTAGAGGCTGCAGAAGGCACGCTGAGACAAGGGCGTAATGGCAGCAAAGTCCTTCAGAAGCATAAGAACATGTGTATAAGGGGCTATGCAAAATGACTTAATGAAGAGTAAAAGAGAAAGACAGTAGAAGGGGAAAATGTATTCCTAATAGCAAATGAAAGCTGTTAAGAAATATTTGCACACAGCAGAATTCATACAACGTCTATGCCCACTGAATTGCAGGCTTTACTCTGTCAGACATGGCTGTATTTGTTACTTAATTTGAGGCAATTGAAAGTTTGCAAAAACAAAAACATTTCCCTTGCATGTCCCACGCTCACTGGGGGGATATGGAAAACCATAAAGCTCAAATGGCACAGCTCAAGCTCTGATCTTTTCTGAAGATGATCTTTTCTCTACCTATTAATCTTTCTTAGAAATATTCACCTGGAGAGGAAAAATGCTTTTTCTTCCATCACAAAAGAGGCAAGCCTTTGAAAACCCGTCTTTGTTCTTCACAATGTGAACTTGTATAATGTACAAAGAAGTCTCTCTGAAGCCCGTAAACAAAAGAACACCTTGCTGTACACAAGTTATCTGTTTAACTAAGAGCCCTTTCTTCTCCTCTGTCCTGATTTAAAGTGTTTCAACGTGCCCCAGAACTGAGATCTAATCATTGCAACACTTGGCAAAGGAGTCCCACTGAGATTTTAGAAAAAAGCATCATACGATTTTATGTTAAGATAGGCTCCAAAAGCACATTGGAAATTGGTTAGAGATTATTTGTTCACTTTTTTCGTTAAAAATATTTAAGAAAATTAGATTTTCAGCGAAAGATATGCACCGCTTTTAGAAATAATGTTTATAAGTTATTTGCCAACATAAATATTTTAAAATGAAGTTGTAGAATGTACATGTGAATCCATATAGTTCACTTGTACTATTATATCTGAACCAGAAGCACTGATCAAAAGCAATTGTTTATATCAAAAGTATACTGTTTTTGTTTTCTTTTCAACTGTGGGAAGAAATTTTGACTTGTGGAACAGATAGGCTTTTGCTGTCATCCTAAGTTGAAAGTTCTAGCCTGCCAAAAATTTTGCCCTGTGTAAACTTTATCCATCCTTGTTTTTGTGTATCTGTAATATTCATATAATTTATAAAATATATGTAATTTTAGATGACAAAGGAATGATTTACTGATATGTGCTATAAGATGGATAAAACTTGAAAATATTATAAGAGAAAGAGAAGTCAATCACAAAAAGACCACATATTGTATAATTTCCTTTGTACGTAATGTCTAGAATAGCCAAATCAATAAAGATGGAAACTAGATTTGCTGTTGCCTAGGGATAGAGGAGAGGGGAGGAAATGATTACTGATGGGCATGTGGTTTATTTGCTGGTTGATGAAATATTTTCTAAATTTAAAATGTGACAATCGTTACACAACTCAGTGAACATACTACAAATCACTGAACTGCACACTACACATGGGTGAATTTTATGACATGGGAAGTATCTCTCTGTAAGAATGTTTAAAAATTATGAGTATGGAAAGTGATTTTGGCCAGGTGCAGTGGCTCATACCTGTAATCTCAACACTCTGGGAAGCTGACACAGAAGGATTGCTTGAGGCCAGGAGTTTGAGGTCAGCTTGAGCAACATAGTGAGATCTCATCTTCATAAGTACATAAAAGATAAAATAAATTAGCTGGGCATTGTGGTATGTACCTGTAACCGTAGCTACTTGGGAGGCTGAGATGGAAGGATCTCTTGAGCCCAGGAGGTTGAGCTGAGGAAAGCTGTGATCACGCCAGTACACTCCAACGTAGGTTACCAAGCAAGACCTTGTCTAAAATAAATAGAAAGAAGATAAAAGTAATCTGAAGTGAATAACCCAAGAAAAAAGTATGCAACATTTATCAAAATGAGATATCTCATTAAACTCTCATCCAAGAAACTGAAATAATTAAAATTGCTTTTGATATTCATATAAAAATGAACATGTACTCATACATAATGAAAATAGTACTCTAACTACAATAAATATGTCACAAAGGAGAAATCCTTTTAGATGATGACTTAGATGATAGAAGCAGAATGAAAAATAGTAGTGACAGAGTAGATAAGAAAGAAACAAAATCTCACGTTTCCTCTGCCCTGCTGTATGTGTGGCACCACCAAATACAGCTGTAGACTCTTCTCCCACACGTGAAGAGAGAATGAAGCTGCTCATGAGTGGCCTTTAGAATCAAACCAGTGCAGTATACTGCACTGAGAAAAAGCATGTATTTACATATACACACTGAAAGACATACACACACCCAGATGGACACAGGTTTTTTTTTGAGACTAAGTTTCGCTCTTGTTGCCCAGGCTGGAGTGCAATGGCACGATCTCAGCTCACTACAACCTCTGCCTCCCGAGTTCAAGTGATTCTCCTGCCTCAGCCTCCCGAGTAGCTGGGATTACAAGCATGCACCACCATGCCCAGCTAATTTTGTATTTTTACTAGAGACGAGGTTTAACCGTGTTGGTCAGGCTGGTCTCGAACTCATGACCTCAGGTGATCTGCCTACCTTGGCCTCCCAAAGTGCCGGGATTATAGGTGTGAGCCACTGCGCCCAGCCCATTGTTTTGTTTTTGTTTTTGTTTCGTATAGTGTTATGGGTATAATACAATTCCCTAAAACCAACTATTGGACCCAGAGGGATGTATGGAACTCGCCTTTACAACCCCTACTCTGCACACTGGAAAAGTAAGAATGTGTAACAATCCAGAGACATAGAAGGATTATACTTACAAGGTTTCAGTTTGGCCAAAAACAAGGCTTTTGGGGGTGTTATTGGCTACAAGTAACTGACCACATGAAGTAAATGGAGTTAGGAACTAGGTATGCAATGAAGACCAACACACTGGAACATAGGGCATAGACTGGGAGCAACAGAGAACTATAGTGGGAAGAATAGAGTCAGTGTAACCTGAGTTCCTATTGAATGTTTGCTATTTAAGAGTTGTTAATCACAGTTTTTAATTGGTTGACTTCTCCAGCAAAAGCAGAAAAATATCTATATCACATTTTTGCTACGAGTACTACATAAAATTATGTATGTATAGCAGGTACTACAGTGCCTAGTGCTAAGTGGGTACACAGAATATGATTATTTGTTTTGTGAAAAAGCCTTGATATTTCAGAATAGAAGCATAAATACTAGGACTTGAGCTCTACCTGTAAAATTACAGGGAGTGTTAAAGCCTAAATCCTGAGATTAAAGGGAGCCATCCATCACCCAAAGAGACTAGGAAGTGGAATTTAGTTGCAGAAACACAGAAAGTTAGAGTAATAAGTTGTGTGGTACTGACAATAAAGCTGTCTTTTTTCAGAGTTGTCTTCTGAGACAGTGGTTCCTTTCATATGCCACAGAGGGTGAGGACTTGGATTTTCCTGAAGATAGAGCTGAGCTTACATTAGAGGGCACTTTTCACACCCAAACCTACCAGGAGCTGAGCTGTGCAGCAGTCGAAAACCTACTAGCTTGTGGCTGGGCGTGGTGGCTCATGACTGTAATCCTAGCACTTTGGGAGGCTGAAGTGGGCGGATCATGAGGTCAGGAGTTCGAGACCAGCCTGACCAACATGGCGAAACCCCCGTCTTTACTAAAAATACAAAAATTAGCCAGGTGTGGTGGCACACACCTGTAATCCCAGCTACTTGGGAGGTTGAGGCAGGAGAATTTCTTGAAACCAGGAGGCAGAGGTTGCAGTGAGATGAGATCACGCCATTGCACTCCAGCCTGGGCGACAGAGTAAGACTCTGTCTCAAAAAAAGAAAAAGAAAAAGAAAACCTATTAGCTTGCAATCATTACTGGTGGGCTGGTGATGGCTTCTTGAATCAAGAATAAGAATGAATCCATTACCTGGAGTTTGTGACACTGGAAAGACTATGTTCATTTCACTCATTTATTTACCTTCATACTGGATATACACAGGGATTTGGAAGGCGTTCTGAGAAGATCAGAATGATTAATGGAAGCAACTCACTGAGTTATGAAGAAAGATTGCAGGAATTAAAAATGTATTGTTTAGTTAAGGATTAGTTGTCTAAAGATATGTTAATAGTCTCCCAGTTGCCTGAAAGTTAAAAATAATATGCTGGCCTTCATAAGCAAATTTAAAATTACTCGCCCATCAACAGTAGAACATGTACTTAAAGTTATTTTTCTCAGGGCTGAGAATAGCTTCTAGCAAATTAAAAAAAAAAGAAATCCTTCCTTCAATTCCTCTTATAAACAATAGAATTCATGTAATGAGGCAGCATGGATGATGCTGCTGATAGAAAAAAAAAAGATAAACACTCTAACTTTAATAGAGACTGTCTTTGATCTTTTACTGTTGAAAGTTTTTTGTCCCCCTCACACCAACTAATTCACCAATTCTCTGATTCTCCAACACCAACTAGGTTTCAACAATTCAATTCAATTTCATTCTGACACTGTCTACTTAGAGTGTCAGATCAGACATGTTAAAGGAACAAGACTGCCTCCACTTCCGACACTAGTTAGTTTCACCTGTGCTTCTGACTAAATGACTATAAGTTGAGAGTTCCCATGACCCCATCCTCACATTTGATTATTTGCTAAATGGCAACACAGAATTTAAAACAAAAACAAAAAAACGACAAAAAAAACAACTTTACTTACATTGACCGATTTTTTTATAAATACTACAACTCAGAACAGCCAAAAGAAAGAGACGCACAGGGTAAGATGAGGGAGGAAGGAAATGCGGAGCTTCCGTGCCCTTTCTGGGTGCACACTTCCTTTACTTCGATATATTCACCAACCCAGAAACTCTAAACCCTGTCATTTAGGTTTTCATCAGCCATTGGTGAACAGCTTAATCTACAGATGCTTTCCCATTCCTGGAGGCTGGGGAAAGTGGGGCTTATAGTTAACCAATTCTTGGTCTTTTTGGTGATCAGCTTCCATCCTGAAGGTATGCGCCCACCAAGAGTTTCCTCATTAGGGCATAAAAGTCTCCATCAGCCTTTTCACTCAGAAAATTCCAAGAGTTTTAGAAATTCTGTGCCAGGAAGCAGGGACAAATAACACGTGTTTTTTTTCTTTTCTTTTCTTTTCTTTCTTTCTTTTTCTTTTTCTTTTTTTTTTAGACGGAGTCTTGCCCTGTCGCCCAGGTTGGAGTACAATGGCATGATCTTGGCTCACTGCGACCTCCGCCTCCCGGGTTCAAGTGATTCTCCTGCCCCAGGCTCCCTAGGAGCTGGGATTACAGGCATGTGCCACCACGTCCAGCTAATTTTTTGTATCTTTAGTAGAGATGGGGTTTCTCCATGTTGGCCAGACTGGTCTGAAACTCCTGACCTCCTCATGATCTGCCCACTTCAGCCTCCCAAAATGCTGGGATTACAGAAGGGCCAAGTGTTTTCCTATGATACCACAACTGTATACCAACCCACAGAATTAGATGATCACAAACAAGGCGAAATACTAGGCCACCAATTAATATACTTCACAAACACACACACACACACACACACACACATACACACACACATCCTGTTGTAGTCCATATCAAATGTTCACGTTTGCCCCATTTCGTACAGTTTCTTACAGTTATATATGGTCATATAGCCAGAATTCTCTATTCCCCACAGACACTTGAACTTTGGCTTATCCCCATACCTGAGGAAGCGCTCAAATACAGAACATACCCTGCTCATTAGGTCATCCCAAGAATCAGCCGACTACCCCAGGTACCTTTCCTGTCATGGTGCCTATCATGCTATCTACTCACTCCTCATTGCTTGTCTAATTTCCCCTTAGACATTTCTGCAAAGTTCTGCTTACTCCTATAAAAGAAAGACTTTTTTTCTGTTTAATTTTGCATTTCTTTTCATTTGACACTTCTTAAAACAAGTGCGAATAATGCTAAAATTACTTCAAATGTCAACATCAGCATCAAGTCTATCCGGACAAAATGAAACTAATAATTAAACAATTATATCCTAGACTTAGGCAACGCAAAATTGGCCATCTGAAGTCTTTTGAATTTATAAAGGTGCTTTTTGTAAGGTGCTTTTTACAAACCGGGTTCTACAGTGAAGGAAAGGTAAAAATACATCATTTACAAAATAACATTTGGCTACATACCAAGGGAAATTTTCTTAAAATTTCATTACTTCATTTTTATGAGTTCTCATTTACATAGAATTACATCATTTTATATCATCTGTAGCTCACTTGTATAAGCCAAATCAGACATCATCCGGCCCAGTCTCTTCTAAAGAATATACAAATACATAATTTTTATTAGAAAATAAAAATATGGAATGCTTCACAAGTTTGCATGCCATTTTTTGCAGGTATATGCTAGCCTTCTCTGTATTATTCCAATTTTAGTCGATATGCTGTTTAATTGAACACAGAATCTCTTTTTATTACTATTACAAGGATAGTTGAGATTCAGGGGCTACATTGAGAGGACGGCCAGTTCATCACCTCTTTAAAATAAAAATAATTCTTTGCTTTACCCCCTAAAAGTCATCTGGATAGGGAAAAATGAATTATGTCATGAAGGTGACATTTTTTACCATTGGAGCTTTGCATGATAAAACAATATGGTGAAAGAGAATGTTGACTTTTATATGGATTTTAGCTGTGTAAATGGATTTAGCAACTTTATTTGAGGAAATAGTTCCATTTACTAAACTAATATCAATAAGTTGATTACTTGAAAATTATATTAATGAAACAAATATATTTTCTGATAATGTTTATTTAATGACAACAGACAATTTTACATGTCTTACAAATGCAAAAACAATGAAAAAATACCTCCGTTTCTTTTTGTGCTATCTTGTTCTTATTATAGTCTTTTCTTTAAAACAATTTTGTCCAGGCAAAAAAGTTAAACTAGATGAAAAATCCAGTGTTATTTTTGGACTTAGTAAAGCCACTGTGCAGTGTTTTCACCAAAACAGCAATTGTATATTGATAGCAGAAAACCTGGAATCCTCATTGTAAATGGAAACATAAGTAGAAAAACAGTATCATACTAATACATATGCCTTTGATTCTATTGCAGACTTAAATAGAAAGCATGAACAAGATTCCATTGCATAACTAAATAGTAAGCATGAACAAGATTCCACTGTATAACTACATAAGATGCAGGAACAATGAACAGCAAAAAAATGTTTGTAAACTTTATAAATAATTGATCAGATGTGAGGTGGATCTGCCTGCTACATGGGTCACCCCATTGATTGCCAGGTTGACCTGACCGATCCAGCTGGCTCAGCCAGTGTCCCCTGCCTCCTTCATGGCTCCATGTTGGATGCTCATGGAGGATGAGGATGATGTGCTCATTAAAGGACTGTTCTTCTGTTAAGGGTATAAATGATTAGTTACTAAAATTTATGAATAAAACGAATACACAAAAAGTCAATTGAATTGCATAAATATTTCTCATATAACGTGACTAGAAATGTCCTCTCTTCCTAAATGGATTTTATGTCATGTGAAACATTTACATGACATTTACATTCATGTACATTCATAACTCATTGACATTCATAACTTTACTACAGGTTGTAATTTACATTTACATTCATAACTTTACTACTCATTTACATTCATGAGTAAATTTACATTCATAACTTTACTTCTGGTTGTAATTCACTTATTACATTTATAACTTTACTACTGGTTGTAATTCACATATTATTGCTAAATCAAGCAGTCATTTAAAAAATATGGTCAGAAACTAATTTAAGAAAGAATATTTGTCTTTTTTATATATTTTTCAAAAGAATATTAGGTATAAATAAGTAAAAACTCACTGAAGTTTCTTAAATGGGTGTTATTTTCAAAGTTAAACCATTCAGATTTATTAGTGATTCTGTCAGTTGTTTATATAAAATCACATATTCTGGTTTCACCTTCATTCTAAATTTTTAATTTACACAAAAGGAGCAGCTCTTCTGAATGTAAAAAATATGCTATTATAAACCATCTGTATTTCTGTTAATGTTGAAAAATATGAGAAAGAGTAAAATAATTTGCATATAGATACAGACACATTTCATTCTCACTTTTAACCTAAATGAACTTATTTTGGTCAGTTAATTCACTGGGAGATATTGTGAGTTGTATATATCAATCAACTCTCTCTAACTCAAGGAATCTTGCAGAACAAAAAAGGCTCCATCTCCCTTTCACTTTGCAGAAACAACTTGAGCTTAGATGGACTCTTTGATTAGAAGATCAAAATGTTTAACGAACATAAATGCTTGTTCTGGACATTGAAATACCTCATATTGCTATAATATCAGGGTCAGCAATGAACCTGACATAAGTAGTTGTTCTCAAATATAAGTTACTTGGTAATCAAAGGTAATCCACAAGCAAGAACATCAGCAACAGTTGAAAACGTATCAAAAATGTAAAATCCTTTATTAAACTTATTAAAAATGCCTCCCCTCCAAACTACTAAACTGGAATCTGCATTTTAACAGGTCCTTTGTATACATATGAAATTTGAGAAACACCAAGGCTATGTGCTTTAACAGCACAGAAGGATGCTTTAAAAGAGACCTTTTTATATATGGAATTTAACTGATGCGTGTTTTTCCAATCCTGAGACTATATGGGATCTCTGAAGGGATAAAAGAAATGAATCTTAAATGTTCACATAATCTGCCAATTTCTTGTCCCATAACTTCTCTAATTTGAGGGAAAATATTATTTCATTCATTTGCTCTTCTTTATTAGTATTTTTCTCTCAGGAAACCAAATAAAAAAAGTATAAAAGACATTTCTCATTTTCTGCCATTTTCAAAATATAAGTCAAATCTTGATCCAGGCAACAAAAGACAATTTAATAATTGACAGTCAGTTTAACCAGAGAGAATTTGCCTTTAATGTCAAAAATACAAATCCACCAATTTCTTCAATTGTCAAGAAATTTTTATTAACATTGGCCCACAATGAATTCTTTCATACTTCTTCCTGTTTTCCATTCCCAATGCTATTCCACTGGTTTACACCATAATCATTATCATCCCAATTTCCACAATACTACCTAACTAGTTTCTGAATTTTCACACAATTCTCTCTGATCCATTTTGTATAGTGTAGCCATAGTAAAATTTCTGAAATAGGAACTGATCATGTTATCCCCTGCTTGAAACTCTTCAAATGTTTTCATTTTTAGGAAAAGGCTCAAACTCTGCAATAGCCTTCAGTAAATACCCCTAGTGATCATAGCTTTGCTCTCCTTCGGCCTAGTCTCTTTGCTTCCATCTCTTGTACTCTGCACTCCACACTCTAGGCATATCAAATTACTGTCACTTTCACAAGCTCACCTTTTCAGATTTGGCATCCTGCTACTTCAATTTAGCTCTTTCCTTATATTATATATAAAATAATATATACCGTATATGTGATGTCCAAAATAACACATAGTTTCTTTTCTCATCCTAAGTGCCACTTCAACTAGGAAGCCCATCATAATAAAATACATCTTGTGTAGATTTCATAGCACCCTGCAATTCTCTACCTTCACACATACTGCACTATATTAAAACACCCAATTATTTGTAGAGATTTGTGAAAATATTGTTTACCTAATTTTAGCAGATTACCTCTTAAACCGTCCATTTTATTAAAAACCAGTCTGATTTAGGTGATTATAGAACAACGAATAAAAAGCAGGTAAACTACAATGATAAAAAGTGAACAGGAATTTGTGGCAGGACTAAACACCAAAAGAGAGGAGAATATCAAAATAAAATAGAGGCCTAGTGATGATTATCTGGAGATAGACTCTATGGAGAAAGTTGACTATCTTTTGAGACTTAATGAAATTTCTTTCAGTTTCCTAAGCTATGTCTTACGAAAAACTCAATACCTTTCTCCAAATGCTGTGTGAATTGCCTTTCCCTGCAATTTTTGTTCCCGTGTCTGTTTCCTAGTTCCTTCTTCTGCTGAAAGTTATACATCTCATTTTTGCAACTCTTTTCTCTTAGCTTTCTATCAACCCATTTGTAGAATGTAGCTCTTATCAGTAGATATAGTCCATTTTAGAAATTTGGAAACAACAAATGTGTTTTTCACAGCAGAACTTAAACAAATATTAAATATCTTATGATAATTATTATTATTTTGCAAGAACTTTGTTCTTGATGAAGAATTGTTATAGGTTGGACATGGTGGCTCATGCTTGTAATCTTAACACTTTGGGAGACCAAGGAGAAAGGATCATTTGAGTCCAGGAGTTCAAGACCAGTGTGGATAACATAGGGAGATATCATCTCTACAAAAATAAAAATAAATAAAAAATTAAAAAATTGCATCCTGGTGTGGTGGTGCATGCCCATGGTCCAGGCTACTTAAGAGGCTGAGGTGGAAGGATCACTTGAGGCTGAGAGGTCAAGGTTGCATAAGCTATAATCACACCACTGAATGCCAGACTGAGCCACAGAGAACCTGTCTCAAAAAAAAAAAAAAAAAAAAAAAAAAGGAAAAAGAAAAAAAAAGGATTTCTATACCAGTTTTTTGGTCACCATGCAAATCTCATGGACTGGAAGATTCACCCATGTTAAAAATGTTCATATTACCCAAAGCATCTACAGATTCAATGCAATCCCTATCCAAATACCAAAGACATTCTTCACAGGTGTAGGAAAAAAATTCTAAAATGGATATGGAACCACAAAAGACCTGCCTAGCCAAAGCTATCCTAAGCAAAAAGAATAAAACTGGAAGAATCACATTACCTGACTTCAAATTATACTACAGAGCTATATAACTGAAATAACATGGCACTGGCATAAAAACAAACACACAAACCAATGGAACAGAATAGAGGACCCAGAAACAAATTTGCATACCTACAGTGAATTCATTTTTGACAAAGATGTCAAGAGCATACATTGGAGCAAGAATAGTCACTTCAATAAATGGTGCTGGGAAAAATTCATATGCAGAAGAATGAAACTAGACCCTTATCTCTCATCATATACAAAAATGAAATAAAAATGAATTAAAGACTTAAATCCAAGATGACAAACTATGAAGCTACTACAAAAAAAAAAAAAAAAAAAAAAAAACTTTGGAGAAACTCTCCAGGACACTGATCTGGGCAAAAATTTCTTGAGCAAATACCTCGTAAGCACAGGCAACCAAAGCAAACATGGACGAAGGGGATCACATCATGTTAAAAAAGCTTCTGCACAGCCAAACATACAATCAACAGAGTGAAGAAACAACCCACAAAAATGGGAGAAAAGATTTGCAAACTACCCGTCTTACAAGAGATTAATAACCAGAATATATAAGGAACTCAAAGAGCTCCATAGGAAAATAATCTAATAACCCAGTCAAAAAATTGAAAAAAGATTTGAATAGACATTTCTCCAAAAAAGACATACAGATGACAACCAGACATATGAAAAGGTGCCCGACATCATTGATCATCAGAGAAATACAAATTGAAACTGCAATGAGATATCATCTCACCCTTTTTAAAATGGCTGATATCCAAGAGACAGGCAATAACAAATGTTTGTGAGGATGTGAAGAAAAGGAAACCCTTGTACACTCTTGGTGGAAATGTAAATTAGTAAAACCACTATGGAGAACAGTTTGGAGATTCCTCAAAAAACTAAAAATTGAGCTACCATGTGATCCAGTAATCCCTCTGCTGAGTATATACCCAAAAGAAAAGAAATCAGTATATCAAAGAGATATCTGCACTCCTGTGTTTGTTGCAGCACTGTTTACAATAGCTAAGATCTAGAAGCAAACTAAGTGTCCATCAACAGATGAATGAATAAACGAAATGTGGTACATATACACGATGGAGTACTATTCAGCCATAAAAAATAATGAGATTCAATCATTTGCAACAACATGGATGGAACTGGAGATCAGTATGTTAAGAAAAATAAGCGAGGAACAGAAACACAAACATTGCATGTCCTCGCTTACTTGTGGGATCTAAAAATCAAAACAATTGGACTCATGGACATGAGTTCAAGAGTGAAAGGATAGTTACCAGAGGCTGGGAAGGGTAGTGGTGTACGTGGCTGAGGGAGAGGTAAAGATGGTTAATGGGTACAAAAAAAAACAGAAAAAATGAAAAACACCTACTATTTCATAACACAATAGAGTGGCTATAGTCAATTACATGCTTAAAAATAACTTAAGGAGTGTAATTGTATGGTTTGTAACTCAAAGGATAAATGCTTGAGGGGATGGATACCCCCATTCTAGTTGATGTGCTTATTTCAAATTTCATGCCCATATCAAAACATATTATGTACTCTACAAATATATACATCAACTATGTAACCATAAAATAATAAAAAATAAAAATAACAACGAATAAATACTCAAATGGCTTCACCTAAAAGGAGCATTTGCTTTTAGGGAACACCTATCCCAAAACCGTATCCTGAACTTAGTGATATTAAAATTTTCAAATTTTCTTCCAGCTCAGAAAAACTATCCCCCAGTTTTTCCCCATGGAAATGAAAACATTCATTTGAGAAGGCAAATATCTATACTACTGGTGGCCTTATTTTTGTTCTTGTTCCAATATCATATATGTCGGAGTTACCTAAAAGATTTAGAAATAATCATCAGAATTTAAGCCCCCACAGAAAAGAATTTTGTATCTTTTCCTGCATCCTCATTATCTATAGTAAGGCTAGGCAAAGTATAGTGATATAACAAAAATTATAAAATGAATGAGTGAAAGAACCTTCCTAATCCAACAAATTGTTGGGGTTCTTCATTTGATAACCACTAGGGAGAGTGCAAACAAAATTAACAACAACAACAACAAACCATGAAAGAGCTGGGAAGGTTTCAAATAGGAGAAAAAAAAAAACAAGAATATAGGAAAACAATGGAAAGTATTACCCATTTTTCCCCTCTCTGAATATGAACTATGTGACAGCAATTGTCTTTGAGGCATTTGAACATAATAAACAGAGGAGAGACTTAGAATATGAGTCCCAAGACTGCCAAGGGTAAAATTTTTAGTCAAAAAGCATATAGGTCTTCAAGCCTAGATCTTTGGAGAAAAGGTCTTGATTTTGGGATACGGATCAGTTATTTTAAATCTATCAAATGTATGTAATATTAATAAATATTTACAAGGTTGCAATATTCTGGATATTTCTGCAAAAAGTTGATTTTGATTTTTTAATGCTAATTAATGCTGAAGGAGTAAATAGGAGGATACCAGATATTTATATTTTGATAGTCAGGAGCAGGACCAGCTACATAATTTGTGAGGACCAGTTAAAAAATAGAAATGTAGGCTCCTTTATAAAAATTATTGGAAATTTAGCAACATCAACAGTAGCACATTAAACCACATATAAGACCCTTTTGCATACCCATAAAGCTGACTGTGGTTGGGAATAATAGTGCAATGAAATATGCTAAAATGGTGATCATCTATGTCTTTGTGACAAAACATTTTTGACACAAAATTATTTACCTAAAAATCTACTTGAATAACAATTTAATGTTATATTATTTTGCCTCAGCATTAACTTCCTTTATTACTGAATTTCACTGTATCTTTCCTCTTTGGAAATGGGAAAATTAGAGACACCATTAGATGATAACATCTTCTGATTAAAAGTTCCTTGATGATCAAAGTAATGAAAAAAAAGATAATTAACATTTATGAACCAATTAGTATGTGCTAGATGCTACAACTACCTAGGCTCATTAATCCTGAAGTAAAAATTTTCCGGTTATCAGCATACATTCATGTGTAATTAATGAAGTAATTAACAAATGTAAGTAACTTGCCAAAGTATCATACAACCAATAGATGACTAATTAAGAATCAATACCGAGATTTGTTTAGTATGAAAAAGGAGAAACTTCTCTAATTCTTCTTAGAGCATTCTAGTTGTCTCTTCTTTTTCTCCTATTCCCCAGGGAAAATGAAGTTATTAATATGATTGATTATATCCCAAGGCATTAACTGTGTAGTAAAAAGCTTAAATTTGTTATTTTCTCTGTTTTCTTTCCCCTTGTGACATACAATTTTTTGATACTTCCTCTCTCTCTTTCTATTTCTCTCTAAATTGTATAAATTCAGATACTCAGATTTAGATCTACGTAAGTGGGAAACTTCATTTATGTACTAAACTTAAATGTCCTTTTACTGAGCTTTTTATTGCTGCACTGAGTTCTTGCAAAGTGGTTGTCAAAAACCTGTTCTGTTATTGCATTTGGGTTCTCAGGTAGAAAAATGGAATGATGTGTAAGGCGGTGTTTATATAGTTTTGCATCTTTATTCATAGCATCCAGCCTCATACTTAACTTCCCTTTACATCCATATAGTGTGTGATACTCACTTACAGTTTTGTTTTTAGGATTAAATAATGTAATGAATCCATAGTGCCTGGCACATCCATTCTACTTGACAAAAGCAACTACAATAATAATGACATATCTATTTCAGGATGGGGAATGAGCCTATGAAAATACATACTTGGAACAATTGAATTAGAAAAAAACTATTGATTTGCAAATTGAATAGGATAAGATTATGAAAGTTAGCTTTGAGAATGTGATAAGAAAGAGAATAAGAGATACATGTGACATTTCAAAGTTTGAACTGTCTGATGATAGTCAATTACATTAGGAAAGCTAGGCCTTTTCAACTAGAAATGATTCGTAGAAGAATTTTATCAACTTGACATTTATGAAAGCTACATTTGATAATATATGACAAAATATGGCAAATACTCTAGTTTCTTGTGTCTCCATAAAAGCTCAAAATGTGACTTTCACTCAATGAATATGTTTCTATGGAAACTAACATAAATAATGTATATATACTATTTTCTAATCATCTAGCTTAGTACAGGACTAGAATTTCAAAGGCTGAAACAAGTAAAATTTATTTAATATCTTAACTGTGTCAAGTAAGAGTTAGAAGACATGGGCCACATTAAAATTCTTCTGAAGAACTCAGTATGTCAGTATTCTATTTGTTGAATAAATGGTGACCTATATGTTTTAAAGAAAATATATGTAAGAATTAATTGACATGCTATTGTAAAAGTTTAGGAGTTTTACTTGAATTCTCCTTCAGACAGATGGCTATTTCATTTTAAAAAGACAGAGGACACAGGAGTGCATGTGGTGAGACAAAGTATTTTATTATTTTTCCTCCAAAAAAGTTTTGATTTTAGTTAGGTACTTAGACATGTGCAGTTTGAGATCCAAAGTTCAGCACCATAAATCTTAGAGCAGACCATCTGGAGCTAAAAATATTTAAGAACAGGTGTTATAAATTGTCCATTTATGTTCATATAGGAGCAAGATGGTAGTAGAAAATCTGCTTTCAAGTAGAAGTACATCTTGATGGACATTTCAGAATAAATTATCTGCCAAATATACTCTTAAATGTAGGAAAAAATTTTGTCATATAGGTGAGGTCGCTTAGGAGCATCTGTTTACATTTGGAAAATTTCAAGTTAAGTTTCCATTTTAGAATATTTGTTGCTTGATAGATCATTTTACAGGAAATATTTACCAGGAGATTTTTCTTTAGGTCTCTTTTCTTAGTAACATAAAGCTCTTTTGTCAGAGAATAATTAATATGTCTTCTTACTTATTATGGCAGGGATACCCAACAACCCCTTATTTGCAAATATCTTTATTTTATATACAATCACCTCTTTGTATTCATAGGGGATTGGTTCTAGAACTCCCCGAGGATACAAAAATCAATGGGTACACAAGTCCCTTATATAAATAGTGTAGTATCTGCATATAGCCTTAGGTGTAGTATGTGTATATAGTCTTTAAATCATCCCCACATTACTTATAATACCTAAAACAATGTAAATGATATCCTTGAACAATGTGGCAGGTCAGGAATGCTGACTCCCCATGTAGTCAAAAATCTGCATATAGTTTTTGACTCCCCAAAAACTTAACTACTAATAGCCTACTGTTGACTAGAAGCCTTACCAATAACATAAACAATTGCACACATTTTATATGTTATATACATTATATGCTGTATTCTCCCCATAAATTAAGCTAGGAAAAAATAAAATGTTATTAAGAAAATCATAAGAAAAGAAAGTATATTTACTATTCATTAAGTGGAAGTGAATCATCGTAAAGGTTTTCATCTTCATATTTTCACATTGGACAGGCTGAGAGGGAGGAGGGAAAGGAGGAGTTGATCTTGCTGTCTCAGGCACGGCAGAGTAGAAGGGGTGGAGGAGGCAGGAGAGGCAGGCAAACTCAGCGTGACTTTACAGAAGTTCATTGTAATTTCTGTCTAACTTTTGTGCATACATTACTAATCCTTTCCCCACTGCTTGCTTTACTTTCAGTGTCTGTGTCACGGAAGGGACCATGTCATAAAAGAAGACAAAAGCAGTCTTGAATAATCGGAACAATTCTGCTAGATTCTCTAATGTCAGTTTGTTTCCTGGTACTGCTGCTTCTAATTCTTTTTCCTCATCATCTGGCACTGGCTCAAAAGCACACAACCCATCTCCATCAAGTCATCTTCTGTTAATTCCTCTGGAGTGGTGTCTATTAGCTCTTAATTTTTTTTTAAGATCCATATCTTGAGTCCCTTCTGCCTCCACCTTTTTTTTTTTTTTTTTTTTTTTTTTGCCATATCCAAAATCTCTTTCATGATTTTCTTGATTGGCTTTGTTGTAAATTAGACAGTCACGCCAAACATCTGGACACAGTTTTCCCTAGGAGGAGGAATTTATTATTTTGGATTTAATGACTTTCATGGCTTTTTCTATAACAGCAATGGCATCTTTAATGGTGTAATTCTCCCAGACTTTCATTATGTTTTCTCTGTGAGAGTTCCTTTTTATAGCATTGAGAATCTTTTCCATAAAGTATCATACATAATGAGCCTAAAAATCCTTATGACCTCCTGATCTTGAGGCTGAATTCGAGACTTTGGGAAAAGTAGACCACTTCGAAGTCTTCAGTGATGATCTCACGGGGTTCTGGGTGGCCAGGGACATTGTCTAATATCAAAAGAACTTTAAAAGGTAGTCCCTTACAGGCAAAGTACTTCCGGACTTCAGAGACAAAGCATCAATGAAACCAATCCAGACTAAAACTTTCTTGTCCAAGTCTTCTTGTACAAACAAAAGGCTGGCAGCTGGTATTTATCTTTTCTCCTCAAGACTGGGGAATTAGTATCTTTTTAGATTATGGCAGTTCTGACCATAAACCCAACTGCATTTGCACAAAACAGTAGAGTTAGCCTATCCCTTCCTTCCTTCCTTAAATTCTGCTGCTTGCTTCTCTTCCTTACCAATGAACATCCTTTGTGGCTTTTTTTTTTCCATAATGCAGCACTTGTGCCTGTATTGAAAGCCTGTTTGAGCAGATATCCTTTGTCCTCAATTATTTTCTTCTTTTGTAATTGTATTTAATTAATTGTATTTAATTTTAATTTTTATATATTTTTTGTTTCAATAGCTTTTGGGGTAGAAGTGATTTTTTGTCACATGGATGAATTGTATAGTGGTGAAGTCTGAGATTTTAGTGCGCCTGCTACCCAAATTTCTTAATGGCATCTGGGAATTTGCCTGCTGCCTCTTGGTTGGCAGAAACTACTTCTCCTATTATTTTCATATTTTTTAATCCAAATCTCCATTTAACATTATTAAACCATCTTTTGCTGGCATTAAATTTTACAGCTTTAGATCCTTCCCTTTCTTTTGCTTCAAGTTGTCATATAATGACTTCACTTTTTGTCAAATTATATTAAAGTATAGAGGTGTGTCTTTGTGTGTGTGTGTGTGTGTGTGTGTGTGTGTGTGTGTGATGGAGTCTCCCTCTGTCGCCCAGGCTGGAGTGCAGTGGCGCACCCTTAGCTCACTGCAACCTCTGCCTCCCGGGTTCAAGTGATTCTTCAGCCTCAGCCTCCCAAGTAGCTGGGACTACAGGCGTGTGTCACCACACCTGTCTAATTTTTTGTAGTTTTAGTAGAGATGAGGTTTCACCGTGTTAGCCAGAATGGTCTCGGTCTCCTGACGTCCTGATCCACCCGCCTTGGCCTCCCAAAGTGCTGGGATTACAGGTATGAGCCACTACGCCCGGCCAGGTGTGCTATAGCAATTTGAGCCTCATATAAAAACTACATTTTCAAAACAAGATGAGATAAGAGGATACTTTGCAAAAAGTGCAAGGTTTTCACATCTGTTGGGATAACTGCAGCAAGGGCTTCATAAATTTTTTCTTTTTTTTTTTATTCCAATGATCCTTACACTAGATTAATTTATCTTGAAATAGTGGGCAACCGCAGCTGCAGACTTCAACATACAGCACATATCAAACAAAGTGATGTTTTCTTGTAATGTCATGACTTTTCTATGATTCTCGGGACCACTTCGAGCATCACTAATGGCATTTTGTATGAGTCTCATGCTGTTATTCAAGGTTCACCGTCTTGCACTAAACATGATGAAAATATGTGAGAACTCTAGGAGATCACTTTTTATTGCAGTACACAATTTACTGGAGAGATGAACTGCTCACATGGAGATTATTAACATTTCATGGCTTTTTTTTTTTTTCTTTCTTTTTTTGAGCTGAAGTCTTGCTCTGTCACCAGGCTGGAGTGCAGTGGTGCGATCTCGGCTCACTGCAACCTCTGCATCCCAGGTTCAAGCGATTCTTCCGCCTCAGCCTCCTGAGTAGCTGGGACTACATGCAGGTACCACCACGCCCATCTAATTGTTTTATTTTTAGCAGAGATGAGGTTTCACCATGTTGGCCAGGATAGTCTTGATCTCTTGACCTCATGATCTGCCTGCCTAGGCCTTCCAAAGTGCTGGGATTACAGGCATAAGCCACCACGCCCAGCCTCATTGCATGACTTTTAAGCTGATATTGGCAACACTTGAGTTCATCACAACAGCAACAGGAAGTGGCTACCAAATTATTATAGTAGTACAATATGTACTACAGTTAATTTTATGCAGTTGTAATTTAATAGTGCATCTTAACATTTGTTTACATTTATCTCAACTGTGAATGGTACCATGTAGATCTGTGTTGATATGTGTAATATTTTATAAACTTTAACTTGTTATCATAAAACTGTATATTTTGTGGTAGTAAATGATAAAACAAGTATCTACATTGATTTTACACACTCATGACATACCTAACTTTTTCTTACTTTTTTCTGTATTTCTAGGCTATGCAGTTCATCTGAGTTTTTTTTTCAAACTGTGGCAAATCTAAAAAAAAATTCCAGTATATATATTGAAAGAAGTTTTCACAGAAGTAAACTTACACAGTTCAAACGTGTGATTATTCAAGGATCAGCTGTCATTGCTATACTGTATGGTTTAGGAAACAACAGCTTTAAAAGACTATACAATATTCTGTGCAGACACAACCATTTTTTAAGTATTTCTGATCCACAGTTGGTTGAATTTAGAGATGTGGAATCCGTTCATATGGATGGATGATTGTACTTCCTTTTCCTTTCTACCTCAAGGAAGAATTTGTATATATTTTGTTGGGAAAGTTTTTATCATCTTAATACATAGAAAGACTTTGGAGCCGTGCGTGGTGGCTCATGCCTGTAATCCCAGCACTTTGGGAGACCGAGGCGGGTAGATCACAAAGTCAAGAGATCGAGACCATCCTGACCAACATGGTGAAACCCAGTCTCTACTAAAAATACAAAAATTAGCTGTGCGTGGTGGTGCGCGCCTATACTCCCAGCTACTTCAGAGGCTGAGGCAGGAGAATGGCTTGAACCTGGGAGGCGGAGGTTTCAGTGAGCTCAGATCGTACCACTGCACTCCAGCCTGGCAACAGAGCAAGACTCTGTCTCAAAAAAAAAAAAAGACTTTGGTTGGCAGAATTGTTTTATTTCCTCAACAACACCATTGTCCACATAAGGTAGAAAAGCCAATCTATTGTATGTGCAAGTCAGCTAACATCCAGTGAATGCAGAGCTTGGGAAAAAGAAATGCTGGTCTTGTTTTATCCTGGAATCTTATTGCTCCAAAATTCTGCTAAATTATTCTACTGCCCAAAGTCTAATTACAAAAATTATTACATTTTATTTATTTCTATGCACAAATTGGAGTTTTGTCTTTTGAAATCAAAGACTTCACACTAATTTTCTAGTTAAATAGGTACTGTGCCCTCCTATATGAAAAGCACCATGCTAGGTGTTGAGGTTTGAATTTACAAAGACAAATAAAACTTAGAATTATCCATGAAGAATTTGAAGCCAGATATAAAAAGAAGAAAACTCTAAAATTGAGTATGAAAACATCCAAAGTTCAGGAATATAAGAATTGCTATTGAAACAGAGAAAAATTATATAAATATAATTTCCTGAGGGTTTCCTGAGCCAGGGAATTATGTGCCATTCTTCTTGTTCTTCACTTTCTAAACCCAATCTTTTTAACAGGTTTTGTCCATTCTATGTCTTCAACCCTTTGGACTTTTCTTTATTTCATTTTCTTTCCTTTTTTAGCATGTGTATTGTGTATATTTTGCATATAAGTAATTGTAATTGTATTGTACTATTCTTAAATAGTATTTAAGAGCATGACCTCAAGAATCAGATCCCTAGTGCACAAATCACACGTCTACCACTTAGATGTTTTATTTGGGGTGAGTCATTTAAACGTTCTGCTTTTTGGTTTCCACATTGGTTAAATACGGCTGAAAACAATACTTACTTCAAAAAGTTAGATCTAAATAAGGTGCATTATTTCAGCATCCAGCAAAATAGCTGGTATACAGTAAAAGCTCAATTAATGTTACTTGTTTTGTGTTATTGCCACAGTTTGTTACTTGTTGTTTCATATTCTCAGATTCCAACCTCATTCATCCATCACCGATCATCTGGACTTATTTTAATAAAATATACATACGATCATTTCATTTACCTACCTATGGCTCATCAGGAACTCCCATTTGCCTTCAAGATGAACTCATTTTTTTTTTTGAGAGCATGATAGGCCTTTTATCATCAGTACAGTGTTATAAATCAGGAAATCACAATATATAGCATACATTACTGTTCTTTTATGTGCTTATTTTGCAAAATCAAGCTCTACTATTGAAATTTGGTAATATATGTATTAACATTATATAACTCTGTGTGGAGGGAGAATATGGCATATTGGAAAAATAAAGTCTGCACTGAAAATGTGGTGTCCTGGATTGGTATTCTTGGCATACAACTGACTGCCTAGGACACTTTAAGCTTCTTAATTTATCTGATTACTGTTTTCCTCAGTTGACCTTCAAGTGAAAATGGCTTAAGTTCCTTCCAGCTTTAGAATCCCCAAATCCTAATATTACTAGATGTTAGGGGTTGTATTGTGTCACTTCCAAAATTTATATGTTGAAGTCCTAACCTCCAGTACCTCAGAATGTGACTATATTTGAAGGTAGGGCCTTTTAAGAGGTGATTAAGGCCAGGTGCCGTGGCTCACGCTTGTAAACCCAGCACTTCAGGAGACTGAGGCGGGTGGATCACTTGAGTCCAGGAGTTCGAGATCAACCTGGCCAAGGTGGTGAAACTCTGTCTCTACTTAAAATACCAAAATTTGCCAGCTGTGGTGGCAGGTGCCTGTATTCCCAGCTATTTGGGAGGCTGAGGCAGGAGAATTGCTTGAATCCATGAGGTGGAAGTTGCAGTGAGTCAGGATGGCATCACTGCATTCCAGCCTGGGCAATGAGTGAGACTCCAACTTTAAAAAAAAAAGGTGATTAAGTTAAAATGAGACCATTAAGATGCAGCCTAATGCAATTTTACTGGTATGCTTCTGAGAAAAGAACATTTGGACACACAGGACACCAGTGAGATACATACACATACAAAAATACCATGTAAAGACACAGCAAAAATGCAGTCATCTGAAAGCCAAGCAGTGGGTCCTCAGAACAAATCAAACTTGGTGACACTTTGATCTTGGATGTCTAGCCTTTAGAACTGGGAAGATTATTCTGGTTGGCTCAATCTAATTACAGGCATGCCTTGGAAGTATTGGATACCTCGGAAGTATTGGGGGTTGGGTTCCAGACCACTGTAATAAAATGAACAATGGAAGTAACACATACATTTTGGTTTTCCAGTGCATAAAATGTATGTTTGCACTATACTGAAGTCTGTGAAATGTGCAATAGCATTATGTTTAAAAATGTACATACCTTAATTTAAAAATATTTTATTTCTAAAATGTGCTAACAATTACCTGACGCAGAGACACAAAGTGAGCCCATGCTGTTGGAAAAATAGTACTGATACACTTGTTCCATGCAGAGTTCCCACAAACTTTCAATCTTAAAAAAAATGCAGTATCTGTGAAGTTCAATAAAGCAAACAGCAATAAAACCGTACATGAGACCCAAAAGCAGAGAATCTGTCCTGGTGAGGTCAGAGAGATAATACAAGAAGGAGGAAGAAAAGAAAGGAGACAGAGAAGGGAAGGAGAAGGAGAAAGAGAAGAAAGGAGATTTGAAGAATGAGAGGTCTCGACGACTTGTTTACTGACTTTGAAGATGAAGGAAAGTAGCCATGAACCAAGGGACATAAGCAGCCTCTGGAAGTCAGAAACAGTCCTCAGCTGATGGTGAGCAACGACAAACTGATCTCAGACCTGCAACCACAAGAAACTCAATTTTGCCACCAACCCACTAAGGAGAAATGAATTCTTCCCTAGTTACCCCAGAAAGGGATGCGGCCTTACCTACACCTTGGTTTTAGTCTGATGAGAACTATGTCAAACTTCTGACCTACAGAACTGTAAGGAAATAAACTTGCATTGACTTAAGCTGCTGAATTTGTGGTAAATTTGTTACAACAGCAATAGAAAACCCATCAAATGCTCTACTTAATCCAAAATCTTCAGAACAGGGATGCAGTAGATTTATTGCATGGGCATATCCTGAAAGCTACGAGCTTCCTTTAGTTTTTGCGTTTTCAAATACAAACCTCAATTGGCATCTTTTACAAACTACTCCATGCGCTTGTCATATAGCCTCCACGAGTAGGCTATAATTCACCATTATCTTGTTGACAAGGGCTATGATTCGTTTCACACATCATTGTTCATTAAAATAATGTGTACCTGTGCCTTAGTTCCCTCCCACTTCAAAGCCCGACTGCTAACAAATTTATGGTCAATTAATTTTAATGGATGAAGAGCCACTAAATTTAGTGGATAAAAACTTACAGGTTTTCCACTTTTGTAATTAGTTTATTTTATGAAATTTAGTGCCTATAAACAAATTACAATACAGTGTTCTTAAGACTGTCTTTTCCAAAATTTTCTTATAACAGTATTTAGCCTTATGTGAAGAAGGCATTTAATTATGTTTAAAGATTAAAATTATGTTTCTTTAAAAGTTACTTATTTTAAAACCATGATTACTTTCTTTTCTCTATAGTATTCAATTTTAAATACAAAGTACCCATGTTATATGTTGAATTGAATTCTTTCTGCTTTCCGTTGTTTTCCAAGTATATTTCAATATTGAAGAGGAAAAACTTTCTGAAAGTTATGTAAAAAATATTTTTTTCTAGAAAAATCTCTGTGCTGCTTATTTACTATTATCCAGAAATATTGATCATAATTTTATTTGATAAAAGATTATATATTGATCCATGTTAGCAGGTGGTCAGTGTGAACCCACACATTTCCATGCTGAAAATTTTGCAGTTGAAATGCAATTTTTACAACACTGTTTAACAGTGTTCTCCAAAGGAATTTTAACTACCTAGACAGCTGGAGGGTGACAAACGTAGCTAAAAATAGACCAAAAAGATTTCTTGGTTGCAGAGGGGTCAATTACATTGTCTAAACCAGATAATTCAACAAGAAGAAATTATTCTAAATGTATGTTTCACAACCATACAGGAGCTGCTTGAAAGTGGGAAGAAATCAAATAAATGAGATCTAGGTACAAAGGGCTTTACATTCTATGCGTTTATGAAGGAGTATAGAAGCAATGGATTACGTTTCAAGGAAATGCCTTGGGGAAATAAAAAAAAAAAAAAGGGCAGGCAAAAAAAGACTAGAGAGGAAGTATTCACTATAGTTTCAATAAAAGGTATGACATCCTGAGATATCAGCATATCAAAAAAGTAGGAAGAATTTTCATTTAAAAGTAAAATCGCCAAGTTTTAAAACCTTACTTGAAATGAACAGCAGAAATTTGCAACTAAAAGGAAAAGTGCCTCAGAATAAACCATTACATCTAGCCCATGATCATCTGTCCTCAGAAAGTTTCTACTTATAAAGTACACAAAACTTTTAGAATAAAGAAAAAACGTGGTTTTTTTTTTTTTTTTTTTTAGGAATTTCTTCATGCTTATGAATCCTTTAAAATACAATATGTCCAATAAAAACTCAATTTTTTTTTTCGTAGACAGTAATCCTGATTTCTTCTATCTTTTTTCCTTCTTGTTTTTTGGGGGATAAAAACACAATGTTTATCCACAGAGATCTCAATAGCTTTTTAGTTGTAAAATATTTCTCCAAAATACATAAATGTGAACAATATAATGTGTTTATGGATACGTACATATCAAATCATATTCTATCAACAATACAACAGTGTCTGACGTATGTGTGTGTGTACTTGTGCTAGACAGAACAAATTACTATTTACTATTTACTACTATCACAAGACAGTAATTACTGTTAAATACTCAGTTACTCTGATGTGAGGTAATGGCATAAAGTCCTTTGAACTAGGGCCTGTTTGGGCTCTGTGGAACATGCAGAATTTTTTTTCTCCTTACATTTATTCTACGAATCATCATATAAACTTCAAGAATTTTGACTAAAATATTAAATCATTCCATAAAAGAATATATTTTTCTACTTTACAGTTTCATTAAATTTATATCTTTTAGTTACAGAAATATTGTGCATTTCTTTAGACTCTAAAGCCCCACTGCCTGAAGTAACATATCAGTTCCACTACTTTCTTTAGGTTATTTTATTATAATTAATTTTTTAATGTACTATTGTTTCATGTTATAATTGCTGCATAACAAAACTATTAATTCTCAAATGTTAAGTTTCTCGGCCGGGCTCGGTGGCTCACACTTGTAATCCCAACACTTTGGGAGGTCAAGGCGGGTGGATCACGAGGTCAGGAGATCGGGACCACCCTGGCTAACACGGTGAAACCCCGTCTCTACTAAAAATACAAAAAATTAGCCGGGAGTGGTGGCCGCGCCTGTAGTCCCAGCTACTCGGGAGGCTGAGGCAGGAGAATGGCGGGAACCCGGGAGGCGGAACTTGCAGTGAGCCGAGATTGCACCACTGCACTCCAGCCTGGGCGACAGAGCCAGACTCCGTCTCCAAAAAAAAAAAAAGTTGTATGTGTCTCATCACAATGAGATATAGAACAAAACTTCAAATAGCTGACTCTTTTGTCGCACTCCACTTGAACTTTCAGTATCTTTTACTAATGCTGAAAATAAAGTATGTGAAATGTCTGAAAACAGGCCAGTGAAAGAAATATTAAAGCGCAAGCATGGAGTTATGCGTGTCAGTCAATTCTTAGTGTTGTTTATGGTGAAGCAAGGGAACTTCATCCTAGAAGCGCAACAGCAGATTTTTAAAAACTACGCAGAATTTTAAGGTTAGTTTTGAAAGATATAAACAGCATCTTCAAAAGTAGTTATTTTAAAAACTAAACTCTTATTTTGCATTTAATGAACAATGATAGTCAGGAAATTTACATAAAAGTAATTAATGTGCCTAACAGAATATTCACAGATTGTAGGGATAATGTATCAAAATTAAACATCATAAATATAGTTAACTTTTACTGAGCTCTTACTCTATTTCAGATCTTTTTAAAGCTGTCTTACAAATATAAACATACTTAAACTTCATACAAAAATGAATAACCCCGATTTTCAGAAGACAAAATAAGTTACACATTGTTCAAATTGCCTATAATTAGAAGATTAGTAAAATAGGCATGCAGTTTTCAAACCCAGAGCCTTCACTCTTAATTAAGAAATAATACAAGAAGTAGTAATTGCATATTGTACTATCAATGATGATAAGAGGTTACTGATGTTAGAATTAGTGAATAAGTTTTCTCTTTAACCTTTTCTATGCATACATTTCTCATTTACTGTGATAAAGAGGACAGTTACTCTTGCCTAGATTTTCCTTGCCCTTCTTTTCTATAGAAATAAAATACCCCTGAAGATGCCTATCCTTTCTGAAAATGTATAGTATTATAGTAAAAATACTTGCTATTGCTTTCTGATAGACATGTGGAAAATATCTTCAGACATCTCTAAGCATAACGAAAAAACAATTTATTAGTATATTTGTACTTCATGGAAAAACTTTAACAAGGATTACTTATTTATGCATAAATGACTTACTGAACTGAGATTTCTACCATATCCAAGGAAATAATTTGTTCAACATTAAAGTGCTGATTCACACTGTTTTCAAAATTTTTCTGACAAAGTAAATCTAAACAGAGAGTGAAACTGGCCTTCCTAATGGCCATGAACATCTTGCAATGGAGCTTAGTACAAAATAGCAACACCCTGTAAGTACCCCCACTTAATAAGACATCTTCTTAATAAGTATGAAATATTCATGTGCCTGCAATATATTTTAAAATAAGTTAGAATTAACAGTAAATTATTTCAAATTGCCACTTTGGGCTGTCCCTTCTATTGAAATGTATAGGCCCTCTACCCCATTTTATCACACCCTATACCATTACCCTTTCTGAATATGAATCTATTCACATTTGAGAAGAGTGAACTTAGAATAAAAGATTGAAGACATGTGTTTCAGATTTGGAGAACAGAATAGCAACAACAACAACAGATGGAAGAGATTAGTAATGACTTGCCAGCAAAATCAGCAGTCAAGGTTATTGAACTTTGCTTTAGTTTGAATGTCCTCTCCAAAAGTCATATCGAAATTTAATGGCCATTGTGACACTATTTAGATGTGAGACTTTTAAGAAGTGATTAGATCATGAGAGGTCAGCCCTCATGAATGGATTAATGACATTATCACAGATTAGCCATTATGGGAGTGAATTTCTGATAAAAAACATGAGTCCAGCCCTCCTCTCTCTTGTTTCCTCTCACACATGCTCTCTCACCATGTAATGCTTTCCAAAATATTATGATGTAGCAGCAAGGCCCTCATCAGATATACCTCCTTCATCTTGAACTTTCCAGCCTTGAGAACTGCATGTCAAGAAATCTCTTTTCTTTATAAATTGCCCAGTCTGTGGTATTCTGTTATTGCAGTAGAAAATAAACTAAGACAAGCATCTACACAGGTGGCTCCAAATAAGGAATATTAAATTTTATTTAGTATGTTACATAGCCTTTGAGATATAATCGACTTACAGTAATGTTAAGCCATTTAAAATGCATAGGTGGTGAGTTCAAAAGATGTACACATTTATGCAATCACAATTACATTTACAACATGAAATATTTCATTCTTATCTTTTCTCTGTATTCTGTTTGAATTTTTTCACTCTGCAAAATGATTTTGACATTCATCTGTTACATTGCTTGTGTCTCCACGTTGTCAGCGTAGAGAGATGAGGTCTCTCTACGTACGTTGCCTAGGCTAGTCTCAAATTCCTGGGCTCAAGTGATCCTCCTGTCTCAACCTCCTAAAGTGCTAGGATTACAGGTGTGAGCCACCATGCCTGGCCTTATGATTTTTTAATTGTCTGTATATTTCAATTATATTTAGTTTATTGATGGTTTTCATTATTTCAACTATGTATTTACTGATTTTCTCTCAGCTGAGTCTATCTACTTCTGATAGATGTTAAAACTTCTGATGATAATAGTAGATTCATCTATTTGTCCTTACAGTTTTATCAATTTTTACCTCATAATTTGATGCTCTGTTGTTAAGTAGATACATAGTAAAGATTGTTAAATCTTCTTGGAATATTGACCACATTGTTCTTATTTAATGCCCTTCTTTATCCCTGATAAATTTTCTTGCTCCAAAGTGTGCCCTCTATGAAATTAATATACTTGCTTTTACTTTATTTTGATTAGTGTTAGCATGGTATATTATTTTCTGTTCCTTTACTTTGAATCTATACTTGTCTTTATATTTAAAGAGAGTTTCTTCTAGACCCCTTCATTTCACCATATACAAAAATCGACTCAAGATGGATTAAAGACTTAAATGTAAGACCTAAAACTATAAAAATCCTAGAAGAAAACCTAGGAAATACCATTCTGGACATAGGCCTTTGCAAATAATTCATGATGAAGTTTCCAAAGGCAATTGCAACAACAACAACAACAACAAAACAGGCAAGTGGAAACTAAAGCTGAAGAGTGAAAGAAACTATCAACAAATTAAACAGATGACCTACAGAATGGGAGAAAACCTTCTCAAACTATGCATCTGACAAAGGTGTAATGTCAAGGATCTATAAGGAACTTAAGTATATGAGTAAAAATAACCACATGAATAAATGGGCCAAGGAAATGGACACCTCTCAAGACACACAGTTAACAAGAATATGAAAAAATGTTTAACATCATTGGTCATTAGAGAAATCCAAATCAAACTACAATGAAATACCATCTCATACCAATCAGAATGACTATTAATTAAAAGTCAAAAAATAATAGATTTTGGCAACATTTTGGAGAAAAGGGAACACTTATACTCTGCTGTTGGGAATGTAAATTAATTTAGGCACTATGGAAAGCAGTCTGGAGTTTTCTCAAAGAACTACCATTTAACCCAGAAATCCAATTACTGGGTATATACCCAAAGGAATATAAATCATTCTACCAAAAATACACATGCACATGTATGTTCATTGTGGCACTATTCATACTAGAAAACATGTAGAATCAACCTAGGTATCCATCACAGTGGACTTGACAAAGAAAATGTAGTACATATACATCATGGAATACTATGAAGCCATACAAAAGAAAAAATAATGTTCTTTGCAGCAATATGGATACAGCTGGAGGCCATTATCCTAAATGAATTAATGCAGAAACAGAAAACCAAATGCCCCATATTCTCACTTGTAAGTGGTAGCTAAACATTGAGTAAACATGGACACAAACTGGAACCTAATGGATACCAGGGTTTACTTGAAGGTGGAGAAAGGGAGAAAGGTGAGGGTTAAAAAACTATGCTCACTACCTGGGTGACAAAATAATTCATACACCAAACCCTGACACTCAATTTACCCATGTAACAAACCTGCACATGTAACCCCTGAATCTAAAATAAAAGTTGCAAAAGAAAAATATAAATAAATAAAGTGGGTTTCTTGTAGATGATACATAGTTGGGCATCTTCTTTTATTCACTGTGACAGTATTGATCTTTAATTGGTGTATTTAAACCATTGACATTTAAAGTGATTATTGTTATCATTACATTGATATCTACCATATTTGTTACTAATTTCTACTTGTTGTTCATGCTCTTTGTTTCTATTTTCGTCTTCTACATTATTTCTGTGTTTTGGGTTTTAATTCGGCATTATTTAAGATTCCATTTTTCTCTAATTTCTTTAACATATCAATTATACACAAACTCACGTACATACACGAATATATATATATATACCTTATTTAGTGATTGCCCTAGAATTTACACTGCATATTTACCACTAATTTATATTAACTTCTAAGTAACAGTATACTACTTTGCAGATAATGCAAGTACCTCATGATAACATATTTCTAATTCCTTCATCTTTTCTATCATCATTGGTCATTTAATTTATACATAAGTATACATGATCATACATAAATATAGATATGCACACGAGTACACATAATTGAAAACATTTTGCTACTATTTTGAACAAATTGTTATCTGTTGGATCAATTAAATATGATAAAACTTGTATCTTACCTTCACTTATTCATTATTTGACCCTCTTCCTTTCTGTATGTAGATCAAAGTTTTTAATCTGTACCCTTATCTTCTCTCTCTGAAGAACTTTTTTCAATTTTATTGGGATATAACTGATGAAATAAAAATTGTGTAAGTTTAAGGTATACAACCTGATGTTTTGACATACATATACATTGTGAAATGATCACCATAATCAAGCTAATTAACATCCATTATTTCACACAGATGCCATTTGTATGTGTGTATATGTGTGTGGTATAAGAGCTACTCGATTAAAAATTTTCTAATATACAATAGAGTGCATTCACTGTGGTCAGCATATTGTATATTAGGTCAACAGAATTCGTTCATCTTATAACTGAAAGTTTCTACCTTTTGACAAACACCTACCCATTTCTTCACTGCTACCCCCTCAGTCCTTTGTAACCACTATTCTACTCTCTGCTTTGATGAGTTTGACTATTTTAGAGTCCACATGTAAGTGATATCACGCAATATTTGTCTTTCTGTGTATGTCTTATTTTATTTAGCATAATGTCTTCCTCCATGTTATTCTATGTTGTCATAAATGTTAGGATTTCCTTCTTTATTAAGGGTGAATTTCCCTGACAACACTTTTCATCTTTTTTATAATTGTCATTTTAAGAGTTGTAAGCTGATAACCCCTTACGGTTTTGATTTCTATTTATCTGATGATGAGTGATGCTAAGCAGCTTTTCATATATCTGTTGGCCATTTCTATGTCATCTTTTGAGAAATTCAAGAGTGCCAAGAATACACAAATAGAAAAACAATAGTCTTTGCAATAAACAATGCTGAAAAAACTGAATATTCACAAGCAGAAAAATAATATTAGATGCTTATTTCACAACATATACAAAAATCAATTCAAAATTATTTTGCAAACTATATATATGATAAGGAGTTAATATCCGAAATGTATAAAAAACCCATGTAACACAATAGCAAATAAACAAATAAATAACTTGAATAAATCGGGGGCAAGAAACATTGAAACCTCTTCTATATCTTGCAAGGCAGAGCTTACTTGCAAAAAATTTCCTCAATTTTTGTTTGTCTGAGAATATCTTTATTTCTCTTTCACTTTTGAAAGATGCTTTTACAGAATACAAAATTGGTGATAATTTTTTTCTCTGAATGCTTTAAAGATTTCATGCCATTCTCTGCTTCTATGGTTTCCGAGGAGAAAATGAATGTAATTTTTACTTTTCCTCCACTATAGATGAAGTGCTGTTTCCCTTTGTCTGCTTTCAAAATTTTCTTCATCTTCTAAAGTTTGAATATGATATGCCTAAGTGTCAATTTCTTAGCACTTATTCTGCTTGGTGTTCTCAGAACTTCCTAGAACTGTGCTTTGGTGGCTGATGCTAATTTGAAAACATTCACAGTCATTACTGCTTCAGATATTGTTTCACTTTCTTTCTCTTTTATCTTCCTCTGGTATTCTCAATATGCATATATCACATAATCTGTAACAGTTGCTCCACAGTTAGTGGATATTCTGTTCTGCTTTTTATTTTTTTCTTTTTATTCAGTCTGTTTTTCCTTCTTGCTTTTCAGTTTTGGAAGTTTCTATTGTCATGTTCGCAAACTCAAAGATTATTTCTTAGCTGTGTCCAGTTTATTCATGGACACAACTGAAGAAAGTATTATTCATTTCTATTATAGTGTTTATTTTCTCTAATATTTCTTTTTTATCCATTCTTAAAATTTTATCTTTCTGTTTAAATTACCTGTCTATCCTTGAATGTTGTCTACTTCTTCCATTGGCACCCTCATCATTATTTTACATTCCTAGCATGATAATTCCAACATCTCTGCCATATATGACTCCAATTCTTATACTTTTTTAGTCTCTTTAAACTGGTTTTTAAATGGTTGGTTTTTGCCTTTCAGTATGCCTTGTAATTAGCTACTAAAATCTGGACATGATATACAGAATGAATGAAATTCCAGCAAATAAGCCTTTAGTGGTATGATAGTAAGGTTAGGAGTTAAAGAGGGCAAGAATTATATAGTTCTATGGTTAAGTCTCAGTATTGGTGAGCCTGTGTTCCTGGACTACAAACTATATTAGTGACTCTCAGTGTTTCCCCACCCCCCCTCCCTTAGGTGGGACTGGATGGCTAGAGAAGACTAAGATTGGGAATTTCCCTTCCCCCATCTAGAAGGCTAGAGCTAATTGGAGGTTGGTATCCCCTTTTCCAGGTAGGGTAGACGCTGATAAAATCCCATCAGGTTAGGCTATAGTAAAATAGTTTCTACTGAGGACAGTCATTGTTAAAAAGAACAGAATGCTCTGCCTTATGTTAAAATGATTTCTTTTCCTGTTATCCTACTAAAAGCATGAAGATATTATTTTTTTCCTAATATTTATTGTGAGGAGCTGGAATAGCTACTAAAAGTAAAACTCACAAAAGGATGGGGCCTCCCATGACTCTGTCCTGTGCTTTTTACTGTCAGACTTGTCCAACCTTAGCCTTCAGCAATCCGTTCATTACAATTTAGGTTTTCTTACCTGGGCTTCTGCAGAGATTTCTGAAATTTGGAAGACAGTAGTTTGTTTTGTGATATCAACTTCTCTGACAGGTCCAAGAAGAATTTTTCATTTTTGAGTTTTGTTAAGCTTTTTACTTGTTGTTAAGACATGGTAGTTGACTTCTAAGGTGCTTATATGACAGATTGTTTGACATGATTTTTAAGGTAATAGGAAGTTGATCATTAGCATATGACATAAATAGAATCAATTTTTAGCAGATATTAATAATTTTATCTGAATATTTGCCAAAAAATTTATATTCTCAGATAAAACATCTCACATATAATCAATGAGAACAATGCTATTATAAAAACTTTTAAAAACAAAATTATCAAATTTATGCATTTTTCAATCATTTACATATTTTATATATATACACATCCATATATACACGTTATATATAATAAATATATAAATATATAAACAGTATATATCTTGTATATATACTATAAATGCTACATAAAATATATATAAAATTATAGTTTTTGTATTGTATATGATATTAAATATCTCATATTAAAATAAATAGAAAATAATATTTCCATTTTTATGTGAAAATCTTATTTGCAGTTTACCAAATTGCAATTTAACATTATAAAATATTAATTATGGCTAAGAGTTGGAAGAGTAATTATATCAACCATTTTGTTTTTTAATATATATACAAATACACACAAACACATACATATACTGAGGGTTCAAATATTATTCAGAGTTAGCTTCAACAATGCAAATTTTCCTCCAAGAGTTTCATATCTTAATTTGCAAAAATGAAAAGAAAGTGTGGTTATGTTATTATAAAGGATATAGCTTCTAGCTTCAGAGTGCTATACCTTGAAAGGTATTTGAATAAAACCTTGGGCATATTTCTTAATTTTCAAAAATTATATCTCTTCGATTGTAAAATGAGAATAAGTACCTACATCCTACAGTTCTAGATGATGGGGGTGTGTACAAATGTGCATAAAGCACTTAACAACAGTGCCTAGTGCACAGCAGGCAGGCATTAAATGACAGCTATTACTAGATATTAACTGGACATGTGTTCTCATAAGTTCATATGGCCTGCTTCCTATGTTGACACTGGTAGTGATAAGGTAAAGGAAAAACAAAGTATATGGGTAATTAAACTGCCCCTAAAAATAAAGAAATACTATGAAGCAAAAAATAATAGGCAAATTTCTCCAAGTATCAAAGTTTTATATATTGTTCATATTTACTTGCTTTTTTTTAATAGGGTTAAATTTTTGAGTATTTGAGAAAAAAAGTATAAAAGATGTCTTTCTGAAGCAAAAAAAGTAGTCTATTAAAAAAAATGACCCATCCACTTTTTTTTTCCCCTCCAGAAATGCTGGGATTGCTGGCATTCTTTTTAGTCTTCCTTTTTTTTTTTTTTTTTTTTTGTTGTTGTTGTTGAAATAAACATGCTCTTCATATTTCCATAAGCCATGTCTCACATATTATAAAAGGGCATGCTAAATATAATTAAAAGTAGAGGCAGAAGCATTACCAGCAAAAGAGTGGGTAGCACTAAAGCACAATATTAATGTTCACAGTGAAATGTCATTGAGTCATCAAGGTTTGTGCCATATGGGTCTGCGGCTTAACTCATCCCCAAAGACTGTATTGATTTGCAATTACAACATATCTTGGGGTTAAAGAAAAAAATGTAAAAATTTTAGTTAATCAATTAGGATCACATTTTACCATGCTGAAAGTTATTTAATAAAAGATGATAGGAGCAGGAACCCACATCCAGGAACAGAGCCCTTTGGTCCTCCTTCAGAATGAATGGAGACCAGAAATCAGATATTTATGACCAAGAAAAGCAGAATTTCATTCAGCACTCCTCCCAGATCTTTAGAGTGTTGACTGAGGATGAGATGGGACACCCAGAGACAGGAGATGCTATTGCCCGGCTCAAGGAGGTCCTGGAGTACAATGCCAGTGGGGGCAAGTATCACGGGGTTTGACGGTGCTAGTAGCATTCAGGGAGCTGATGGAACCAAGGGAACAAGATGCTGATAATCTCCAGTGGGCCCTGACTGTGGGATGGTGTGTGGAACGGCTGCAAGCTTTCTTGCTGGTGGCAGATAACATCATAGATTCATCTCTTACCTGCCGGGGACAGATCTGCTGGTATCAGAAGCCGGGCATAGATTTGGATGCCGTCAGTGATGCTATCCTTCTGGAAGTGTATACCTACAGCCTGCTGAAGCACTATTGCCAGGAGCAGCCCTGTTACCTGAACCTGATTGAGCTCTTTCTGCAGAGTTCCTATCAGACTGGATTGGGCAGCCCCTGGACCTCATCACAGCCCCCCAGGGCATTGTCGATCTTGGCTGATTCACTGAAAAGAGGTATAAATCTATTAACAAGTACAAGACAGCTTTCTACTCCTTCTACCTTCCTGTAACTGCAGCCATGTACATGGCAGGAATTGGTGTGAGAAGGAGCACGCCAATACCAAGAAAGTCCTGCTGGAGATGGCAGAGTTCTTTCAGATTCAGGATGATTACCTTGACCTCTCTGGGGACCCCAGTGGGACCAGCAAAGTTGGCACTGACATCCAAATGCAGCCGGCTGTTGGTTCAGTGTCTGCAGCGGGCCACTCTGGAACAGAACCAGATCCTGAAGGAAAATTACGGGCAGAAGGAGGCCAGGAAGGTGACCCGGGTGAAGGCACCGTATGAGGAACTAGATCTGCCTGCAGTGTTCTTGCAGTACGAGGAAGACAGTTACAGTCACATTATGGGTCTCATTGAACAGTACGCAGCGCCTTTGCCCCCAGCCATCTTTCTGGGGCTTGCGCCAAAATCCACAAGCAGAAAAAGTGACCTGGAGACTGCAAGGGTATGAGGGGAGATTCTCAAAAAATATATGATTGTGTAAAAATAATTGATGATAAATGAGTGAATGAGAAGAAATGTTATATAATAGTCACTATATGAAATACAAAAATAAAAGATCAAATATTTCTATTTGGAATAGTCGTTCTTACCTTAAAATTACTGATAATAGAACTTTTTTTTTTTTTTTTTTTTTTTTTTTTTTTTTTTTTTTTGAGACGGAGTCTCGCTCTGTTGCCCAGGCCAGAGTGCAGTGGCGCGATCTAGGCTCACTGCAAGCTCCGCCTCCCGGGTTTACGCCATTCTCCTGCCTCAGCCTCCTAAGTAGCTGGGACTACAGGCGCCGCCACCACGTCCAGCTAATTTTTTGTATTTTTAGTAGAGACGGGGTTTCACCGTGTTAGCCAGGATAGTCTCGATCTCCTGACCTCGTGATCCGCCAACCTCAGCCTCCCAAAGTGCTGGGATTACAGGCGTGAGCCACCGCGCCCAGCCAATAATATAACTTTAGAGAGGGGTTCATGAAGTAGCTAACAGTGTGGCTTAGTTCAATTTTATCATGCCATAGGGTTTAATTGATTATAGATTTTGACTTCACAGTGATTTTCTTTACTCCCAGCAAATGCCCTAAGATTGGATCTTCCCACAAGTTTCCTTACTGGTATGTTAAGAATGATGAAAGAAAATCTAAATCAGCCTTCGAAAGAAAAATATTAAAATCTTAACTCGCCTTTTATGGTGTTTCAATTATGGTTTCTCTCTAAGTATATTTGTATGTGTTTATTGTTTCAAAATATTATATTGGCATTTCTAAATACCAAATATATTCAGACACATTTCAGAAAGAATCAGGCTGAGACCAGCTCAGTCGTGGAGACCCTAACCCAGCAGCCTTAAAGGAATTAAAGACACACACACAGAAATATAGAGTATGGAGTGGGAAATCAGGGGGCTGACAGCCTTCAGAGCTGAGAGCCATGAACAGAGTTTTATCCACATATTTATTGAAAGATAGAAATAGCTTGATGGGTTACAGGTAGGCATTTGCTTAAACTGGTCATGATCTCATCACTTTGTAGCCAATGACTGGCTGAAACTCAGCTGCTTGTGATTGGCTGAAACTCAGCTGCTTGTAATTGGCTGAAACCTGCCTATCTGTTACTAAAAAAGTATTCTTCTAAGTTAGGTTTCAGTTGTTTACATAGGAACTCAAGTAGGGAGACAGTCTCAGGAAAATGACCGTCTGCTTATTTAATTTAGCAATGGAAAAATTAAACAAACAGAGACAAAATATTATTGAACATGCAGTAGAAAATCTTACTGCTAGTTGTTCTGAGGCATGTGAAAACAAACCAAATTAATAACCCCTCAAACATTTTACAGTGTAAATGGGAACTATATTCATGAAAAGAGAAAAACTATTTTACATCCATATCCTCAGGGAATGAACAGTCCTAGCACATGTTAGTTGTTTGAAAAAATAATTTCAGAATAAAAATGCATGAATGGTTGGATTAAGAAAGAGATATAAATGTGTATAACACATATCTGCTTTAAAACACTGTAGCAATTTATTAGTGCTGATTTTTGGAAGAGGTTTGGGGCCGAAGTATCACAGGACCACCAACTACCCTGACATAATGAAACTGTCCAATTAACAGATATGTCAGAAATAATACTCTTTTGGTAGTACCGGCATTGAGCAGAAAATGTAGATATTTGTTTCCTAGCTAGGAAACGCTGAAAATAGTCACTGACAGTAAAGTCGATATTTATGGCAAACTAAGATGTAATTGAAAGGAGGGGCCAGCTGGGCTTCCTGGGCCGAGTACGGGCTCAGAAAGCGGTGAAACTCACTCATTTCCTGCATCAGAACTTACTTCGGTGCTGGATGAATAACACTGAAGATATACGCTTAAAATATTGCTAACATCAGAATTTGTGCATGTGTTTTCTTCCCCAAGAAAGCTATAAACAGCGAAAATTTTGCTGTAAGCTTCCCCTCGTCCTCTCTCCCTCCCCTCTCCCCTAAAACTAAAAGGAATGTTAAAAGCCCGTTTTTCTGTGAGCTGCGGACCTTATCTATGCTCCGAATTCCAATTCCTTGGAAACATCCTTTGTAAAGTGCTGTAAAATGCTGTCCCCTTTGCCATGCTCCTGCAAGGCCATAAAATAGACGAAACCTAAGTTACAATTACGGTTTTCCTCAAAATCTAAGACATGTCACAAAATAATTTGCTGCCTTTGTTTCTCGCTCTGGGAACATCTTCCCTCTGCACGTATTTCCCGCTTTAAAGAGTTTAAAAGGTGATCGAAAAATCGAACACTGTCTACCCGCTTGGGACCCCTTCCACGCTGTGGAAGCTTTGTACCGTCACTCTGCTCAATAAAGCACACAGTTTTTTGTTTTGTTTTGTTTTCTCTCCATCCGTGTCCCTCTCACTCGCTGCGGGCTGCCGCCACAACAAATTCTCTGGCGTGGCTAAGGCAAGGACCTTTGGCCTTGCATAATGAGTATGGGTTTAGACAAACCATAGGTAGCAAATGATAGTGAAGAGAGAAATGTGTTTAGCAGAAAGTGAGATGATTAAAAATGAGAGGTTTAACAAGATTGGTTCCTTCTGCGACCATGAATATTTTCACACCATTCTAATTTCTGCTTAATGCCAGACAAATGCTATAGAAACTTAAAAAAAAAAAAAAAAAAAAAAAAAAGGCAGTGGGGATTAAGGAAAGGATTGAGGGCAGGGGTGAATGTCTTCTTGGAGAAATTTGTATTTTAGGTATACATTTAGAAATATGTAAGTTACAAGGTAGTTAGTGGGACTTTGACAAGAGCTTTCTAGAATGAAATAAATGGAAGGAAGTTTCTAGTTGTATGGTCAGGAAAGTAGACTTAATTTGATGCAAATAAAATGTGGGGCATAGGAAAGAAAGTAATTTCCTTATAAATATTTTAAATCATTTTGCATATATAGAAATGACATGGCTCATCAAAGCATTTAAAAATACTTATTAGACACTTTGAAGAGCAATTTCTTCACATGTTTGGCAAGGCAAGATATTTTCCATTGTCATTAACTTTCATGTAATAGAAAAACTAATCTGGGCCCAATTGAAAGGGGTTTTTTTTTTTAAGTTAGCAATTATGAAGTCATTAAGAAAGTGTTCAAATGTATTAAGTGAATTATAAGAAAGTATTTGAAATGAAAAAAAGTAGGCCTGCAAGGGGGGAAAAAAAAAAGAGGAGATTACTACTTCCCACAGATAAAATGGAGAATACATCAAATACATCAATAAGTATGTTGTAGAATGCCATAAAAATTATGACATCTTTAGGGCAAGGCAATAGAAGAACATAACATTTTTTAATAAAGAACATTAAGAAGGATTTTTACACTTAAATTAATAGACAAGTGATTACCTGGTGAAAATGATATTTAAAGTGAAGAGAAAGTGACTTTTACAAAAATGTCAAAAGCTCTGGGAAAATTAATAAATTGACTCTTATTTGAGAAGTCAGTGAATCTCTCAACAAGAGGTTTGAAATCAAGAGACCATTCAGAATGAAGCTGTGACTTAAATGGCAACTTTCTAAGAGAGAAAGAAGCGGGAAGTGATTACAGTAATTGACACAGTATTGTCCTTAAAGGCTGTCTTGGTGGTTCCGGGAATGACTCAACAGACAAAGGGTAAGTTATAGAATATTATGTAGCTCTTGTATTGAGAATGGTATTCCAGCATTAGGAAAAAAAAAAAAAAAAAAAAAAAAAGCCTGGCAAAAAATGATAAGTGATAAAAGTGCTCATATTCACAGGGAAACTAACCTGTGTGGTATTTTTCCTGTACAGTGAGTTAGCAGTGTTGAAGTTACAATAAATCAGATATGTGAGCCCAGGAGAAGTTATAGATGAAACGTTAATTGAAGTTACCCATGGTATTCACATATATGGTGTACACTCTTTAGGTTTAATGACTTTTTTTTCAAGCAATTCTCCTGCCTAAGCCTCCTAAGAAGCTGGGATTACAGGTGCCTGCCACCAAGCATTGCTAATTTTTTTTTTTTTTTTAATACTTTAAGTTCTGGGATACATTTGCAGAACATGCAGGTTTGTTACATAGGTATACACATGCCATGGTGGTTTGCTGCATCCATTGACCCATCATCTACTTTAGGTATTTCTCCTAATGCTATCCCTCCCCTAGCCCCCACCGCCTGACAGGCCCCACTATGTGATGTTTCCCTCCCTGTGTCCATGTGTTCTCATTGTTCAACTCCTAATTACGAGTGAGAACATGAAGTGTTTGCTTTTCTGTTCCTGTGTTAGTTTGCTGAGAATGATGGTTTCCAGCTTCATCCATGTCCCTGCTAAGGACATGAACAAATCCTTTTTTATGGGTGCTTAGTATTCCAGGGTGCACATGTGCCACATTTTCTTTATCCAGTCTAACATTGATGGGCATTTGGGTTGGTTTCAAGTTTTTGCTATTGTAAACAGTGCTGCAATAAACATATGTGTCTTTATAGCATGTATCTTTATCGTAGAATGATATCTAATCTTTTGGGTATAAACCTAGTAATGGGATTGCTGGGTCAAATGGTATTTCTGGTTCTAGATCCTTGAGGAATCGCCACACTCTTCCACAATGGTTGAACTAGTTGACACTCTCACCAACAGTATGAAAGTATTCCTATTTCTCCACATCCTCTCCAGCATCTATTGTTTCCTGACTTTTTAATGATTGCCATTTTAACTGGTATGAGATGGTATCTCATTGTGGTTTTGATTTGCATTTCTCTAATGACTGGTGATGATGAGCTTTTTTTCATATGTTTGTTGACCACATATATGTCTTCTTTTGAGAAGTGTCTGTTCATATCCTTTGCCCACTTTTTGATGGGGTTATTTTTTTTTCTTATAAATTTGTTTAAGTTCCTTGTAGATTCTGGATATTAGCCCTTTGTCAGATGAATAGATTGCAAAAATTTTCTCCTATTCTGTAGGTTGACTGTTCACCCTGGTGATAGTTTCTTTTGCTGTGCAGAAGCTCTTTAGTTTAATCGGATCCCATTTGTCAATTTTCACTTTTGTTGCAATTGCTTTTGGTGTTTTAGTCATGAAGTCTTTGCCCATGCCTATGTCCTGAATGGTATTGCCTAGATTTTCTTGTGGGTTTTTATGGTTTTCAGCCTTACATTTAGCTCTTTAATCCATCTTCAGTTAATTTTTGTTTAAGGGGTAAGGAAGGGGTCCACTTTCAGTTTTCTATGTATGGCTAGCCAGTTTTCCCAGCACCATTTATTAAATAGGGAATCCTTTCCCCTATTGCTTGTTTTTGTCAGGTTTTTCAAAGATCAGATGTTTGTAGATGTTTTGCATTATTTTTGAGGGCTCTGTTCTGTTCCATTGGTCTACATATCTGTTTTAGTACCAGTACCACGCTGTTGTGGTTACTGTAGCCTTGTAGTGTAGTTTGAAGTCAGGTAGTGTGATGCCTTCAGCTTTGTTTTTTTTAACTTAGGATTGTCTTGACTATACGGGCTCTTTTTTGGTTCCACATGAAATGTAAAGTAATCACTTCCTTTTTAGTACCCCAACTACAGAATACTTAAACATGTTTAACAGAATTTAGCATATTCTTCTTTCTATTAAAGCAATCTATATGGTAAAGTCTAGTCTATAAAAGGCCACAGGGACAAACCTGTAATCTCACAAACCAGGAGTGTCTTTGTAGGATTTGGCTTTCTATGGAATGATTTTGAGAAAGGTTTAAGAAAAGATCAGTTTTGGGTGATCCACTTTTTCTCAGGCAGGATTAGAATTGGGGATTAATTTTACATTGGGTGCCTTCATAAAGTGACGATGGTGTAGTATTTGGGCATCTCCAGTTATAAACGCAAGAAGCATGATAGAGCTGGAAATGTGATTGGTAGGAAAGCAATAGTCACTCCAAAAGGAGATCCTCATAGTATGAACATGGGAGAGACAATGTTTCCTGTTAATGTAGTAGTCGTTGTATTCTTTTATTATTATTATTATTCTATATTTATTTTATTTTGAAACTGTCATTGTTAGTGTTTTTTTAATAATTAGAGTTTTATTTCTCTCTCTCTCTCTCTCTCTTTTTTTTTTTTTACTTTAAGTTCCAGGATGCCTGTGCAGAATGTGTAGGTTTTTTACACAGGTATCCATGTACCATGGTGGTTTGCTGCATCTATAAACCCATTATCTAGGTTTTAAGCCCCGCATGTATTAGATATTCATACTAATGCTCTCCCTCCCTGGCCCCTCACCCCCCGACAGGTCCCAGTGTATGCTGTTTCCCTCCCTGTGTCCATGTGTTCTCATTGTACTCCAATTGTAAGTGAGAACATGTGGTGTTTGGTTCTCTGTTCCTATGTTAGTTTGGTGAGAATGATGGCTTCTAGCTTCATCCATATCCCTGCAAAGGAAATAAACTCATTCTTTTTAATGACTGTATAGTATTCCGTGGTGTATATATGCCACTGTTTTTTTTTAATCCAGTCTATCATTGATGGGCATTTGGGTTGGTTCCAAGTCTTTGCTATTGTAAATAGTGCTGCAATAAACATACGTGTGCATGTGTCTTTCTAGCAGAATGATTTATAATTCTTTGGTTATATACCCGGTAATGGGATTGCTGCATCAAATGGTGTTTCCTGTTCTAGATCCTTGAGGAATCGCTACACTGTCTTCCACAATGGTTGAACTAATTTATACTCCCACCAACAGTGTAAAAGCGTTCCTATTTCTCCACAGCCTCATCAGAATCTATTGTTTCCTGACATTTTAATAATCACCATTCTGAGTGGCATGAGATGGCTTCCTATTGTAACTGTTGTTTTCTGTGCCTGTCCATCCCTATCTCCCCGTAGCCTGATTAATTAGAGAGCTTTTTGTCTTTTTTCAGTGCAAGCTTATTTTTATTTTCATTTTCAAATAGTGTTTAGCAATGTTCCATGTGTGTACTATTTGCCCTATTACTTGAGTACAGGAATATTGTTTGTTCAACTTTTTCAGGGGAAATGATATAACCAATTAGTCAAAAGGCAGTTCTATAATTACATGAGTTCCAGTCCAGGTTCCTCTGATTTGCAATGTTTTGAATAATTTACCTCCCTGCACTATCCACTCAGAAAGAAAATGAGAATAATAATACAATAGCTCATAATCTTGTATTGAATAATGGAAGTAATAATTTATAAATGGTGTTGCATAGTGATTAGCCCTTACAAGCCCTCAAAAAGCATCACATGATATTTCATTATTTCCTATAATGATATTTCATTATTCCTATAATGATATTTCATTATTCCTATATAGTTTCTACTACAAAGACCTATACATAACATTTATAATAACAGGAAAATAAAAGAGAAAAATATGCCCTGTTATCAAAACTCAAAGACTATTACTCTTTTATTGTGATATACTTACTTTCAGGTATAAAATCAGAGATCATTTCCCATTTATTGCCTATAAAATCCAGTTACAAACATGTATTTTAAAAATATTTTTAAACATTTTACTATTTGTCCTAATTTCTTTAGGGGCAATTTTCTGAAGGAGAATGGTTATTTGAAATCATGTGTCTATATGATTAAATTACACAAAAATGTATTATTGGAAATTAAGTGTTTTTTGTTTGTTTTTGATGAACACAGTCGAAATTTGTGAGGGAAAGTAAAAACACTGAGACAAAAATGTAATGGAAATTGATCCTTTTCTTCAATGTGATTACCTAAATAATTTATCCTTTAGGATACCCCTAGTATATATAAGTGTACTTCTTGCACTTGAACTGTGCCGGAAATACTAATTGCTACAAAGGAAGTGCTCAAGATCATTGAATTAAGCAATTGAAGAAGTTTGTACCACCCTGTTTGTTCAAAAGCAGTGAAATTTAACAGACTCGCGAGACAAAGGGCTGTGGCACAGAGAGACATTTAAGTCATAGATGATCTTCAAGAAGTTCAGAATCTTGTAAATAAACTAAAATTCATCATGTAGTTTTATCATCCAGAAGTATTTCCAAATCGTTCAAATGACTGAAATTTTATCTTCAAAGAAAGGCGAGTGAGAAGGTGAGAGAGAGAGAGAGAGAGAGAGAGAGGGAGAGAGAGAGAGAGAGAAAGAGAAAGAGAAAAAGAGAGAAATAAGGAGGAAGAAAGAAGGGAAAAGTGCATGATCACCTTGGCAGGAACTTAGTAGGGATGTATTCATTTGTGAAAACTGACATTTTCAAACCTGTCCTACTTGTGAATCATATATTTTACCAGATTCATTAATTCCATATTACAGCAGCAGACATCCCAAGAAATGGAGATTTAGCCCTCTGTTATATTCTTGCATCACAAGGAACTGTTAGGTTGGTACAAAAGCAATTGTGGGTTTTGCCATTATAATATAAAGAAAAAGCTGGAATATCCTTGTCACCTATCACTATTGGTTCGGATATTTCAAAGGGGCATTTTTTTTAATGCTTGAAGATAAAAGTTATTTATCAAGTAATTTGATAAATTATCTAGAAGAGATATGGAAAACAAGATAAATAGAATCAAATCTACTTGGAAAACATACAACACTGTCTCATTTTTATATACATTAAAATAATTTCATTTTTTAAGTGAAGGAATGCTTTAGTTCAAGAGTTCCGAAGGAAGGCTGCCTGGGTTTGAACGCCTACAGCCATGTCTACTGTGTTTTACCAAATTGAATACATTAGTTTTTAGTGGGTATCATTATTCTACATACTATCCCCCACCATCTGCAAATGACTTGCAGGATTACAATTATTTCAAGATGTATATTGAGTTCAGAGATGTTGTGATTTGGAAAAAAAAATGTGCATATTAGAGTTAACAAAATATGGCAGTAGCAGAATAAATGGGCAAATTACTTCATCTACATAAATCTGAGCTTCTTTATTTTCCAAACAGGGTGACAATAAAAGTACCCACCTATTTAAACTGTTTTGATGATTAAATGATAAAGTTCATGGAAAGTACTTAGAAAATTGCAAGGCACACTTTAAATTTATTAGCTGGAATAAAAGCCTAAACCACTATGACTTTTTATTTTAAAAAGTAGTGTTTTAACTAAAAAGAAAAAGAAACAAGGAAGCGTATCTTTTTCATATAACGATTTTCCTGGGAGGCAGTAGCAAACACCTGGGATAATATGCGTGCTGCACAGTGGTCGCTGGAGTCTGGTTCCATCAAGTGAGGAACCAGAAAGACAGCATATGGAAGAGGTCACAGTCTTATAGAGCCAGACCCCAAAGTAGCTCATTGCCATTCACTTTCCCGAAGGATAATTTAATTTTATTTGGCTATGTCTACTTCTAAGGTGGGCTGAGAAATGAATTCTCTAGCCAGAAAGCCACATGCCTAGGAGCAACCCTATTCCTAGGTAAAAACAGAAGAATGGATTCAGTGAAGGGCTAAAAACTTCTGCCACAGTACAAGTATATAGTCGATACATATCAGCTATTATGATTACTTTTAGCTACAACCAAAAAAGGTTGATGAAATGAGAAAAAACATTGCATTTGTTTAATAAAATTATAATATAAGAAAGATTGTTCCTACCTAAAACATAAAATATCAAAATTTCATGTGTGACATTTTAAGTATATTCTGCTCTTAGTATTTTATCAACACATCATCTTTTAATGAAGACACATGTGTAACTAGATCTCATTTTTTACCACTTGGCAATAAGAACAAGGCATATTTCCACTGCATTATTTGGTCATTTTCATAGTTATCTAGAAATGGGTGGCTGTGCCTCTTAGATTTTCTATACATTATTCGGAAATACATTAGAAAATGTTCAGTGACACTGGTGCAGGATTTTTCTTGACTTCTTTGCCATACCCCCAACAGGGATTCTCCGTCTACTTGACCCACTGCGCTCAGCCCCTTGTGAGAAGGAGCATGTGAGCGAGTGAGTGTGGGATCTGGCCGGCTGCTCTGGGCACTGACACAGGATCATGCTCCATGCAGGGCCCATGGCCAGACCAGGTGTGTTATCTCAAGGGGAATGCGACGGCACCCAGGTGAGGGTGCCCACAACCCAGAAGCCCCAGAGTAGGTGTTACAGAACTCTTTTAGTTCTGCCACCTGCAGTCTGATGGACCTTGGTGTGTTAGCAGCTCATTTGGCCCCTTGCCTCATTGCCTGGGGCAGCTGCCCTCCACTGGCAAGGGCAAAGGGCCAATATGACAGCCTTTCTGGATACCCACCCTCGGTAGGTCCCAGGCTCTTGACCAACATATGAGAAGAATGAGGTCACATGGGCAATTAAAGATGGTGAAGGTGGATAATTTCATTGAGTGATGAAAAGGGCTTTCAGTGGAGAGGGGAGCTGGAGAGGGAGTGGGAAGGGGACATCATCTTCCCCAGAGTCAGGGTGTCTCTTCCCTGAAGTCAGGCTTTCTCCCTCTCTACTGAGTCTGGGGCCTTCATAGGCACGGGGAGGGGAGTGTGTGCTGATTGGTTTGTGAGTATGCAAAAAATGTTAACATGAAGACACCACTCAAAGGTGGGCACAACAGTGTAGAAAACACAATTAGGAAATGGTGGGGATAGTTAAAATAGGTGGAGGGTGGTGATCAATCAGAGGAAAGGATGCCAAACAGGAGGACACATTTTCAATCCAGTCCAAGGAGGTCTGAGGATTTAACTTGTCGTTTGGGTGTCAGGCTTTAAACTGTCTTCGGATGGGAGGTGGGGTTTCACTGGATACCTGCCCCTATCTGCCTAGGCATTTGGCTGCCTTCTGTTGCTGTCAGTATTTTCTTGTAGTTAAAACTCATTTTACCTATGCATTTTATAAAAATAGTATGGTCACAGTAATTCCATAATAATGGAATCAAAATCTATTTATTTCAACAACAACAAAAAACATCTACCTGCTGCAAATAGAGGACAATTTCTACCTTTTAGACCTCATGGGAAACATGGAGCAGCTGCTTCACCATGTTTCTGTAAAACAATCTTTAAATAATTCCTTCCTTGGAATGCAGGAGCTTAGGAAGAAAGCCTTTTTTTCTAATCCTCTCTGTTTCTCTGCATTTGGTTTACACTTTCTTTAATCTGTGGTACCTAACACTTAATTGAATCTGTACCTTTCCATTTTGCTGAGCTTTAGACCCACTGCCAATTTCGAGTAATTATTTTTCTATACATCAGCTGTTCCAATTACAAGCAGGGTCTTCTAATGAAGTCTGTCAACCACGAGAAATTGTTTTGAATAAAGCAATTCTTTATTCCTACCAATATTCCTTATTTCTATCCAATATTATATTGATCTGTAGAAAAATGTGCCTTCAACTTATATTCTGCTGGTGCTTTAATTCAGTTCAAACAATATTGTTGTTAAACAATATTTTCTCATGAACAACTGTTTTTACTATTCCTCCTTTTGAAGTCAATCCATCATTAAACATTATTTATGCTTAAGTGAATAATTGACTAGATTAAACTCTTCCACTTAAGTTGAAATACTATGTTCTTAAAGAGGACAAAAGATACATATTAAATATTAACTTTAACAAATGTTTTGATTAAAATCCATTTGGCTCTGAAATTACTGAAACACTCTGCCTATTGTTGGAACACCATATAATCTTCACCCAATGAATTTTTTATTTCTTCAGATTTTAATGCAACTCTCTCTCTATATATATATATAATATATACATATATATATATAAAATTAACCTAAAATTTTAAAAGCCAGTTTTCTGAATAAACTAGAATGATTTCGTAATTGAGCTTATTCTGCAAACGGCAGTTCAATCCAGAATCTGTGCAGGAATTCAGGTCAATGTGAATCTTTCAATTTCTTTAGTTATTTTGTGTATAAAAACAGATACACAAACGCAAAATACTATTGGTCATAAAGAGGCATGTTAAATAATGTATATTTCTTTAAAAAGAAAAACAACACTGGCGCTGGTGTCTTGACAATTCTCCCTCTTTTTCTGACTCTTTCTAAAAATACAAGACATGTTAAGCATATTCTGAATTCTTCAACACACACAACCCTCAAATGGTAGGACCAAGCCTGATAAAGCATTCTCTGCACTAAGTACTAAACAATTTGTTTAAGATGTAGCTCATTTCTCACAGCTCATTAGCTCACTGAATGATTTTGTCCAAATTATGAAGGCAAAATGGGTTTGTATTCCTAGGGTGCATCTTTTCTTCTTCTAGTCATGTAATTTCCACCTTTATCACTTGGTCTCAGAGCAAAGAGCCTTTTCACTAATGAAAGTATTTTGAAGCATTGCTAAAGAAAGATATAATGAGGATATATACTGAGTCAGTTAAAGAAATAGAGGAGACTTAAGAAATTGCATACTGAGAAAAAGAGTTACACAAACACTTAACCCAAGAACTCTCTCTGGGCTTCATGGTTTTGCTACTTTATTTAGAAAAGATAATGTGAATAGACAAAGAATTACACCAGGGTTTAAGTTCATCTTGTAGCAAAGGAACATCCACATGTTTCTGTGGTTTGAAATCACAAAACGATTTTTATATAGTTTCGTTAGACTGCTGTGTGTAGAATCAATTTACAGCAGTGACCTACAAGCAAAGCGCTTAAATGATTCTTTGAGAATGATTCCTGTATCATGTAGCTTGGGGAGGTGGCTGTTAATGATGAAGAGAAATGGAGAGCAGTAACAAAACAAATATATAAAGATACAGATTTTTATAAATAGAATTCTTCAAGCTAAGTCTTATGAAACTATTTCACCCTCTTGAAAAGCCTATGTATATGTGAAAATATAAAAGAAATTATTCCAGCTTGTGGTGTGTATATTTACAAAATAAATTCTGTATAACTTCATTTATATATGCATATAAGTTAAATATGTACTTGGAAGAAAATGTATTAAAAAGAAAAATATAGAAGTAGAATTTACTGAAGGTCAAATCAAAACAAAATCAACATATTACCCAACTGTAATATGAAGACTAGAAATTGAAGGGCTACTTTAAAATGAAACATCTAATAGATCAAAAACCAAAAGCAATTTGCTGAAAGTTCCAAAATACATCAAAAATAGTGAAAACATTTGTTGTAAATATAGGAAAACTACTGACTATGGGTATTTTTTAATAGCAATTCCTAATTCTTCAAGGATACGACAAGCCTAATTTGGAACATCGATGGGTAAGATGATTGTACATGAAGTGAAAACACAGCTAAAAAATGAACAAATTAAACATCAGGAAATTTTCCCCAAAGAATAAGTCAGATAAGTTATTTAATTTCTGTTGCATGAACTTATATTTTTATATAATAAATATGAAGGAAATAAAACATATAGTATTTTTTTCTAAATGGGGTTGGATAACCACCTTGTTAGGAAAACTCTACATTCAAATATTAATTACAATATTAAAGTGATCTGTTGAAAAATATGCCCTCAACTTATATTTTGCTGGGGCTTTAATTCAGTTCAAACAATATCATTGTTAAACAATATTTTCTCATGAACAATTGTTTTTACTATTTCTTCTTTTGAGGTCAAACCATCATTAAACATTGTTTATGGTTAAGTGAATAATTTACTAGATTAAACTCATCTGCCTAGGTTGAAATACTATGTTCATAAAGAGAACAAAAGGTGCATATTAAATACTATTTTTTAAAAATGTTTGATTAAAATCTATTTGACTTTGAAATTGCTGACGCACTCTGCTTATTGTAGGAACACTACTTATAATCTTTATCAACAAATTTTGTATTTCTTTAGATTTAAAACCAAATCTCCACCCATACATATGAAATTAATCTGAAATTTTGAAAGCCAGTTTTCTGAATAAACTAGAATGATTTTGTAATTGAGCTTACTCTGCAACTGGCAATTCAGTCCAGAATTTGTGCAGCAATTAAGGTCAATATGAATCTTTTAGTTTCTTTGACACTTAATTTTCTGTTCATTTTTGTTTTTACAACGTTTTTATTTCCTCTGGTAAAATTAATAAAATTCATGCATGGTTGAACACTTGTACTCTGTTGGACTAATTAATTTTGAACTTTAAAATATGAAATGAGCACCTTTTATTGTACTTTAACTATATTTCTATAAAAATTCACTTATCTTTAATTATAAAATTTTAGGCTATATTTGTAATTAATGCATAAGAATTAGACTGTCAGTCAAGCTAGAAGTCAACTGTTTTAAATAGTTCTCAAATACACAAAAGAGAAATTTTGAAAAGCTTTAATACTTTGCATTTATCTATCTGTCTACATCCTATGGTATATTTTATAAATATTATTGGCTTGCAAGTATAAAAATATCTTTTTTGCCAAAAGAATAGTAAATAAATTAATGTCTAAAATACACATAGCCTAGCTTACAATTCATGATAAATTCTGAAATACATGATAGCCTCTAATGCTTCCAAGGATACTGTCATCATTAATTGTGTTCTCTACTTACAGTGCTTATCTGAAAATATTTCTTAAGTTAAATCAATAGCTTGAAGGGAATTTTTGATAGTGATTATTAGTCATATTTTATCAAATAAACACTGTTTCAATTTAAATGCATTTAGATTGCTTTTACATGCCTAAATCATTATGTATAGTCTTTACAATTTACATTATAAAGTCTCCTAAACTAGGTAGTCATTATCATGATAGCAATATATAAGATTACAAGGAGCAGATGGCCTAACATCTTTCAGCTTTTATTGGAAATATTTTGGTGAAAATATGTAGTTAAAATTTCTCAGTTATAAGAGACTGGTTCTTCAAAAATTTATGTTAATGATGAAATTCAATATAAAATTTAAATTTTATCATGAATAGTTTTAAGTAAATCATTTCATGATTTTCAGAAAACACAGAGTACCATTCTCTAAATTATTTTATATGACTTGAAGGCTTTTGATTTTATTTTGTTTTAATATAAACATTTAGAAGAGTTTCTCTCAGAAAAAAAAAAGTCAATATGTTCAGGGATATTTAGGCATCCCAAATGTTACATATCAAAATCCAGGGAACAAAGTGGTGGAAAATTGTAAAATGTTATTTAAGTGTTTTAATTCTTATTTTGTATAACACTCTTTTGACTAAGGACAGTTATATAACGCAAAGTTAAGTGAAAGTAAAGGTCAAATAACTAGCTCATTTTACTCGAAGGAAAAAAATATATATTATCTCACTATTGAGATCATGCAAGGAAGGTTTCAGTCCCCAAGGATACCCTCCCAAGAGCTGATATATTAGATAGCAATGTATTAAGTTGACTTTAAATGATAAACTTGATATTCTTTTAATGCTACTCTCACTGTTAAGTTTTTTAAAAAAGTGTTGGACTAGATTATTCCCTGCTATTCCATTTTATTATTGTTTTGCTTTTGGTTTTGGATTTTTTTATTGTACACTGCCATGGTTGCAGTAAGACTCAAATAATTAATGGGAATGGTGAAAGTAGGCAGATACGTACGTGATAATGTAATATCCTTTTAATTGTTTCAGAAAAATTAACTTCCTATGTTAATGAACATAATTTTTAACTCAATCACAGTACAAAGACAACAAAATCTTAAGCTTCAGAATTCATGTACCATATTGAATATACAAATGTTTCAATGTCATTTTTGTAGTGGTACCTTCTACTACTCTATTTCCAATATTCAGATATCATGATATTGAGGGAACATGTAATGTATGTATGAGTGTCAGAAGCATGAGTAGTAGGGACCTCACTGTGACCAAATTGTAGGGAATGTGTTCTCTCCTACACCTCTTTGCCATGTCACGAATATGCTAACAGTATCAGGGAAGATGAGCATGTTAAAATTCTTACATCTATTATTTGATTTCTAATATTATTAATTGACTACACAGCAAATTGTGATTTATTTCAGTTCATCCATATATTCTTTCCTTTACCCATACATAATATTTAATAAATATTCAATAAATATTAAGTACTTTTTCTTCGTCTGCCATTGTACCCTGGGAGTGAAAAAGCTGAACAACAAAAATAGTAGTACTTTCCTTCACAGCACTGACAATTTAAGGAGGAGACAAAAATACGCTCAATAACGCTCAAAATAAATATGTAACCAAAAACTGGAAAAGGAAAAAATGGGCAAAACTCAGGAATGGTGGAAGAATGGTATCTAACCTAGCATGAGGAAGAAAAGGAAAGTCCTCTCCAATGAAACCTAAAAAACAATCATGAAGAATGAATAGATTAACAAAGTACAAAGTGAAAGCACATTTACATAAAGACAATGCCAGGCAGAAAGAAGATGCAGCGTGCTATGTTTGTGGAAATAAAAGCAAACCAGGGAGGATGAAACAAAAAGAACAAAGAAAGAGTGGAGGGAGAGGAGGCTGGAGACAGTAGTAGCTAAGTGCAGATCATTCTGGGCCATTCTAATCACAACGACTGTGTCCAGAATTTATTCCTTCCAGTGGGTTCTTGGTCTCTGCTGACTTCAAGAATGAAGCCGCAGACCCTCACCGTGAGCGTTACAGCTCTTAAAGGTAGTGCAGATCCAAAGACTGAGCAGCAGTAAGATTTATTGTCAACACCAAAAAAGCAAAGGTAACCCAATTGCTGCTGTTAGCACTGATGGCCAGCTTTTATTCCCTTATTTGGCCCCTCCCACATCCTGCTGATTGGTCCATTTTACAGAGCACCGATTGGTCCATTTTACAGAGTGCTGACTGGCGCATTTTTGCAGAGTGCTGATTGGTGCATTTACAATCCTTTAGCTAGACACAGAGCACTGATTGGTGCATTTACAATCCTTTAGCTAGACACAAAATTCTCCAAGTCCCCACCGGACCCAGAATCCCAGCTGGCTTCACCTCTCAGGAGTTTGGTGCCATTTACTGATTTCCAGTTTCCATCGTGGGAATTATATTAAGCTTTCTTAATGACTTTCTGATTACTTGTCCAGGTGCGTTGCCTCTTCTTATTTCATTCACCCAGAATCTATTGAGTGATTACACGGGATCCAGTGCTTTTTCAGCAAACTCAAATGAGTTTTCCAAAGAAAGCAGATAATATAGACCAGAGGAACTAGCGTTGCTTATTCTCCTAGAGTATCAAGTGTTTCACAGTATAATGCATCCAAAAGGTAATGATTCATAAAATATCAATACTAATTGAGAAATATGGCAAAGTGAAGATTTATTCTATCTCAATTTCAAGTACTTGAAGGTACTGAATCAGATCATTTATAGTGCTTCTCAATGGTGACATTATTTTAATGGTGTCATTTAAATCCATTTTTGGTGCAATACAGTAATTCCTAAATGATAAATTGCACCATTTAATATTGCAACAGAGACATTTGTTAGATATAGAGGTCCAATTTTTTAAATGAAGAGTTTAAAGATTTGCTTGCATCTTAAACTGAAATTCTACATTAAATTAATAATTTGTAAACTTACCATTTGATTTGGAAGAAATATCATACATTGATTGTAGAACAAATGTTATATGTTGTTTTTTAGATCCCCTTATCTTTCAGTGTTGAGCAACTCCATGAAGAATCCACAGCTTGAAAACAAAAGATGAAAAATGATGAGTTCACATACATAGCTGTACTCTTAGTCCCAAACCAATAAATCTTTTGCCCTCTTTCTAATTTATCACATATGTGTAAAAGAGATTTGCTTCTGGGGAGAACATGTTAAATAGGGAAGTTCATATTTGAAACATTTACATCATTTTCTTGCCCTCTTTCTGTTTACCAACAAAACAAAATGATATTTGGAAATGAATGATTTTGAGGAAATATTATGGGTATATATTAAAAGTTTTGACCTTTTATTTATTTATATTATAGTTCAAATGAGTGCATTATGAGCCAAATGCAAGCTGGATCAAGGATGTCAAGGAAAGCAATTTGTTAAGAGGCTCCAAATTGCCATTAGGAATCAGAGTTGGAGAGAGAGTGATTTCTATGTGTGTTCGAATGTTACGTGTTCTCACTGTCATCCAAAAAAGAAAAGGGCATAAATAGTCAAGCAGCAAGAGGGGGCTTACTTATGATATTTGGAAATAGCAACATTTAATGTTACAACTTGGAGAGATGAAAATCAGTGACAGGTATGCAATTCCCATTATCCCATCACCATCAGAGGCAGCTGATAGTCATCCAAAGTAAGCCCCTAGGAACCCAAATGAGACTGAGGAAAACAGAGCGTCGCCCATGGACTGTGGGGCTTTAAGAAAGAACCAGAGAACTTCTCCTCTAGTGTTATTAGGGGCTAGCATACATAAGCAATGCCATAGTTCAGATGCTTGAATCGAGGCAGTCCTCTATTGCCAGCTCAGTGTAGAGGCTGAGGTTTGGAGGGGAAAACTCTTTCTCCTGCTCTGCTTGGGGGCAGGGATACAAGAATTGCAGTTACAGTTGTATTATGTAGCAAGAACTTTGCCACACCATTGGTGATGAATGAATTGAGACTCAGGTCTTATCTTTGGGACAGAATGAATTAGCACTGGATTTGAAAGTGACCAGCACCCTCTCTAGGATTCTCTCCTTTAGGAGCTCAGCTATGGACAAATTGTCCCTTACTAGTCACTGGCATGTATCAGGGGGTAATTTTACACCATTTGAAGGCTCCATGGGACAGGTATTAAAGACTTGCAATTATCATTATAGTTAATTACCCCCTTTAGCCTCTATTTGTGTGTCTCTGTGGGAACTCATTCGCATTCCTCAGGAAGTTGCTCACTTCTATTTCCTCAAAATCATTTACATTTTGGAACATTTCCATACAGGTGTAGCAGGAGACATGAACTGTGATAAAATGGAGTTGGTTTACTAATATCATCTGATCTTGTAATTGAATTAATCAAGTTAATTTTTTATTCCTTTTGTAAACACTATTTTTCCCTCAAAAGCCTATTACCGTGATTTGGTCAGTTTCAATTATTAATATTATTATTTTTGAGACAGAGTCTTGCTCTGTCACCAGGCTGGAATGCAATGGAGGCATTGCATTGAAATGACTGATGTTTTACACTGTTTTTAATTTCTTTTTTGAGACTGAATCTCACTCTGTTGCCCTGGCTGGAGTGCAGTGGCATGATCTCAGCTCACTACAACCTCTGACTCCCTGGTTCAAGTGATTCTCCTGCCTCAGCCTCCCAAGTAACTGGAATTGCAGGCATACACCACCACACCCAGCTAATGTTTATATTTTTAGTAGAGATGGGGTTTCACCATTTTGGCTAGGATAGTCTCGATCTCCTGACCTCGTGGTCCATCTGCCTCAGCCTCCCAAAGTGCTGGGATTACAGGCATGAGCCAACATGCCCGGCATATTTTTTTTTTCCATTTTATATAAGGAAAAATAATTGTGTGCATGAATACACTCACCCACATAGATATATAATTATGTCAACTAATACATAAATACAAATACTTTTATAAGGGAGATTAAGTCACACCATATTGTGTTAGCTGTAGTGGAGAATTTTTGTAAAGCTTTTAAGCATGCAGGATTTATTTTCTCTTGCATCCAACTGCTATCTGAACATTTTACAACAGAAAAAATAAAATCGTTGCTCTTTCTGACCCACTTTTTTCGCCTCAGGATATCTTTGTCATGCTCGTAATTGGTTTACTATATTCACATTGTCAACAGAACTCTGTGCTTTTCAACATTTAACACCTGTGAAGAACTGTGACTTTACTGCAAGCAAAAGGCATAATTGGTTGCAAAAGAACTTTAGCTCACTAGCAGGTATGTTGAACCGACATCAAATGTCTTCCAGTTCAAAGAAATCTGAATCTGTAATTTACAGTTTTATTTCTTTCACATTTTCTGGCTTACTTTGTTTACTTTCAAATTCCTTGTAATATCTGGTTAACTTGGAAAATATTTCTTTAGCTGTTTCCAGTATTCTCTCTAATTTTATTTTCATGTTTATTAGCAATTTTGGTATATATTTTTTCTTAGTAAAGATACTCTGTGTTTATTCAGTCTTCATCTTTCACAATATCTCTCGAGCTTTTTGTTTAAGTGTACAGATTCTATATTATATAAGAAAACAAAACAAAAACAATAATAACAAATGTTTATGAGTTTTTAGATGCATTTCTCAAATGTAATGCTCCCAACATAAAAAATAGCCCAGTATCATGAAATCCTTGGTGATACGAAACTGTAGGTCATTTTGCGTGAGGGCAGTGGGGACTCCAGTAGGGGCCCTAGTATGGAGTTAAGAACATGTGGGCAACATGATCCTTTCAGAAGATTAGGAGGTGAGTGCATACAGGAAAGTCAATGAAATTTGTTGGTTAGCCTACCTAGGACAAAGGATTGAATTTTATTTTCCTTTCTTTTTTCCTTTGTCTCTTAACCACATGGCCTTTTCCTACAGACCTCCAGAGTTAGTAGGAGATGACTTGTAGTGGTGCAATGCCTGTCAGCCTTAAATAAGAAGATTCAGAAAATAGGATTCGGCATAGAGTTTATTCGACCCCAAAGCTTGAGAATGGCCACCAAGGAGCATAGATTCAAGTTGCTATGAATATACACTTCAATTAGCAGCAGTTACAAGTGAGTTTTTAAGCTGGGGGATGGGGAAAGAGGCAATTTCTAGGTTGCTTACCAAGAATTTACATCAAAATAATACAAGCTGTTAATTGATTCTACATTGTTCTTTGTACCGCAAATTCTAGGAACATGAAGATAAAGGGTGAGACAACTAGTCAGGGAAGAAAATCCTTGAAAAACTTGTCCCTGGGCATGGGGGTTGGATGGGGGTGGAGTGGGTGTGACTGAAGTCCTGTCTTCATACTCATGTCTCTGGCATACCTCTCATAGCTCACACAGGTCTCAGCTATTTTTTCCTCACACCATAGCACTGGCCTACTGTGTATGCAATGGGTAGATTGGCAGGGGAGGAGGTTAGATTCCAAAATTGTGTAAGGTCTTTTATTCCCAACTCAAATATTATACAATGATATTTTATATTAAAATTATTTTTAGTACCAACATGGCAAATCTGAAAATAATGTTTTGATTTATAAAGTACCCAAATGACAGTGTAAGTGTTAAGGTATTTGAGGCCAGTTATATCCAACCACAGTCCTCATCACCACCATCTTCTTTCACCATATCTCTTTGTTTTTTCTCATCTGTCATCTATGTGAGTTTAACTCCAAGTGCTTTCTTTCCCCTTGCAGAAGGACTGAGCCTTCCAAAAGAAGGTCCCCCAAAGAATAGACTTTTGCTTCACTCAATTCAAGTGGACAGTTTGGAAGGTCTTGGGGGTTTTTGTTTTGTTTTGTTTTTATGAGTTGGAGTCTTGCTCTGTTGCCCAGGCTGGAGTGCAATGGTGCTATCATAGCTCTCTGCAGGCTTAAAATCCTGGGTTCAGGTGATCTTCCCACCTCAGCCTCCCAAGTAGCTGATGCATGCCACTATACTTGTATAATTTTAAAAATTCCTTTAAAGATGGAATCTCATTATGTTTTTTCTTTGTTTTGAACCATTTCATGGATGCCAAAGAGCTTAGCATCTAGCATTTGATATATAAGCTTAGCATCTTAGCATCTTAGCATTTGATATATCCAAATATGTGTGTGTGTGTATGTGTATGTGTATGTATGTATGTAACTGTCCTACATATTTTTAAGGGTTGGTCAGCAGAGTATAAAAACACTTGTGAGGATGGAGAATATAAACCAGAAATAAAATTCTAAGCACCCCAACCTACTGAATGGACCCTTCCTCTTGGACAAAGGCATTCCAAAGTTAACCTGAAAAACTAGTTCAAACTGTGATGGGAAGGAGGTGTGAGCATGCCTCATTATACTCTCTTCCCTTTGGAATTCAGGCACAACCGACCAGCCTGAACATTAAAACAGAGATCTTAACACCGACAAAACAGACTCTGTAGCAAAAGATACCAAATTCTAACCTGGCTCTCTAGTATAGCATCACATGATAAATAACAGACCCTGAAAGAAAGCAAAGTAAGTTACCTTAAAACATATTTCTTGGACATATTTTAAAATGACCCTGCAAAGCCATCTATTATGGGGGGAAATTTACATTTTGTAGAGAATCTCCTTCACTTACTAGGTCTTTTTAGGAGAGTCTAGCACCTTTTTAAGTCTGATAAGAAGACCTAAACCATCTATTGCCCCTAAAGCCTGCTTCCTGGATGCTTCATCTGCATGGGAAGAATCTTGGCTTTTACAACCTACCTTATTGTAACCCCAAGTATTTCTTTCTTTGAACTCTTTATGCAAAACTTAACTCTTTCAGCGAATTGTCAGTCAGGAATCTTTGAATCTCTCTAAAACCTAGAAACCTCCTTATCTACCAGACAACCCTTCTTAGAGATATCCTGCCTTTCCACCCTGAACCAATGTACACCTTACATGTTTTCATTGATGTCTACCTGTAGCTTTTGCCTCCCTGCAATGTGTAAAATCAAACTGTGACCAAGCTACATTGGGCAAATGTTCTCAGGACCTCCTGAGGCTATCTCATGGGCATGTCCTTAACCTTGGCAAAATAAACTTCCAAACTGATTGAGACTTGTTTCAGATGCATTTTGGTTTACACAATAAAGATTTTTATGACTGGCCAAATCTTTATTTCCTGAAGGTGGTATGACCCACCTTTTTAGGAATCCATGAAAAATTTTGGAGATCTGCAAACACATTTACCATCTGTAAACATGGAATGTTATCTTTTATTGTACATAGATGTTTCTCAAAATGTTCACACCCTATTTCTTTAAAGAAAATATATATCCCCTACACCTGTTTGTGTTCCTTAATAACTTATATAATTGTCTCCTTGTGAAATCATGCACTTGTAGACTCTCCAGGTATTCCTCAGCTTCTAAACTTTTATATTGTGTTTTCTTGAATTAATTATTAATGAACTTTCCAATATTCTTAATTTTTCACAAATTTATTACTTATTATTTATTCCCCTAAGTGTGACCTGGCTCTGCCAGTGTTAGTTATATATTGCTGCAAATGATATCAAATGTAGTGGTTTATGAGAACAAACATTTATTATCATCCAATTCCTGTGGTCAGAAATTTGAAACTGGCTTAGCTGAGTGACTCAAGGTCTTCCATTTGGTTGCAATTAGGATGTCAGCTGGGGCTGCTGTCCTCAGAAGGCATGACTAGGGCTGGCACCAAGAAGTCTCACTCACATGGCCGTTGGCATAGAGCTCAGTCCCTTGCCACCCAGATCTGTCCACAGGCTGCTTGAATTTTCACACTGCTAATAAAGAAATACCAGAAGCTTGGTAATTTATAAAGAGAAAGATGTTTAATGAACTCACAGTTCTACATGGGTAGAGAGGCCTCACGGTCTCAGCAGAAGGCAAAAGGGACATCTTACATCACAGCAGGCAAGACAGAGAATGACAGCCGAGTAAAAGAGAAAAGCCCTTATAAAACCATTGGATCTCATTAGACTTACTCACTACCACATGAACAGTGTGGAGGAAACCACCCCAGTGATTCAGTTATCTCCCACTGGGTCCCTCCCACAACATGTGGGAATTACGGTAACTACAATTCAAGATGAGATTTGGGTGGGGACATAGCCAAACAGTATCAAATGGCCTCTCAACATAGCAGAAGAGCATGGCAGAAAGAACAATACAATAGATCATGTTGGAATTTGCAGTAATGCAACTTTAATAATAGCTAAGTCTCTAAAGTGACACACACCATCACTTCTACTTTGTCCTACTCATTAGTAGTGAGTTACTAAGTCCAGCCCACTTTCTAGGGAAGGGACTTAGGTTCCACCTCTTGAAGGGAGAAGCATCAGAGTTTTGGGGGCATGTTTTAAAACCACCACACTGCCTATAGTCCAGTGTGGGATCCTCATATTTATATATCTAGGGCATCTCAAACTCTATGACAGAAAGTTGTGGGGAGGGAGGTGATACAAGAGAAGATGGACCCTCTCCTGGCTTCCTACCATGTATTCCATATTGAATTTCTTTCAATTACATGAAACCTTTCTTTCAGGTCCATATGATTGTACTCAGCATTTTTCTAATCTTTTGCATCCATAATTCCTAGAAATGTCCCTTCCACTCACAGAAGATTTTAAGTAGCTGCCTACTACGGGTGCATTCCAACTTCTACAGTAATCTTGGGAGAGTTTAATGTCTCAGAAAACTCCTTAGAGGGAATGACTTTTCTTAATTTTAGTGGCCTAGTTTTCTGTTCCATTTGATTTGCAAAGTAGATTTTCTCATGTAAATGATTCCACCTCAGAAATGATAAAGTGTGGTATTCCTCTCTCAGAACACAACCTCTCAGCTGCTTCAGATATCTCCTTCCCTCACTTCTTCCACACCTGATCTTTAGCCTGGCTCTTACATATTCTCCAGGATGCTCCCAAGAAAAGAGAGCAGAAGCACTTAGAACAGGAGTAACTTTTAAAAAGAAAGTTACTTTTGTCAAATGATGCCCCAACCTATAGACAAAATGAACTCTCTGTGGATAACTGAAATGCTCAAGTTCAAGCAAAACTAGGAGCCCCTAGCGGGATAGGGGGCAGTTATGCTCTATGTGTGCTCACAGAATGTTGCAAAAATATCACAAGACTTTGGTTCATTTCTGCCACTAAGTCAAACCAAAATAGGCTACAGTGGCGAAACTCCCAACTGACAAACAACTGACCACCTAGAGTCAGCCAATAAAGAGAGACTTGTGGTTTTAGGTTTAAGGGTTGTCCAATCAAGGCTCTGATCCCACTCCTCAGCTTTGCAGTTTTTGTCATTATAATCTCTAACACTCCAGCGTCTCCTTGAAGACCTTTTAATTTTGTCCTGAAGGCTGCATTTCCCCAACCTATAGATTGCTTTCAGAAAATAAGGTTCTACAGGCGCCTGCCACCTCGCCCGGCTAGTTTTTTGCTGAGGCAGGAGAATGGCGTGAACCCGGGAGGCAGAGCTTGCAGTGAGCTGAGATCCGGCCACTGCACTCCAGCCTGGGCGACAGAGCGAGACTCCGTCTCAAAAAAAAAAAAAAAAAAGAAAAAAGAAAATAAGGTTCGCGTCCTCTCTTTGTCTCTGCAGATTTCACGGTCTTTTGTTAACACTTTTAAACAATGTAAGGAAATTAAACTAGAAAGTCTGGTTCACCAAATAAAAAAAAAAATACAACAACATTTAAAGAAAAAATGTCTGAAAAAATAGGACTAAGGTTATGAAATTTATAGTATATTCATGGTAGACAGTGGTAATATTTTATTCACAAAGATCATGCTGTAAATTCAGATATTGTCAAAGCATATAAGGAAATTGAGGAGAAATGTCTTTGTTAAGAAGTTCAGGTTTATTGTTTTGGATGCAAAATTTCTCCCTTCCACCTGCAACTTGACTATGTAAGTTGTGCTTAATGATGTTGGAAGTAGAAAAGCTATCAGGTGTTGTTTCTTCAGTGCTAAAACCACTTTCTTTGGGGTCCTCTTGACCCACCTCATGATTCATGGTATGAATTGTTGAGTCACAAGGTCTCTTAACCTTCTTAAAAAGAATCTATCACTCCAGTGTCGGTCACCAGCAACCTCAAAGCAGTCAACATATGTAATATACTGAGGTGATCAGATACACCTGTTGCCGCCCTGTTCCACCTGAGACCTGAACAGATAAAAGCGAAACATCACAGAGATAAAATAAAAACAGACCTGCCTGGGAGAATCATGAAAGCAGCCAGGTCCTGCCCTTGCTCGAGAGGTCTTGGGAGGCTCTGCCTGAGAGAACACAGAAGACTTCTTTCAGTTTTGGCAGCTGCTGCTAGAAGCTCTGCCTGAGAGAGGCAGTGATTGCCCAGCTGACTGACGTCTGAAGGACTTCCATACCCTTTCAACTCTTCTATTGGCGTGCTGGTCTCCCAAATCATGCTGTGTTTCGTCGCCCTACTCTTATTACTGCCTGTGTGCTGAATACTAGTTGCACGACTGGTAGTGTGTGAAGGCCTTGCAGTAAACAATGAATCTGAGCATGTATTATTGGCTTTGAGTCACTGGGAAATCCTCCAACTTAGTTAGGTCAGAGTTAGCACACCTAGAACGTGGTGAACCTAATTAACATATCAATTGGTGTAGCTAATAAAGAGATCATCCTAGATTTAAATCATCTTAAATCCAACAAGTATCTTTATAAGAGAAGAGAAGACAGACACAAATGGAAAGAAGCCAAGTGAAGATGAAGGCAGATTAGAGTGATCCTGCTATAAGCCTGGAGTCATTATGAGCTGAAAGAAGCAAGAAAGCCATCTTCTCTAAAGCCTTCAGAGACAGTGTGGTCCTCTCAACACATTCATTACAGACTCTGGCCTCCAGAATTGCGAAAGGGTACACTTCTGTTGTTTTAACCCATAAAGTTCGCAGTAATTTTTTATAGCAGCCCCAGGATACTAATCTAGAGTGCAAAGTGGGGGTAGGGCACGTGACTATAAGGTGAAAAGCGATTGGTTGGGGAGGATTCTAGCTAAATCCTCTAAGGCTAAATCCTCTACAGTTATTTAAAAGTAAATAGGCTTTTCTAATGGGTAGATATTTCATGATATTTCATCTGTTGCTGACTTTTTTTTTTTTTTTAATATAATTTCCACTTTTTCGTCTGGGCTGCTGACATGCCATCCAGACTGAGGAAGACCGGAAACTTTGGGGCCACGTGAGCCACGGCCACGGCCGCATAGGCAAGCACCGGAAGCACCCCGGAGGCCGCGGTAATGCTGGTGGTCTGCATCACCACCGGATCAACTTCGACAAATACCACCCAGGCTACTTTGGGAAAGTTGGTATGAGGCATTACCACTTAAAGAGGAACCAGAGCTTCTGCCCAACTGTCAACCTTGACAAATTGTGGACTTTGGTCAGTGAGCAGACACGGGTGAATCCTGCTAAAAACAAGACTGGGGCTGCTCCCATCATTGATGTGGTGCGATCGGGCTACTACAAAGTTCTGGGAAAGGGAAAGCTCCCAAAGCAGCCTGTCATCGTGAAGGCCAAATTCTTCAGCAGAAGAGCTGAGGAGAAGATTAAGGGTGTTGGGGGGGGCCTGTGTCCTGGTGGCTTGAAGCCACGTGGAGGGAGATTCATTAAATGCTGACTACTTTTTCAAAAAAAAAAAAAAAAAAAAAAAAAAAAAAATATATATATATATATATATATATAATTTCCAACCCCAGAGGTAAGACAGAGTTTATATGCATGTCAGAGAGCATTCTGGGAGCAGAGTCGAGAAACATTCTGGAAATGCCTAGGAGCCCATAAGACCCCATGTAAAGATATTTACTGATGCCCCTATTTTCTGTCCATTACCTCATCTTTGCTTCTGTGCCATATACCCTGGAGTCAGGACCATTGTGGTTCAATATTTCCAGGCACAAAACTTCTGGTCCTCTTAGCAGCCCGGGAGAAGAAATGATTCAGCCATCAGGTTCATCTAACTTCAGCCCCCAATTTTTCACCGGACCTCCACAGTCTCTCCAAACTCAGAACACCTCAAGGAGTCAAGTGAATTGGACTAGTTTGATCTTATCATTCCCCTCTTTATCCTTAGGTTCCAGCTTTCTCTGCTCTGCTAGAGTCCATTTCCTCCCTTTCTTTTAAAATAGGTAGTGACATTATTTCTTCAAGGTGTTTTCTTTTCAATTTTTTTTTCTCATGGACCTGTATGCCTCTTGCCATTTTAGTTGATGTTCTAAAATGAAACAAAAATAAACAAACTTGTTCAGTCTGATTGTCATACCATAATTCTCCTCTTTATATTTTATCTAATTTGCTGACACTACTGTCCATCAACTTACCACAGCTACAAAGCTGAAATTCAAATGTATTTCTTCTCCCTTGTCTCCCATACCACTTAATCACAAAGGCAGACATATCTTGCCCCATTTAAAAAAAAAAAAAATCAGTACACTAATCTCTAACCCTAATGATACTGCTTTAAAGGCTTCTCGTCATCTATCAGTTAACTACTGAGACACAATGTCCCTCCTTTTAGAATGCATCCCGAAACCCATCATCCACAGATCTGCAGAGTCATCTCTCTCATATGCACAGCTGAAGATGTACCTTCTCTTTTCATACCCTTCAAAAGCTGATCTCATAGGTCTAGATCAATGCGCAGCTTAGCATGGAACACAGGGCCCTCCTGGTAGAATCTTTTGACCTTATCGCATTCATAAATTTTCACTGCACCCAGGCTTATACTCAATGTTCTAGAATCACCTATAATCTCTATAGCTTTGTCATTTCCTCAGATTAAAATGACTTTCTTACTTCATCTTTTCAGTCTCCTCCCAATCTTCCAAAACAAATCAGGCCATTTGTTTTCTCCACTGTGAAGCCTTCCTTGTCCCCTGCCTCCCCTACCCAGCCTATCTTGCTCAACCTGGCTGACTTAGCCACTGATTATTTTCTTTGATCCTGGAAGCTACCTCCATTATTATCTTTATTATGATTATCTTTAAATACTCTCTTTTTCTCCTTTGAGATGTAGATCTTTTACAGTAGGTACTGTTCTTTATTTAAAGTTTAATTATTGCTTTTAGCATAGTGATAGGTACATAATTGAATTTAATGAAAAATTAACAGATCCCTTTGTCCTGAAGAAGGAAGCAGACAGAGAGGTGAGAGTATACTCTGACATTAAAGTAGGTAGTAATGTGCATTCCAATTCATTTTTGTCTTTTTCTAGTACTAACAAACTTCATTGCTCAATGCTATTACTTATTGCTTCTCGAAATGTTGTTTCCTACCTTCTCCTACTAACTATTCCAACTCAGGTCAGATACGATGCATTTTCAAAGCTCCCCATACAAAAGAAGTCTTATATTAATATGATCCATCAGAAATAATGACATTCAGAACTTATTCCTTTTCTGTGCTGCAAGGTCAATTTTCCTACCTCTATTGAAGCATTCATCACTCTAAACAGCAAAGCAAAATACCTCCCAGGACTTAAGATTAGAATTATGGTAATATCAACTTGCAGTAGTTGACCTAGCCTTGCATAAAGTATAATACTTCCAAGCAATCACAGACAAATGGATGATTAAGCATCTTTTTCAAAAAAGAGGTCAGGATCTTGCTTTAGAAAGAGACTACCTATATTGACAGGCTTAAGTCTGCTGTACAATTAATGTCTAAAGTGAGGAATGTTTCAATCAGGAAAAAATGAATGTTTAGTGGAGAAAAAAGAGAAACTGGAATTCTAATATGCATCTAGCATTGACGACTGCACTGAAGAGTACAGACTTTCTATCAAATTTGGGGGAGACACACACATCATACACACAAACACGCACACACACAGAGGCACATTCTGAGACACACTGATGATATCACTGATGAATTTTGGTTCTGTTTAAATAGCTCTTTCTTTCATTATTCTGAGAAGATAAAGTTGTTCTTTCCATCTATATATCCAAGCATACATTAACTGCTCAAGAAGTTTTATTAAGCGGGTGTGTATATGTACAATATTTTAAATACAAACATATGTTGGTGTATTGATTATAAATCTCAGTTACAAACTACGATTACATCAGTTCCATTCTTAGGTTGTGATTTTAGAAGCCTTATGGAAAACTATGTTGATAGCGAGATTACTCGACAGTTTCTTTTATATCGTTTTTCTTTCTCACTTTGTTATTCTGCAGTCCAAGGTAACCCTTTCATAGAAGCAGAGCCAAGAATAACAACATTATTCATCTTCTCTACCTTCAAGTTGAAGTGTGCTGTATCAGCTACTAATATTCCAAACACTATGAAATAAGTTGTCTGGAGCTTTGTGGCTCCTTCTTATTCCTACCTCCTCTGTTTTGTTTGCTTTGTGGTGTGTAATAGCCCTTGACATGTTATATCTAATTATATTAAAACATGGTACATCACACAGGTCATGTCCCAGGAGGTCATGATTTAACATGGAGGAGAGGAATATTCTTAGGAAATAAAAGCAGATGCTAGAGAATTGAAGATGTCCACAAATTACCCAGAGTAACAAAAATAAGCTCTCTCTATATATATTCTTCCTGCCTTTTCTCTCTTCATTGTGTGGAAGACAGTGTCATGTCTAATTTTCTCTTTGGGTTCATCATTTTCATGAGCATGTTATGTGCCAAATGTGAATACATCTAGTAGATGCAGTAAAAGATGCTAACATTCTGAATATATTCCCCCAAACAGCCTTAAGAATTCAATCCTTTATTACTGTATCCCACTAGACTCGCAATGTTGTAAATAGAGAAAAAATAAATGGACAAGATCAAAACTGTAAATTATTGAAACTACCTCTTCCCAAAATAAGTGCTTAAACATGATAAGAATATTTCCTTTGTTACACTAAGTTACACTATAATTCATACAACTTGTTCTAAGTCTAAAAAAGTCTCAAAAACACTAATATTTAGGTATTTAAAACTGAAAATAGACCTATATCACTGTAAAAATATAGACACTGGACTTTGCAAATCAAGAATCAACATTGGGAAACAGTCATTGTACACATCCGTGAATATATGAAATTCAAGGAAGACAAAAGGACAAACCCAATAGTAGAGCTCATGATTCAAATCTACAAAGTCTCACATTGCCTTTTAAAGTTTTATTTACAAAAATTTTCTCACTTACTACCTTGAGTTTGCTCTGGCCTCTTGTTTTCCTTTCCTATTTATCTTTATTCTTTTTGTATACCCTTTTAACCCATATCCTTCATCATTTCCCACAAATTTTCTTTCATATTTAGAGTAAACTTTAAATTGCAAGCAATAGGATTATTTAAAAATGTTAAGGTGCACGGAAAGACACAGATGCCTGATCATTAGGAAAATATCAACAAGAGGCCTTGGATTGGAAGGAGTCGTGGAAGATCTGCAAACCCAATAGTCTTCTGTCTGTTTCTTGCTTTCTCCATTTCTAATCCCCCATCCTTTGTCCCTACCCCCCGCCTTCTCTCTCTCTCTCTGTCTTTCTCTCTATGCTTTGTGGTGTATAATAGCCTTTCACACGTTATATTTAATTATTTTAAAGCATGGTGTATTGCATATGTCATGTTCCAGGAGGTCATGATTTAACATGGAGAAGAGGAATTTTCTTAGGAGAGGACTTTTCTTCTACTCCTCCTTCTCTCCTTCTCTCTCTCTCTCTCTCCCCCCCTCCCCCACCTCCTTCCCTTTCTGTTTCTTTCTTCTTTCTCTTTCCCTCACCCCAGTCTCTCCCTGCAAGTGTGTCTCCATCTGGAGCATCTGCCTTTGATTTCTCTGCCTTGCTCAAGGTCCAGTGTGTGATCATGCCATAAAGCACATGCCTTTCCAGCTTTAGCACTGTCATCAGATGACTTAATTTCTTAGCTTTTCAAGTCCATTGAGTACCATATGATTTGCCTAGCTTATCTTTTTTTTTTTTTTTTTTTTTTTTTTTTTTTTTTTTTTTTGAGACGGAGTCTCTCTCACCCAGGCTGGGGTGCAGTGGCGCCATCTCGGCTCACTGCAAGCTCCGCCTCCCAGGTTTATGCCATTCTCCTGCCTCAGCCTCCCGAGTAGCTGGAACTACAGGCGCCGCCACCGTGCCCGGCTAATATTTGTATTTTTAGTAGAGACGAGGTTTCACCGTGATCTCGATCTCCTGACCTTGTGATCCTCCTGCCTCGACCTCCCAAAGTGCTGGGATTACAGCTGTGAGCCACTGCGCCCGGCCAACAACTTGCCTTTATATCAATTCAAGCAACACAGAGACTATTGACTTTATACGAAGAAATTATTCATTTCCTTATCCTCACATTTATTTCACACTGTTAAGCTGAATTTAATTTTGACATCAAATAAAGTTTATGTTCTTGATAATATTTTCAAAACAAATTATTCAAACACGTAGAGTGTGCTTCTTCAAAATTGACATTCAAAACAAATGGGGCCAGGTGTGTTGGCTCATGGCTGTAATCCCAGCACTTTGGGAGGCTGAGGCAGGTGGATTGCATGAGGTCAGGAAGGAGTTCAAGATCAGCCTGACCAACATGGTGAAACTCCATCTCTACTAAAAATACAAAAGTTAGCAGAGCGTGGTGGTGCACACCTGTAATCTGAGCTACTCTGGAGGCTGAGTCAAGAGAATCGCTTCTACCTGGGAGGTGGAGGTTGCAGTGAGCTGAGATCATGCCACTGCAGTCCGGCCTGGGCAACAGAGCAACTCCCTCTTGACAACAACAACAAAAAATGGCATTATTTTATTTTAACCCATTATACAATCTTCACCTTCAAAACAATTCCCTGATGTTTTTCACTGCAGTCAGTGATCTGGTGTTGATTGAACATTTGACTTCTGCCTGATAGAATGTATTATACTAAGGTAAAACTCTGCCACACTGTCTGATTACTTTATCCTTGCCCTTCCCTATTGGATAGGTATTTATGACTAGTTACCTGGTGATTTTGACCGAGAGTCAATAGAAATTCAACAATTAGAAATCCATGTAGAAATCATTAACAGCTATGTAAGTATAATATCTTGTCTAAGAAGTAGAACTAAATCAACCCCTAGCTACTACCCAGGACTTTGTAACTTAAATGTAGCCCAAAGTAATCAAACAATTAATTGTCAGCTCTTTAAAAGTAGCTAAACTTCTTTCCCCTTGTGGATTGTGAACATCGAAAGGTTTTAGGCCAGGCGTGGTGGCTCATGCCTGTAATCTCAGCACTTTGGAAGGCCGAGGCAGGTGGATCACCTAAGATCGGGAGTACGAGACCAGCCTGACCAATGTGGAGAAACTCCATCTCTACTAAATAAATAAAAATTGTAAAACCTCGTTAAATCCCACGTCTCATTTCAGTAATCTTTCCCTTTCACAATTAAATCTCTTAAAAGACATAAGTCAATGATTCCAGGTCTTTATCACATATTGTTTATGCTACTGCAATCTGATTTCCTGCCTCCACCACTGTATTTTGCTCTTGTCCAACAGACCAGTGCGAACTTTTCTGTAAAAGGTAACTTTTCATACCTTATCTAACCTGACTTGTCAGTATTAGTTGTATTGATTGAGGACTCTTCTTCTTAAATGATTTCTTTTTTCCATCCTGGATATCCACTTTTGCTTACCGGAATTAACCGTTCATCCACCCATAGAATTTGCTGTTTCTTCAGAATTCTATCCTAGGCTTTCGTCTTTTCTCACTTTAACACTTGTACTAGGTGATCTCCTTTATTCCCATTACTTCAATTATCATCTCTATGAGGCTGTCTTCGAAATATATCTCCAGCTCAGACCACCTTAATGAGCTCCAAGTCCATGTATCCATCGAGGCTCCTGCAGATCCCAAAGCACCGTAAATATCAGCTAAGTTCTTTGCCTGTGTCTTCTAATTTGCATTTGCTCATGGTTCCTGTATTTGGCAGGACGTCCTAGAAATGGACTTAAGGATGGAAATTTGTAGCTAGAAAATTTCAGGGGAACACTGCTGGTAGGAGAATAGGGAGAGTGGGCTCAGAAGAAAGAGGAGTTGAATTGCAATGCACTTGCAAAAACAGGCTTTAGTTAATATCACAGTAAGCTCTAAAGCTGAAGTGGCCCTTCTGAGTTGTTCCAATTTGAGGCAAAACAGTTGTGTCTTTATACGAAGACATTCACCATTTTGCCTGACCATTGAAGGATAGTTAGGAACGTTGAAAAATGCATCTCCTTTTGGAAAGACCAATCTTTAGGAAAACCTCAGATGAGCCAACAGCTGGCCTTAGTGAGCTAGCTGGCATCATTCCTGGTAGCTGGATGAATGAATGCCTCATTTCCAAAGAGTGATGTTGGAGGCTCAAGAAGTATCTATTGTGGTACATAATATCCAGAACACGAATCAACCCCAGCTTGGTACAGATTCTCTAAGATTCTTATTCTCTTTCACAGAGAAACTTAGAAAAGGGAGATTAATTGGACAGAGTAATGTTTTACAGTGGTGTAGCAATTCTGCAGGCAACTCTTATCATGTCTTCCTAGTTTACATGCCCCACACCCTCTCTTAGCATCTCTGTTAGCCTAATTGCATTAAAAGGTAGAGTGAGTCACACATGCATTCCAGAGGTGTCTGGGCTTATCCATCTTCAGCATGCATTTCTCGGGATGTGACTACTGCACTTGTCCATTTGAAATACAATTTGGACAGAAGAGTAGCAAGGGATACTCCAAAGTTTCACCCGAATACCAAATTAATTCTTCCCTGCCTCCCTGTATAATATCACCCCTGGTTCCTCCCTTGCTAATTGTGATACTCTTCTTTGACATGGAGAGATGTAATCACTAGGTGGCAACCACAAATTAAAGTTCAGAGGTACTCTTAGTATGTTTCCCAGTGAAGGCATTCCTTCTCAAGAAACTAGAAACTTTGGACCTATGGAACCTAAAGACTTAGAGATAGGAAACATGAATTTCCCATGTTGGAAGCGACAATGGGTGAAACACTTCTATTTTCATTCTTTGATATCTGTAGCTGTGTATTCTATTAATAGGGACACACCACCATAAAATGATAATTACTTTAGAATGAATGCTGCATTATGGAACATGGAACCATGGAACCCCATCATTTAAAAGTATCCCTTCCAAAGGGGTGCATCACCTGCAGCTTTAAAATATATTTCTTTGCCCTATCAGGATAGTAGCTTCTGGGTGTTATGATTTGCAATGTGATCAGCAGATTCCATGGTCATGAGTTCCTTGTCAAAAAAGACAGTTTTAAAAAATCAAATGTGGAATTACACATCTGCAAATCTATAAATTTTCTGTGGCCAAAGCCCTGTCGGCAGGAAAGACAAATCCTTAGCTGGAATAGATACTGATCTCAATCAAGAAGAATCACTGATCTTTCAGATTAAAAGTAGTAGTACCTAATAAATGTGCCAACAGGTTTTGGGCGTGCAACATTGATTTATTCTATTAGATATTTGAACATTAGGCTTGGACAGTAGAAACCAATGCTGTTGGTGCCATGAATAGCTATGATTTCTGCTCTTTTGGCTACTCTGTTATGAATTACTTAGCCAATACTCAATGACAGAGGTTTGCTGATGCCTGTCAACTATGCCATTCTGTTTACGTGATTGCTTAGTACCTGTATTAGTCCATTTTCATACTGCTATAAAGAACTTCCAAATACTGGGTAATTTGTAAAGGAAAGAGGTTTAATTGACTCACAGTCCCACAGGGCTGAGGAGACATCAGGAAACTTACGATCATGGTAAAAGGGGAAGCAAACACATCCTACTTCTCTTGGTGGCAGGAAGGGGAAGAATGTGTGCTGAGCTAAGGGAGCGCACCTGATAAAACCATCAGATCTCATGAGAACACAGTCACTATCATGAGAACAGCATAGAGGAAAGCCACTCCCATAATTCAATTACCTTCCACAAGGTCCCTTCAACATGTGGGGATTATGGGAACTACAAGATTTGGGTGGGGACACAGCCAAAGTGTATCAGTGCCCTTTCAATGGAGAATTCTCTCTGATGGCTATTAACTTGCATTTTAAGGATCTTTATACTTTATGCCCACTGACATCACCTACCCCTGCCCTCTTTTGAAAAAAGTTCCTGTTCTCTGAATAAAAAAACAAGCCATTCACCACTGCCAATGTCAGAGAGTGCAAAGTAACTGTTTGTGCCACATAAATAATTGATTCTTATCCTCACTCATAAGGGATGGCAAAAAAAGCCATTAACAAAAACTATGTTAATCTCTTAAAATGCTACATATAGAATAGCAGATCCAATTGAGGCAACCTCTATTTAAAGATGCCTCTGCCAGGACCCATCTACCTTTGTATGGGCCATGTTGATATGACTGGGATGTATTGGAGATTACTCTTTGCATCTTTCAAGATTTTGACAACCTCTGCTATTCTTTTCCCACCACTAATGCAGTTTGGGTTTGGATTTACATTTCAACCAGGCACACTTTCCCAGTGAGATGTCTCTTATCCCATATGCCAAGAAACTACTGTGGTAGTTATGTCATTTATCAAGCATGTTTATTCCTGCTGTGCATTTGCTAAAATGATCTTCTGGGTAGTTTAATGGATCCAATGAACATGAATCAGCTTTAGAAACAGTGCTCCATATTTTATTATTCAATGCATGGCAGTGCCCATACATCAGTGACAAGTTCAATAGTTTTTGAAATGTCTGAGTACTCTAATTTTTCTACTGTATGATTGCCATATAATTGGCATTAGGTGCATTTTGGGGAGAATTATTGTGACACCATTTTTTTTTCAAGAGGGCCTTTACTTCAATGAAAGTTTCAAAGTCTGAGTACCAGCTCAGGTCCAGAAACCGAGCCAGTGATGATGAATTTTATTGTATCTTCTGCCCTTACCTCCTGATCATTCATCTTTGTTGTATGTACATGTTTATCTTATACGTTGAGAAATACTCTCATTGGCCACCCATCTCCCTTCCTCTCAGAACATTATGTTCTAATCATTATTTCCATAACCCTCTGCAGTTGAGAATTTCTGTCTCAACATTGTTTATTGCTTAATTGTACTCCTGCTTTTTCCTGTATTTAAACATAGCCATCTGGTCTCTATTATTTTGAGATCCAATTATTCCTATTGTTTCCTGTTGTTTTTAAGAAGACCAATTCTATAATGAAATCCCTTATTGTCAGTCATGTCCTAGAGAGGACAGCCATCATTGAGCTTTGCAGCAATGCTGTTGTCCCTGATAATAGAGTGCCTTCCCAGTTCTTATGTAAAACATCATCAGCTGGTGAGTTTTCTGATCTTATGTCACAGATCTTCTCTACAATGGTCATTTTCTAACAAGATATTTCTGCTCCCCTTTTGACACAGCCCTGACAGAATCTAGGCCCCAGATACTCTGCAGGCTTTTCCTAGTATATGCTGAATAGGCCCCTTTATTCCATTAGCAGGACCAGAACTAATTTTACTTAACCCTCATTAATAATCTGATGACCACGAAAAGAAGGATGGATAGATCCCTAAAAAGGGGTGAGCTCTATTATCAAGGAGGAGGTACGTAATTATGCTACATAAGGGGTAAGATTCAGACTTATATAAAAAGAGTGAGCCCTTTCTGCAGGCCCAGGGAGTTCTGGAGATCTGGGGTTTTATCATTCTCAAGGACATTGACTCAGAAGTTCCCCACTCCAACTGTGAACATTGTGTATCATCCCAATCAGTGTTATTATTTGAATTGCAGAGTTAAAAAAAAAAAACTCTACAGAAAGAGCAGAATTATGAGGTTGAGAACCCAACCTGCCTGGAAATATTCTACACTTATAATTAAATTTTGTACCTTATTTTAAAGTTTCTGCCCTTGAAGTACCAAAGATAAACATCTTTTTCAAAGCAGCCTTCTCACTTTCACAGTCACTTAAACTTTGATTAACAATGTCAGTCTCTCCTTATCTTTCTCCAATATATATTTGTAGCATTTAATAATGGCCATGTGATACCACAGTCCTTATGACTGCCAATTCCCACCACAGCTCACAACTGTTCTGAGCTATTGCACAATTCAGTTCATTTCATTTCATCAGTATCGCATCTGAATTCCTCAGTAGTCAATTGCAGTACAACTGTAGTGAGGGACCGTCACTACTCCATGTGCCTCCAATTCTCTGGTCCTCATGGCCCATCAGCCAGCAAGTAAGTGATCCAGTCTTAAAAATTACCTCTTTAAAGACTGTCTCCCAATACAGTCACATTCTGAGGTCTTAGGGGTTAGGACTTCAACGTATAAATTTTGGTGAAATACATTACTTCTCCAAATGTGGCTCACTCTAATGTAGGCTTCTCTATATATTATTTCCTTGGTTTAAGTCTCCCAGTCTTTCAGGTTTGGAATGGAATTCCATTCTCACTTTCCTTAAATTTGTAAAATTGAATTAAATGGCTTTCAATTGAATTCCCACTGTATTCTTACCATTCATGCCATAAAACTTTTCAGATGTTATTTAATTATTTTCATACTCATTTACTTCCCCATTATACTGTAAATTCCAAAAGGAAAGAACGTTATCTTATTTACTATCAAACCCTCAGGACCTAACACAGTACCTAACATCTACTAGCATCACCATAAATAATTTGATCATATCTTTTTATTGCATTATTAATTACTTGAAGGCAGAGTGTGTGCATTATTCAACACTGAATCTCAAATAGTGTATTAGCCCATTTTCATAATGCTATGAAGAAATACCCAAGACTGAGTAATTTATAAGAATAAGAGGTTTAATGAACTTAAAGTTCCATGTGACTAGGGAGGCTCACAATCATGGCAGACAGCAAAGGAGGAGCAAAGGCACATCTTGCATGGCGGCAGGCAAGAGAGTGTGTGCAGGGGGAACTGCCCTTTAAAAAGCCATCAGATATCATGAGATTTATTCACTATCATGACAACAGGATGGGAAAATCTCCTCCCATGATTCAATTATCTCCCACCAGATAATTCCCATGATACATGGGGATTATAGGAGCTGCAATTAAAAATGAGATTTGATTGTGGGTACAAACAAACCATATCACATAGCATTCAGAAAAATTCCTATTTACCCAATGGTAAGTATATAACAATTGTTTATTCAAATTTACTTAACTGATTGCTTAAAATATTTTGTCAATTTTTGAAACATCTACAGAAATTTGATTGCTTCAGGGATATAGTCATTAACTCACTTTACTTGTGTACTTTTTTATAAGTTCTGATTGTACTTAATAATTTTGTTTTCAAAAATGGGTCTTAAATGCTAGGTGAGTGAAAGAGTTGAATTTCATAAAACATTTCTTTTAATATTAATTATTTATCTTTTAATATTAATTATTTTCCTCAAACTAGTGTAATGAACCTTAATAAACGATTTGTATTATGGACTGTTTTTTTCATTAAATTTTACTGAACTTAAAAAAACACTTTAAAGGGTTTTTTTTGAAAGAGTAACATAGTGCACCTAAAGAAGTTATTTATAACACAATAAAATAAGATATTCAGGAAAGCTGGAAGGAAGGAAGTAACTGGAAATACGGGAACAAATATCTTTGAGCTCATTCTTTTTTTATTTTTTAACCTCTGAACTTTTTATTGGCCTCCTGCCCCGCAAAGGCACCTTGCTTCTGCTGGCTTAATATCTGAGAACTTTGGTGTCATTGGTCTCAGACACCACTTTGCCATCCACTCTCTGGCAGGTGGCAGTCTTTTGGATGGTTTGCATAGAGTTGCTGCTGTCCAGGGCATTAAAAAGATTGAAGTCCTCACCATCTTCCAGCAGGAGGTGGTATGTGGCAATCTCAGCCTCCAGCTTGACTTTGATGTTCAGCAGCGCCTCCTACTCCTGGACCTGGTGCTACCCCTCTGTCCGGGTCTGTGCCAGCTCGGACTCCAGGTGCATCAGGGTCCTGTTGAGCTGTTCCATCTGCAGGGCGTAGCGGGCCTCCACCTCCCTCAGACTGTTCTCCAGTCTGGCCTTCAGATTTCTCATCAAGTCCAGATTGATCTCCAAGGACTGAACTGTGTGTCTCAGCTCCATGAGTATCATCTCAGCAGCTCCAACCTTGACGGACTGTGTGGTGACCACTGTGGTGCTCTCCTCAATCTGCTGAGACTAGTACTTGTCCAGCTCCTCTCGGTTTTTCCGAGCCAGCTCATCGTATTGGGCTTCGATGTCTGCCGTGATCTTGGTGAGGTCCTGCAATTTAAGTGCATCTATTTCCACGGTCAACCCAGAGCTGGCAATCTGGGCTTGTAAGCCTTTTACTTCCTCTTCGTGGTTCTTCTTCATAAAGAGCAGTTACTTCTTGAGAGCCTCGATCTCTGTCTCCAGCTGCAGCTGAGTGACATTGGTGTCATCGGTGACCTTGTGGAACCCATGGATATTGCTCTCTACAGGCTGGCTCATGGCCAGCTCTGTCTCATAGGTGACTCTAAAGTCATCAGCAGCAATATGGGCATTGTCGATCTGCAGAACAATGCAGGAATTATCCACAATATTTGCGAAGATATGAGCACTCAGGTCCTCGATGGTCTTGAAGTAATGGCCCCAGTCTCTGACCTGGGGTCCCTTCTCCAGGTGCTCCTGGATTTTGCTTTCCAGCTTCCAGTTCTCAGTCTCCAGGCTCCTCACTCTGTCCAGGTAGGAGGCCAGCCAGTTGTTCAGGCTTTGCATCGTCTCCACATTCTGGGTGCCTCCAATTCCTGCCAGAACCCCAGCCATTCCTGCAGTCAGGACCCTGGACCCCAAGCCGACCTGGAAGCTAGTGGAGCAGGACACGAATATCCGGGAACCAGAGCCCCGGTGCCTGCATAGATGGTGGAGAAGGTGGAGCAAGTGGTGAAGCTCAGGCTGTCTGGGAGGAGAGCAAGAGGACAGGACTCAGGCTTTTTGAGCATCATTCTAAGAAATTAATCATAGAAATTAAAAGGTAGGAATAATTTAAATAAACACCTAAACTAATATGCTAATTTTAGACATGAATATATGAATTAGAAAAATGTAAATATTTTCTCCCTTGAGCCGCAGGTTTCGTAACAGCAGCAAATCATATCCTCATACGTTTTCTATAACCCTATATTCTCAAACAAAATAAATCTTGTTTTAAATACTTGAACTCACAGATGTATTTATGAGACAATGCAAATCCATATCACCTTTTAGAAAATAGTTTGTTCAAAGCCTCATATTGAACACTTCTTGACAGGTAAAAATCATGTAAAAATGAGATTTAAAACAAAGTGCAATAGATACTCCATTGGAAAGACATAAATGATATGGTTTAAAGGGAAAAGGTTAGTAAAATAATTCCTATTAACTCTCAGAAGTTTTATCTTTATTTTTAAACCACTGAGTATGAGCATCTAGATTAACATAAGTGAAAAACAAACAAACAAACAAAAAAAAAAACAACAAAAAAAAAACAAGCTAAAAAAGCATACCAAATGGTTGTTTAATAGAGTTTACTGACAAAAAGGTGCATGGAATGTCAATTAATAATAATAGAAGACAGATTATATTACACTGTTTTTAATCCTTTACCAATTTTATGGTACTTCTGACATAATGATCTATTTGAGCCACAGTCTAACGAGGCAAATGGGCCAATTAATATAACAATTTTTACACATGTAGACATAAGCTCAGAGCTTTTGTGATTTGTCCAAATTTACCTAAATAAACTGCCTCTGGTCAAAATCACCAATGAATTCTGCATTGCTAAACCATTGGTTAGTTCTCCATCCTAGTCTCACTTGACCTAGAAGAAGTATTTACCACAACTCATTATTACTCCCGTATCTTTGACACACAACTTTTATCAGTCAAGACACCACTTGCTTTTCATTTTATTCCTTCCCCACTAGCTGCTACCCTTTCTCATTCTTTTGGTTGGTTTTTCTTCTCTTTCTGACTTCTTAATATCAAATGTCCCCACCTTAGTCTGCTTTGTGTTGCTAAAAGGGATATAGGGGCTGGGTAATATATTAAGAAAAATAATGTTGTTTATTTGGCTTGCAATTGTGATGTCTGAAAAAGTTAAAGATTGGGCAACTGGTAAGGGCATCAGGCTGCTTCCACTTATAGCAGAAGGCGAAGGGGAGCCAGCATGTGCAGAGATCACATGTGGAGAGAGGAAGCAAGAGAGAGACGCAAGTGCTGCCAGAACTTTTTAACAATCTCTTTTCCTGGGAACTAATAGAGTGAGAACTCACTTACCCTTAAGGAAGGGCATTAATCTATTCTTGAGGGATCTGCCCTCATGACCCAAATATCTCCCACTAAGACCCACTTACCAACACCAACACATTGGGCTTACATTTCAACATGAAGTTTGTAAGGAACAAACATCTAAACTATAGCAGCCCCCTTTGCTTTCTCTGAGATATTCACTCCCTTATTGATTTCATTCTGCCTCCTCACTGAAAGTACCAACCACACCTCTCTAAAATGTATCTCTCTAACTGGAATTTTCCTCTTATACTCTGGATTTATATATTTGACTACCTGTACTATATATCCATCTGGGTAGCCTATACACATCTCAGGTTACACATGCCCGGAGCTGAATTCCTGATTGCCTCCCTAAGACCTTTTGTACCTATTTGCTTTGTCTTCACTATAGATGGATAATCTACCTTTTAATCAGGCAGCAGATCCTATGAGATGAGGGGTGAAATTTGACCATTGGCTCTAGTAACGTACAAGTCATTGCTGAATTTGACAAGAGGTAATTTTCTTATGTAAATGCATGAGTTACAATATCACTAAATTTCTGTAAAAGAATACATAAAAATACTTTAAAGTACTGGTAAACCTTGTTACTTCCACTCCTCACACCCTAGTCAAAGCCACATCATCTCTCACCTGGATTATTGCAGTAAATTATCTTATTAATTTAGTATTCTGCTTCTACATTTGTTCCTCCTCCACCTAGGCTATAGATGCTCCTCAACTTACAATGGGGTTGTGTCCCAATATACACATTGTAAGATGAAAATCTCATAAATAATAATAATAATAAAACACGTTTAACACATTTAACACACTTAACATCATAGCTTAGCCCAGTCTACCTTAAATATGCTCAAAATGCTTACATTACCCTACAGTTGGGCAAAATCATCTAACACAAAGTCTATTTTATAATAAAGTGTTGACCATCTCATGTAATTTATTGAACACTGAACTGACACTGAAAAACAGAATCGTTGCATAAGTACTCACCATTAATGTACAGAGTTTAAAGCATGTTGGGCCTGGAGAACATCTGAGGTATTGAATTAAAATTAATTGCAGGGTGCAGAGGATGCTACAGTGACAGGATCATCAAGTCCTGTCTCTTCTGATGAGGCTCAAGAAGAGCTTTCAGAGGCACTGGAACATCCACACTTGTGGATGGTTTACGAGGCATAGTGTTCTTCAAAATTATTTTAAGTATTGGTTGTTTACCCTTGTATTAGTCCATTTTCATGGCTGAAAAGACATACCTGAGACTGGGCAATTTACAAAAGAAAATTTAATTGGATTTATAGTTCCACGTGGCTGGGGAAGCTTCACAATCATGGCGGAAGGCAAGGAAGAACAAGTCCCATCTTACATGGATGACAGCAGGCAAAGAGAGAATGAGGAAGATGCAAAAGTGGAAACCCCTGATAAAACCATCAGATCTCATGAGACTTATTCATGACCATGAGAACAGTATGGGGACCACCACTTCCCCCCATGCCATGATTCAATTATCTCCCACTGGGTCCCTCCCACAACATGTGGGAATTATGGGAGTACAATTCAAGGTGAGATTTGGGTGGGGACATAGACAAACCATATCATTACATCCCTGGCCCATGCCAAATATCATGTCCTCACATTTTAAACCAATCATGCTATTCAAACAGTCCCTCAAAGTCTTAACTCATTTCAGCATTAACTCAAAAGCCCACAATCCAAAGTCTCATATGAGACAAGACAAGTGCCTTCCACCTATGAGCCTTTAAAATCAAAAGCAAGCTAGTTATTTCCTAGATACAATGAGGGTACAGACATTGGGTAAATACAACTATTCCAAATGGGAGAAATTGATCACAACATAGAGGCTACAGGGCCCATGAAAATCCAAAATCCAGCAGGGCAGTCAAAATTTAAAACTCCAGAATGACCTTCTTTGACTCCATATCTCACAGCTACATCACACTGATTCAAGAGGTTGGTTCTCATGGTCTTGGGCAGCTCCACCCCTGTGGCTGTGCAGGGTACAACCTCCCTCCCTGCTGGCATAGATTCTGCAGCTTTTCCAGGTGCATGGTGCAAGGTGTCAGATGATCTACCATTCTAGGGTCTGGAGGATGGTGGCCCTCTTCTCACAGCTCTACTAAGCGATGCCCCAGAAGGGATTTTGTGTGGGCCTTCTACCCCATATTTCCCTTCCACACTGCCCTAGCAGAGGTTCTCCATGAGAGCCTCATCCCTGCAGCAAACTTCTGCCTGGGCATACAGGCATTTCCATACATCTCCTGAAATCTAGGTGGAGGTTCCCAAATATCAATTCTTGACTTCTGGGCACCCACAGGCTCAACACCACATGGAAGCTTCCAAAGCTTGGGTCTTGCACCATCTGAAGCCATGGCCCGGGCTCTACATTGTCTCATTTCAGCCATGGCTAGAGCAGCTGAGACACAGAGCACCCAGTCCGTAGGCTGCATACAGCTCCAGGACCCTGGGCCCAGCCCACAAAACCACTTTTTCCTCCTAGGCGTCTGGCCAGTGATGGGGTGTTGTGAAGACCTCTGGCATGCCCTGGAGACACTTTCCTCATTGTCTTGGGGATTAACATTTGGCTTCTTGTTACTTATGCAAATTTCTGCAGCTGGCTTGAATTTCTCCTCAGAAAATGGGATTTTTTTTTTCTATCTCTTTGTCAGGCTGCAAATTTTTTCAAACTTTTATTCTCTGTTTCCCTTTTAAAACTGAATGCTTTTAACACACCCAAGTCACTGCTTGAATGCTTTGTTGCTTAGAAATTTCTTCCTCCAGATACCCTAAATCATCTCTGTCAAGTTCAAAGTTGCACATATTGCTAGGGCAGGGGCAAAATGCCTCCAGTTTCTTTGCTAAAACATAACAAGAGTCACCTTAGTTCCAGTTCCCAACAAGTTCCTCATCTCCATCTGAGACCACCTCTGCCGGGACCTTATTGTCCATATTGCTATCAGTATTTTGGGCAAAGCCATTCAACAAGTCTCTAGGAAGTTCCAAACTTTCACACGTTTTCCTGTCTTCCGAACCCTCCAAACCATTCCAACCTCTGCTTGTTACCCAGTTCCAAAGTCACTTCCATATTTTTGGGTATCTTCTCAGCTGTGCCCCACTCCCGATATGAATTAATTGCATTAGTCCTTTTTTATGCTGCTGATAAAGACGTACCCAAGACTGCACAATTTACAAAAGAAGGAGGTTTAACTGGACTTACAGTTCCAAGGCTGGAGAAACCTTGCAATCATTGCAGAAGGCAAAGAGGAGCAATTTCCATCTTACATGGATGGCAGCAGGCAAAGAGAGAATGAGGAAGATGCAAAAGTGGAAAGAAACCCAATAAAACCATCAGATCTTGTGAGACTTATTCACCACCATGAGAACAGTATGGCGGACCCCCTGCTACCCCACGCCATGATTCAATTATCTCCCACTGGGCCCTCCCACAACATTTGGGAATTATGGGAGTATAATTCAAGATGAGATTTGGGAGGGGACACAGAGCCAAACCATATCAAACTTCGTGATCATGTGGCTGATGGGGAGCTGCCGCTCCTCAATGCTGCCCAGCATTGCAAGAGAGTATCACACTGCATATCATTAGTCTAGGAAAAGATCACATTTCAAAATTCAGAGTCTGGTTTCAACTGAACGCCTATAGTTTTAATACCATACATCACTGTAAAGTCAAAAAAATCTTAACTTGCACCATCATGGAAGGAGTCTTTATTTGCAACACAGAAGTTCTTACAATCTTTTAAAATGTAAATCAGATGATCTCCTCTTCCTGGCAAAGCCCTCTGGTGGCCTGATATTCCCCAGACTAAAGGCCAAAGTCTTTACCGTGGCCTTAGAAGACACTACATGACTCCACTGCCACTTGTAATTCCATGATATCATCTCCTACATCTTTTCCTTGCTCAGTCTGCTGCAGTCATATTGATCTCCAGGCTATTCTAGAAGCACAGGAGGCATACACCCATCGGGGGACTTTTGCACTGGTTATTTCTCTCTGGCTCCAGAAAATTTACTGTTTTAATTTTTAATTCTTTTTCTGACCATCACAAATAGGACTTTTTATTTGACACATTATAAGTATGAACTTTAAACAAATTCTTGGACTGGTGGTTTATATTCATCAGCTCATATATCTTTAGCACCTGTCTCGTCCCCAGTGGATTTTCCAGAGCTGCTACCTTCACCATGACGCTCCATGAGTTTTCCCCATTCAAACGAGGACTGCTTCAGCTTTTTTACTTTTCTAATGAGGACATCATTGAGGATAAATAGACAGGCAAACTTTTTCTATGTTTTTGCAGTGCTGCCTGGAATCAATTTTGAACCCCTTCTTTCAAGTCATTGGTCAGCACCTCTTCTTGGGTCATGATTTTCATCCTCTTCTTCTGGATTGATGCACCTGTTGGTGCTGAGCACAAGAAGTGTGTGTGTGTGTGTATATATATATATACACACACACACACACACCCATAAATAAATAAATGTATATGTTTTATTTATGTAAATAACTTTATATATATATAAATATATATATAAATTTATTTATGTATATACTTTATATGTATGTATATTTCCTTATATATGTAATATATAGTCTACTATATGTAGCATATATAGCCTAATAGATATACTTTATATATTATGTATATATTTTACATATATATTATATATAAAACACATATATATTTTTTATATATATATATATATCAGCTGGGCACTGTGGCTCATGCCTGTAATCCCTGCACTTTGGGAGACAGAGGTGGATGGATCATTGGAGTCTAGAAGTTCAAGAACAGCTTGAGCAACATAGTGAGACTCCCATCTCTACAAAAACTGCAAACAAATATAGCTGAGCATGGAGGTGTGTGCCTGTGGTCCCAGCTACTCAGGACACTGAGGTGAGAGAATCACTTGAGCTTAGGAGGCACAGTTTGTAGTGAGAAGAGATTCCACCATTGCACACCAACCTGGGCAACAGAGTGAGTCCTACTCTCTGTACGTGTGTGTGTGTATATATAATATATAACATATAGTAATATAATACATAATATAGTACATATTTACATATCTGTAATATAATACACTATGTAATATAATATATATCATATATTACATATATGTAATATAATGCATACATTATATTATATACATATAAATCTCCTTTACTCACATATTGCCATTCTCAATTAACCCTCTCCTGAAATTTTCATCTCCCTTCCCTTTTTAATGATTATCCATATTCCTATCATATTCTAACACATTGGATCATTTATTTCTTCATTTATTGGCTTATCATGCCTCCATTATAATATGAGTTCTACGAAAACACACATTTTTGCTTGTTTAGTACAATGTAGCAATCCTAGTGTCCTATAACAACTTCTGATATTGTAGGTGAATGAATGAGTAATAAGTGGCAGAGTGTTTGTATAAAAAGAAGCAGAAAAATAGAAATATAGAAAAATATATTTTATTCAGCAACTAAAGAAACTATGAAGTCAAGAATAGAATAAAAGCAGATAAGATAGTTATTTGTTCATCAATCATCTGCAATAGAGACAGAGGGTATGGTAAGATGCTGGAATAAGTTATACATAATAGTTATAAGTTAAAGGCAGTACTCAGTGACTATTAGATAAAAATTGGCATGGCCAGGCATGTGACTCACGCCTGTAATCCCAGCACTTTGGGAGGCCAAGGCGGGCGGATCATGAGGTCAGGAGATCGAGACCATCCTGGCTAACATGATGAAACCCCGTCTCTACTAAAGATACAAAAAAATTAGCGGGGCGTGGTGGTGGGCTTCTGTAGTCCCAGCTACTCGGGAGGCTGAGGCAGGAGAATGGTGTGAACTCAGGAGGCGGAGCTTGCAGTGAGTGGAGATCCGGCCACTGCACTCCAGCCTGGGGGACAGAGCAGACTCCGTCTCAAAACAAAACAAAACAAAATTGGCATGCCTATAGAAAAGGAAAGAGTCATGTGTTATACTGGGTTAAATGGCACAAACAGAAACTAGGATAGCATCTTAAGAATTTAAGAAACAAAACAAAGTATAGGTAAAGCAAAAAGGGTAATGTTTAAATGTACTTATCAGAGGGTGATATAGGGCATGAATTTATAATTGTTAGAGAAAAAAACTGTCAAGCAAATAAAGTATACAACACATAATGGTTAATAATTGAGAACAAAATACAATAAACAAGTGGATAGGTAGAATAACATGTTTTTTCCTACATAAGAAGACAGACGATAGTACTGGTTATTTCATTATTTTCTTCCAGGAAACAGAAACTAGTTTCATGTTTGAAACTTAGTTGTTGTTGTTGTTTTTTTTTCTTTTTTTTTTTTTTTTTTGAGACGGAGTCTCGCTGTGTCTCCCAGGCTGGAGTGCAGTGGCGCGATCTCGGCTCACTGAAAGCTCCGCCTCCCGGGTTCGCGCCATTCTCCCGCCTCAGCCTTCCAAGTAGCTGGGACTACAGGTGCCTGCTACCACGCCCGGCTAGTTTTTTTTTTTTTTTTTTTTTTTTTTTTTTTTTTTTTTTTTTTTTTTTGTATTTTTAGTAGAGACGGGGTTTCACCATGTTAGCCAGGATAGTCTCGATCTCCTGACCTCGTGATCCACCCGCCTCGGCCTCCCTACATCTTAATGGAAAAGATGCCTCTGTCAATGAAGCTCATTAATAAAGCACCTGAAATACTAAAAAGCCAAGTACAAATGTTATGGTTGCTTTCAAAAATTATGTGAATAAATACTCACAGGACAAAAAGGAAGTAGATAGGGCACATAATGTCTTGGGAAAGAAAAAAAAAGGTTAATTGTCTTGGAATACATTTTTTGTTAATAATTAAGAATAGAGTGGGAAGGGCCAAGACGGCCAACTAGAAACACCTGCCATTAGAGGCGCCCACTGGGAAGAGTGAAAACAGCAAGTGAACCTGCACCAATAACTGAGGTATCCAGGTTCTCTCTTTGGGAGTGACCAGGCAGTTGCTGCGACCCGCAATGTGAGGAAAAGATGGGTGGGGCGACGGCCCACCTGGGAGCCACACAGGGCAAGGGAACTCTCACCCCCAGCCAAGGGAGGCAGTGAGAGATCGTGCTACTTGCCTGAGAAGCCACATTTTTTCCACGGATCTGTGCAACCCGTGGATCAGGGGTTCCCCTTGTGAGCCCACGCACGCTACCAGGGCCTTGGGTCCCAAGCACAGAGCTGTGCAGATTCTCAATGGCCACTTGGCTGGAGACTGCCTGAGACTATCGCGTTCCCAGGGGGAGGGGTGGCCATCATTACTGTGGCTGCCTGCTGCCTAAGATGACTGAGCTCCCAGCGAGAGGGGCAGCCGCCATCTCTGCAGGTCCCGTCTGCCGTTTTTCCCCTGCTGGTGCCAGAGAAACTGGATGCCTTGGACCCAGGAGGAATTCCCCACAGGGCAGCACAGCGGCTGTCACAGAACTTGGCCAGACAGCCTCTTCAGGCCAGACCCTGACCCATCTCTTTTCACTGGGTGGGGCCTCCCTGCAGGAATTTCGGCTACTCTAGCAAGGGATTTAGGGACAGAACCCTGACCTCCCACAACTGAGTCCCTGGGGAGAGGGGAGGCTGTCGTCTCCACAGATCAGTAGACCTAGTCTTTCTCCCTGCTGGTCCTGAGGAATCCTGGCAGTTCAGATGAACAGGATTTCCCCCAGCACAGCACACCTTCTCCACCAAAGGCAGCCAAAGTGCTTCATTAAGTGGGTCCTGGATCCTGTGCCTCCTGAATGGGTGAGAGACCCCCAACAGGGGTGGCAAGGCACTTTATACAGGAGCGTTCCTGCTGGCATCAGGTCAGTGTCCCTCTGGGACAGAGATCCCAAAAGAAGAAGCAGAAAGCTATCTCAGCTATCTCTGCTGTTCTGCAGCCTCCACTGGTGACACCTTCAGGTGAGCAAGGGACACAGGCAAATAGGATCCGGAGTGGGCCCCCGGCAAACTGCAGCAGCCCTACAGAAAAGAGGCCTGACTGTTAAAAGAAAAACAAATGGAAAGCAACCATGACAACAGCATCAACAAAAAAGTCCCCACAGAACTACATCCAAACATTAGCAGCCTCAAAGATTAAAGCCAAATAAACTCACAAAGATGAGAAAGAATCCACACACACACAAAAAAATACTGAAAACTTAAAAAGCCATATTTCTTTTTCTCCTCCAAATGATCTCAACACCTCTCCAGCAAGGGCACAGAACTGGGAAGAGACTGAGATGGATGAATTGACAGAAGTAGGCTTCGGAAAGTGGATCACAATGAACTTTGCTCAGCTAAAAGAGCATGTTCTAACCCAGTGCAAAGAAGCTAAGAACCGTGATAAAACATTACAGGAGCTGTTAACCAGAATAACCAGTTAGAGAGGAACATAAATGACCTGATAGAGTTGAAAAACACAACATGAGAACTTCACAATGCAATCACAAGTATCAACAACCGAATAGACTAAACGGAGGAAAGAATTTCAGAGCTTTAAGGCTGTCTTGCTGAAATAAGACAGGCAGACAAGATTAGAGAAAAAAGAATGAAAAGGAACAAATGAAACCTCTGAGGACTATATGGGGTAATGTAAAAAGACTAAACCTATGACTGGTTGGGGTACCTGAAAGAGATGGGAAGAATGAAACCAACCTGGAAAACATACTTCAGAATATCATCCAGGAGAACTTCCCCAACATAACAGGACAGACTAACATTCAAATTAAGGAAATCCAGAGAACCCCAGTAAGATACTCCATGAGAAGACCAGCTCCAAGACACATAATCATCAGATTCTCCAAAGTTGAAATGAAGGAAAAAATGTTAAGGGCAGCCACAGAGAAAAGCCAGGTCATCTACAAAGGGGAACCCTTCACATTCACATGGATCTCTCATTAGAAACCCTATAAGCTGTAAGAGATTGGGGGTCAATTTTCCATATTTTTAAAGAAAATAATTTCCAACCCAGAGTTTCATATCCAGCCAAACTAAGCTTCATAAGTGAAGGAGAAATAAAATCCTTTTCTGACAAGTAAATGCTGAGGGAATTCGTCACGACCAGGCCTGCCTTGCAAGAGCTCCTGAAGGAAGCACTAAATATGTAAAGGAAAAACTGGTACCGGTCACTGCAAAAACTGAAGTACAAGGACCAATGACACTATGAAGCTACTACATCAACAAGTGTGCAAAATAACCAGCTGGCATCATGATGACAGGATCAAATTCACATGAAACAATATTAACCTTAAATGTGAATGGGCTAAATACTCCAGTTGAAAGGCACAAAACGTCAAGCTAGATAGAGTCAAGACTCACTGGTGTGCTGTATTCAAGAGACCCATCTTATGTGCAGAGACACACTTTGGCTCCAAATAAAGGGATGGAGGAAACTTTATCAAGCAAATGGGAAGCAGAAAAAAGCAGGAGTTTAAATCCTAGTTTCTGACAAAACAGACTTTAAACCAACAAAGCTCGAAAACAGACAAAGAAGAGCATTACATAATGGTAAAGGGATCAATTCAACAAGAAAAGCTAACTATCCTAAATATATATCCACTCAATACAGGAGCACCCGGATTCATAAGACAAGTTCTTAGAGACCTACGAAGAGACTTATATTCCTACACAATAATAGTGGGAAACCTTAACACACCACTGTCAATATTAGACAGATCATCAAGACAGAAAATTAACAAGGATATTCAGGACTTGAACTCTGCTCTGGATCAAGTGGACCTGATAGATATGTACAGAACTCTCCACCCAGAAACAACAGAACATGCATTCTTCTTGGAGCCACATGGCACTTACTCTAAAATTGATTACATAATTGGAAGTAAACACTTTTCAGCAAATGCAAAAGAACCAAAATCATAACAGTCTCTCAGACCACAGCACAATCAAATTACAACTCAAGATTAAGAAACTCACTTAAAACCACACAACTACATGGAAATAGAATACCCTACTCCTGAATGGCTCCTGGGTAAATAATAAAATTAAGACAGATATCAAGAAGTGTTTTGAAACAAATGAGAACAAAAAGACAATGTTCTGGATCTCTGGGATGCAGCTAAGATGGTGTTAAGACAGAAATTTATAGCACTAAATGCCCACATAAAAAAGCTAAAAAGATCTCAAATTGACACCCTAACATAACAACTAAAAGAACTAGAGAAGCAAGAGCAAACAAATTGCAAAATTAGCAAAAGACGAAAAATATCCAAAATCAGAGCAGAACTGAAGGGGATAGAGACATTAAAATACCATTCAAAAAAAAATCAATGAATCCAGGAGCTGGTTTGCTGAGGAAATTAATAAAATAGATGGACAGTTAGACTAATAAATAATCAAATCAACAAATAAAAAATGATAAAAGGCATATCAACACAGACTTCACAGAAATACAAACAACCACATAAACACCTTCTTGCAAATAAACTGGAAAATCTAGAAAAAAATGATAAATTCCTGGACATGTACACCCTCCCAAGACTGAACCAGGAAGAAGTTGAATCCCTGAATAGAATAATAACAAGTTCTGAAACTGAGGCAGTAATAAATAGCCTTCCAACCAAAATAAGCCAAGGACCAGATGGATTCACAGCCAAATTCTACCTGAGGTACAAAGAGGATCTGGTACCATTTCTTCTGAAAGTATTCCAAACAATTGAAAAGGAAGGACTTCTCCCTAACTCATTCTATGAGGCCAACATCATCCTGATACCAAAATCTGGCAGAGGTACAACCAAAAATGAAAACTTAAAGTCAAGAACCCTAATAAATATTGATGCAAAAAATCCTTAATAAAATACTGGCAAACCAAATCCAGTAGCACATCAAAGAAACTTATCCACCATGATCAAGTCAACTTCATCCTCGGGATGTAAGTCAACGTATATAAATTAATAGACATAATTCATCACATAAACAAAACTAAAGACAAAACCCACATGATTATCTCAATAGATGCAGAAAAGGCCTTTGATAAAATTCAACATCCTTTTATGTTAAAAACTCTCAATAAACTAGGTATTTATGGAACATACCTCAAAATAATAAGAGCCATTTATGACAAACTCAGAGCCAATATAATACTAAATGGACTGAAAGCATTCCCCTTGAAAAGTTGCACAAGACAAGGATACCATCTCTCACCACTCCTATTCAACATCGTATTGAAAGTCTGGTGGGGCAATCAGGCAAAGGAAATAAATAAAGAATATTCAAACAGGAACACAGGAAGTCAAAATGTCTCTGTCTGCAGATGACATGATGCCACATCTAGAAAATCCCATCATCTCAGCCCAAAATGTTTGTAAGCAGACAAACAAATTCAGCAATGTCTCAGGATACAAAATCAATGTTCAAAAAACATAAGCATTCCTATGCACCAACAATAGGCAAGCAGAGAGGCAAATCATGAATGAACTCTCATTCACAATTGCTGCAAAGAGAATAAAATACCTAGGAATACAGCTAACAAGGGAAGTGAAGGACCTCTTCAAGGAGAACTACAAAACACTGCTCAAGGACGCAAACAAATGAAAAAAATTCCAAGCTCATGGATAGGAAAAATTAGTATCATCAAAACGGCCATACTGCCTAAATAAATTTATGGATTCAACACTATTTTCATTAAAATGAAACTGTGACATTCCTCACAGATTTAGAAAAAAACTAATTTAAAATTCATATGGAACCAAAGGAATCTGTATAGCAAAGACAATCCTAAGCAAAAAGAAAAAAGCTGGAGGCATCATGCTGCCTGACTTCAAACTATATAAGTCTACAGTAACCAAAACAGCATGGTACTGGTACAAAAACAGACACCTAGACCAATAGAAAAGAATAGAGATCTCAGAAATAGGACCACAGATCTTCAACCACCTTGTCTTTGACGAAACTGACAAAAAAAGCTATGGGGACAGGATTCTGTATTTAATAAATGGTGCTGGGAAAACTGCATAGCTACAGGCAGAATATTGAAACTGGACCCGTTCCTCAAACCTTATACACAAATTAACTCAAGATGGATTCAAGACTTAAATGTAAAACCCCAAATTATAAACACCCTAGAAGAAAATCTAGGCACTACCATTCATGACATAGGCATGGGCAAAAATTTCATAATGAAAATGTCAGAAACAATTTCTGCAAAAGCAACAGTAGACAAATGGGATCTAATTAAACTAAAGAGCTCCTGCACAGCAAAATAAACTACTCTCAGAGTGAACAGAGAACCTACAGAATGGGAGAACAATTTTGCGATCTACCCATCTGACAAAGGTCTAATATCCAGAATCTATAAGGATTTTAAATATGCTTAAAATTAAAAAAAAAAACTCTATTAAAAAGTGGGCAAAAGACATGAACAGACACTTCTCAAAAAAGATATTTATGTGGCCAAAAAACATATGGAATAAAGCTCAATATCACTGATTATCAGAGAAATGCAAATCAAAACCACAGTGAGATACCATCTCTAGCCAGTGAAAATGGCAATTCTTAAAATGTCAAGAAACAACAGATGCTGGTGAGACTGTGGCGAACTCGGAACAGTTTTACACTGTTGGTGGGAATGTAAATTAGTTCAACTATTGTGGAAGACAGTGTGACAATTGCTCAAAGACCTACAACCAGGAATACGATTTGATCTAGCAATCCCATTACTGGGTGTATACCCAAAAGAATTTAAATCATTCTATTATAAAGATACATACACACATATGCTCATTGCAGCACTATCCACAATAGTAAAGACATGGAATGAACCCGAATGCTCATCAATGATTGACTAGATAAAGAAAATGTGATATATATACAACATGGAATACTGTGTAGCCATAAAAACAAAATGAGATCATGTCCTTTGCAGGGACGTGGATGGAGCTGGAAGCCATTACCCTCAGCAAACTAACACAGGAACAGAAAACCAAACACTGCATGTTCTCACTTATAAGTGGGAGCTGAACAATGAGAACACATAGACACAGGGAGGGGAGCAACACACACTGGGGCCTCCTGGGGGTGGTGGAGACAGGGAGAGCATCAGGATTAATAAATAATGGATGTGAGGCTTAATACCTAGATGATGGGTTGATAAGTGTAACAAACCACCATGGCAAATATTTACCTATGTAACAAGCCTGCATGTCCTGCACATGTATCCTAGAAGTTAAAATAAAATAAAATTAAAAAACAAACAAACAATAAAGCTCAAGTTTTATGATAAAATAAAGAATAGAGTCAAAAAGCTTATATATCTTAGGAATTATTTAACAGAATAATATACTATCCTAACAATCTATAAAGCAATTATTGAGAACACAGTAAGGTGTACTTCCTCCCATGAGCTCTTTTAAAGGTTCATTTAATGATTATCTATTTTGGGGATGGGAAAAGTTAAACAAATTTATAATCTTATGAATTAGAATTTGATACCAGAAATCATTACAATTTCCTCCATTTCAAAGGAGAAAGCAAAACACACACATTGATATCAAGAATGCCCTTGCTTAAATTTATCAAAAATTAAATTTATATTGTACCTATGATTGAGACCCATCTGGAAAATATTCTCAAACTTCTCTTGTAAGTGTCAATAAATGCTTCTTTGAGTCTTAGAAATAAGTTAGTTGACAATAATTTCTGGTTTGGGCAGGAAAGTTCAGGGAAAATCACCTTGATATTATCGGAAGAAATTAAGAAAAGTCCACTATAAAATATCTGAATGATGTCCTCAGATTGGAGCTCTGTCAATTGGCCTTATTGCTTTCTTATTTGGATATCATCTAGGGGTTGAATAGCACCACACTGACTCCCAGGAGAACCTTGGTAGGGATTTATCCAACAGTATCAAGGGCCACAAATGGCTTAAACAAAGCAACATCCTTACTGAAAGTATAAGAAACAGAAGGGTTAGAACTTGAATGAATGTTCACCATATCTAGATATATTTCTTTTTCTCTTCATTTTTGAGTGGTTAGCATTAAAAAGCCAGTTATATATTCCAAGTATAAATTCAGATTAAGAAGAACTGAAATAAATTATCTCGTATTTGCTTATCTTTTTCAGAAATCAACCAAGAAAATCTCATAAGACTTGAAATTAAAATATCCTCCCAACGGTGGCAAGCATACCTTAAAAATTAATGTCAATCAGAAATCTCAGAATGTGACCTTATAGAGGGACTTTGCAGATACGATTAGTTAAAATGAGGTCATCCTGAATTACGATGGTGTCCTATTGAGAAGGGAAGAGGGCACACGAATACATGAATACTGTAAAAAAAAAAAAAAAAAAAAAAGTGGGATGGCGGGGGAATAGGGATGCAGAAATGAAAGTATGCTGCTATGAACTAAAGAATGCCATGGTGCATTAGAAGCCCTTACAGTTGGACAAAGAGAGAAAGAATTATTCCCCGGAGCCTTCGGAAGAAGCATAGCCCTGCCACTACCTTTATTTCAGACTTCCAGTCTCCATAACTGTGAGAGAGTAAATTCCTGCTTTTTAAAAAATTTTGTATTTATTTTTTTAAGATGAAGTCTCGCTCTGTCACCCAAGCTAGAGAGCAGTGGCACAATCTCAGCTCACTGAAAACTCTGCCTCTCGGGTTCAAGCAGTTCTCTGCATCAGCCTCCTGAGTAGCTGGGATTACAGGTGCCTGCCATCATGCCCAGCTAATTTTTGTATGTTTAGTAGACAGGGTTTCACCATCTTGGCCAGGTTGGTCTTGAACTCCTGACCTCGTGATCCACCTGCCTCGGCCTCCCAACGTGCTGGGATTACAGGCTTCAGCCACCACACCCGGCCCAATTCCTGCTGTTTTAAGCCACCCAGTTTGTGATAATTTGTTACAGCAGCACTAGGAAGCTAATACACACACTGTAAATAAAATGAGGATACATGATATGTATAATCATCAATCTGTAACAATTATCCCACCAAAAAATAATTTATAAATAAATAGTTGAAAATGTTTAGAAACATCCAATTTCTATTCTACGTGCTCTAGAAGCAGAGCATAACAAATATGCTCATACCTAGGCAATGACATTGTGCTCTAGGGAAGAAAGAACAATATAAAAGAAGGTGATAATCAATAGAGCCTAGTGAAGCAAGAACCAAAGAGCAAATTTTTATTGGGAAATTCTTCATAACTTCAAAGACAGAAGACATTCCAATCAGCTGATTTCAGCATATATTTAACATATATTTGATAAGCTGACAGTAACATTACGCATACTGGAAAGTTATATTTTCTTTGTAAATAAAATAACGCCTATAAAACATGAATGTATTGCAAATGTGATTAGCGTATTTATCCTTTCTGAATACATTAATAATTTCAAACTAAACACTTGGAAGTGAAGACTGGAACATGGAATGCAATGACCAAGTCATCATTCATCAGCTTTACTTAGTTAGTTAGTTATATGCCGGGAAGTCAAGTATTTATTAAGCATCCGGTTTTTTTTTTCTGTTTGTTTGTTTGTTTTTGAGACACAGTCTCACTCTGTAGCCCAGGCTGGGGTGCAGTGGTGCTATCTCGGCTCACTGCAACTTGTGGCCCCCGGGTTCAAGCAGTTCTCTGCCTCAGCCTCCGGAGTAACTGGGATTATAGGCGCCCACCACCATGCCCGGTATTTTTTTAGTAGAGACGGGGTTTCACCATCTTGACCAGGCTGGTCTTGAACTCCTGATCTCATGATCCACCTGCCTCAGCATCCCAAAGTGCTGGGATTACAGGCGTGAGCCACCGCACCTGGCCCTATTAAGCATCTTTTTTATTAGGTGACAACAGAAGTATGCTAACAATTATTTCACTAATTTCCTTTATAACTTTCCCAGAATTTATTGCATTGTTACTCTTTCAAATTGCAAAAAACACAAACTCTAATTCTCTAACTTACAGTTATGTTAAATTCAATTATGCATCTTACATCTAATAGTTGGCCTCCAATTCGCCCTTTCTTCCACCTTTATTTGATGTTCTTCGCATCAGCGTCCAATTGAGAGGCAGCTCTCACAATTCAACTTGAATAAGGGAAGTTTAATATAAATAATCATTAACAAGGGGAGTGAAGTAGCCATGGAATAGTAAAGATAAATTTAAGGTACACAAGGAAGGAAAGACAAAGTTTGGAGAGTGTTCCCTTCCCCAAAGCTGAGTTACTGACTCCCTTTGAGGAAGTCGTGGCAGTAGCCCATTGGATGGCAGAAAAGTTCACGGGGCTGCCCCAGCCAGAGATGGCCCATTATTTCCATGTTAACTGGAAACACCCCATAGGGTATGTTGATGAGTGAGGCTGGCAGAAAGGTGTGCAGAAGTGTGGGTTTCAGGGGGCTAGGTGCATTGCACCTTGCTGGTAGAGCTGCCTGAAGCTATCCTCTTACCTTCGGAGGTGCAGGCTTACTGATGCTGGCAAGCAAGAGTGTAGGGCAAGTTGGAGCTTAGGGAACCTTCTAGCTGACAAAGCAGTGTGAGGTCTTGGGAGCACAGTGTCTGTTTCAGGAGGGCCATAGAAAGATGGTCACCAGGCCAGGGCCAAGGCTGTAAGCTTGCTGAGAGACTGCGCTCTAGGCTTTAACAGAGTCCCTCTCGTGGTGATGCAGCAGCAGCAAGAAGAAACGAAAATGGCAAGAAAACAGAATTAGATGATGTGATGGTTAATATTGAGTGTCAACTTGATTGGATTGAAAGATGCAAAGTCTTGTTCCTGGATGTGTCTGTGAAGGTATTTCTAAAGGAGATTAACATTTGAGTCAGTGGACTGGGAGAAGCAGACCAGCCCTCAACCCAGGTGGGCACCATCTGATCAGTTGGCAGCACGGCTAGGATAAAAGCAGGGAGAGGAATGTGGAAGGTCTAGACTAGCTGAGTCTTCTGGCCTCCATCTTTCTCCCGTGCGGCATGCTTCCTGCCCTCAAACATCAGATTCCAAGTTCTTCAGCTTTTGGACTCTTGGTCTTACACTGGTGGTTTGCCAGGGGCTCTTGGGCTTTCAACCACAGACTGAAGGCTGCACTGTTGGCTTCCATAGTTTTGAGGTTTTGGGACTCGGACTAGCTTCCTGGTTCCTCAGCTTGCAGATGGTCTATTGTGGGACTTCACCTTGTGATCACGTGAAGTGATCAGTTATCCATGTGAGTCAATTATCCTAATAAACTCCCCTTCATATACTCATCTATCCTATTAGTTCTGTCCCTTTAGAGGACCCTGACTAAAACAGATGACAAACACCTTGGTATTGCAATGCAATGTCTCTTTATCGCCCTCTACTGGCAAAGATTAATATTATGTGCTTTAAAAACTCTATTATTGCAGAGCAGGTAAAGAAATGTGAGTTTGGAGCCAAGAGCAATTCACTGAAAACTTGAACATGCTTCACTGATTCTCGGAAACAAGTATTTATAAAACCACTATCTCAAATTCACATGGGTATGTATTTTGTGACTAGGTCTCATTTTCCATTGCCACTGCTATTTTTATGTATCCCTTTCTCTGAAAACAGTTATCTTCAGAGTCAGCATCTCACACAATTCCACGGGGCCGCGGGGGAGGTCGCGGGGGGTGGGGGTAGTAATTTACATTGGATTCTATATGAATGATCCACCCTATTTTGAGTTATTCAGTGAACAGTTGGCATGAACACGCACTAAGACGTTAAATATTCGCATGTATTTTATCTTAGATCACATAGTTTAATTGCTTGTAGATGTTCATCACTTCCTTAAGAAAAAAGCTGCATTATGCTGTTTTTCTCTTATTAATGTTTAAGCAATATTTCAAGCCTCTTCGATCACTACCTACTTTACACTACAGACACTCTAAATGCAACTTGTACCATTTTGCCATTAGGTTTTGATATATTATTCCAAAAATTAGATTATTACTGTTTGATGTTTCTTCCTATATATGTATTCTACTAAATTGCCTCATAATTAGACATCTTATTCATTGACATTTTAAAACAGAAACTATCACAGTTAAGATCACACATCTTAACTGTATCCTCATTTTAATACATGCTTGAGTTACTATGTGACATCAACATCAAAGTACCTGTCTCCAAATTTATTCTTTGAGATCAGGGACTGTGTGCTTCAGTTACATAACAATTTGGACAAATAATATGTCAGTTTATATATTTTAATCTGATGGCAATTAATTTCTGATAAATTTTAAAAGTGCAATTTTAAAATATTACTCACCTTTTTGTTTATTTTAAATAAAAACAAAGAGAAAAATATATTGAGCACTTAAGCAAAATTCCACAAATATATACTTATTTGTCTCATGTGTATATTAATTGGCATAATCCACCTCTACCCATATACTGTTTGGTTGGAAGAACATAGAGAAATCTCAGTTACTTTCACTATAAAGAACAATTTCTGAGAAGACACATCTTTGAAAAGTGTGGGCCCAGGATCAGCCTTTAAGCATCTCAATTCTGGCTCCAGCACTTTCTAGCTATGCAGCCTTTGGAAGTTAGTTACTCACACTGAGCCTTGTTTTCCTCATCTATCAAACAAGGAATGCTAGTCTGAAGATACAGTACGTACAAATAGCAAGTCACAAATGCACATGTGAAAACTACGCTCTTAATTTATCCATAATTATGTGTTAAATATATTCTTTATTCCACTGGCTGATACATAAAATCTCACTTTAGTCATGTTCCTTTTCTAATTTCCAGATCCAGCACCTCAATTCTGGATAAGAGGGTGATTAGAAAAATCAGACGCTCAAATGGCATGGCAAAAGTATGTGTTTGTGTGCCTGGGGACAGAGACACATTGCATGAGGCCCCAGTCCTTGCTTTAACCTGCTGATATCTGCCCAGTGAGGCCTTTGTTTCGGGCTGCAGATGTTATTCACGTCATTTTCCTCAGGTTCATTATTTCTCAGTGCTAACTATACGTAGTTTTTGGCACAAGGTTAATGCTACTGCACAACCCTGCACTCTCTTTGGCTTGTGGATTTAGACATCTTAGCTAATTTTGAGGCTTCTGAGCTATGGTAGGCTGAGGTGATCTCTTGAATCTGAACACTTTTCTTGAATAGTAAGGGCAGAGGTTTCCTAAGCTCCTTGAAATCTACCCATGTTAGGATCCTCTCTCCCTTTTATTGCTCCACAAGACTTGGCTCAGTGTGTATTGCAGCATTGGACACCTTCTCAGGGATCCACCAGTGACTAAGATCTTTTTGTTTTCTTCTACATCTTCCTTCCTATTCCCAAAATCAAAGGAATTGTGTGTGTGTGTGTGTGTGTGTGTGTGTGTAAGAAGGGAGTGTAGGAGCTATGAGAAAATATAGGGTTGCTAGATAAATCTTTTTTTGATAAATAGCATCCTCCAAATTTAATGATTTCATCCAAAGTTTTATATTTTTAACACATAGGCTAAGAATGCAATTCTTTTTGGTTAGCCTTCTCTGAGTCAATGACTGCAAAAAGTTCAACTCCCCAAATGACAAAAAGAGAAGGCATGAAACGCAGTATTAAAAGGTACAAATAGGGAGCAATGGTTAATGTACAAAATTTTTTTCTACTCAGTAGAAAATTAAAATAGAAGATAGATATAAAACACAACAAACAGTGCCCACAACATTGAAATTGCTTAATAAGTATTAGTCACTACAAACCTGCAATCATAGCCTCAGAGAGCAAAGAATGGATTGCAAAATGCAACTGAACAGGATAGAAAAACACAGCTTTTTCCCACTTGTTGTATCCTCATTGGAACTTTTGGAATCAAACTTCAACATGTAGGAAACACATACACTCTAACTGAAAGAAAAAAACATATTTTTCATAATTGCAATGAACTTTTGTAGAAAGAAAACACTGTACAACAATAACATAAAATAGAAAAACAGGTAAACGTAGCCAGGCCCTGTGGCTCAAACCTGTAATCGCAGCACTTTGGGAGGGTGAGGAGGGTGAATCACTTGAGTCCAGGAGTTGGAGACCAGCCTGGGCAACATGGTGAAACTCTGTCTCCACTAAAAATACAAAAATTAGCTGGGCATGGTAGCATGCACCTGTAGTCCCAGCTACTTGGGAGGCTGAGGTGGGAGGATCACCTGAGCCTGGGAGGTCAAGGCTGCCGTGAGCTGTGATAATGCCACTGCACTCTATCCTGGGCAACACAGTGAGAGACCCTGTCTCAAAAAAAAAAAAAAAAAAAAAGAAAAAGTAAAACAGAAAAACTTTATAAAAAAGACCAAAAAGAAGTTTATATTCTAAAAAAATTGTTTTAAAAATGGAAATTTAACAGATTGAGTGAAATGTAAAAAGCTAAACCATGAGACGAAAGTGAACAAAATAGAGCTGAAGGAAAGACAAATAAAAATAAAGCCCATAAATAGGAACTGAGAAAGAGTTTTGATCAACAAATTTTCTTATTCATAAAACCAGAAAATTAGAGAAAACAAATAATTTGGAAGACATTATAATTGCAGAAAATGTATAGTACACTATTTCAGCATTGTAGTTAGATATGATACCACCTTTCTACTTTGTTAATACTAAAAGGCATATATTATCTAAGGATTTATTATAACTGTTGCCAAAGGAGGCATTTCTGTTCATTACCAGTGACCAAGGAGACAGGAGAATTGTTAATAGGAACTAGTTAACTTTAATGTTTTCAATCAGTTGAGAACTAATTTATTTTCTTCCACTTTCTATTTTTGTTCACGAAATAGTTCTCAAACATTATAACCAGAACAACGAAAATAACTGGCGTGTATGTGTGTGTGTGAGTGTGCATGCGTGAGAAATTTTAAACATTTGGGTACATCAGACTCCTCAGGCTAAGCATTAATGTCAAAGGGAATTAATTGGATTATTTATCCTGGATTCTGCTTGATACATTTAATCAGATTGAAAGAATTCAGAAATTTTTCCTATAGCTTCTTCCAAATATTAGAAAACATGTAATTAATAAGCAGTAAAATGGATCAGTTCAAAAGTTAACGTTTAATGGATCATTTTAGCAAGCAAATTATTTACAGACGTTACCAATGGAAAATAACAAACTATTCAAACATTTTTTGAAAGATTTTAAAGGAATTCACAAACTAGCAGGTGATATCTTAGTTAACACGATGATGCCCCCTTTTTGGCATTGTAGGTGAGCACATTCATTTTAATCCCATTTTAAAACTCACCAGATGCTAACTGGCAGTAACCAATAAAGGAACACTACAAGTAGAAACATTTATGTTCCCATTTCTTACAAAGGCATTGCACAAAAGTCTTTATTATTGCCCCTTCCTTTGTTTTCTGATTTTCTTTTTCTTCTTTTAATATATTTTATTTTATCTTAGAGCAGTTTTAGATTCACAAAAAACTCAAGAGGAAGGTATACAGGTTTTTCATATACCCTGGTCCTTACACATGCGTAGCCTTCACCATTATCAACATCCCCCACCAGAGTGATACATTGGTTACTACTGACGAACCTGCATTGAGGCATTGCTGTCGCTCAAGCTCCATAATTAACAGTGAGGTTAATTCTTGATATTGTATATTGATTTTCTTTATTGCCAAAAATCTGAAAAGAGTTGTCCACATACAGTATCCCTTTTTGACCTCCCATTCACTCTTTACTGGTAATATTTATTGTCAATTAAAATAATATTGGCTGGTATTTTTGTTTATAAAACTAAGATTTTGTGAGTAATTATTTTTTAATAGGGGAAAACGTTTTTTAAAAGATTTCTAAATACACTATTTGTATGTAATCACTTCTAATATGCTGCCATTCTCCTTTGGTTACATGTTTTTCTATGTAATTGGGATAATGGTGGTTATATTGTCAGGTAACACTTTTATTTTTTCTGTTTAACAATGTAATATGACCATTTTTCATATTATTATATATGCTGTGCCAATAATGGGCTGTGTATTCTGTTCCACTGGACTATGTGTGCATTACTACTGTATGTCTGTGCACAAAATTTTAATTGTTACAGCTTTAAAATAAGCCGTAACATGTGGTTGGATAAGATCAACAAATTGTTTATCTTCTTCTGTTTTGGTGTTCTTAAAATCACTTCAATATTGTAAGAGTCTGTATTGAGTTCTTTCACATCATTTTTAGATTTATTCCAATATTCATTTTATGTTTTTTTAATTGAAAATGGTATCTATTATTTTTTAACATTTGTTACTGAGATTAAGTAATTCAATTGATTCTTTAACCTTATATACGGCAACAAGGTTTCACTCACTAATTCTAAAAGATCTTAGTAGATATCAGCGGTGAGTAATGATACTTTTTGAATTATCTCTTCTATTCTTTAACCATTTTGCTTTTTAAAAAATTAGCCAATGTTTTAACTTGTTTTTGAACATTTAAATCATTCTTAATAGAGGCTTTCTTTATCTCAAATAGTGTTTTTTATGGTCAAGTTAATTTTGTCTGATATTTATTATATCTGTCCCGGATTTTATCTGGTTAGTGTGTGCTAGTTGTATTTTTTTGCCTGCTATTACACTTTCTCTACTCTTTTATGCTAGGCTTTTGTAAATAGTATCAGATTATTTACAGTCCAATCTGATGATTTCCGTACTCCAGTCAAAACTCTTAATACATTTATATTTCTTGTGATTACTAAAACATACCTACATACATCTATATACATAGATATAATCCGTGTGTGTGTGTGTGCGTGTGTGTAAAGGAATTCTCCTTTCTAAGGAGGAGAATGGCAATATATGAATAATGAAGACCATTAGCACAAAAGGAGATAAAAAAGAAGAAATAAAAAAAGGAATAAGGAAAAAGCAAGAAAAATAGAGAGTTCATAGTAAGAGACTTTATATATATATACACACACGCGCACACACACACTCTTTGAACACAAACACACACATATGTTTACGTGCAGTAATCTTCTGAATTTATATATATATGTGTAGCTATGTTTTAGTAATCATAAGATTACTACACACCTATGTATATAGTGCGTGTATGTATATATTCAAAGGTGATATATATATATGCATGTGTGTATGTATATGTGTGTGTATGTATATATCCATTCTCTTACTATGAACTCTGTAGTTTTGCATTTTCTTTATTCCCTTTTTTATTTCTTCTTTCTGATCTCCTTTTGTGTTAATGGTCTTTATTAATCATATATTGCCATTCTCCTTCTTGGAAAGAGACACCCTGAATCTCAATATCTTAGTTCAAATATTGAAACTTTTAGTATCCATGCTCTAATTCTTAATTTTAGTTGTATATGTATTTATTTCTCAGTTTAGCTCTAATTTTTATAGTTTTGACTACTGCTCACTCTCCCTCTTGGAAATTATCTTCTCATGACTTGTTATATATGTGTGTGTGAGTATATGTATGTATATATACAGACACATATATATACATAGAGAGAGAGAGTTATATATACATAGAGAGAGAGTTATATCTCCTCACCTCTGGATTTTTATATCTTTCTAATTTCTACCAATAATTCTGGTCATATACCTCTAGTACTGCTACTCTTAATTATATTATTTTATTCTACATATTGCACATTTAATGGCCTTCATTACTATTCTTTTACTTGACCAAAGGCAGTTTATTTTCAGTCCCCTGGGGAAAGCCTCAATATTTCTCATACATCAAAGCACTCTGTTTTGTGATTCTGGCCCTGGAGCCCCTCAGTGTGTAATACTATTACCTGCATTTTTTGCCTGGCATTGAATGTTAGGTAGGCAGTCAGAGCCTGTGCTTCCTTTTCAGTCAAATCTATCTTTTAGACCCTACCAAAAAATGTGCTTTTTTGTATATTAACTAGGCTGTCCATGCTATTCAATCCAACAGAAGCTTTCCTGGCGAAAACTCTCTTGGCAGCAATGGACATTTTTGAACTGTTTTTTTTTTTTTTTTTTTTTTTTTAAACATGTTTGTCTCTTGGTTCCAGTGGTACCACATTTTGATAGTTTACATTGACCTCCTGGAATATGCCACCATGTCTGAGGGCCAACAACTTACTTGCCATCACAGTCCTGGGCCGGCAGGTGCTACAGCTCATGCCTCCTTGAAATTCTAGCACTTAGGGAGGCTGAGGATGGTGGATCACTTGAGCTCAGGAGTTTGAGACCAGCCTGTGCAACATGGTGAAACCCCATCCCTACAGAAAAAAAGAAAAAGAAAAAGAAAAAATTAGCAGGGCCTGGTGGTACATGCCTGTAGTCCCAGCTACCTTGGAAACTCAGGTGGGAGGACCGCCTGAGCCCAAGCGGTCAGGGCTGCAGTGAGCTGAGATCGCGCCACTGCACTCCAGCTTGGGTGACAAAGTGAGATCCTGTCTCAAAAATAAAAAGAAACTCCTGGGCCATTCCTCCTGGCCATTTCTGTAGAGCTGGCCCAACCAGCAATATCATGGAATTTTAGACTTTTCACCTATCAATAGATTTGACTGAAGCAACATATCACAAAGAGTCCAAAGCACTACATATTGTATTCCAGCAGTGAGGGCAAGGTACTGGGTAAACTGTAACCAATGAGAAGCAGGAGATAGGAAGGAGCTTGACATGTAATTTCTCTCTAACTTTTCTCCTGTTTACTGCCATGAGGCCTGAGTGCACCTTGCAGCCTGAGCAGTGATGTTTTCCCTGTGGGCCAAACAGCACACCTGTGAACCACCTGCAGAAGTGAGTCAGTTCTGGGTCATCTATCAAATAGCAGGCAGCAAACTCATGCATCATGATATATTTTTTTGCATTCTCCTTTATCTCACTTTTTGTTTGTCACACCAATGCCCTAAGTTCTCACCTGGTTAATACTGAGTGTCAACTTGATTGGATTGAAGGTGCAAAGTATTGATCCTGGGTGTGTCTGTGAGGGTGTTGCCAAAGGAGATTAACATTTGAGTCAGTGGACTGGGAAAGGCAGCCCCACCCTCAATCTGGGTGGGCACCATCTAATCAGCTGCCAGCGCAACCAGAACAAAAGCAGTCAGAAGAACATGGAAAGACTAGACTGGCTTAGCCTTCCAGCCTACATCTTTCTCCCATGTTGGATGCTTCTTGCACTCGAACATCAGACTCCAGGTTCTTCAGCTTTGGGACTCAGACTGGCTTCCTTACGCCTCAGCTTGCAGACAGCCTATTATGGGACCTCACCTTGTGATTGTGTGAGTTAACACTCCTTAATAAATACCTCTTTATATCTTTATATCTACATCTACCCTATCAGTTCTGTCATTCTAGAGAACCCTAATACACTCCCTAAATAAATTATGAGCATCTTTATTTTCTTCCATCTCTGTTTTCTAGAGGATTAAAGCTAAGATTTTGTCTTGTTGTAGATCATAATTGATCAAATATTTAGATATGGTGTCTGGAACATAATGACTACTGCACTACTTTTTGTTGAATGATTGACTCATTATGTGTTTGGAGGTTAGAGATATATGTAAAAAGTAAAAAAAAAAAGAAAAAGAAAATAAAAAAGCAGCACCTAGCATGCCCTTGGATGTTTTTTATGAGCTGGCCACTAAGAAGCATGCTAAAATACTATTTTAGTTAATCTTCATAACAACACTATGAATGTGATTTTTCAAATCTCTGTTTTATAAATGAGAATTTGGCAGCTTAGAGAGGTTAATGTGACCTACATAAGACTACACAACTCATGATTGATAGAGTTGGGAATTGTGCACAAGAAATTTCATGTTCTTCTGCTATTTGGTGCTATTTTAGAGGCTTATCTTTATTCCTTATGACTCTGGTTTGGAAATACATGACTGAAAATTTTTCATAGACATTGACACAAAATACTCCCATGGCTTAGAAAAAGTCATTTCTCCCCTTCTGCTGTTCTCTACCACTTAATATGATATATTAAAAGAAGAATCTTTGGAGAAAAGGAGAAATTGCTTGCCATTTACTTACTCTGTGACCTTGGGCAAGTAACTGCGACACCCAGGGCCACTGTTTTCTTAAAGCTAACAAGAAGAAAATAAAAAACTACCATAGGAATTTGTTGCCAACATTTTAATACACACTATAAATCTTCAATAATATCCTACCCTGTTCCTTTTTAATGCATTTCTTGGCTTTCTTGAAATAAAGGAAAATATAATTTTGCTCAATGTGAAATAGATTTAGACAAGTTAGAGTGTAACTTAGCACAGAGAATATTTCAAAGGCTATCTACAAATGGCTTTCAAGTTCCCCCCGGTATATATTTTGCCCCAAAATGTTTTAATTTATTTAAAATGTGTTTGCATTTCCTCAATGCATGTGTTCATTAAAATCAGATTAAGAAATGTTAAAACTACAGTGCTAAGAACTGATTATTCCAAGTTGAGTAAGGCAATTTTTACTTTGTGAAGGTCAAAGACATGTGCTGAGAAGCTCTGCAGTAAAGTGAAGTGTAACAGATCAGGTAAAAGTGGGAAGAATTGTGGAAGCACAAAATGAATTTCAAGTTAAGTAGCAAATCTAACCCCGCTCAGAAATGACTTCCTATCTTTCTGTACCTTGTTTTCTTTCATCCTTCAGCACTGGCTTAAAATCTGCTGACTATGAAATATGTCTGCTGCTTGAGAAAATATGCAATGTTGTTTACTCCTATGATCTTGGGTAATATGCATGATTTCTCCCACTCTTTTATGTTGTTTTTGGCATGGCTTTAATGCACAGCATTGTTTTGCTTCTTTTAAGCCTTGCTGTCTGTGTCATGTATGAACAAAAGATATTACAGTTATTTAATTGTGGTAACAAAACATGTATCCCATTCCTTATATTATGAACATTTTCTAGCCATATTTGTGTCTTCAAAATATATCTGATGAAGTTATAAATAGTTTGTAGGACTTTAGCTATTTGAATAGATGTGTAGTGGTATCTTGACATTGTTTTGATTTACAATTCCCTAATGACATATAATATTGACACCTTTTCATATACTTATTTGTCATTTGTATACTTTCTTTTGTTAGGTGTCTGTTCAGATCATTGTCTACTTTTTAAATTTTCTTTTTTTTTTTTTTTTTTTTTTTGAGACAGAGTCTCGCTCTGTCACCCAGGCTGGAGTGCAGTGGCACGATCTCGGCTCACTGCAAGCTCCGCCTCCCGGGTTCCCGTCATTCTCCTGCCTCAGCCTCCCGAGTAGCTGGGACTACAGGCGCCCGCCACCACGCCTGGCTAATTTTTTGTATTTTTAGTAGAGACGGGGTTTCACCATGTTAGCCAAGATGGTCTCGATCTCCTGACCTCATGATCCACCCGTCTCGGCCTCCCAAAGTGCTGGGATTACAGGCATGAGCCAAGCGCCTGGCCTTAACTTTTCAATATGTTCAATTAGGACACTTGTTTTTTGAACTGTTGAGTTTTAGGTTTTAAGAGAGCTCTTTTTGAGGAGGTAGTTATTGTGGATACAAGTCTTTTACTGATATATGTTTTGCAAATATGTTCTCCTAATCTGTGGCTTAACATGTAGATATCCAGATATTTTAATACCATTTGTTAAAATGTTTTAAATCCATTATTTGCTGCTTTTTCAAAGGTCAGTTGACTGTATTTATTTGAGACTATTTCTATTTCACTCTTCTGTTCATTGATCTATCTGTCTGTTATTTTGCCAGTATTACACTGTTTGACTAGTGAGACTTGAAGTTGGGTCACGGCAGTCCTCCGACTTTGTCCTTCTTCAATATTGCGATAGCTATTCTGGGTTTTTGTCCTTTCCATAGAAACTTCAGAATTGGTTTGTTGATATCACAAAATAGCTCTCTGTGATTTTGTTTGACATTGCACTAAACCGATAGATCAAGTTGAGAATAACTGACATCTTAACTATAGCATGTTTTTCTATTCATGAACATGGACTATTTCTTCATTTATTTAGATATTATTTGATTTTATTCATCAGAGTATTATACATTTTCCCATATAGACATTGCTTATGTTTTGTTATATTTATAACTAAGTGTCTGACTTTTATGTTGCTAAAGGGTGTTATGTTTATTTCAAATTCCAATTGCTTATTGCTAGTATATAAGAAAGCAATTGACTCTTGTATATTAACTTCATATCTTTCAGCCTAAGTTCTAGGAGGTTTTTTTTTGATTATTTTGGAAATTTCTACTTTGACAATTATGTTATTTCTGAAAAGTAGTATGTTTATGTCTTCCTCCCAAACTGTATTTCTTGTTTTAATTGACTTACTGCGTTAGCAAGGACTGCTAGTACAATGATGAATAGAGGCAGTGGCAGGAACATTTTCCCTTGTTCCTGATCTTTGTAGGAAAGATTCTAACTTCTCTCCACTATGATATGAATGTAAGATTGTTGTATATGTTCTTTATCATGCTGAAAAAGTTGCCTTCTATTCCTATTTTACCCAGAGTGGCTATCACGAATAGGTGTTGCATTTTGTCAAATGCTTCTTCATCATCTCTTGAGATGATTTATATATTTTCTTTTTTAGCCTATTGATGTTATGGATTATGAAAATTGATTTTTGAATGTAGAATCAGTCTTGCATTCTTGGAATAAATCCACATTTGTTGTGGTATATAATTATTTTATACACTTTTGGATTTAATTTGCTGCTACTTTCTTAAGGAGTGTTGCATCTTTGTTCATTATAAGTATTGATCTGTAGTTTTCCTTTCTCGTAGTGTATTTGTCTGCTTTTGGAGTTAGTTTAGTGATGGCTTCACAGAATGAGTTAGAAAATGTTTTCTGTGCTTCTGTTTTTTACAAAGAGATTGTAAATAATAGACATACTATAACTTACTTTTTAAATGTCTGGCGAATTTACCAGTGAAATCATCTGTGTCTAGTGCTTAATGATTTTGAAGATCATTGATTACTGATTAAATTTTACATAGGTAGCTATGCAGATAGATAGATAGATAGATAGATAGACAGACAGGTGTGTAGGTTTTGATAGATTGTAATTTTTGAAGGAACTAGTCCCTTTCATACAAGTGATGAAACTTGTAGGCATAGAGTTGTTTATAATATACTTTTATTTATTTTTTTGGTGTTCATGGGATTGGAAGCGTGGCCCTTTTATGTCTTAAGCTAGTAATGTGTCTGTTCTCTGCTTTTCTTAGTCGGGCTAGGAGTTGATCCATTGTATTAATATTTTCAAAAAATCAATTTTGGCTTTCTTTAATTTTCTCTATGGTTTTCCTGCTTTCACTTTCATTTATATATACTCTGCTTTTTATTCTACCCTTCTACTTACGTTGTATTTAATTTCCTCTTCTTTGTCTATTTTCCTAAGAGTGGTGATACAAATACTAATTTTATATCTTTGTGTTTTCTAATATATGCATTCAGTGCTATAATTTTTCTTTTATCAATTGATTTTTGCTGCATCTAACAAACTTTTGTAGGTTTTTTTTTCATTTTCATTTAGTTTGAAATATATTTTAATTTCTCTTGGAACTTCTTATTTGATCCCATTTTATTTAAAAGTGCGTTGCGTCAGCTATATTTCTGTTATCAATTTCTAGTTTAATTTTGTAGTGTTCTAAGAGCATACTGCATATATCTATTCTTTTAACTTTGTTAAAAATGTATTTATGACCCTGACTGTGGTCTAGTGTTATGAAAGAGTCATATGAAATCGTAACTGTTTTTGAATACTATTACAGTTCATGAAGAGTGTCTAAGAACAATGTTATAAATAATGAAGAGTATCTAAGAAGGTCTTGAGGTCTATCCCCATAACTGGCACAACACTGAGCTCCTGTTAGTGCTGGTAACCTTGTTTAATTAAAGTGAATAAATTTAGTAGGTTTGTGAACTTGATGAAATATTCTAAATTAAATAATTAACATCGTATATAGAGGGGTAATAAACGGCATGAATGTGTTTCTTATGACTACCAGGTATCATCAGCGTCAGTTGATGTATAATAATTAAGAATAGGAATCTCAATCCCACAGAAAAAGTGGAAATATAGCAAACGAACACATCTCAAAATTATCCTATTTGAGGGCAAAGATAGCTAGAATATGTTTACACAAAATACGAAGTCATTGTCTGGGGGTTCTGATGGTGCCAGCACTTTAGGCTGGCAGTTCTGCATGCAACAGTTAAAGCCATAAAAGCCTTCAGGCCATTGAAATTGTATCCTGGAAGATCTTCAGGCTGTATATGCGCCAAGGTTAGCAGCTGCCACAGGCAAAAATCATCATGATGATTTATGGTAAGTAAGTTGTCCAAGCTCTTACATATCAAATGTAGACTGGAATGACAAGTTAGTTTACAAACTAGGTAAGATTGTGATTGTGATTTTTAAACTAAAATAATTTAGGCACCCCTTTCTATCAAATTCCAAGCACTTTCTTTTATAATGCCCATTCTCTTTCCAATTCCATGACTTTACATTTTCCTCTACATGTTTTCTTCTGCATTTCAAATTCCTTTTAATAATGTTGATTTAATATTGGATAATCAAAACAAGGATGAGGGAGTGAAGTTGAAATACCTTCTATAAAACAACTGCAATCTTCTTTTCACATTTTGTTTTACCTTAAATTTATCGAAACTCATTTTTTAGAATCATACAGTTCTATTTCTCAATGGAAAAGAAAGTGTTCTATAATAAATGTTGAATTAAAGGTACCTTAGTATCTTCTGCTTTCTCATTTTAATCCTTATAGAACATTCTGTTGATATTACATAAATACATTCTTATAATCTTTATATAAAATTTATTGTAACAAATTACATATTTGTAAATTAAATTTAAAAAAATTCCCTAAATTTAAATTGAATAATTTTAATTTCTTGATTTTTTGAAATCAATATTGTGTGTGGTATTTAAATAGAAATCTTTGAAAATACATTCATTAAATGTGTTATCTCATAAAATATTTTCAATTACTGTTTTAAATAATGAAGAACATTTTATACTTTTCCCTTATTTTCACTATTTTAAAAATTTCATTAAGATATGAGCAAAATGGTGAAACAGGAGGTACCACATTCATATCTCCCCATGGCAGCAATAATTTGGCAGCCATCCATAGATAAAAGGGCCTTCGTGGGATCGTTGGGATCCAGATAGGAAGGTGTAAATCCAAAGTAGAGCCCAAGACCAAGGAGGGCCATTTTGAGGAGGGCCATTTTGAGAAGGCAGATCCTCACCCAAGTGACAGGCTCACTCATCATATTCAGGATACAGACCTGGAAAGAGTCCATCCCATTGTGGGCTTAGCTACATCCCCTGCTGTAAGCATCATCCATCAGGAGACCCTGGAGAAGCCAATCCTGCCAGCGCCTTACATATAAAGACTGCTGACCTTGTTCCTAGCTGTGGACCCTGAAATGTCTTGTGACCCACCTTCAGTTCCTCTCAGCCTTGATCTGGGAACAATTCTATTCAAACAGAAACGCAGCAGGAGACACACCCATGTGTGCCTCAAAGTTGAAACTGCCAACCTTAGTAGAACCGTGGATCCTGAAACAGCCCTGTAAACCATCGCCAGCCACTCTATTTTATAGTCCCACCTACCCAGGGGCCAGGGGGAAGAGATACCAATCCTTGCCCCCAGAGGCAGATTTGCTAACTTTGATCTAACCACAGATCTTAACCAGGCCCTATGACTCACTTCTGATGTCATCGCTGAAACAAATCATTGACACGGTTTATGTCCAGGAGCTTTTCCCCTATGTTTTCTTCTAGAAATTTTATGGTTCCAGGTCTTATGTTTAAGTAATTGCCCCTCCCAGCTATGGTCTGAGAGTTGTCCTATCTACCTAGGGACCCAACAAGAGACATGCCTGGCCATGCCCCAGGAGTCAGGCCCACTGACCTTGGCCCTACTGCTACCCCTACAGATCAAGGTCCCGGAGACAGTCTAGTCTGCCTAGAGATCAGGCAGGATCCATGCCTGCCTGAACCCCTGGTAACAGGCCTGTGGATATAGAAGCCTCAGCGTCACTAAGCTCCACCCCCACAGTCCCAGGAGCAAGCACATAATCTCAGAGACCTGAGAGGATTAGGTCTTTAACTGCCAAAAGAAATCTGTATAGACTGGAAGAGGTGTTTGATCCTTCAAGTAAACAGACACCAATGCAATAATACACGAATTATGAAGAATCAAGCAAACATGACATCACGAAGGAAACAAATAAAGCTCTAATAATGGATACACACACACAGAGAGAGAGAGAAAGAGAGAGAAAGAGAGAGAGAGAGAGAGAGAGAGAAAAGAAGAGATTATGGCTTTCCTGGAAAATAATTCAAAATAATCCTCTTAAGGAAGTACAATGAGATGCAACAGAACACAGATAAAAAAAACTAAGCAAGTTTTGAATGCATAAACAAAATTAGAAGTTTAAAAAGAAATAGAAAAAGTGAAAAAGGACCAGGCAGAATCCTGAACTAAAGAGTACAGTGACAAGACTGAAAATTTTAATAGACAGTTGCAATAGCAGACAGTCACTCAGAAGAAAGAATCATCAAACTTGAAGTCAGGTCATTTGAAATTAGCCAGTTTGAGGATAAAAAAAGTGAAGAAATATACTAGACCTAAAATTAATATGGAGCTAGAAAAGACTCTGAAGAGCTAAAGCAATCTTCCATAAGAGGAACAAAGCTGGAGTCATCACACTTACTGATTTCAAACTACATTACAAGCCTTTGGTAATCAAAACGGTATGGTACTGGCATAAAAACAGATACACAGAACAATGGAACAAAATAGAGAGCTCAGAAATAAACTTATGCATAACAACCAGTTTTTGAGAATCTACAACAATCTTTGAGAAGAGCTCTGAAAGTACCCAAGGAGGAAATTTTCATCTCTTCAATAAATGATGTTTGGAAAACTAGATAGCCACATACAAAATGATGAAACTGGGTCCTTTTATTATATGTAAGTTAAACCAAATGGATTACAGACTTAAAAGTAAGATCTGAAATGGTAAAACTCCTAGAAGAAAACATAGAGAAAAAGCTCCTTGACATTGGACTTGGAAATAATTTTTTGGATATGGCATCAAAAGCACCGGTTAAAAAAACCAAAACAAAAATAAACAAGTGGGACTCCATCAAACTAAAAACTTACTGCAGAGCAAAGAAAAGAATCAACAAAATGAAAAGGCAATCTCAGACTGGGAAAAATATATGCAAATAACATATACAATAAGGGATAATATCCAAAATATATAAAGAACTAAATTCAATAGCAAAAAATAAATAACCTAATTAAGAATGAGCAAAGGACCAGAATAGATATTTACCAAAAGAAGATATACAAATGGCCAACAGTTGTAGGGGAAGGTGCTTCAAATCAACCATCACCAGAGAAATATAAACTAAAATTATAAGCTATTACCACACATCTTTTAGAATGGTGGTTATCAAAAAGACAGGATAACAAAAGCTGAGTAGGGTGAGGAGAAAAGAAAACTCCTGTACACTGTTGGTGGGAATTGTATATTGGTACAACCATTACGGAAAACAGTGTGGAAATTCCACAAAAAATTCAAAATAGATCTATTATATGATCCAGCATTCCATTTCTGGGTATATAACCAAAACAACTGAAAATAGAATGATGAAGAATTATTTGTACTCACATGTTCATTGTGGCAGTATTCACAATACCCAAGCTATGGAAATAACACAAATGTTCATCAACAGATAAATAGGTAAAGAAAATGTAATAAAGATTGTTTGTGTGTATATATACATACGGTGGAATATTATTCAGACTTAAGAAGAAATAAATCGTGTCATTTGCAATAACATGGATGGACCTAGATTGTGCTAAGTGAAATAAGACAAAGAAAGACCAATATTGTGTACTGCACTTATCAGTGGAATCTAAAGAAGTCAAACTCAGAACGAAAACTATCTCAAGGACAGAAAACCAAACACCATCTCACTCATAGGTGGGAGTTGAACAATGAGAACACGTGGACACGGGGCGGGGAACATCACACATTGGGGTCTGTAGTGGGGTGGGGGTAGGGGGGAGGGATAACATTAGGAGAAATACCTAATGTAAATGACGAGTTAATGGGTACAGCAAACCAACATGGCACATGTATACCTATGTAACAAACCTGCATGTTGTACACATGTACCCTAGAACTTAAAGTAAAATCAATCAATCAATCAATCAATAAATGAAGTCAAACTCATGGACATAGAGAACAGAATGATAGTTGCCAGGGGCTGGGTTTGTGAGTGGGGTGGATGGGGAGATGTTGGTCAAAAGTTATGAACTTTCGGTTATAAGGTAAGTTTTGGCAACCTAACTTACAGCATGGTGACTATAATTAGTAACACTGAATTATATACTTGAATTTTGAGTCTTACAGATCTTAAGTGTTCTCATCACTCACACATATAAATGATAATTATGTGAAGTGATTAATATGTTAATTAGCTTGATTATAGTCCTCATTTTAAAATATGTGTTTTTATATATATAAAGTGTATATTATATACTATATACATATATATCTCAAATCAACACATTTTATACTTTAAATATACCTTTGTCAGTTAATATCTCAATAAAATCAGAGAACATCATTAGTCTATAAAATCTATAAAACTGTAAAATACCAAATACATCTATTTTCACCTTTTATTATATTTGATACACTTAACAATCATATTCTTATAATACTAGGTGCATTATTAACATTTTTGTGAAGTTGTTTAAGGTTGGAATACATAAAAAGTAATTCAGCCAAAATCAAGGAATTGATTTTGAAATATCTTTAAGATCCATTATATGTTGTGTCAGAGGTAGTTTAAGTAACATTTTCACATTCAATAAAATTTACCCAAATTCAACCTTTTATTTATCAATGAAAATATTCAGCATTAGAAGTACTTTGACATAAGTAATACATGCTGAATCAGTTTATTTTGAATGTAAATTCTTTGTAAGTATATGTTGAGACATCACATTAAAAGCAAAACAGCTTATGTTTTCTACTCTGTTAAAAAGAAATCTGGTCTATTAGATTGTTTTGCTAAGGAATAAAATACTCTCAGCATAGTTATCATTACGATACTGTTCCCAGAAGCTCTTCAAAATCTTAGGCAAGACAGATTTATAAAGGTGACTTTTAAGATACGTCAGCATTTTTTGTTTAACTAAAACTCTAGTTATCAACAACACAATCTGGGCACACAGCTTTACTTTACGACATTTATTTAGATCCTTCAAATCACTGAGAGTGCTTGATTTAATCCATACATTTCTTTGGTCATAAACATTTATATTAAAATACAAACAGCTAGAGGATTCATAAAATGTACTGTGGAAAGCAGAAAACCAATTCTGAGATAAGAAGAGTTTCTCAATTTAAATATGCTATACAATTTTAGTTAAAATTCTGTCTTTGTGAGTCACTGTGAAAAATCAGCCATAAAAATAAACTTTCCCTTTTATTTCAGATGTGTTTATGTAAAGTATTTTTAATAAGGAAAAAATAATATCTTTGTAGGTTTACTGATATACTTTCAAACCATCACAAAATGAAAAAGAAAAAGCTCAGACTTTTAATCACAACTGTAAAATGAAGAATGCTTTAATAATGCAAACTGAATTATTATTTACCAATGAATTCTGTCAGGTTATTTCACCAACCTCTCCACTCACATTTGACGAAAAGACTGCGTTTTAAAAACTGACAAACCTACTTTGAATAGTTTGACAGCATTTGGGTTATTTGAACAAAGAAAGATTAAATAATGTATTACCTGAGCTCCTATTGAGGATAATTAGTGTTTTCATTAAGAACTGAAGTAACAAAGAAAGTGAAATTTTAAGTTATTTTCTGTCATATTCTTATAAGGAAATAAAAGTTCATTTCAGCTAGTGACTTGGCTCAGATACATAGCTATGTCATTGCCATGTGTCCATCAACTATGAATAAAAATGCAATGAAGCATTTTCTAGTGATATTTTAAAGCAAATACTCAAAACAGTCCTTTCCTTGGATTGGAGATACTTTCTCCATAAACCTACAAATAAAGAGAATATAAAAATTTTAAAATGTTATTTTTCTCGCCAATACCTTTTCTCACAGCATAATATTAGTGATGACTATTTCTTGTCTTTCCACTAACAAGAGTTTGCAGAACTGGATGTTAGTCTTTTGAAATATTCAAACTTTCTTCCTTGAAATGCACGAATGCAATGCACAAATGCATTTCAAAGAAGAATGTTTGAATATTTTTTATATATTCATATATACATATAACTCACTATTACTGCAAGACAATTACTCCTTTATTCTCTAATTTTCACAACTCTATACATAGACATCATCTTTAAGAAATTATAACATTAAGTCTGATGTATATACTGTTTCAAGCTGTGCACTGCCCAAATACATTGAGTGACACATAAGAGCTTAAATCCAACTTGTGCTCCTCACTAAGTAATGGAAAGCGGGACGGGGCTGTTTGCGCCTGCAAGAAGGGAAATGTATTTTAATTTATATGAGGTTCCATATGGGCTACTCATGTACAAGTACAATGTCATATATTCTTTTAAAACTAATAGAATGCAAACCACATAGGAAATTTCTTTTATTTTCATATTTTATATTTACATTGAAATTGAAGAAATATGTGAAATATGCTATATCTTGATTCTGCCTTTGATTACATTTGAATTTTCAGCTCTTGGACCCATAGAAAAAAACCGAAATTGTGTAAGAAAAAACTAGTATTTTACTAGTTTTAAAAGATCGCCATATTCTGAACCCACTGGGGAAGAGTCACTTCCCAGAGCTTCCCAATTATGTGCCTATGGATCTGAACACTTCTATATAACCTAAGAACTCATAGACTTTTCCATAATAAAGGTACAAAGGGATCAATTCATAGCTCAACAGGGTGCTTATAGAATCCTGCTGAAGCTAAGAGTGATGTATATTCTGATTATGTTATTCTAAATAACATCCTGGCTAAAAGATTGAGAAAAAATTTAGTTTTTTTAAAATTTAAATTTCTAAATTAAACTTAAATTTAAATTTTTATTTGCATGTTTCTAGAAACACCCTAACTTTGTTTAGTGCACTCCATTCACACTGGGATTTTTTTTCTATGTGTGTTTTTTTGTTTGGTTAATTAATTGACAAATTAATATTGTATAATTTATGGTGGGCAATGTAAAACTTTGATATATGTATATGTTGTAGAATAATTGTCAAGCTAATTAACATATTCATCACCTCACATATTGATAATTTGGGGGGAGGTTAAAATGATTTAAAAATCTACTCTTAGCAATTTTCAAGTATACAATACATTGTTGTGAACTGTAGTCACCATGCTGTTAACTAGATTTCCCATACTTATGCCTCCAAACTTAAACTTGGCACCCTTTCATAGCATCAGCTCCTCATAGTTCCATCCTCAACCCCCAGCTCCTGATAACCACCATTCTACTTTTTACTTCTCTGAGTCTGAATATTTCCAATTCCACAAAAAAGGGAGATCATGCATCTTTCGGTGCTTGACTTAGTTCACTTAGCATCACGTCCTCCAGGTTCATTCATATTGTCACAAACGAGAGGATTTTCTTCTTTTAGACTGAACAGTACTGTGTTGTGTATATATGCACATTTCTTTAGTCCTTTCATCTGCTCATGGACACTTTATTCCATATGTTGGCTGTTATGGATGATGCCGAAACGAGCGAGGGAATGCCCCCAAAAGTCCGTGTGTCAGTACCCCTTTTATTTAAAATTACTCCGTTTCCATGTGTGTTTTCAAAAAGCAATACCAAGAGGCACACTTTTCAAAATGCAGCATTTGCTTTTTGTTTCATTTTCTAAACTTGAAATGTGTTTCAATTATAACGTTTATGTTTTAGGATTTTTTATAACTATTCATTGACATAATGTGGGATTTTGCTATTTACTGCTTTTGACAAATCTCCTTCCCATTCTTAGTGAACAACAAAAAAAATGCATACTGGAGAGCTGTAAATCTTGCATTACATTTTCTTTTTGTTATAATTTAATATAATTTTTTTAAAAAATCAATATAATCAAAATTTTGAGATTTTTTTGAAATTTTGAGAACATTGTAATTTTTGTGGTCTAATAATTTCTTCTCAGCAAGAACATCATATAGTATGGTTCCAAAGATTTTGAACTTCATCATTCTCTTTTTCTTTAAAAAAGTTTTCAATGGCATATTTCATATGCATTTAATGTGTATAATGCATATTTTAAAAATTCTCTAGCTGTTACTACTCTAGGATGAGAAACTCTCAGATATTATGTGAATTTACATTTTTAAATGCTGAAACCCTTAAAAGTATTTCAGATATTACAATGTTCTTATTAAGACTGTCATATGATGTCATAGAGAAAAACAGTGAGGCATTTTTTCTTTATCTTCTTCCTCCTAATAGTTGAGTGCATCTTTGTGAGCCTTCATTCCACTGATGTAAAATACAAAGAAAAAACACAGTTATTGTAAAGGTTTAATGAAACACTCTTTGTAAATACAGTTTGTACATTGAAAAGAACTATAAAAATGGAAACTATACACACATATGTGAAATTATACACACATATACACACATATAGCATATATGTGCATACACACATGCTATAGATATATGCATATATATACTCACTAAATTAGTGACAGCTCAGAAACTTGTGTGCAAAATTCAACAAAATGTCAGAATATTATTGTTTTTGTTTAAAGCCATTTGAAAACCTTCAAAACAAAGAAGAGCTGCAAAGTATTTTTCAGATTTTGATATGTAAGGAATTTGACTTAGTTTTTCCAGACAGAGGCTGAAAACATTGAAAATATATTAAGACTTCTCCTAACTATCTAATCAGAGACTGAGAATAAGTAAAGAGAATTTTGATTGATCCCATATAATTTGTTGCACATTTCAGAAAGTCCTGGAAAATGCAAAAAATATGTATATATTTTTAAAAGCTTTTTCTTTAAAGAAATACGGTTTCCTTCTGTGATTATGAGACTGATATGTTAATTCTTACACAGGTCAAAGCCAATAAACCATGGTCTTATCCATAATGTAGGAAACATTGATCAGATTACAAAGTATCACCAAAGGATGCATGGTTATGAATTTCCATTTAGGAAAAGAAAGCATTACAGTACTCATGTTAAAAGTTAATTTTACCTTTAATCTATTTTGTTATCCTCATCATCATATCTCATATACACAACAAAAATGAAATGGAATAAAAACTCCTTTGCTTTCTTAATGCTGGCCTAAAAGCCCTAACACTTAGATTTCCAATAAAATTTAAATATGTATACAAGTGTCTTTGTTACGTTTTTAAATATATGATACATGACCATCCGTTTATTGATGTGACAACTGTGTCTGAAACATTTAGGTTGCTGAAAAAAATTCTACTAAAAAAGTATCTTAAATAGCATTGAGTCTATTGTTGTATCAAATAACATTCCATGTATTAATAACTAAGAACCAGAATCACAGCTCAGTGGCATTAAGGATCCAGAGTCCTTTTTCTATTTATCTTTGATATCAGTGGGTTTTGTCTTTTTAAAAATTATGTTCATAAAGACTCCTGATCTGTGTACATTCCTGCCAACAGGAATGGAATAAAGAGAAAAAATAATGTATTTAAAAAAAAAAAAAGGTCAGAAAATACAATTGCCTACACCACCTCCACTTCGTGCCGCTAGCCATATCCATAATCTACTGTCAGGACAGTCTTTATGTGAATATTCATGTGTCCAGCCCCAGTTAGCAACTCTATTGCCATAGAAGAATGGGCCAAAAAATGCAAAATAACTTGCCATCTCTGTCAAAGTGTTGAACACAATCTAAAATCTAGGGTTGCTCTGAATTTCTGATAGTCTGTTAGTGTTGACTGTTATACTACCCTCTCAATAAAAATGGAATCTATGTGTGTGTTTTCATGCCCAGAATTGTTTCATGCATATACGTTGAAAGAAAAATGAATTTTACAGTGACTCTACTTTGCTTCAGCTGTTTTCATTCAAGCAAGTATGTGTGTGTGTATATATATATGTGTGTATATATAACATTCAGTATGTATATATGCAGACTTATATAAAAAATGTATCTATATGATGCCTAATTAATGACTCAAATTTAAACAAAACTTGCATGTGGGATGTCTAGTATCATTAAAAGTAATTCAGAATAAGCAGAACTCTTAGAAAGATTAAACTGCTCTTTTCTATCACAAAATATGTATCTACCACCAAATATTGAACCATGTTAAGGGCTAATAAAAGCAGGCTCTTCTTGTATCCATTCTTGTCCATTGCAGAATTTTAACATATATATTTTTAAACTTTACTTTTTGTACTTTATTCCTGGTAATCTGATACCTCTTTTCAAAAAGATGTATTGATCCCATAGGGAAGTTTGTTGCTTTAGAAAGGATGCTCAAAAAAGTAGAAGGAAGCAAAAAGATCTCTTCAGGGAGACCTGACAAAATCTTTTAGATAACATTTGTGTTATTGGACACTTCTAGTAGCATCTCTAATATACTATATACATGAATTCAATAGCAAACAGAAATGAAGCATATCAAATAAGGAGAAGAAAATCATATTAGGATAATGATGAGTGCTAATCTTTAGTTGTATTTTCAAACTTTCTAACATTTACAAATGAAATTATTTGAGTAGACATTACTAAGAATTAAAGTAGTGGATCATGAGGTGATTAAAATAAGTACAGCTGTTTCATTGCATTTTATTCTTCTTAATTTTGCTCCTGACTGATTCCCATTAAATGATAAATGATTAATAAAATATTTAGAAAGTTGAAGGAAGATACCACTTAAAAGCATTCTGTACAAGATTGCTGATCATTTTAAAAGGACAAAATAGTAGAGAACGTAACACATACATTAATTGAAATGATTTTTTGTGTGTGAGAATGGGAGCATACTAAAGAAATGAAACAAATCTTGGCAGAATTTCCACTTATATTACTCTCTGTCTTTACTCCTATATAAATAAGAAAGATTGTAAGGAAACAAAAGAACCTCTTGAACCATCTGAAATCATGCCAATTTTTTTAGAATACTAATGAATCTTGGAAACCTTATTCAAAATATAGCTGGACTACTTAGCAAATTATCAATAGACATATATTTTTTTCTTTCTGTATTCTGGGGCCACATGGTCTTTCTCCTTTTAGCTTTCCTTTTGATCTAATCTCTACATAACTCTTTTCTCTACAAAACTCTTCCTTTTTGTTGAGGTTAATATGGCTTCTGTGTGGCTTAGGGTAGATATCATGTTGCCTCAGGGATGCTCCACCATCTCACGCTGTTAACTCCAATTCCCCATGTTGTTTGGTCAGATACTATGAATTGGCTCATTAAGAATGCACTTTCAATTCCCTTCTCAGTATCTTGTCTCTATCATAGAGGTTTAGAAGTGAAAAATATAATTTCTTTCTTTTAATAAGGGTCTCCATGTCATGTTTTTCTGCCAAATGAAACACAGTGTAAAATCTAACAAGGTTTTCTGAGAAAAACTTGTTGCTTGAAAAAGGCATCTATGTTGAATTTTGTGAGTCAACTTGACTAGGCTGAGGGATGCCCAGATAGCTGCTAAAATATTACTTCTGAGTGTCTCTGTGAAGGTGTTTCTAGAAGAGATGGACATTTGGGTTGGCAGACTGAATAAAAAAGATCACTTTTACTAGTGTGGATGGGCATTGTCCAATTGGTTGAGGGCTGGAATAGAACAAAAAGGCAGAGGAAGGCTGAATTCACTCTCTCTTTCTGAGTTGGAACATCAGCTTCTGCCCTCAGACGTTGAAGCTCCCGGTTCTTGGCCCTTTAGATACAAAGTTTTACACCAGTGTCCCCCACCCAATTTCCAGCTTTCAGGCCTTCAGATTGGGAATTATACCATAAGCTCTTCCGGTTCTCAGGCCTTTGGACTTCAACTGAATTCCAATACTGGCTTTCCTGGTTCCCCAGCTTACATACTTCTCAGCCTCCAAGGTTATGTAAGTCAATTACTAGAGTAAATCATATGTATGAATTAATAGAATGAGACAAATTTATAGGTCCTTTTGGTTCTGTTTCTGTGGAGAACTTAATACAATATCATTACTTACTAATTTTTCTTCGTCTTGCCTGAAATGCAAACACAATGACAGAGGAAGAGCAACTGAAGATATTTCTAAGACATACATTCTCTCTGTTTGGGTCAAGAGTTCTCCATAATACAATTTGTGGCTATGGTTTAGGCTGACATACTACATATGATGTCTTAACTAAATGCTGGTCAGAAAAGGGAACGTTATTAGTAGAGAAGAAATGATGAGTAACACTAATAAGGCTCAAAGGCTATGATCACTTTTCTTTTATCTCTGCGAATACTGTTGATAGTTTATTAATTTACAAACGATAAACATGTTTTATCCATCATGTAAGATTGCAAATGTTATTGGGAAAAAGTCTTATTTTTAAAGAGAAAGTATGACAAACTAAAAAAAGAAATTTATGAGAAAATTAAACAAATATTTTAATATATTTCAATGTAAACATTAAGTATTGCAAAGCATTAATCTTGCAGATATAAAAAGAAAAGTCATCACAATGTTAATACATTAAAATTTTTCTGGACAAATGTAATTTATTAGATTCTAAAAAAAACATAATTATTTCATGGATTTAAAATTTACTAAGAACTGACAATAACTCATTCATTGTGCTTGTTAACTTGGTCCTTTTGTCCTTGCCTTGAAGGAGTTCAATTTCTTAAAAGAAATACAAAATATATTATTTAAGTATTTTACTAATATTATGGTTACTCACTGTAAAGCAATTCAGTCTATCTGCATATCAAAAAGTTTTCACCAAAAATTATACATTAGTATTGGCTTCCTAAGATGTTAAGAATTCTCAGACATAGAAGTGTTAGGGGAGAGAGGGTGAGCAAAGACGTTCTAGGCAAACACAATAATATGAACAAGGTTTGGTGACCTGAAGTTAGTTACTCCATGTGCTAAAAACTGATACTGAATATATGCAACTCTATAGCTAAAAGTTAGGGGCATGGCAGAAAACGAACATGGAAAATTATGCCAGTGCTAGACTGTGGAAAGTAATTGAAGGTCATGCTGAGGGGGTTAATTAAGTCTTTTACTGCTGGCAGTGGGGAGTATTAGAGACTAAAAATTGTAAGGGACGAAAATATATCAAAGCTTTTGGAAGCACATTATAGTACTCAGTTGCTTATGTGCTCTCAGATCCACTCATTGCCCCAGCCCAGTCCTGCTTGGCGTAACATCTAGAGTGGCACACATTTCCCAGGTTCCCTTGCCTATTTATTGCCTTCTGGGGAGGTTCAACCAATAGAGGGCGCTAGAAGAAGATTCAGAGATAGGAGGACATTTGAAGCTTGGTTGTTTCTCACACATTTCTCTCTCTGACAGTCTCTGGCAGATGCTGCCTCTTCTCTACATCTCCAGCTCCCATACAACCACACCATGTTTCCATTGTCCCAGCCCCCTTCAGGCTGATTTGCTACAATCCCACATGCTCTAGGAACGCCCTGAAGTTGTTATCACCACATTTTCCTATGTTTATTCCGTCCTACGAGTGGTAGTAACCTCCTGTATTTGTTGGAATTGAGGTTTCTTCATTTTTGCATTTTCTTTATATCAAAATTAGGAATTTATTTTCCATATTAAATTCTCTCTATTGAATTACATGGCTTGAATTTGGGTACCTGGTTGTACTCTGGCAAGCAGAAAATGAAGACAGCTTTGAAAGAAAATAGATTTAAAAGTATTTTCCATGTCTTTATATGCTTTTGAATGAGCAGTGTAATAAGCAACTCCATATATTAAATTGTCATCATGAGAATGACCTCAAAGTTGAACTGGACCATTAACTGGACCAAAGTTGTTTCTTTTTGTTTTGTTTTGTTTTAAAAATTTTTCTTTTTTGTTTTGCCAATCTCTCCATTAAAGCCTCTGCACAGCTTAACTTATTATTTTACTATTACCTGGTGCTGTTTGAAAATGTCAATGCAAACAACCAAAATAAGACTATCTTATTTTCCTGTTTTCTTCTTTGTATGTCTTTCTTTTTCACATCAGTCTTCTTTTTAAAGACATTAAAAATTTAATGGCTCAATGATTAAAACAGACAAGTACTTCAAGCTTACCTGGCTTCATTTTCAAGACAAAAATGTTTGTCCCAATTGCTATGCAGGTGTAATATAAACACATCAATGGTGACAACATACTTTGTTTAACTTTTAAGTCATTGTTGTCACCACTATATTTAGAAGGTGAATTTAGTAACTTTCCCACAGAGATAGCAGGTGAGGTTGATAGAAAACAGGAAGAAAGTGATTTGTTCTAAGTTAGATAACACAATTTATTTAAAAATAGCAGTTGTAATCATTTTATTTGTTTTAACTTTTAACAAATAAAATAGAAGCTCATTCATAAACATTTCAGATATACAAAAGCATTAATATTTAATCTTATCTTTGAAATATCATATTTGACTTCTCTGGAATTCAGTATTTTTTAGATAAATTGGGAGATGAACCTTATACTTAGAAATACTTTAAAGGTCTTTAGAAATAAATATGGTTCTGTTCTCAGTCAATAACATATCTTCCTTCACATTATGTAAATGAAGAAGTTTCAATGAAGACCAGTGTAAAGTTTGGATGGATAGATAGATGGGTAAATGAGTATATTTATCTTCATTAAACTTTCTCGAATTGTTTAAGGTAAAAGTATATTTTTAAAAACATTCTAACAATTTATTTTATTTTGTAAAACAATACTAATCCTGGAGCACATTGTAAATTTTAGCAAGATGTCCTTTAGGCTTCTGAGTTTGTCAGTTAAGTTGGAGACTCCCTTTGAAAAAAATTCTTAAATGTTCCAAATATTCCCAAACACTTCCTCAATGCATATTATCAAAAATAGCTACAATGTTTGGTTGGATAGTGTCTCAAGTCCATGACTTCTCATTGAAACTCTCATAGTTATACATGTTTATGATAGTGTTGACTCACCCTCAGAGCTATTTACATTTTAAGCTTTACTTTTTTCAATAATAATAATGGAATAACGTTGACATATAATCACCATGTTCCACGTTTCATGGTTTAGCAAAATACATGGACAGAGCAAAAGTAAAGCTTGGCCAATATAACTTGGTTATAAAAGTCAGGCAGAGGTTCCTGTTTTCAGTATCCTAAGTAAATGGTCCATCAATAACATACAAAACCTGAACTGACATACTTTAAGTCACCACAATACTCAATAAACATAAAGAATCACTATAAATTGTTATGCACACATTTGTATTTGTATCTATTGTTTTCACGCATGTGGGTATATGCAATTTACAGAACGTTTAGTTTCCCTTTCCAAATCAGTTTGCTCTCTTTGCATTTTAAATGGAAAATACAAGCAGACTGAGTTCTTTTACCTTCCATGCAGACTGTAAAGACATGCTGTTTCCTTTATTCCATCTACGGTAGTCCGTCCTGTTTTCAAACACTTTTTTACAAAAAGAAGTATCAGCATTAATTCATTCATTATTTCCAATATTAGTAATATTCATAGATGATTTCAACGATATAATCAAGTTGCCCTGAAATCTCCTTTCCTCAACTGATTGTGGAATGACAACCATATTTTTAACCATAAAATATTTCGAATCATGGATTATTTTGTTTAAATATAGGAATTTTTCTAGGGGTCACTAGAGGAATCTGAGTAGACTGAAAAAGGTATATACCAAAACAAGCAGCTATTTGCACTCTGTAGTTGATGAGGCACCATAATTTATTACCCACCAAGGACATTAGACCATGGCTAATTTGCTCACTGCTCTATGTCTGCAATATATAGTGTCTAATATGACGTCGATGCTCAAGCACTGTTTTTGAGTTGACGTGTAAGATACTTCTCCCAATTTGTCCAATAGTAGAATTTGTGAATGACTGGGGTCAACACAGGTGAAGTCATGGAGCCATAACTCCAATCTATGTGTGTTTACGTGTAATAAGATCTCAGTTATTTTTTTCTTGAATGATTAGGAGATTAAACATAAACATGGCAAGTATTACAAACCCCACATTACTTATAAGGTGAAAAAACTCTTAAAGCTACTTAGCGAATTATTTGAAAACAAATAAGTGTTAGGAGAAGAATCTTTTTTTTTTTTTTTTCTTTTGAGACGGAGTCTGGCTCTGTCGCCCAGGCTGGACTGCAGTGGCGCGATCTCGGCTCACTGCAAGCTCTGCCTCCCGGGTTTACGCCATTCTCCTGCCTCAGCCTCCTGAGTAGCTGGGACTACGGGCGCCGCCACCACGCCCGGCTAATTTTTGTATTTTTTAGTAGAGACGGAGTTTCACCATGTTAGCCAGGATGGTCTCAATCTCCTGACCTCGTGATCCGCCTGCCTCGGCCTCCCAAAGTGCTGGGATTACAGGCGTGAGTCACTGCACCCGGCCAAGAGAAGAATCTTTTTAAGAATTCGTAATCCAGTGTTCTTTATTTACATAACAGAAAGCCAATATTTTCTCACTCTTTCAAACCATAGTATTAGAAGATCAAGTCTCATATAGTCACAATTTTTAAAGCACTTGAGAACTAAGATGAAACTTAACTCAAAAACATTATCTCAGTAAAGATGAGAACTTGCAATATTGTAGTACTTTTCTGTCACAAACATGTCTGATCTCCAGCACAGTCAATCGTCATTATAAGCAAGTACATATTTGCAAATATGCCTAATCACTAAAATTTATTTGTAACCCTAGAATCAATAGTCACAGCATGTTGCGGTCATTTGCAGATATGCACGAAATGGTGAAAAGTTTGATTCATTTGTCACTCTCCTCCCCAGCTGAGGTACAACAAGGCAATGCTCTAGCTTCTTGTTTCATAACTCATATTGTAAATGTGCCTTTTTGTGAGATATTTAGTGCTACAATTTTCACTTCTTTGGGACTGTTTCAAAAGACCCCTAAACAACACTGGAGTGCTATGAAGTTTTTCTACGGGCAAGAAGACTGTGATGGACCTCACAGAGAAACTACGTGTTTAGTTAAGCCTCATTCAAGCATGAGTTAAGGTATTGGATGTGAGTTCAACGTTAATTAATCAACAATATATATTAAGTAAGATATCCTTACAAAGAAACTTGTAAAAGAGGTTACGTACTGATCAGTTGATGAAATGTGACCAGAGGCTCCCAGGACCCCAAACTTGTATTTTCCTTAGGAACAATGATTCAGTATTCACTAATTCAGTGTTCATGCTGACTTTATAGAGCATAACTACCACACATAATAAGATATGGCCGGGCGCGGTGGCTCACGCCTGTAATCCCAGCACTTTGGGAGGCTGAGGTGGGCGATCATGAGGTCAGGAGATGGAGACCATCTGGCTAACATGATGAAACCCCGTCTCTACTAAAAATACAAAAAAATTAGCCGGGCGTGGTGGCGGACTCCTGTAGTCCCAGCTACTCAGAAGGCTGAGGCAGGAGAATGGCGTGAACCCGGGAGGCAGAGCTTGTAGTGAGCAGAGATGGAGCCACTGCACTCCAGCCTGGGCCACAGAGCAAGATTCCGTCAAAAAAAAAAAAAAAAAAAGTGACTATGTATCTCTTTACTTCATCTTGTGACAGTTTGGAATAACTTTGAAATCTCACCTCAGGTACACACACTCACACACAAACGTAAATGCATTCGCATATATTTACTGCAAGAATATGAATTTATTCTGTATTTTTACCTCAACTGTGTATATATTCACTATAAGAGGATTAACAGTTTGGCACAGTGTCTCATACATGTAATCCTAGCACTTTAGAAGGCCAAGGCAAGAGAATGGCTTGAAGTCAGAAGTTCAAGAGCAGCTTAAGCAACAAATTGTGTTTTTTATTTAGCCAGGTGTGCTGATGCTTACCTGTAGTACCGACTACTCAGCAGCTGAGGTGGGAGGATCACTTGAGCCCAGGGCTTCAAGGTTGCAGTGAGCTATGAGCGTGCCACTGCTCTCTAACCTGGGCAACAGAGACAGAGGGAAATCATGTCTCAAAAATAGAAAGAAGAAGAACAAGAAGATTAATAGCTACATAATTCATTTCCTCTGGTAAAGGTATTATCTTTGCCATAGTTATGCTATAGCATTTTAGGTACCATGTCTAATCAATTCCAGATTGCTAATACTAGAGAGAAAAGGTAGACTACAGTGAATTGTTCCATCATTCTTACTGTAGAGAGCTACTGAGGCTTCCAATGAACTAAACTATGCGTTCTTAGAGCAAGTTAATAAAATAAAAAAGGGGTACAAGTATACCTTGTTTTATTGTGCTTTTCATTGTTGCTTTTTTTTTTTTTTTTTTTTACAAATTTGAAGATTGTGGCAACCATCTTTCTAGCAAGTCTATCAGCACCATTTTTCCAACAGTATGCGCTCACTTCATATCCCTGTGTCACATTTTTGTAATACTTACAATATTTCAATCTTTACTGTTATTATTATACCTGTTATGATGGATGATCTGTGATGAGTAATATTTGAAATTACTATTGTAGTTGTTTTGGAGCACAACAAACTGCACCCTTATAAGATGGCAAACTTAATCAATAAGTGTGTATGTTCTCACTGCTCCACCTACTGTTCATCTTCCGGTCTCTCTCTCTCCATGGGCTTCTGTATTCCCCAAAACATAAAAATATTGAAATTAGACAAATTAATAATCCTACAATAGCTTCTAAATTTTCAAGTGAAAGGAAGAGTTGTGCCTATCTCACATTAAGTCAAACACTAGAAATAGTTAAGCTTAGTGAGAAAGGTGTGTCAAAAACAGAGACAAGCTGAAAGCTAGGCCTCTTGTGATAAAGAGTTGGCCAAATTGTAAATGTAAATAAAAAATTACTGAAGAAAATTAAAAGTTCTATTCCAGCGATCACATGAATGATGAGAAGGTGAAATGGCCTTATTATTGATATGGAGAAAGTTTGAGTAGTCTAGATGGAAGATCAAACTAGCCACAACATTCCCTTAAGCCAAAGCCTATCCAGATCAAGGCCTTATATCTTTTCAATTCTATGATGGTAGGCTGCGGGAGGTGAGGAAGCTGAAGAAGAAAAGGTGAAAGGTAGCAGAGGTTATTTCATCAAATGCAAGGAAAGAAGCCATCTCTATAACATAAAAGTGTGGCAGCAAATGCTGATGTAGAAGGTACAGCAAGTTATTCAGAAGATCTAGCTAAGATAATTGATGAAGAAAGCTGCACTAAACAGTAGATTTTCAGTGCAGCCAAAACATCCTTCTATTGGAAGAAGTGTAACCTAGGACTTTCATAGCCAGAGAGGAAAAGTCAATGCCTGGCTTCAAATCTTCAAAGGATAGGCTGACCCGCTTGATAAGACTAATGCAGATGATAAATGTAAGTTGAAGCCAATCTTCATTTACTATCTGAAAATACTAGAGCCCTTATAAATTATGCTAAATCTACTTTGCCTTTGCTCTAGAAATGAAAGAATAAAATCTGGAGAACAGCACATCTGGTCACAGAATGGCTTACTGAATAATTTAAGTCCACTGCTGAGACCTACAGCTCAGAAAAAAAAAAAAATGTTTCAAAATATTCCTTCTCTTTAGCAATGCCCCGGGTCACCCAAGAGCTCTGATGAAGAAGTACAAAAGATTAATGTTGGTATACCTGCAAAAACAACATCCATATTGCATATTATGGATTAAGGAATAATTCCAACTTTCAAGTTTTATTATTTAAGAAACACATTTTGTAAGACTTTAGCTAGCATAGATAATCATTTCTTAGACATGAGTGAAGTAAATTGAAACTTGAAAAGGATTCATCATTCTAAACGTCATTAAGGACATTTGTGTTTCACAGTATAAGGTCAAAATACCAACTTTAAAAGAAGTCTGAAAATAGTTGATTACAACCCTCAAGGAAGACCTGAGGGGTTCAAGACTTTGACAGAGGAAGAAGTAATTGCAGATGTGGTGGAAATAGCAAGATACATAGAATAAGAAGTGGAGACTTAAGATGTGACTTAATTGCCACAATTTCATGATTAAACTTGAGTGCATAAGGAACGGGTTTATATGGAGAAGCAAAGAAAGTGGTTTCTTGAGATGGAATCTACCCCTGGTGAAGATGCCATGAACATTGCTAAAATGACAGCAAAGGGTTTAGCATGTGACTTAACTGATAACGCCGTGGCAGGGTTTGAAAGGATGGACTCTGATTTTACAAGAGATTCTATTGTGAGTAAAATGCTATCAAAATAGTGTGGCGGACTACAGAGAAATCTTGCATGAATGGAACAAATCGGTGTTCCAAACTTCATTGTCTTATTTTAAGAAACTGTCTCAGCCACCCTAAACTTCACCAACAACCACCCTGATCATTCAGCTGCTATCAACATCAAGGCATCATCCTCCATAAGCATATAGATTGTGACTGGCTGAAGGCTCAGATAATTGTTAGCATTTTTAACAATTAAGGATTGTACATTCTTTTTAGACACAATGCCATTGCACACTTAATAGAGTACAATATAGTGTAAATATAGCTTTTATATGCACTGGAAAACCAAAACAATTGTGTGACTTGCTTTATTGCTATATTTGCTTTGTTACATTGATCTAGAACCAAACTGGCAATATCTCCAAGGTATGTCTATAATTCCCAACCATATGATTTAATCCTGTTATTTACCAGTGAAAAAGGATTATAGGTTCAGCAAGAAAAATGGCGCTCCAAATTCAGCATTTGTATTATGCAAATAAATATCCTATAGATTTACTTTATTTTTTATTTTGAAGTTTGCCGCATGGTTTCATATTTGTACATGATGCTCTTTAAACCAAACTAATAAAAACAGCATATTTAGTAATACATATTTTTGTTAGAACTTTCACTATTTGTATATGTAATTATTTTGAGTATTTTTACCTAATATTATTTAATGTAGAGAATAGTGTCCTCTAAATATAGCCTTAGAGACAGGAGTTCTGCCATTTTATATTTAATTCATATGAACACCTTAACATTCCTAAATTCCATATTCTGTTGCTAATTGCTACTTAGCATTCAATTTTCAATATCTTTGAATTTAAGCTCATAAGGCCCTTTGAATATCTCCTCAAAGCCATTGTTTTGATGTATTCATGTCAGCTCATTACCTAATTCATCAAAGTGACACTACATTTTAATAGACTACCAAAGTATTAATGCCCTATTTCATGTAGAGATAAAAATCCAGAAAACGATCTAGTTAGAAAATCCAGTTAGAAAAAATTTATAAGTTGAAGCTTCTTGTCTGTGAAGTTTCCATGTCTATCTGTCATTTTCTACTGGCAATTCATAGTAAATGAAATTGAACAGGGCAGACAAAATTATTTTTAAAGCTATACTAACCCATTGTACTTAATTAAATATGACCAACAAAAATATACAACATTCCATTAACTATTTACCATTGTATTTGCCTTTTGTTCAAGAATTGCTAACCATATCAAAATTTCTCTGCTCACTTTTATTATTAATTTTAAAATATAGAATGAATACCAATATCCCTAACTCCTGTCTCTGTACCAAAACATTTTTGGACAAGGTCATTGGTTGCTAACTATTTTTTTTTTCATCTCCAAATATGTATCACTTTTTTTCTGAGTGTATCTGAGGAATTGAACTGCAAATTCCACTAAGAACATGCTTTTCATATAAATTATTCTGATGAATCCAACAACTGCTCTCTATCTGCCCTGTGACCACCGGCTGCAGCCATCCTCATCTCCTGCCTGGAAAACTGCAAAATCCTTTTTTTAAATCTGAGGTTCTACTTTAGTCCATTATCAACCATTGGTAGCTTAAAGACAAGTACTGTCCAGACAAAATACATTAAAACAGCTCACATCCTTGCTTGGACATTTCAATGGTTTCTTTTTGCCCTTAGATGAAATTCCAAACCACTTTTTTAGAGGATACATTGTGAGTCGTCACCTGTTAAAACTCTAGCATCAGTGTATAGCATCTCTTCATTTTATTTATTTTTATTATTAGAGACCTGAAATACTTACATTGTTTTTAATTTAACTCAAGCACATTCAAGCCCCGGGTGTTTGAACACTTTCTTTCCTTGGCATGCTGTTTCTCTCTATCTTACTCATAACATTTGTTCATCTCGTCACAGAGGCATTGCTGCAACCTCTATACAGTACAGAACTATGACATCCCCAGTCACTCTCAGCTCACACTGCCTAACTTCCTTAGAAACGGGACATGAAAGCTCCATGAAGTCAGTCAGGAGTCCTGCTTTTGTCTTGTTTTATTTTTCCTCTTGAAATATTCCAGGAAGGCCACTCATGAGAAATCCACGTTAAATGAACATTTACACATACTCTCTGTATTAGTGAAGACAACATTAGATTCTGTTAAAAATAACCCCCCAAATTTCAATGGCTTAAGGGTTTATTCTTTCTGTGACTGCCTTATTTAGCATAATTCTCTCAAAGTTTTTCCAGGGGTTGCATACAGCAGATTTTCTTCTTTTTTTTTTTTTTTTTTGAGACGGAGTCTCGCTCTGTCACCCAGGCTGGAGTGCAGTGGCCGGATCTCAGCTCACTGCAAGCTCCGCCTCCCGGGTTCACGCCATTCTCCTGCCTCAGCCTCCCGAGTAGCTGGGACTACAGGCGCCTGCCACCTCGCCCGGCTAAGTTTTTGTATTTTTAGTAGAGACGGGGTTTCACCGTGTCAGCCAGGATGGTCTCAATCTCCTGACCTCGTGATCCGCCCGTCTCGGCCTCCCAAAGTGCTGGGATTACAGGCTTGAGCCACGGCGCCCGGCCAGATTTTCTTCTTTTTAAACGCTGAATAATATTCTGTTTTATGTGCATATTGCATTTTCTTTTTTTTTTTTTTTTTTTTTTTTTTGAGACGGAGTCTCGCTCTGTCGCCCAGGCTGGAGTGCAGTGGCGCGATCTCGGCTCACTGCAAGCTCCGCCTCCCGGGTTCACGCCATTCTCCTGCCTCAGCCTCCCGAGTAGCTGGGACTACAGGCGCCCACAACCGCGCCCGGCTAATTTTTTTTGTATTTTTAGTAGAGACGGGGTTTCACCGTGGTCTCGATCTCCTGACCTTGTGATCTGCCCGCCTCGGCCTCCCAAAGTGCTGGGATTACAGGCGTGAGCCACCGCGCCCGGCCATATTGCATTTTCTTTATCCACTCTCACAGCACCGTACACTTAAAAATGTAAGAGACTAGGTCTCATGTTGTTTTCTTAGCACAATTTTAAAAACAAAATTTTATTCCTCACCCACCTAATTATGCAGTGTTTGTAATCAATAGGTTGATTTCTTTTACACATTGACTGCTCTTTCATTTTGTAGCTTAGCCATTAGGTGATTCTGCTGCCCAGTGGAAACAAGAATCTCTGTAGAAACAGACTGTTTTTAGCACAAACTCTCTCACCTTAGGTTTTTGTTGTTGTTGTTGTTGTTAAGCTTAAGCATAATACTGATTTTATTTTTTAAACAATACTATCTTACAAATCTTTGTGTAGCAAAAGTCTTTTTGGCTCTATCCCTCTCAGTTTTTGTCACAATAACAAAAGATTTCATGCTTATGTAATCTCACAGAGATAAAAAGTATTAATTCATTGCAGTAAGTTTCCCAGTGGTCTGTCTTTTCTTCAGTGATTTTATCCAACAAAGGAAACAAAAGTTTGAGATTTATTATATGCCCAAATCTGTAGAGTTCAATGGTCAAAAGAAAGTACAGATAATTTTGGAAACCATAACGGAATGTGTCTCTATTTTACACATTCCACTTTTCAAAGGGCCTTTTATTCTTGTAGTACATGTTGTGAGATAAACATATAATGCCAATCGTTGTTCTAATAATTGGAAGAATATCTGGTGCATAGTAGGTACTTAATACTTGTGAGGTCTTACGCCAATAGCATAAGGTACCATTGAGCAGTCCACTCCCAGCTTTACATTAGAAAAGATCTGTAAATCAGGTAATAATCATTTTTGCTGATAATTGCTCAACATGAGAATAAAAACAGAAATTAAAGTAAAAGTAAACAATTATAAAGGAAGACAGTATCCTTCTCGTTTTCTCACCAGATATCTGTATGTTTCCGCTGTGGAAGGAGGTGCATCAAACATTTTAAGCATGGAACTAACTCCATTCATTCTGCTTCTGTGCTAATCTAACTAGTGATTCTATTCAGTTTTTCATACAAATGACAACCTTCATTGATTGGTGGCCCTGATAGCCACCAGTCATCAGAACTACTGAAGTTCTCATTATAGAAATATATATTTTTGATTTATTAATTACATATATTGTTGCTTTAGGTATATTTTGTTCTCTCTCTCTTTCTCTGTGTGTGTGTGTGTGTGTGTGTGTGTGCGCGCGTGCACGTAGGACGCACTCAATAGCTGCTCATCTCAGGAATAGTGAAAAAATTGAGATTCTGAACCTATAAAATACAAGATTGTACCACATTGATGTTTCTCTTCTCTTTTTGCCTACCAACCAACACCTGTGTTCTTTGGGAAACACCAGATCTTGCTCTTTTTTATTTTGTAAAACTTTAGATTAAGGAAATAATAATACTCTCATTTTGATAAGAAGAAAAGACTATAGTTCAATACCAGGATTTTTTTTTTTTTTTTTTTTTTTTTTTTTGGAGGCGGAGTCTCGCTCTGCCGCCCAGGCTGGAGTGCAGTGGCGCGATCTCGGCTCACTGCAAGCTCCGCCTCCCGGGTTCCCGCCATTCTCCTGCCTCAGCCTCCCGAGTAGCTGGGACTACAGGCGCCGCCACCACGCCCGGCTAATTTTTTTTGTATTTTTAGTGGAGACGGGGTTTCATTGTGTTAGCCAGGATGGTCTCGATCTCCTGACCTCGTGATCCGCCCGCCTCGGCCTCCCAAAGTGCTGGGATTACAGGCTTGAGCCACCGCGCCCGGCCTCAATACCAGGATTTTAAAGGCAGTCTTATCACATGGTTTCTTCTGTGTAATGGATAAGGCAAGATGATCTACTAAGAGTGAGTAGGTTTAAATATTTATGGATAATAGATTCTATTTGAGTAATTGCTGTGAAAAAGGTGAAAAGTCATTCCCAGGAAGTAGATCAAAACAAGGGGAAAACAGAAAGAATTTGACAGCAGGTTTTAGCAACTATTACACTTGGTGACCGTAAGAGCACAGTAGTTCATTCATTTTCTAAAACACTTTTCCCGTAGCATGCTTCTTTCTTCAGAAAAGTTCAGAGATAGCTGATGATCAGGCACAGAGTGACATTGTTTTGTAAAAGACCAATCCGAGGGCAGTGAATTATGGAGTCAAAAAACACCAGAAAATGATAAACGAGGAGAAATACAAGGAGGTAAGGTCTATAGGAATCATTCTGTTACCATCACCTCACACAGTATGTGATATGTTTTCAGTACCTAATTAATGAAACCTTAAGCTATATAAAGTTATAATCCAATATTTCCATGTTTAGAAATTTATACTATAAAAATGCTTACATAATTATACAAATATATAACTACAGAGATATAAGTAAAAACATTATTTGTAACAATAAAATACCAAAAATAAATATACACCATAATGTGGAATATTATTATGTAGACATTTAAGTGAATATGAATCTACAGGTTAAAGAAAATTTTGATTTTTTTCCTAGACCATCACGAAGACTAGTTTACACAATTATACAAAAGAACTAAGACAAAAGAAATGGCTGAATATGGAATTGGTTCTTTTCATGCCTACCTCCAAAAAGTTTTGAAAATAATAAACTTATTTTCGTCACTTTTCACTCCCTAGAAAGTGGTGAAAATTTTTGTAATAAAGAAAAATTTGTTCATTTTGTTATTAAAAAATTTCACTGCCAACCTCAGTAAGAGTATATGAATAGAAAAAAGGAAAACAGCACTTTACATTTAATGAAATAGGAAAAAATAGTACATAATTATTTCTTTAGCTCCTTTTAAATAACTCTACTCTAAATGAATTCTTTGAGTAGCGTGGAAAAGGAAAAATCTATTCTTACACTTTGTAATTTATATATCCTTTTGAAAATCTTCTTGAATGGTTTCACTTAAGTATGTTTCATTGGCAGTGAAAATTATCTGATTATATATGGATACCCTTGAATTAAGTAAGCAGCCTTTGTAACAAATCAGAAAGTTGCATTTTAATTTGCAGTTTGTTCTTGATCTACTGCTAATGAAAGTTTCACTGAGTTATCTGCTTAAAGGTGAAAATGCTAATTAAGAGTTTCTCATCAGTGATAATTCAGATATGTGGAAAAATGATGACATTAGGTCTTTGTCTTCTTGAGTTAACTTATTTTGTACTCAGTCTTCTCAAAATTCTGATGAAAATGAAGACAGTTTATAATTAATACTTTCTGTTTCATGCAATAGACTTTCTCTTTTAAAGGAACACATAAAGAGTTTCCCCCTTTTCTAATGTAACTTCATAGTATACACTTTAGTAAGCTAAATCTTGCAGACCACTTTTTAAACGACAAATATAATGCTACACTTTAGGTAGCATCTATAACAGTTACTCCTTTCAAAAATATATGTTAAATTTCAGAATTATTGATCAACCAGTTTGACATTTCTAGATCTAGGGAGAATAAATCATTTCACCTTTACTATTCTATCATATGTGATATATAATTTCAAAGTTCACAGCATATACTAGTCTGTGTGTTAGATAACTCATGGGACATGGAAATCTATCCAAGCAAGAAACCATCCTTCTATATACAAATAATAGCTATGGCTTACAAAATGAGGATACATTTTAAAAGGCCAGGTCATCTGATTTAAGCCATAAACATGTAAGCATACTTACCAATAGTAAAGACTGTGTGTGCACGTGTGTGGTGTGCCTGATTGCTTGTGTGTGTTATCAAATTTATATTGTCTTACAGTAACACTATAACCAAAATCACTTATACCACGACATGGTCATGGTGGTAAAGTGATGGCATATTCCAAAGGCATAATTTTAAAAGGTCTAACAGAGAACCAGTTGCAAAGTGTTTGACAAAGACTTAATGACTATCAATAAAGTATAGTGAATATTGTTGCCAGTTGTAACCCTGAAAAATAATACCCCAGTAAGAGTTGTAATACTGGAAGAAAGCTGTCCAATAGGGGCTGTGTCTTTGGGATTGAAACAGCCACTGGCAAAAGCACAGCCTGAAGAAGAATGGCCAAAATACTTCATACTTTCTTATGTTCTGCCATCTAATCATCTGTTGTTAAACCCATTGGGCAAAGACAACTAAAATCCAGAGAGGAAGGAAATCCTTGATGCAGTTCATAGAGGTCGATAGTAGAGAAGGGAAAAAATGGAACTGGAGAGGAAAATGGAAAACATCTCATGTGTACTTTCAGCATATGTTGTGCTCACAGATTAGAAGAATCAACAAATAAAGATGTCAGGGTTTTTTTTTTTTTATGTACATATAGATTAAGCACAAACCAATACAATCTCCAGGGAAAATGTTTATTGGAAACTACAACCTGAATTCTAAAATATAGAAGACAAGGTGAACTGGAATAGCTCAATGTTCCAATCAATTTCTCTGAAAAAGAAGAAGAAAGTTAAAGCATCCACACTACCTGATATCAATACTCACACATGAAACGACAAAAATCAAGATAGCATGGTATAGACGAAAGGACAATGAAACAGAATAGAGTATAGAAATAGACCCACATGCATAAGTCCTTGATAAGAGGCTACAGAGTCCTTTTGGCACTAAAATAAATTATTGTGAAATAGTACACAACTGATCAAAACTAAACAAATATTCTGTAGGTTTTCATTACATTAAGTCTTAAAATAACATATTTAATTGAAAACACCGGTTCTAACGAGACAGGAATATCTCTAGTTTTTCCAATCATTACATCTATCTATGGATGAATGTTATTTATTTTCAGAATGAGATAAAATTTCAGTATTAATTCTACTTCTCCCCATCCTTTTTAAAAACAACTCTAATCACTTAATAAGTTGCTTTCATAAATAAGTAGAAAGAAATGGAACAGGCTTTTCATAGCAATATAACATGTTTCTTTTACGTTTTCCTAAATTATGTCCAAAACTTAGTATAATTTAATATAAAAATATTTATTAGTAAATAATTAGATTAAGATTGTTTTTTCAATTTTACTAAAATTATGACTTAGAAATAGCTTATATTGAAAAGGGATTTGATTAGTTCGATTCTGCCTTATAAATATATCATTGACAGGAATTACCACATTTTTTAGGACTTTACACTATAGGGCAGAATAACATCATAAATATGGGTAAAATATGTCATTCACTTGAAAATCAGAACAAAAGTCCTCCTTTGTAAAGGATGCCTGAGGAAGGGATACTGGCACAGCTACTAAGCTATGGACCTTTTCTGATGCACATCAACTTTAGAAAATTGGACATTTAAATGTCCCAGTTTAAGACTATTGTTCTAAAGTAGAGTAGAGGGAAAACTCTGTATCTACTCAGCATATAATGCTTTGATTTCCCCGATTATAAAATATCCTGAGAGAACCCGTTCATCAGTCACACATCTGCTGAAGCTCTTAAGTGTCGTTAGTCCTTTAGGACACTCAAGTTTATCATTAAAAATGAATTATGAAATCAGGATAATTACAAAAGCATACCTTTAACAACGTATTACAATTAATTCCAAAAAGAAAAAAAATCTACTTCAATTTGTCAAGAACCAATTGATGTTAAATGCAGCATTTCTTCTAACGTTGTAACTTGAATTTGAGAATACAAAAGAATAAGGACAATGAAAACATATTTTTGTCTTTCCTTCGTTACTCCTCTCTTTTTTACCAAACGAAGAAAATAAATATATGAGAATGATATATACATTCACACATACACACAAATGCACATTTATATATATATATATTTTTGTACTTAAAAACCCACAAAGAAGCACACAAACACAAATTTACATACGATGAAAGTCAGTTTAATTAGCCCCAAAGGAACGTTATCGTAGAAAGGAATGAAGAAGAAAAGTCATCTAGATTGAGGTGATATTTCTACCAGAGGGACTTACACCTGTCTCTGCTTCTTTCTTCGCTCAGTACTGCGTATGTGAGATCATAGAAATAATGGTGTCAGCATTTTGCTTTTACTTTTTATCGTTACTATTGTTATTTTACGGTTTTCTTTTTTCTTTTTTCTTTAAACATTTGTTTATCTGTGATTATCAGTTTGGGAAACCTTCTAATTTTCTTGATTATATCTTCCCTAATGGATTCAGTGACCTAGTCCAGGGTCCTCAATGATGTCCAGGAGGGTTTTACCAGCAGCAGACCTGAGACATAGATTCCAGTGAAAGTTACAGATTAAGAAAGTATGCCCTGAAGAAAGCATTAAATGTATCAAAAAAAAAAAAAAAAAAAAAAAAAAAAAAAAAAAAAAACCAAACAAACAAAATGGAAAATAGTAAGACCAAGCTAGAGTGGAAATTTTCTACGAAGGATCGCACACTCACTCTGATCTTGCTGGACGATCTAGAGTCCAGATTAGACCCAATTGTCTCTTCTTGAGTCAAAGGAGTTGGATTTTATAATCCCACACTAATTAGTGATTGGTTATAAGCTGCGAAGGTTGGGGTTTTCTAAAACTAGCTAATGCATGCAACTATGGAGACAGTTCCAGTGCCAAGGGCCAAATCTCTAAGAGTCATAGGTGCCACCTCTGAGCAGCAAAATGAACAAGACCTGGGGGATGAGTACAGAGAGTCGGTAAAGAGATCTGAATTAGCCGGGCGCGGATGCGGGCGCCTGTAGTCCCAGCTTCTCGGGAGGCTGAGGCAGGAGAATTGCTTGAACCCGGGAGGCGGAGGTTGCCGTGAGCCGAGATTGCGCCACTTGCACCCCAGCCTGGGCGACAGAGACAGACTCGGTCTGAAAACAAAACAAAACAAAAAAAGATCTGAAGGGATTTGAGTGACTTACAGTAGTGTTAGCTCCAGGGCCTGATACGACTGATGTACTCTTTGTACCTATCAAGTGGTTCCATTTCATAAATAAAGGGGGAAAAACTTCTTGGGATAGTTGCCAAATAAACATTCTAGATAACCAAATGTTCTAGTTAGTTATTCATATTTCAAAGGTCTTAAAATAAACCGACACTGTAAAATACTGGGAAGTGCCACAGCACTATTATGCTTAAAATTATTATAATGTTATTGCTATAGTGTAAGAAAATATTTTCCTATATTTAAAACTGTGAAAAATCAGATGAATCTTAACTGTATCAGCATAACCCAGCAAAAGACAGGCACAGTGGCAAGCACCTGTAGTCCCAGCTACTCTGGAGGCTGAGGTGGGATGATTGTGTGAGCCCAGAAGTTTGAGACCAGCTTGGACAACATAGCAAGACTCCATCTCAAAAGGAAAAAAAAAGAAAAAAAAAAAAAACATACACACGCAATTATATCAGCATATTTTTGGGATCACTTTACTAGTATGTATGAAAATACGGTATCAGAGGAATACCACTCTATGTTGTGTGATTTCCTGTGTTCAAAAGTAGAATGTAGTAACAGAATTACTTATTGACATCAAGTTACTTATTGATATCAAGATGTCAATGAACAAAAGAGGAAAAAAAGTTTAAGCAATGGTCTCATCTGATAGTCATGAAAATAGCATAACAGGTGAAAGTTAACGAATTGGAGTTAGATCGTGTGGTTCCAAATCTTGTGCTGCCACTTACTAGCTATCTGTGTGACCCTAAACAAGCTAATTAACCTCTAGATGCTTCCATCTTGTCATCTCTAATTTTGGGATAAACTCTAACTCTTAAATATAGTTGTTATGAATGCTAAATAATTTAATATAGGTATAGTGATCAGAAAAGAGTCTACCAGATAGGACAATTTTTAGCTCTTATTATTTTTACTCTTAAAAGAAAAGTTTCTAGGCAAAAAACTAAAATTCAAAATGATTTATTCTCATAGCAAAAGTCAGCAAACTTTTCCTCTAAAAGGCCAAACCATAAATAAATGTTGATTTTGCTGGCCATATGGGCTTTGTCACAATTATTCGACTTTGGTTTTAAAGCTTCTAAACACTCAAAAATAATATATAAATGAATGGGTGTAGCTGTGTCTCTAAAACAAGCATCATATCCAAAACAAGCAGCAGACTGGAATCAGCCCAAGAGTTGCAGTTCCTTAAATCCTGTCATAAAGTAACAACTTCCAAATTTTTTTTTAACCAAAAATAAAGTTAAAGAGATTCTGTCTCATTTTATAAATATCATAAATATTTTGTGAATATACCAAAGACAATATACTTGATGAATGTCAACCTGAATAATTTATTAATTGTAGTCAAGGGAGATCAATTTGAGATTTGATTCAGGAGAGAAAATGAATTGCAAAACTCAAAGAGAACATACTGGCCCTGGTTCAGGAACAGCAAAGATATAAAATATCTGGGACACCAAACACTGAATATTTTTATTAATATGGCACATGGCCCATAGGCAATATGCCAAGAGAAGCCAACAATAAAATAATCTTTTCCCAATTACAAGATTGAATTGACATTACACTACTTGGTTTAATTGAAAGTCCAATACAATGAGGAATGCTATCTTCTTGGATGTTATTATTGCAATAGCTAAATGACCCAATCTCAAAGATTTCTAAAATAGCAGAGGATAAAACTTTAAACAGCCTAAAGATGTTAAAAGAAAAAGTTAAAAAAAACCCAAAACCATATCAGACTTTATATAGAGTATATTTGCTACGCGTATCATTTGAAACACCAAACAGAAATAAGACTTTTTAAAGACTTTTTTTCTGAAATGATTTAAAATCTATCTACTAAAATATATGCTTACAACTATACTCATATAGTTTATTTTTCACAGCACTCATTAAACAGACACAAATGCATACACACATACATGTAAACACAGATGACCAAAGAGATTAAGCACTGGAGATATATATATATATATGATACATACAATGAAACCCACAGGACACAAATTTAGCTCTAATAACAATTTTATCTTTCGTTCACTATGGAATATTAAGTGTCTTATCCAAAAGTGACAAATGAAAAGTCCTTTTACAATTGTTTTTATTATTTGGTTGCTGTTGTCGTTGTTACTGTTTTTGAGGCAAAGCTTTGCTCTTGTTGCCCGGGCTGGGGTGCAGTGGTGCGATCTTGGTTCACTGCAATCTCCACCTCCCGGGTTCAAGCAATTCTTCTGCCTTAGCCTCCTGAGTAGCTGGGATTACAATCGTCCGCCAGCATGCCCAGCTAATTTTTTGTATTTTGAATAGAGACCGGGTTTCACTGTGTTGGCCAGGCTGGTCTCGAATTCCTGACCTCAGGTGATCCACCTGCCTTGGCCTCCCAAACTGCTGGAATTATAGGCATGAGCCACTGCGCCCGGCCTATTATGTGTTTTAGTATTCTGAACATTTTCTATTTATCAAAATAAGCATTTTAATTAGAATAATTTTTTATGATTAGTTACTATGTTGGTTGTTATATTTTTTATTACAATTTTTCATTTTGCTCTTCCTGCTTCCTTTTTGATAGATAACACAATCTATTTTCACCCATTTTATGTCTTAGTAAGAATGGTAAATGAAAAATTATAAGGAGTTTTTGTATTTAAATTAATGCATCTATAATTTTGTAGGAGTCAGTCTGTTCACATTTATTGTAATAACTGATACATGATTTATTTTTCAATTTTTTTCTGTTATTTTTTTCATTTTTCTTTTTCTAATTATTTTCTGGAAGCATCATGGTGCTATTAAATCTCTTTTCTTCTTTTTTATGCATATTTATGGAGATTTTGTTTAATTATTATTCTGTTAAAGTTTACTTTTGCTTTCCTGGTATTCATATTCAAATCTATTTTCTCAACTATTATATAAAGACAAGGTAATTATTTCCCTCTCAAAGGCACTCTTCTTCTAATGCTTTCTTTAAAATAATTTCACTTCCACACATCTCTCCTACCCTCACGAGATTATACCTTATCTCAATCCTTAATATTAGGCCATATTGTAATAATTAGTATTTTGAGTCCTTGTTTATTACAAAGATTTACTTTGAAACATGTCTCTTGTTGCATTTTTTTAAAGGATTCACGCTAATTTTTGGAAGTCTGTTATTTTATATATAGATCTATTATACATATATAGCAAGGTCTGTGTTCATTATTTTCTTCTCTTTTAATTTTTCCTGTTTTGAATCTACGTTCCTATTCACTTGCCATTTACTATGGGTTTTTTCTTAAGCATTCCCTAGTTCAGAGGTTGCAATTAATCCTTGTGGTTGTCTTTCTCTTTTATTTTATTTTATTTTATTTTATTTTATTTTATTTTGAGACGGAGTCCCACTCTGTAGTCCAGACTGGAGTGCAGTGGCACAATCTCAGCTCACTGCAATCTCTGCCTCCCGGGTTCCAGTCACTCTCCTGCCTCAGCCTCCTGAGTATCTGGGATAACAGGTGCCTCCCACCATGCCCGGCTAATTTTTGTGGTTTTAGTAGAGACACGGTTTCACCATGCTGGCCAGCTGGCCTTGAACCCCTGACCTCAGGTGATCCGCCTGCCTCGGCCTCCCAAAGTGCTGGGATTACAGGTGTGAGTCACCACACTCGGCCTGATTCTCTTACTTTAAAGATGACTATTTAGTTTTTAAGAGATTCTTGGGTTGTACTCCTTTGCATGTAAACTAATATGTAATATGTAAATTACTGGTTTAGCATATTCTGACTTTCAAATATGCAATTGAATATTTAATGTAAATCTGAATACATCTTTATTATTCTCATTGCCTGTTTTTCTGTATGAAAGCTGTCATGCGCGTCTGTGTAAAGAGACCACCAAACAGGCTTTGTGTGAGCAGTAAAGCTTTTAATCACCTGGGTGCAGGCGGGCTGAGTCCGCAAAGAGAGTCAGCGAAGGGAGATAGGAGTGGGGCAGTTTTATAGGATTTGGGTAGGTAAAGGAAAATTACAGTCAAAGGGGGGTTGTTCTCTGGCGGGCAGGGATGGGGGTGTCACAAGGTGCTCAGTGGGGAAGCTTTTGAGTCAGGATGAGCCAGGAAAAGGAATTTCACAAGGTAGTGTCATCAGTTAAGTCAGGAACAAACCATTTTCACTTTTTTTGTGGTGGAATGTCATCAGTTACGGCAGGAACCGGCCATCTGGATGTGTACCTGCAGGTCATGGGGGATGTGATAGCTTAACTTTGGCTCAGAGGCCTGACAAAAGCTTATGTGTTTTTCTCTATCTTTGCAGTTTGAGACTTTACCAGGGCTTGCTTTTTCTGTTACTGGTTGGGTTTTGTCCAGTTTAAGTTTTCTTTCCCCCTGGACCTTACAGTTTCTGCATATTAGGGATTATTGCCATATTACTGAATACACTTATGGTTTTCCTCCTGATTTCAATTTCTTCCAAACTTTGTTTCTTAAGAGTTTTTTGAAATTTTTTTGCATATAATCTATTTTAAAATAAACTTTTTTTTTTTTTTTTTTTTTTTTTTAGATAACTGTAAATTCACATGAAGTTGTAAGAAATGCAGAGATCTCAGGTACACTTTTCCTCCAATGGTAATAACATTTTACACATTATAGTACTATATCACAACTAGGATAGTAGTATTAATAAATTACACTGATTTTGTTTGGATTTCCTGGTTTTACATGTATTTATATGCACCTGTATGTCTGTGTGTGTGTGTGTGTGTGTGTGTGTGCATTTGTGCATGTTTAGTTTACTGGAATTTCTATCACATGCATAGGTTTGTATAGCCAAGACAACAGTCATGATCCCTCCTTCAATGTATAACTTACCCAACTTCTCTGCAGCCTTGACAGCATCTGGTTTTGTCACTATATTTTCTGTTCTCCAATCTACAACATGTGTAGTGATCTTTCGTTGTGGTTTTAATCTGAATTTCTTTAAGGGCTAATGATGAAGATTTTTCAAGAGCTTATTTGCCCTCTGTATGTACTCTTTGGTGAGAGGTCTGTTCATATCTTGTGTCTATTTTCTAATTGAATTGTAAGTTTTTTTTCATTGTTTTTGTTTTTATTTTACATGGTTGAGTTTTTAGAGTAACTTACATAATCCAGATACTAACTTTTAGGTGCATACATTGTTTGAAAATATTTTCTCTCAGGCTGTAGCATATCTTTCCATCCTCTTCACATGGTTTTCACAGTTTCACAGTGGAGATTTTTGTTTTGGTTTAGTTTGATGGGATCCAATTTAGCATCCTTTTCTTTTTTTGAATTATGCTTTAAAATCAAATCAGAAAAAATCTTTGCCTCACCCAGATTCTGAAGATTTTCTCCTATGTTTTTTCTAAAATGTTTGTTTTACTATTTGGTCTGTGATGGATTTTGAGTAAATTTTTTTATTAGATGTTGGGCTCATATTGGGGTTATTATTTTTTTAAAATATTGCATTTTATCTGGACCATTTGTTGAAAAGTCAATCTTTTCTAATTAAATTGCATTTAAACGATTTTCAAAAATTAGTTGGGCATATGTGTGTGAGTCTGTTTCTCAGTTCTCCATTCTGTTTCATTGATCTGCATGCCCGTTCTTCTGCTGATGATACCGCAGCGTTTTGAGTCCTATAGATACACAGTAAGTCTTACTAGCAGATACAATAATCTATCCTACTTCATTCTTCTTCCTCAATATTGTTTTAGGATCTCTTGGGCCTGACCCTTCCATATAAATTTTAAAATAAGGTTGTCTATGTCTACCAAAAAAAAAAAAAGGAAAATAATTGCATTTCATCTACAGATTAATTTGGAAAAACTCATATCCTCACAAAAGATAAACATAGAATGCCTCTCCATTCACCCAGGTCTTTATTTATTTATTTACTCAGCATTTTGTAATTTTCAGTATACAATTTTGTACGTATTTCGCTAAGTACAAAAGGAAGAATTTCATTTTCTCTTTTTTTTTTCTAATCCTTCTAATCAGTGGAAGCATTTCAGTTTCTTTGAAGCAATTTTAAATGTTTTTGAGTTCTAATTTTGGTTTTCCACATGTTTACTGTAAATGTATCATCAGAATGTGACTTGGTTTCTGAATTGCTTTTGTATTTTCTTACCTTACTGAACTCAGCTGTTAGTTTTAGTAAGTTTCTGGTGGCTTTTTCTTTCATGTTCTACATAGATAATCAGGTTATATGCAAATTGCTTGTTTGGTTCTTATTTTCCTATTGTCATGCTTTAATTTCTGCCTTATTGCAAGGGCTGGAGCTTTTATACTATATTGCATAACAGTAATAAGAGTGGACACCCTTGATCTTACTGATCAAGCAATCAGGCTGTCCCCATTAGGTATAATATTAGCTGTGGGTGTTAGTAGGTGCTTTTTGTCAAGCTGAGACAATTCTCCTCTATGCCTAATTTGCTAAGAACTTTTGTCATGAATAAAGCATCGATTTGTCATACACTTTTATGCATCAATGGTATGATTATATTACTTTTTTAGAGTCCTTAATATTGCAGAATACATTGCTTTATTTGAGAATGATGAACCAACCAATTTTACAAACATAGAAGAAATCAAATTTGGGCAGGGCACGGTGGCTCACTCCTGTAATCCCAGCACTTTGGGAGGCTGAGGCGGGTGGATCATGAGGTCAGGAGTTTGAAATGAGCCTGTCCAGCATGGTGAAACCCCATCTCTACTAAAAATACAAAAATTAGCCAGGCATGGTGGCGCATGCCTGTAGTCCCAGCTACTAGGGAGGCTGAGGTAGGAGAATCACTTGAACCCAGAAGGCAGAGGTTGTAGTGAGCTGAGATCAGGCCACTGCACTCCAGCCTGGGTGACAGAGCAAGACTCGGTCTCACAAAAAAAAAAAAGAAGGAAAGAGATCAAATTTAGTCATGATGAATACATTTTCATACGATTCTAGAATTTACTTGCTAGTATTTTGGTGAGGATCTTTGTATCAAGTTTTTGGTTTTTTTTCTTTTGTGTTTTCTTTGCTTTTTGTGTAAGGGTAAAATAATTTTATGAAATGGTTATGTAAAATTTGTGTTAATTTTTCTTTACATGTGTGGTGGAATTCTCTAGTGAAACAATCTGTTCCTAAAGATTTCTTTTGATTATCTTTTTAATTGCAAATTTAATTTTTTAATGGTTATACAATTATTTTGATTTTCTGTTTAATCGTGGTTGAATTTTGGTAGTTCATGACTTTTGACAAATTAGTGCCTTTCTTCTAGTTTATCAAATTTATGAGCACAAAGTTGTGTGTAGCGCTATCTTATTATTATTTTGATGTCTACAGGATGTGTAGTAACATCTCCTATTTCACCTGTTTCATTTCTGACATTGGTGATTTGTGTCTTCTTTTTATTTATATCAGTATTGCTAGTGGTGTGTTAATTTTATTTATTTTCCAAAAAACAGATTTTTATTTAATGGATTTTGAGCCATCTTGATATTTCTCGACAGTAATTAAGTCAGATATAATTACTTATTTGTGAACCATTATTATTGGCATTGACATAATTTATGTACAACTTATAGGTATATAAAGATGCATAAAGAAAAAGGAAAGGCAAAAGCCCTGATGATTGAGCCCATTTCAAAGTCTGTCAGAAATTTTTCCTATAGTTTCTTTCAGAAGCTTGCATCTGCCCCTGGCCCCCCCAGATCTCAAGTCCTCACATTTCAAAATCTCACATGCCTTCCCAACAGTCCCCTAAAGTCTTAATTCATTTCAGCATTAACCCAAAGTCCACAGTCCAGAGTCTCATCTGAAACAAAGTAGGTCACTTCTACCTATGAGCCCATAAAATCAAAAACAAAGCTAGTTACTTTCTAGATACAATGCAGATACAGGTATTGGGTAAATGCAGCAGTTCCAAATGGGAGAAATTGGCCAAAACAAAGGGATTACTTATGAAAATTTCTGTAGCTGCCTTGAATTTCTCCCCAGAATATGGATTTTTCATTTCTATCACATAGTCAGGCTCATATTTTCCAAACTCTTATGCTCTGCTTCTCTTATAAAACAAAATGCCTTTAACAGTACCCAAAACACCTCTTGAATGCTTTGTCTCTTAGAAATTTCTTCTGCCAGATACCCTAAATCATCTTTCTCAAGTTCAAAGTTCAACAAATCTCTAGGACAGGGACAAAATGCCACCAGTCTCTTCGCTAAAACGTAACAAGAGTCACCTTTACTCCAATTTCAAAGAAGTTCTTTGTCTCCATCTGAGCCCACCTCAGCCTGGACCTTACTGTCCATATTGCTATCAGCATTTTTGGCAAATCCACTCAACAAGTCTCCAGGAAGTTCCAAACTTTCCCATATTTTCCTCTCATCTTCTGAGCCCTCCAAACTCTTCCAACCTCTGCCTGTTACCCAGTTCCAAAGTCACTTCCACATTTTTGGGTATCTTTTCAGCAATGCCCCACTCTACTGGTACCAATCTACTGTATTAGTCCATTTTCACACTGCTGATAAACACATACCCAAGAGTGGGAAGAAAAAGAGGTTTAATTGGACTTACAGTTCCACATGGCTGGGGAAACCTCAGAATCATGGTGGGAGGCAAAATGCATTACTTACATGGTGGCAGCAAAAGAAAATGAGGAAGAAGCAAAAACATAAATCCCTGATAAACCCATCAGATCTCATCAGACGTGTTCAGTATCACAAGAGTAGCACAGAAAAGTCTGGAAAAACTAGCCACCATGATTTAATTACCTCCCCCTGGGTTCCTTTCACAACATGGTAGCTCTGGGAAATAAAATTCAAGTTGAGATTTGGGTGGTGACACAGTCAAACAATATCAGACTTTTGTTAGATATGTAGTTTGTAAATCTTTTCTCCCATTCTGTAGGTTGTCTGTTTGTTGATAGTTTCTTTTGCTGGTCAAAAACTCTAGTTTTATTAGATACCGCTTGTTAAATTTTGTTTTGGCTGCAATTGCTTTTGAGGACTTAGCCATAAATTATTTGCAAAGGCCAATGTCCAGGAACGTATTTCTTTAAGTTCTCTTTTAGGATTTTGATTGCTTTGGGTCTTACATTTAAGTCTGGAATCCATCATGCATTAATTTTTTAATATAATGATAGATACAGATCTAATTTCATTCTGCATGTGGCTAACCAGTTATTCCAACCCTACTTACTGAATAGAAAGTCCTTTCCACATTGCTTATTTTTGTCAACTTTGCCAAAGATCAGATGGCTGTAGACATGTGGGTTTATTTCAGGGTTCTCTATTCTCTTCCGTTGGTCTATATTTCTGTTTTTGCATCAGGACCTTGCTGTTTGGGTTATTGTGGCCTTGTAGCATAGTTTGAAGTTGGGTAATATGATGCTTCCAGGATGGTTCTTTTTGCTTAGAATTATTTTGACTATATGGGCTCTTTTTTAATTCCATATGAATTTTAGAATAGTTTTTTCCAATTCTGCAAAAAAATTATATTAGTACTTTGATGAGAATAGCATTAAATCTGTACATTACTTTGGGCAGTATGGCCATTTTAACAATATTGGTTCTTCCAATCCATGAGGGTGGAATAGTTTTCCATTTGTTTGTTTCATCTCTGATTCATTTTAGAAGTGTTTTGTAGATCGCTTCATAGACATGTTTCAGGTCTTTGGTTAGGTTTTCTTTTTCTGTGTAACTATTAAATTCTTGATTTGGCTCTAAGATTGAACATTGTTTGTGTATAGAAATGCTATGAATTTTTTACATCAATTCGGTATCCTGACATTTTACTGAAGTTATTTATCAGTTCAAGTAGTCTTTTAACAGAGTCTTTAGGGTGTTCTGAGTATAGAATCATATCATCAGTGAAGTGAGATGATTTGACTTCTTTTTTATTTTGATAACGTTTTTTCTTGCTTGATTGCTCTAGTTGGAAATTCCAGTACTATGTTGAATAGGAGTGGTGAGAGTGGGCATCCTTGTCTTGTTCCAGTTCTTAATGGAAATGCTTTCAGATTTTGCCCATTCAGTATGATGTTGGCTGGTCACTTTATCATATAGCTCTTATTATTTTGAGGTATGTTCCTTTAATGCCTAATTTGTTGAGGGTTTTTATTATGAAGGGATGTTGAATTTTATTAAAAACTTTTTCTGCATCTATTGAGATGATTGTATGGTTTTTCTTCCTTAACACTGTTTATGTGGGGTGTGTGTGTGTGTGTGTGTGTGTGTGTGTGTGTGAATGTTGAACTAACCTTGAATCCCAGGAATAAAGCCTACTTGATTGTGGTGAATTAAATGTTGATGGGATGCTGGATTCAGCTTGCTAGTATTTTGTTGAGAAATTCTGATGCATTTCTGATGCATCTATATTCATCAGAAATATTAGCCTGTAGTTTTCTTTTTTTGTTGTGTCTTTGCCAGATTTTGATATCAGACTGATGCTCGCTTTGTAGAATGAGTTAGGTAGGAATCCCTGTATTAGTCTGTTTTCATGCTTATAATAAAGACATACCTGAGACTGGGGAGAAAAAGAGGTTTATTTGGATTTCCACTTCCACATGGCTGGGAGGCCTCAGAATCATGGCGGGACGTGACAAGCACTTCTTACATAGCACCAGCAAGAGAAAATGAGGAAGAAACAAAAGTAGAACCCCCTGATAAAACCATCAGATCTTGTGAGACTTATTCACTATAATGAGAATAGCACGGAAAAGACCAGCCAACATGATTTAATTGCCTCCCTCTGGGTCCCTCCCACAACATGTGGGAATTCTGGGAGATACATTTCAACTTGAGATTTGCATATGGACACAGTCAACCATGTCATTCTGCCCCTGGCCTCTCAAAATCTCGTGTCCTCACATTTCAAAACCAATCATGCTTTCCCAACAGTCTCCCAAAGTTTTAACTCATTTGAGTACTAACTCAAAAGTCCACTGTCCAAAGTCTCATCTGAGACAAGGCAAATCCCTTCTGCCTATGAGCCTGTAAAATCAAAAGCAAGTTAGTTACTTTCTAAATTAAATGAGGGTACATGCATTGCATAAATACAGCCATTCTAAATAGGAGATATTGGCCAGGATGAAGGGACTACTGGACCCATGCAAATCTGAAATCCAGCAGGGCTGTCAAATATTAAAGCTCCAAAATGATCTCCTTTGATGCCATGTCTCGCATCTGGGTCGTGCTGTTGCAAGAGGTGAGTTGCCATGGTCTTGGAGAACTCCACCCTTGTGGCTTTACAGGGTACAGCCTCCCTCCCAGTTGCTTTCATGGGCTGGCATTGAGCGTTTGTAGCTTTTCCAGGCTCACAGTGCAAGCTGTTAGTTGATCTACCATTCTGGGGTCTGGAGGATGGTGGCCCTGTTTTCACAGCTCCACTAGTCAGTGCCCCAGTAGTGGGGGGTGCTCTGACCCTACAATCCCCTCTGCACTGACCTAGCAGAGGTTATCCGTGAAGGCCTCACCCCTGCAGCAAATTTTTGCCTGGGTCTCCAGGCGTTTCTATACATCCTCTGAAATCTAGGCAGTTCCCAGACCTCAGTTCTTGACTTCTGTGCATGTGTAGGCTCAACACCACGTGGAAGCTGCCAAGGTTTGGGGCATCCACCCTCTGGAACCACATCCCAAGATGTATGTTGGCCCCTTTCAGCCATGGATGGAGTAGTTAGGACACAGGGCACCAAGTCCTTAGGCTGCACACAGCACAGGGATACTGGGCCCAGCCCACCAAACCACATTTTCCTCCTGCGCTTCCAGGCCTGTGATGGGAGGGGCTGCTGTGAAGGTCTTTGTCATGGCCTGGAGACATTTTCTCCATGATCTTGGGGATTGACGTTAGGCACCTTGCTACTTATGCAAATTTCTGCAGCTGGCTTGAATTTCTCCCCAGAAAATTGATTTTTCTTTTCTATCACAGCATTAAGTTGCAAGTTTTCCAAACTTTTATGTTCTGCTTCCCTTATAAAACCGAATGCCTCACTGCTTAGAAATTTCTTCTGTCGGGTATGCTAAATCATCTCTCTCAAGTTCAAAGCTCCACAAATCTCTAGGTCTGGGGCAAAATGCCACCAGTCTCTTTGCTAAAACATAACAAGAGTCACCTTTGCTGCAGTTCCCAGTTCCTCATCTCCGTCTGAGGCTACCTCAGCCTGGACCTTATTGTTAAGATCACTGTCAGCATTTTTGTCAAAGCCATTCAACAAGTCTCTAGGAAATTCAAAACTTTCCCACATTTTTCTTGTTTTCTTCTGAGCCCTCCAAACTGCTCCGACCTCCGCCAGTTGCCCAGTTCCAAAGTCACTTCCGAATTTTCAGATATCTTTTCAGTAACACCCCAATCCTGGTACCAATTTACTGTATCAGTCCGTTTTCATGCTGCTGATAAAGACAAACCTGAGACTGAGAAGAAAAACTTGTTCAATTGGACTTACAGTTCCATATGGCTGGCTGGGGAGACCTCAAAATCATGGTGGGAGAAAATGAGGAAGAAGCAAAATTGGAAACCCCTGATAAACCTATCACATCTCATGAGACTCATTCAGTATCATGAGACTAGCATGAGAAAGTCCGGCCCCCATGATTCAATTACCTCCACCTGGGTCCCTCCCACAATATTGAACTGAATTCTTGAACTGAATTCTGGGAGATATAGTTCAAGTTGAGACTTGGGTGGGGACACAGCCAAATCATATCAGTCTCTCCTCTTTGATTTTGAAGAGTAGTTTCAATAGGATTGTGAAGAGCTATTTTTTATATGCTTATCGAATTTGACTGTGACTGCGTTTGGTCCAGGAGGTTTTATATTATTATTATTATTTTGTGTGTAATGGGTTTTTTATTACTGATTCAATTTTAGAACTCATTACTGTCTTTTTGTTTGCTCAGGATTTCAATTTCTTCTTGATACAATCTTGGGCAGTTGTGTTTTTCTATGAATTTATCTATTTTCTCTAGATTGTCTAGTTTGTGTGCATAGTGGCATTCATAATAGTCTCTGAGGATCTCTTGAATTTCTGTGTGGTTGGTTGTAATATCACTTTTGTCATTCCTGATCATGCTTATTTGCATCTATTTTTTCATTGTTAATCTAGCTAGCAGCTTATTAATCTTGTTTATTTTTTCAAAAATCAAACTTTTGGTTTCGTTGATCCTTTGTCTAATTTTTGGGCCTCAATTTCATTCAGTTCTACTCTAAGTTATTTTTTTTCTTCTCCTAGTTCTAGGGTTAGTTTTTTCTTGTTTTTCTAGAAGTCTAGGTGTAATCTTAGATTGCTAATTTGGGATTTTTCTATCTTATTGACATAAGCATTTAGCACTATAACATTTCCTTTTAACACTGCTTTTGCTACATCCCATAGATTTTGGTATGTTGTGTGATATAATTTGGTTCTATGTCCCCACCCAAATCTCATCTCGAATTGTAATCCCCATGTGTCAGCAAAGGAGTCTGGTGGTAGGTGATTGAAACATAGAGACAGACTTCCTTCTTGCTGTTCTCATGATAGTGAGTTCTCATGACACCTTGTTTTTTGAAAGTGTAGTACTTCCTTCAAATTCTCACCTGCTCTGCCATTGTAAGATGTGCTTGCTTCCTTCCCCTTCACTTTCCACCATGATTGTAAGTTTCTTGAGGCCTCCTAGTCATGTTTCCTGTTAAGTCTGTGGAACTATGAGTTAAGTTTTTTTCTTTATAAATTGCCCTGTCTCAGATAGTTCTTTAGAGCAGTGTGAAAACGAGCTAATACACTCTGTCTGTTTTCTTTTATTTATGAAAATTTTTTTATTCTGCCATAATTTTGTTGTTTACTCACAAGTTGTTCGGGAGTAAGTTGTTTAATTTCCATGTGATTGTGTGGTTTTTAGAGAGCTTCTTAATATTAATTCGTGCTTTTATTTATCTGTGGTCTGAGAGTATGCTTGGTATAGAGTTTGATTTTTTTTTTACTTTTTGCAACTTTATGGCCAAGCATGTGGTCAATCTTAGAGTATGTTCCACGTACAAATGAGAAGAACATGCATTCTGTGGTTGTTGGGTGGAGTATTCTGTTGTTGTCTATTAGGTCCAATTGGTCAAGTTATATTGGACATTTAGAATTTCTGTGTTAGTGTTCTGCCTCAGTGATTTGTGTAATACCGTAAGTGGGTGGTTGAAATCCCCCCACTATTATTGTGGGGCAGTGTCTTTTTGTAGGTCTGAAAATACTTGTTTTATGAATCTAGATGCTCCAATGTTGATTGCATATATATTCAGGATAGTTGGGTCTTCTGGTTGAATTAAACCATTTATCGTTATTTAATGACGTTTTTTGTTCTGTTTTACCGTTTTTGGTTTAAAGTCTGTTTTATTTGATATAATAATAGTGACCTTTGCTCTTTTGTGTTTTCCATTTGCATCATAAATCTTCCTTTAATCCTTTATTTTGAACCTGTAGATGTTACATGTCAGATGGGTTTTTTGAATACAGCAGACAATTGGGTATTCTTGTTGTTGTTTTAATCCAATTTGGTATTCTGTGCCTTTTAAGTGGGGCCTTTAGACCATTCACACTCAAAGTTAATATTGGTGTGTGAGGTTTTGATCCTGTTGTGATGTTTTTAGCTTGTTGCTCTGTGGTCTTCATTCTATAGTTGCTTTATAAATTATTTTCACTATGTACTTAAGTGTGTTTTTGTGGTAGCAGGTATTGTTCTTTCATTTCTATGTTTAGAACTCTCATAATGATCCCTTATAAGGCTAGTCTAGTGGTAGCAAATTCCCTTAGTGATTGTTGGGAAAACATTATATTTCTCTTTCACGTATGAAAGTTATTTTGGTGGGCTATGAAATTATTGGTTGGACTTTCTTTAAGAATGTTGAGGCCATTCATAGTGACTTACACCTGTAATCCTAACACTTTGGGAGGCTGAGGTGCGATGGTCTCAAGGCCAGGAGTAAAGGACCAATCTGGGTAATATGGTGGGAACTTATTGCTCCACAAAATTTTAAAAATTAGCCATGTGTGGTGGTACTCACCTGTGATCTTAGTAGGAGGCTGAGGTGGGAGGATCACTGGAGCCTAAGAGGTCAAGGTTGCATTGAGCCATGATGTGCCACTGTACTACAGCCTAGGTAACAGAGCAAGATCCTGTCTGTAAAAGAAAATGTAGAGGCCTGCAATCTCTTCTGGCCTGTGAAATTTCTGCTAAGAAGTCTGCTGTTAGCCTGGTGGACTTCTTTTTTGAAAGTGATCTGATCCTTTTCTATAGCTGCCTTTAAAATCTTTTCTTTGCATTGACCTTGGGCACTCTAGTGACTATGTGCCTTGGTGATGTTCATCTTCTATAATATCTCACAGATGTTCTCTGGATTTTTTGTATCTGAATATCCACCTCTCTAGCAAGATTAAGGAAATTTTCTTGCATTATTCTCTCAAACCTTTTTCAGGTGGATTACTTTCTCTCCTTCTCTCTCAGAAATGCCAATAATTTGTAGGCTTTGTTGTTTAACATAATCCCATATTTCTCAAAGAGTTTGTTCATTTTTTTAAATTCCTTTTTTCTTTAGTTTAGTCTGACTAGGCTAGTTCGAAAGAGAGATCTTCAAGCTCTAAAATTCTTTCTTCTCCTTGGTTTTGTCTATTGATAGAGCTTTCATTTGTATCTTGAAATATCTTAAGTGAGTTTTTCAATTTCAGGAGCTCTGTTGATTTTTTTTTAAAGATGTTTATCTCCACCTTGATTTCCTAGGTTTCTTTAGTAGTTTCTTTGTGTTGATTTTCAACCCTATCTTGGATTTTATTAAGCTTCCTTGCAATTAACGTTTTTAATTTTTTATGTATCATGTCTGAGTTTCTATTTTGCTTAGGTTCCATTGTTGGAGTACTAGTGTAATTTTTGTGGTGGTGTCATAAGATTCAGATTTTTCACGATGGCAGAATTCTTATGCTGGTTTCCTCTCATCTGGAGAGTCTGGAACTTCTAACTTTTGTAATTATTCTCATGCAGATATGATTTCCTTTTCTTTCCTTATACATATATTTTCTTTACCTTTACCTCCCCTCTCTAGGAAGTGTGACTGTAGAGTATGTTGGGCAGGATTCTTTGGCTTTGCTGCTACAGCCCTGTCCACTTCTGTCCACAGGTTTTATATTGGGCTGTGGGGTTCCACCTATAGGCTAGTGGTTGGCACTTGCTCATAAGAGCCAGTTGTGGCACAAGCAGACGAATCCATATCTGATCTTTGCTTACTGTGAGGTTCTCTGTTGTCTCAGGTGTTGAGCGGGACAGTGGAGTGGCCAGTGTTCCTTGGCGATGGGGGAGCACCTCTGGCCTGAGCTGGAGCCCCAGGCTTGCCCACGAACATACCAATGGTGAGCACAGGCACCAGTCCTGACAAGGGTGGCTGGGAGGAGCTCCTGGTGAAAGGCACTGAGGTCTCTGCCACAGCATGAAGTCATTGCACTGGCTCCCCATCCTAGATAGGAAGTAGCATAATCTGTTTTCCGTCACACCCCAGTTCCGTATGACTCCTCATTCAGATGCACATTGTAGTCTACCTCTGGACCCCAGTGTGGATGAGAGCCACAGAAAACGCTGTTGTGTGACTATCCATGGGAGTGGTTTTAGGGCAGAACCTTGTCAGTCAGTCTAATACAGATACCTTTAGAGCTCTCTTGTTTTCTGATGTGGAAGGCTGCTGCTTCATGTAAAAGGGAGGGAGGGAGGTGTCAGTTGTGGTGTCAGCTGCTTGGGTCAGCCTGACCTCAGGCTCTGCTGGAAGTGGTCAGGTGCCAGCAGACTTGGAATAGGGTATCTACTTTTCTAGTCTCCAGGCCCCTCGATTACCCACTGAACAGTGTGTATGAGGCTGAAGGGGCTGGACCAGGTTTGGGCTAGCCTAGAGTTCAGGTGCTGGCTGTGATGAGGAGGGGCAGGCTTGTCCCTGAGTCACCAGCTGGAATCTCAGGCAGGCAGGCAGGCAGAAAGTTTATGTGGTGGGAGCCTAAAAGAAAGTCACAGACCTGTACGGTATGGTTTTCAGAAGGGCTTAGACTTGAGCTGAATTGCTCAGGTCGGGGTAGGGTGTTGGAAGTGTGCGAAAGCCTTCAGCTTCTCTGTTCCCTTCCTAGCCTGAGGACAATGGTGGCAGGGGCCTTCCACAGTCACAGCTGCACTGCCCCAAAGAGTTCAGGCAGGGGTGGGGCGGGCACACTGGGAGTCCAAGCCAGTGGGCCCTGCCAGGTGAGGAGCAGGGGGTCACACAATCTGCAGTCCGTCTGCTCCCCAGCACCCAGCTGCAGCCTCTGACCTAGGGGTGTGTGAAAGATCTAGTCCTCTCTCGTTGGCAGGTATACGGCAGCTGGTACTGGGCTGCTCAGGGATCCAGGGCCTGTGGGGCTTCATGTGGGCTTGAGCGGTGCCTCTGCACAGACTCCAGGTGGTTCTTGGTGTTACTCTGGAGGCCTGGGGGTGTCAGGGGTGTTCTTCTGAACCCGGCATTGCAAACATTTGTGGCAGAAGTATGGGCCCCAAGGACTTTCGTGCACTCACCCATTCCCCATGTTACGGAGATTCCCTTGGCTCCACAGTAGACCCAGGAGGGCGGCTGCCTGGCTTCATTGTGCTCTATTCTCCGTAAGTCCTGTCACTTCCTTGGTGAATACCAACGTGATCGCCTAGAAAATCCACTTTAAAAGCTAGCGTTTATTCACCACTTTGTTTCCTCTCTATGAGAACCTGATGCCCTGGCTACTTCTAGTCAGCCATCTTGAACCAGAACCTCTGTTTCTTTGTTTGTTTTTTGTTGTTGTTGTTGTTGTTGTTGTTTTCAGCCATCATGAGGAATTGTCTCAAATTCATTGCTAAAATAAAGGGGAACTATCCATTCATTGGTCATATTTAGTATTAGGAATATTACTTATGGTATGATTTCAAGGGAGCTCCTAGAAAGTAACTGTTCCTTTAAATATTTTTTGTAATATCATTTTATTTTATTACACTTTCTAGAATATTGTTGAAAATTAATATTGTTAGCACTTTGGTTGTTTCTGTAATTTTTTTATTTTCAACCTCAAGTTTCACTTAAACAAACCTTAGTCTGCTTACTTTCAACTGTTAATGTTAGAGGTACATTTTTAGAAACAACAAAGTATTTGCCCATTCCAAGGTTAGATGGTACTGAACAGAGGGACTGTCCAATTCTGAACATTAGAATATATGCTTATCTCTATGCTACCTTTGCTCCCTTTCCCTCCATGAAGTCCCAAAGATTTATGATGATCTGTAATTATTTAAAATGGCATTGACCTGATTTGAGAGATTTGAATTTAGCTAGAGACAATAATCCTCTTTTACTACTCTCCTTAACTTCATCACATTTCATTTTTTTCTGTTAACTGCGTTTATTTTACCATTTTTAATTTTAAGATAATTATTTTGAATTAAAAAGTTCTGAACAAAACATAGTCAAATAATGTTCTACGCCTGTCCTTCATTAAAAATACAACTCACACCACAGCAGTACATTTTTTAGCCTTTCGATGAGGCCAAACCAGCTGCTTTCCTTTGTCCTTCACTTTCCTCAGAAGTTTTCTTTAATTCTGGGCTTTAACCTTCCTGACTACACATATTCTCTGCTTCTCTTTCGAATTATTATACACTCTTCTAAGTCAATCTTCAATTTATAACATTGTGCCCTTCATGGTTAGATCAGTTTAAAGATCCAAGTGAAACATGTAAAGTGTTCAATTTGAATACATAAAACAATGCAGCAGTAGTTAAAATCACATGTACCATATAAAAACTATGAGCCTTAAAGTATCACCCCATTAGGAAAGACCAATTAAAAAGTATGGCTCTTTCACTCTTCCCTGACGGTCATTAGAGCAAAGGTTTGACAGATTGAAAATTTGGTCTGAATAACTTATATTGAATATTTCTTAAAGAACTCTGGTTCTTTTTATCACACTACAACATTCAAACTGATTTTTAAACTATTATTTAAATTTTTATAATTATATAGTCATATACTAATCAAAAATCAAGAAAGGAATCTACACTTTCTATTAGTCCAGTCTCATGCTGCTATAAAGAACTACCCAAGACTGGGTAATTTATAAAGATAAGAGGATTAATTGACTGACAGTTCCGCAATCCTGGGAAGGCCTCAGGAAACTTACAATCATAGTGGAAGACAAAGGAGAAGCAGGTACCTTCTTCACAGGTGACAGGATGGAGTGAGTGCAAGTAGGGGAAATGCCAGATGCTTATAAAACCATCAGATCTTGTGAGACTCCTTTGCTATCACAAGAATAGCATGGGGTAAACTGTTCCCATGATCTGAGTACCACCACCTGGTCTTGTCCTTAACATGTAGGGATTATGGGGATTACAATTCAAGATGAGATTTTGGGTGGGGACACAGCCAAACCATATAAGTTGGCAACTGGCCCCTTCTAAATCTCTTGTCCTCACATTTCAAAACACAATCATGCCCTTCCAACAGTCCTCCAAAGTCTTACCTCATTCCAACATTAACCCGAATGTCCAAGGCCAATGTCTTATTTGAGACAAGACAATTCCTTTTGCCTGTCGACCTGTAAAATCAAAAGCAAGTTAGTTACTTTCTAGATAAGATGTGGTTACAGACCTTGGGTATGTAAATATAACCATTCCAAGTAGGAGAAACTGGCCAAAACAAAGGGGCTACAGGCCCCATACAAGTCAGAAATCCAATAGGGCAGTCATTAAACCTTAAAGTTCCAAAATAATCTCTTTTGACTACATGTCTCACATCCAGGTTATGCTGATGCAAGAGGTGGGCTCCCACAGCTTTGGGCAGCTCTGCCCTGTGGTTTACCGGGGTACAGTCCCTCTCCTGGCTGCTTTCATGGGCTGACATTTAGTGCCTGTGGCTCTTCCAGGTGCACAGTGCAAGCCATCGGTGGATCTACCATTCTGGGGTCTGGAGGATGGTGGCTCTCTTCTCATAGCTCCCCTAGACCCCAATGGGGACTCTGTGTGGAGGCTCTGACCTCAGATTTCTCTTCCACACTGCCCTGGCAGAGGTTCTCCATGGGGCCTCTGTCCCTGCAGCAAACTTCTACCTGGACACACAGGCATTTCCATAGGTCCTCTTAAATCTAGGCTGAGGTTCTCAAACCTCAATTCTTGACTCCTCTGCACCTGCAGGCTCAACACCATGTGAAAGCTGCCAAGGCTTGAGGCTTGTGTCCTCTGAAGCAACAGCCCAAGCTGTATGTTGTCCCCTTTTAGGCACAGGTGAAACTGAAGCAACTGGGATGCAGGGCACCATGTCCCGAAGCTGCATATAGCAGGGGGGCCCTGGGCCAGGTCCTTGAAATCATTATCTCCTAGGCCTCTGGGCTCGTGATGGGAGGGGCTCCCATGAAGGTCTTCAACATACCCTGGAGACATTTTTCCCACTGTCTTGGTGATTAACATTCGGTTCCTTGTTACGTATGTAAATTTTTGTGGCTTGCTTGAATTTTTTCCCCAGAAAATGGGTTTTTTTTTTTTTTTTTTCTGTCACATTTTCAGGCTGCAAATTTTCTAAGCTTTTATGCTCTGCTTCCTCTTGAACAATTCGCTGCTTAACATTTTCTTTTGCCAGATACCATAAATCGTCTCTGTCAAGTTCAAAGTTCCACAAATATCTAGGGCAGGGGCAAAATGCTGCCAGACTCTTTGCTAAAGCTTAGCAAGAATCATCTTTGCTCCAGTTCCCAACAAGTTCCTCATTTCTATCTGAGACCACTTCAATCCAGACTTCATTGCCCATATCACTGTCAGCATTTTAGTCAAAACCATTCAAGTCTCTAGGAAGTTCCAAACGTTTCCACATCTTCCTATCTTCTTCTGAGCCCTCCAAACTGTTCCAACTTCTGTCTGTTACCTAGTTCCAAAGTCATTTCCCCATTTTTTGGGTATTTTTACAGCAGAACCCCACTACGTCAGTACCAATTTACTGTATTAGTCCATTCTCACATTGCTATAGAGAACTGCCCGAGACTAGGTAATTTATAAAGGAAAGGTGTTTAATTGACTTATGGTTCTGCATGTCTGGGGAGCCCTCAGGAAACTTACAATCATGGTGAAAGGCAAAGGAGAAGCAGGTACTTTCTTCACAGGGTGGCAGGATGGAGTGAGCACAAGCAGAGGAAATGCCAGACACTTATAAAATCATCAGATCTGGTGAGATTTACTCACTATCAAGAGAACAGCATGGGAGAACCTGCCCTCATGCTCTGTTTACCTCCACCTGGTCCTGCCCTTGATACGTGGGGATTATTGGGATTATATTTCAAAATGAGATTTTGGGTGGGGACACAGCCAAACCATATCACACTTCTCTGTGAATGTATCTTTGGAATTCTTAGATTTGCAGCAGCAGCTCTTCCCAGGCCATAGCTTTCTCTTCTCGTTTCCACAAATCCCACCATCAACTTTCCAAAGTGAATAGATATTCTCCTTCCAGGCTAGACTCTGTCAGACTGTCATGACTGCTTTCAGAAACAACTGTGCTTCTGGTTTTGAAAGCAGACTTTTCTGTGTTTTGATGGAGGATGTTTATATTATGAAGGTTAACTTATAGGGACTGCAGAAACATCACACAGCATAATGGAAGAAAGAGAAACTGGATGAAGACTGAACTGGAATCTATAACTAAGGGTAGCTGCTGTTATTCTATTTACAAGGCAACAAGAAAAGGCAGGACAAAACAAAACAAAACAAAACAAAAAAAAACAATGAAGGAAGAATAGATGAAATCGGAATTAAAATTTAACTTTTTGCCAAATGGAGTTCTTAAGGAGAATGAAGCAAAGATGATTACAGCTTTAATGTTTTCAAATCTCTCAGTTTTGCCTAAATCCCATTTCTTACATAGACGCTAGATTCTAGCATGGGTGTCCAATCTTTTGACTTCCCTGGACCACATTGGAAGAAGAAGAATTGTCTTGGTCACACATTAAATACACTAATACTAATGACAGTGGATGACCTAAAAAAATTACCAAAAAAGCCCCATAAAGTTTTAAGAATGGTCCATGGGCAATGGGGTTGGATAAGCTTGTTCTAGATTTGAGAATGGTATTGCCTATCAGCAAAGTTCAAATAATATGAATGCTAAACTTCAATCTTTTTAGAAACTCTGTACAATAAGTTGATGTAACTGATATTTGGCACAGGCATCACATCCAGTCCATTTCATAATGCATTTAAAAATTATTTTATGTATGGCTTTTTGTGTGTGATGGAGTTTCGCTCTTACCACTGAGGCTGCAGTGCAGTGGTGCAAACTCAGCTCACCGCAACCTCTGTCTCCCAGGTTCAAGCAATTCTCCTGCCTCAGCCTCCTGAGCAGCTGGGATTACAGGCACCCACCACCATGCCCGGCTAATTTTTTGTATTTTAGTAGAAACAGGGTTTCGTCATGTTGGGCAGGCTGGTCTCGAAGTCCTGACTTCAGGTGATCCACCCACCTCGGCCTCCCAAAGTTGTGGGATTACAGGCGTGAGCCACCACACCTGGCCTTAAAACTTATTTAAAAATAATAGTTAAGTTGTGTCTTTGTATAAATTCGAGTGATTGTTACTTTCCTGTGTGCCAGGAAAATCAAAATTGGCTGGTTGACTCTCAGAACCTTAAGAAAAGTCTTTCACTTACATGCTCCACTTGAAGTGAATATTGAAGACATTAGTTAAGCAATAATTATATTGTTTAAGTTTGATCCAGTTTATGATTGTTTGTGCTTATAACCATTTCCTGATTTAGTTTCATGAAATTCCTTTAACAACTTTCATCCTTTCAACAATCAACTGCCATACAAACAGGTATGTCTAAAAGGCAGTTTCCTCAGAAGTAGACCCTGTGGGAGAGATACTTACATAAGTGATCTTCAGGGGGTACTGGCAGGAGAAACCTACAGGGCAGTGAGAGATACATAAACAGGGAAGGGAAGGAGCCTAAGCTAAGATATGGACTCAGGTGAAGGGTAGCCTCATCTGAGCTCATGAGTAGCTCTGGAGCATAAACTCCAATACCAGATTTTCCCAAATATCAGGGAACCGAGCTCAGTAATTGTGTAGAAGCTGCCCTAAGAACTAGAGAAGGGTATAGCATCCCAGGCATTACCCAAGAAGATTCTTATTGGCTATGGGCAATTTTTGATGAAGAATGCAATTATGAGTTGCTAGTTTCTAACACCTGCAGCAGCCAATGGTGAGAGTCGTAGCCTGTTTAAAAAAAAAAAAAATCTGAGTGGAACATCATCAATATTGGCTACAAGGAAGAACAGAAGCAGTGAGCAGTAAATTAAGTTGAGAAAGTCTTCAGAGTTATTTTCCTTAAAGATCATAATTACTCTAGTGAGCAGTTAAATCTTTGAATTTATAGAAGCAATAATTTGCCACTACAAAAACCCCCAGATGGATTGAACCAAGCATTCCCAGAATCTTGTTTCAAATGATGTTTTTTTTTTACATTCATTCATGACATTCCCTTTATCCTGCATCATATAATATCATGTAAATGTCAAACAAACAAATCATGCTGTAATTTCTGCATAGAATTAGGGGAAAAATGAACAGGGCCAGCCTTAGTTATCTAACTACACCTTAATCACCGAAGAAGATAGTAAATACCTTGCAAGGCAAAAGGCAATGCCAATGGACTTCAGAGGAAAAAAAAGAAAGAGAAATGCAAATCAAGTTAAATTTGAAGTATACTCTGGTATTACCTGCCCCTTAAGTTGGAGATAAAGTCATTACTAAATATTCTTCCTTAATCTTAAACAATAATCTATATGCCTTACATATATAGTAATTGTCTTCCAAGAAACCGATTATGTAATAACTGCATGTATTCAAACCTTTACTAATAACTCAGAAAACGAAGTATATATTCACCTTAATACAATGAAAAATATACATCAGTATTCAATACAGATAATACATGTAAATGCTAAATTTAGATGAAATATTTATAGACAACACATTATGAAAAGTAACTAACAGTAGAATAATATTTTTTTGCTGTTTAAGTTCTTCTGGGGAAAGTATAGACTATTTTAACCATGAATCAACAATGAAGTTCATATTTCATTTAAATTTATATACACAACACATGCATGCATACATATATATATACACACACACATATACATACGCTTTTTGTTTTTTTGTTTGCTTTGTTTTGTTTTGTTTTTGAGATGGAGTCTCGCTCTGTTGCCCAGGCTGGAGTGAAGCGGTGCAATCTTGACTCACTGCAACTTCCACCTTCTGGGTTCAAGCAATTCTCCTGCCTCAGCCTCCCAAGTAGCTGGGATTACAGGTGCATGCCACCATTCCTGGCTAATTTTTGTATTTTTAGTAAAGAAAGGGTTTCACCATGTTGGCCAGGCTGGTCTCAAACTCCTGACCCCAAGTGATCTGCCCACCTCAGCCTCTCAAAGTGCTGGGATTACAGGCGTGATCCACCGCATCCGGCCATATGTATACATATAGTTTTAAAAGCTGATTTAATCATGTCCCTTCTGTCAAGAGAATGGAATAAATAGACTATGTGTGGAATGTGTTCATGGTGTACTCTATTGCTTTGAGGCTGGTTACTCTTATTATGTTATTACTGCTCATTCTTGGATGGGCGATTTAATCAGAGGTTTTTAAAATAAAAGAACACAGCGAAGGTTCTGCATATAGAGTTTTCCCAGTTTCACAACATGGAGCTATTTAGCATAGGTGTTTCTATAACTGTTATAACACTGCCAGCTTTTGATTTTGTTTATAGTGCCGTGGGGATCCACTGCAGCCTGTGGCATCACAGACAACCAGCATCTGGCTTCGTGAGATGGGAGAGGAGAATTCTACTTGTGGAGTACTAAAACATTTGCTAGCACAAATCTGCTCAGGATTTCCTTTTCTCCCTCCCCATGGTAATTTTGTTATTCTCCATTTATACAAATTGCAAATAGATCAAAAACCCATTTATTGAAGAATCACAAACAGCAAAGTGAGAAATCTAACTTAAATGAATAAGCCCATTCTTTGCCCAAACACAATGATTTCCCCTAAAGTGTGTTTAGGGGAAATCATTTTGTTGTGTGTTCTTTTTTTTAATTCATGCAGTTTGGCATTATCTAACATTTGGTTTTTCCTTCATTATGCTGAGAAACATTTTAGTAATCTTATATAGTTCTCTGATAATTTCTTTCTTTCAGTGGTCATATTGAGAAGCTATGCCTTTTTCATCCTTTATAGAAGTAATATTCTTTGAATACACTCTTCTTGCTATTCTTCTAATATCTACAAAAATATACGAAAGTGGTGATGAAATATTTATAATAAAACATTGTACCACAAATTTTCATTGGCGTGAAATAGAAGCCTATCTCTGAGTATGATTCCATTGATCAATATGGTCATTATATATATATATCTATTTTCCTATATTACTTTGCTCTAATTGTACTATGATTTATTTCTATAATTCCACATACTCAGTTCTTCCACGTGTAAATTATATATGAGTTACATTTTATATTTTGAATATTTATAAATAAACACGAATCTATAATTTTCTTTGACACAAATTTTTTCCAGTTATAAAAACACAAATACTATGAAATAAAGCAGAATCACTTCAGTGCCAGTTCAGTAGATCCTTCTCAGTGGCTGGAAGGGGCATTTTCTTGTTTATTGACACTTTATGGCATAAGTTTTTGGCTTAGATTCTTTATAAAATGGATGCAACTGTCAGTCCAAGAAACATGTCTTTTCTACAGACATGTTTAGTTTGATTTTACAGTGTTTAAAACAGTGCAACTAACATTCAAAAGTTGCAAGATTTCACTTAAACATGTAAAAATAAGGCTTCTCTTGAAAAAACAAATCGGAAATGCTGGTGGTAATAGATCCTGATTTTAACCCGGTAACACTTAGCTGCAGTTGGATGACAATGTTTACTTTAGTTAGTTGGCACTACCCACCATATTCTCTGGTCACATAGTGAATGCTTACAAACTTCACCTCAGCCTTTTGAGGGTTTTTAAAAATTTTTATTTATTTATTTATTTTTCTATTTAAACAAACAACAAGGCCCCAGTAAAGTCCTGAGTTTGGGAATCCTGTCCAAACAGATTTTGTTTATTATCTTTTTTACTTTATTTTTGCTTTTGCTTTTACATAGTCTAAGATAAATGTCCTTCAGTTCAAACAATCAGAGGTATTCTGGTCAAGCTTCCTGAAAAGTTAGATGAAACTTTTATTCATAAGATCATAATTCACTCTATTTTTCTTTAATTTTTATATAATTATTCTTATATAAATCATTCATTAATAAAAATATACTGTAAAAAATTAAAATTTAAAAATACTGTTTCATTCACAAAGAACATTTTGATGTAATATATTCCAGATCACTCATATAGGATAAAAAATATTTAAAACAGACTTTTAACAGTCAGTAATATGCTGATAATATTACATATATTTATGTATAAGTGAATATTTATTTTTTAAAGTGATTATAGTCTAGTAACTAATTTACAACATATGTTTACAATGAAAATATAAGCCCATTCGATGCCAAAATAATACATGACTACATTATCATTTTAATGGCTATATAATATTCTATTTCATGGATATTAAAAAGAATTACTACTATGGACTACAATGGGTCTTCCATTATGGGCATTCAGATTCCATGGACGTTTTTGCTATTACAAACATTGCTTCCTGGACATCACTAATGCAGGAATTTCCCAGCTGTGCTTAATTATTACCTGGAGATAAATTCTTGATGAAATTTAGCCAGATGAAAGTATCCATCTTTTTAAGACTCTAATGTCTCTTATCACATTGCACTTAGAAATATTATAACGATTCATACTTCTACCAACAGCATATGAGGAAACCAATTTCTCCTCACCACATAGTGGTATTAGCATTCCATTAACAGAGATGTATTCACTTAATGAGGCTTTAGAATACAGAAAACTAATTTGTAAATAGCAGTCCCAATGTTATTTCAGCACAGAGATGTGTCCATTAAAGTCCATGGTGTCCCATCATTCATTTGGCATCAGTGCTATGGCAGAGTGATCAATGCCCCGTGACCTAGGGTGAGTTCTGGAGACAGTCTGCCCGGATTTAACTCTAGCATTACTGCTTACTAGCAGTACTATTTGAATTGCAGACTACTTATTTTGTCTCTTTTTTATGGTTTTAGACAATGCAAAATATCTTACAATAAGAGTAAGTAAAATGAAAAAATTTTGTAAGATTATATTATCATATATCATTTACTTTCCAATGAAGTAGGTAAGGACTAGTTTGCATATCTAAAACAATATCATTCAGAATTATATTATTAGCAAACATGAGTTAGATTCAAACCATGGTCTCCATGCTTCAGAAGCCGGTTCTATTTTTTTATTTTTTTTTGAGACTGAGTTTTGCTCTGTCACCGAGGCTGGAGTGCAATGACGCCAATCTCTGCTCACTGCAACCTCTGCCTCCCAGGTCCAAGCAATTCTTCTGCCTCAGCCTCCCGAGTAGCTGGGATGACAGACATCCACCACCACACCCAGCTAATTTTAGAAGAGATGGGGATTCACCATGTTGGCCAGGCTGGCCTCCCAAAGTGCTAGACTACAGACATGAGCCACCGTGCCCAGCTGCTAGTTCTATGTTTTGCATCTGCATTGATGTTTCTCCTTGTAATATTTAGGACTTCATTTTTAAATACATACACAATTTTAACAAAACTGAAGAGAGTTTCAAAAGATTTACAACAGATTTTAAAAGTTTCATCATATGCTGGTAATATTGCCTACTTAATGTTAACTAACAATTAGTGAGTTATTTTGCATTAATTTATAAAAATGTGAAACATTCTTAAGACTTTTTAAAGCAATTGCTTTAAAAATTGTTCTCAGTTTTAAATTTTCAAATACATTCAAACATTTAATTAGACATACTTAAGAACTCTAGGGTCTGAAAAAGAAAGAAAGCAATCAGTAGTGCATCTTTGAAAAAAAGGAAAAGTTAGTAAATTGAATACAAGATAAAGACTTAGTTGAAGAAAAAGATTATAAGTATTCCTTAGAAATTCACTACCATTATGTTAGCCCCTAATCAGGTTTAGTTTTTTAAATTTACATTTACAATAATTAAAGTTAAATTAAATGAAAGCTTCGTTTCTCAAATTCACTGGCCATATTTTAAGTTCTCAATTGCCATATGTGGCCAGTATGTACTGCATTGGACAGTGCAATTACAGAGTATTTTACATAATTGCAAGCACATTTTATGAGAACACCAAACAGCATTTAATGGGAGAAAAGTATCACACCTTTCATAGTCAAAATGTCATTGCCAAATCATCACTTTTTTCAGAGTTCTTTTCTCAAGAAAAGTGCAAGAAATAAAACAGCAATGTAAATACAGTGCACATTAGAAAAACAGTTCAAGGTGGTATAGATATGTAGACAGAGGATGGATAGAGATAGACAGGTAGAAATATGAAATTACAGTGTAGAATAATTTTGATAATTAAATAAAATCAATATAATAGTGCATGTAAAATGTAGCTGGTATAATATAACTATTTAAAAAAATGGGAATTATTTGTAATACTATTTACTGAAAGTGACTAAAATACAATTCTTGCGATTCAATTAACTAGATGAAATGAAAGTTAAAAGAAATTTATTCTAGGCCTAAAGCTCCATTACCATGTGACAGCAAATGCCATATTTTTTTCCATAGTATTTTATGGGTGGAAAATTCAAACCTATAAGCAAATGTGACTTCTATCAAAGATTCTGTATTGGAAGGATGGAAAGGGCATCCATGGCTCTGATTCAGTACTGGCTTCAATGGTAACATCAATACTGTGGATGAACTAATGTAAACTGGCTTCAGCTAAACATCCGACTTAAAGTCAGAATTAGGCCTAGATCCCAGATTTTCTGACAAGCTCTGACAAATAAATACTCTGATTATATTTTTGGCCTCTGCAACATTATGAATAATTTGTCAATTCTACATATATTATTTGTCTAGTATGTGATAAGCATTCTGTGGAAATGAAAAATATCTGTCTTTATGGGGCTTATATATTTATGGAGGAGCAGTCAAATTGGTAAGCAACATTTGTAAATAAATTAATGAGATAATTTTAGATTATAGTCTATAATGCACTTTCAGATATAGTAACATTAGGATCACACAACACTTAACCTAAGGCTAATAAACCTTCAAGGATTTGACTAAGCTCACACGTCATTCAGTGGTAGATCTGAGTGTCTACCCTGAGAGTTTTAACTGCATGCATGCATGATACTTTTCTTAGTCTGTTATAACAAAATGCCTATACTGAGTGGCTTATGCACAAGAAAAACTTATTTCTCACAGTTTTGGAGGCAAGAAAGTCCAAGATCAGGATACTGGTAGGGCAGATCTGATGTCTGGTGAGGGCACTGTTTCTTTTTCATAGGCTATGCCTTCCAACTGTGTCCTCACATGGTGGAAGGGATAGGCTAGCTCCTTGGGGTCTCATTTATAAGGGCACTAATCCTACTCATCAGGGCTTTGTCCTCATTACCTAATCACCTCCCAAAAGCCACACCTCCTAATACCATCATCTTGGTGGTGAGGTTTTAACATGAATTTTGGAGGGACACAAATATTGAATCTATAGCAGTATTCTAGTATGATAATATATTTAATTTCAAGATAAGGCATCTGAAAGAAATCATTAAAGATCTAATTCATATATTAATAGTTTGATTTTCTTTTTTGTTATTGTTGAGACAGAGTCTCGCTCTGTAGGCCAGGCTGGAGTGCAGTGGTGTGATCTCGCTCACTGCAATCTCCGCCTCCCAGGTTCATGCCATTCTCCTGCCTCAACCTCCTGAGTAGCTGGGACTACGGGCGCCGCCACCACGCCTGGCTAATTTTTTGTACTTTTAGTAGAGACGGGGTTTCACCGTGTTAGCCAGGATGGTCTCGATCTCCTGACCTCGTGATCCGCCCGCCTCGGACTCCCAAAGTGCTGGGATTACAGGCGTGAGCCACTGCGCCTGGCCTAGTTTGATTTTCTTAAAGGAAGATAAATATGAGTTACACAAATCTTTTCTTGTTCAGTGCCTTAAAATCTCCCTAAATGAAGATTTATAATTTAACTGGGTAGTAAATTTTGTGATTTTTGCAACTCCAGCATTCAAGGCAATACTATATCTAAGGAAGAAAATCAATTTTAATGTAATTTTATTCTTTTTGCTTATTTCTGAGGTCTTTAGTTGCATAGCACAAAATTGAGAACCAACCCACACTAGGGTTTAGTTTTGTATTACTAGGTTTTGTGTTTCTTTGACATTGTTGTTTTTTCTTTATCCTCTATTCCTGATTTCATCTTTCTTTTCTGAGATATGTCCCAAATGCACTGATGTTTTCTTTTTTCCAAGTCATTTGCTACATATATATGTGTGTGTATATATATATATGTGTGTGTGTATATATATATCCTTGAAATAGACATTATTTTTATTAAAAAATACATTCTTGTAGTTATAACTATATAAAGAGTATTTTGTTCTTCAGTATTAGGCTTAGAGGGACTTATTTTATTCTAAGTCTATTATCTCTAAGAAATACCTAAAATATAAGAAAAACGTGTCACAGGCAAAAGACAAAACACCCTGCCTCAGTCTGAAGCCCTGAAACTGGATGCACATCCACATCAATTGACAAGGTTCAGTCTTTCGGTGTTTCTGAGAATAACAGAACACACCCAGTTAGCTTCTGTGTTAGTTTCCTATTGCTGGCATCGCAAATTATCATGTACTCAGTTGCTTAAAACAATGCATATTTATTATTTGTTCCATCCCGGTTCTGTAGGTCAGAATTGTGACACTGGTCTCAGGTGTCAATAGTGCTGTGTTCCTTTCTGGGGACTCTAGAGAATCTGTTTCTGGCTCTTTCAGGTAGTTGGCAGAATTCAGTTCCTTGAGGCTGTAAACTGCTGGTTGTTCACAGAGTCCAGAAACATCCCACATCCCTTGGCTTATGGCTCCTTTTTCTTTGAAGCCAGCAGAGGTAGGCTGAGTTTCTCTCATGCTTAGAATCTCTCTTGCCTCTTATTCTGGGGCATCTGTCTAACTCAAGCTCCAGAATGTTCTTTGGTTTTTAAGAGTTTTTGTGATTACGTTGGAATCCATTGTAAAACCAAGGATAATCACTTCATTCTCAAAATCCCTAATCACATCTGCAGAGTTCCTTTAGCCATATAACACATTCACAGGTGTCAGGGATTGAGGAATTTACATCTTAAGGTTGACGAGTTCATTATTTGGCCTACCAGAGCTGCTGCTACTTATTTGTTTATTAATAAGTAAACAGACTTTAATTTTTAGAGTAGTTTTGTATTTATGAAAAGTTGAGGAGAAAGTACAGAGTTTCCATACATCCTTCTCCACTCTACCCTCCTCCTCCCCAGTTTTTCCTGTTACTAACATTTTGTTTTAGTATGGTACATTTGTTAGCATTGATGAACAAATATTGATATTATTAACTAAAACCCATAGTTTAACTTAGAGTAAACTCTTTGTGGTATACAGTTCTATAGGTTTTGACAATTATATAATGTCATGTATACACATTGCAATTATAAAACAGAATAGTTTCATTCCCCTCTGCTCTAACTAGTCATCCCTTCTTTCCTTTTCTCAATTTCTAGCAACTGCTGACCTTTTTATTGTCACTGTAATTGTGCTTTTCTCAGAATCTCATATAGTTAGAAACAAACAGTATGTAGTGTTTTCGAACCTGTTTCTTTCACTTGGCAGTAGGCATTTAAGATTCCTCCATGTATTCTTTGTGGCTGGATTATTTATTTCTTTTTATGGTTGAATAATATTCCATGAAATGTATGCACCCCAGTTTATCTATTCACCTATTAAAAGACATTTTGATTGCTTCCAAGTTTTGGCAATTATGAACAAAGCTGCCATAAATATTCATAAATAGGCTTTTGTATGGACATAAGTTTTCAACTCATTTGGGTACATACCAAGGAGCACAATTGCTGGATCATATGGTAAGACTATTTTTAGCTTTGTAAAGAACTGCCAAGCTGCCTTACAATGTGGCTGTAGCATTTTGCATTCCCATCAGCAATTAGTGAGAGTTCCTGCTGCCAGCATTTGTTGTTATCAATGTTGTGGATTTGAGCCATTCTAATAGGTGTGCCATGGTATCTTGTTTTAATTTTCCATTTTTTTAAATGTCATGTCATGTTTAACATCTTTTCATATGCTTACTTGACATCTGTATACATTTTTGTACCGCCTCTTCTTCAAGAAATAAAACAATTCACTTATTTTCTGAAAAATAAGTAAATGTAATTTTATGTACAGATTAGTCACACATACTTGTTAGAGCCTACATGGGGATTTCAAAAAGACAGAATCCTGAATCATACAAACCTCTCCCAAATACATCACGACCAGCTTTAAATCAACAGCAAAGAGTTGCTAGAGGCAAAAGCAGGAAGATTGTGAGGAAGGCTACAAATTTGACAAACTCTACAATAATAGAAGAGAGAGTGACAGGAGAAGATGCATGGAGCACCAAAGAAGAGGGTAGCGATGCCTGGATGGCTGGTGCTGGAATGTTTACTGTACAAAGATCTGCAAGAGAACTCAGCAGGTAGTGTGGCTTCTCTCTACTAAGGCTGGAGGCACTAGCTATTCCACCAGAGCAGACTAGAGAACACAGGTTCCCTGGCTCATCACTTACCACAGAAGTATATACTTATAAAGTTGATGCTGCTTTATATACTGTTATACAAAAGCTCTGCCTGAAAAGAAACCAAAGATTTGAAGAACAATACCTAAAATAGGTAACCTAAACTTAAGAGCAATTACTGAAGGAGACAGGTGGAAATGTTAACAACCATCGCTACTTAACAGCAGCACTGAAGGACAGTCCATTACAGTTTCTTAGGCATCTTTTCTAGTACTACAGCAATAAAAGATACGATCATAATTTAGAAGTCCAAAAGAGGAATTGAAAAAGAGAAAACATAGGGACTTGGAAGTTCAGGTGGAAGAAATATATTCAAAACAGAGCCAATTAGGAAGAGTGAGAAATTAGAAAGAAGAAGAAATATACAAGACTTGGAAGACTTCTTGAGAAGACTTCATATATGTGAATTTTTGCAGATACTAGAAAATAAAGAAGAGAATGAAAAACAAAAAATAAAGAAAATGTACGTGTCATCAGTGATATCAGATCTGCATCTCCAGCGTAACAGTTTGCATGTGCTGAAAGGCAGAATTGATGAAGATATACACCTCTTGGCATATTTTGGTAAATCCTCTAATTCAAATTTTACAAACTTTCAGAAGAAAAAAACACAGTATTTGTGGAGGTAAAAGAATTGGACTGGACTTGAACTTCTTAACTAAAATACTGAATGCTATAAACAAGTGGACAATGCTACATATTTTTGTAGTTACATTTAAATTGAGATGAATAGGCTGATAAATCATGTACCTTATTTGCTAACTTTTTCTAATGGAAAAGATAAGATATATATGACAAGGAAAACATAGTGACGGTCAATTAAAAGAACTATGCTTCCAAATAAATAAAGCTTTAAGGAGTCTTCTTGGAGTGGGAGTGGGGAAGCTTATACACTTAACTATTCACCTCTGGGCAAACAAAGAAGAGAGTGATAAAAATCATTAGAGAGGCTTAAATGTGTTTTTAACCTGAAATATACGTTTTAAATGTAAGCTTGGACACCTTGGTTCAATTGTTATGAAACAAAGCAAATAAACATATCATGCAAGATATAATTAGCTATATCAGAGAATGAGTAACAACCAGACCTCACGACAACTCACACACTATGACGAGAACAGCAAAGGGGAAATCTGATCCCATAATGCAGTCACGTCTCGTGAGACCTCTCCTCCAACACTGGGAATTACAACTCAACAAGAGATTTGGGTGGGGACATAGAGCCAACCACATCAGGGTATTTGTCTAAGGGCAACAATAATAACAAAATTGTTGGTTCTGTTATTAAGAGACACATGGCAATTGGGTAGACAAGTCATAGCCTCTGCCTTACTCGATATGTAAGAAACCCTTTTAATTATGACAGAGAATGATAAAGAGTGCCCCAGTTGAAATTTTGGGGGATATATCTATAGAGTAAATACAATAACAAAATTTAAAAATGAACAATAATCATGCAAGTATATTAAAACAGTGGTAATTAATTTAAGATAGCTTTCAGTGAATTATGCACAAACAATTAAAAACTAATAAAAACTCATTATTGGGGAAGGTCTGAGTGTAGTCAGAAAAACTTTCTGGAGAGCCACTTGGCACTATCTAATGAAGTTAAGAAAGGTACAAATCATATTTCCACTGATGATTTGATCCCCTAAGACATAAATCAAATAATATTATGAAGATACATGTACTCCAAAGTTAATCACAGCAATAACATACAATAGTGAAAAATTTGAAAAAAAAATTATAATTATTAAAGGGGGTTAGTAAATACACATAAAGAAGTCATTGCAAATATATACATGTATATGCATCTATGCATATCGTGTCAGATATATAATCTTCTGATTACAGTGTACTATTAAAGAGTACAAACTGTATATATGATAAGACACTATATTTCTTTAAAACATAAATTTATGTTTTTATTTATTAATGAAGAATGTAAGTCTAGAAAGTGTATGTGCCAAAATGTTAACAATATTTAATTTCATTTTTATGTATTTTATTGTTATGTATTTATTTAAACTTATATTATGTTTGTAACAACGAAGTATAGATATATTCAGGGTAAGATTATGCTTGTTTAATATTCTTGGCATAATACTAGAAGAAATTTACAAAAAGTTAAAAAAAAATTTTTCTTGTATTTGAAAAATGTTTCATAATATTTATTTTGTCTTTTTCTTCTTTTGGTACTTAAGAAAGAATATCTTAACCCTAATCTTCTAAGCAATAGAAATAAGCTATCGAAATATAGGAAGACAACTGTTTTGACAAATCAAGCTATCTTGTATTTAAAGGAAAATTAGGCCGGGCGCGGTGGCTCAAGCCTGTAATCCCAGCACTTTGGGAGGCCGAGACGGGCGGATCACGAGGTCAGGAGATCGAGACCATCCTGGCTAACACGGTGAAACCCCGTCTCTACTAAAAAATACAAAAAACTAGCCGGGCGCGGTGGCGGGCGCCTGTAGTCCCAACTACTCGGGAGGCTGAGGCAGGAGAACGGCGTGAACCCGGGAGGCGGAGCTTGCAGTGAGCTGAGATCCGGCCACTGCACTCCAGCCTGGGCGGCAGAGCGAGACTCCGTCTCAAAAAAAAAAAAAAAATAAAAAATAAAGGAAAATTAAATAAAGACAAAAACAGTTTTTTATTTTATATTTAAGTAGGTTTTCTGTGTTTAAATAGTTATACAAAGTTACATTTTCAAAATTGGTGTCTGACAGATACCTATGTTTTCAGAATAATCATATAATTAACATATATTTGATAATCACCTAAATGTTCTATGATTGAAAATCTGAAGACACGGAAAAATAGACTTTAAAGCCCAATAATTGTATTTTGAAAGGTGTAGAAAAACATAGATCTAAAAATTTTTTTATTTAAAAATATTCTTAATTAATATTTTATGCCTTAGCTTATAATTAGTCGATTTCCCAGCTCAAATGACCTACGCAACTTTTTTGGTCTATCCCCACATGTGTATCTCTTTCACTGTTTACACTATAGTGTACTGCATTCTTATTTAACTTACATACAAATTTTACTATAAATATGGCCATAGGCCCTGCTTTAAGCACTTCTCCACTGAAAAACAACCTATGCTTAAAAAAGAAAACAAAGATTAAAATTTTAGGTAATTATTTTCTTGTTTTTCATTAGTTTTTTCTAAAATAAATTTTGTTGTGTACATTTAAGATATACAGGAAGCTGTGGGATACACATGAAGAGTAAAAAGGTGACTATAGTGAAGCAAATTAACATATTCATCATTTCACGTAGGAACTCTTTTTGTTTGTTTTTGTGGCAAGAGAAACTAAAATCTAGTCATTTAGGATTAATCCCATATACAGTACAATTTTTGTTTGTTCAGACGTTTCTATAATGTGCACAGGTAATACCTTCTTCTGTTTCAAAGTCAACTCTAAAAAGGGTAGATAGTTAATATTTCCCTGTTCATATCTGCTTCCAAACCACCTGGTTTCCTTCCTTCCTGGGGAATTCAAATCATCCCTTTTTTAAAAAGTAAACTTTCAGAGCTATTTTGTGCAACAAGGAAACACGCATACATACTTTTTCTCCTCTTTCAAGAAAACAGTATCGTTCACACTGTTCTGCACCTTGGTTTGTAACTTAATATTCATAGGAAATCATTCCATATCAATACCCAAAGGACTTACTCATTCTTTTTCATAAACACACTTTATCTATGTGAGAATGTATCAAATCTGTTTCACCAGATCCCTAAAAATGACATTTAGTTTGCTTCCAATTATTTGGAAGACATATTTGCTTCCATTACAAATAAATGCTACAGTAAATAGCCACATAAATAGTCATTTCCCACATATCTTAGTATATTTATAAGATAAATTTCTGGAAGTAAACTTTCTGAGTCAAAGGATACATTCTTGTTACTTTAAGGTTTAGTATAAATTATCTTAAAAGACAAAAAAAAAACTTTATTCTTTTAAATGGAAAAATAATTATTTTCCTTTATCAGCATATGACTTTTATCAACCATTGATGCAAGATAAATGTACACATATCTCATAGCTACTCTCTCAGTTTCACCCTTGTTTTACTTCTTGCTTCTTTAAAAACGGAGTCTCGGAGTGGATTTTGAAATTTATTTATACATGCACAAATAACTGAATAATCTGATCATGGCTTAAAATTTAGAAGAAAGTCAAGATGGAAGTATCTTTCAACAAGTCAAAAACGTTAAATTAAATAAACTATTTGAATTCATTGAATCTGTAATGCATCATCAAATGATGGAAAATAGTTTGTTTTGGACAGGAAAGAGCAACTGAAGCAGAGTCCTTTTGCCAGACATGAATTCCCAAGGGATGTATTCATTACTTTGTTGCTTATACAAGGCCATAGAAACCAACTCTCCTACAACAAAGATCTTTGCAGCAGGCTCCTGTGAAACATCGGCTTTGCAACGTTTGGCCAAGCTCCCATTCCCTGCTTATAGCTCACATCACACAACCAGTCTTTCAATTACATTTGTTCATGTAATAAATAAGTGAAACACATGCATTTTTCTTTATGTTATTTTTCATTCATAAGAATATTTCTAAGGCATTTATTATTAGTATTTGGTTCCTAATGTTTTACTAATAAGAAATCTTGTTGTATTTCATGAAGCGTCTTTGATTAGCAATTTTATTTCTATTCCAGGGTGTCTATGTCACTTATAACAGAGCTACCCAGTAAATAACCAGATGGAATCATCTGGTTATTTGTATATTAACCAGTGTCAGAGTTTTAATAGTAAAATTATTTCCTTGCACAATGTGGCAGTAATAGAGTCAAACTGTGGCTTAAATAGCCTTCCTAATGGAGCTTTCAAGAGAACTGAGAGGATTTTTAAAAATTTAGTTTGTGACATGCCTAATACATGTATTATGTGTGTTGGTCTTTCCACTCCATAGAAAGAAAGGCCAATACATTTCTAAATTGTATATTAAATATTTATAAACTTTTCTAAAGGTGTGAAATAAAAAGTATCTGGTCAATTCCCTTCACTGTAAATTCAGCTTATGTTCCTACTTACGGTGCTGCTGCAGCACCCTAGCCCCAGGTCTCACACTAAATGCTTACTTGCAGATCCACCTAGGTAAATCCCTGTAGAGGGAAGAGCTTCCCCTGGTCTTCTCCACAAGCATTTCTTTCAAAGTCCTGGTGTAGGAGTCACACATGATTGCCAGTGTTCCAGATAACAAACTTCTTATTTCCATTACCCTTAGAAGGGAATACATTTATCATCCTAAATGATACTAAGTTACTAAATGATACTGAGAACATTTATCATCCTAAATGATATTAACATTAAGCTTCTATAGCAATTTTGTAGAGGTCAGTAGTAGGCACAGTTTGGAATATACATGTATACATTTAGGTGTGTCAGTAGAAGGTTTGTGATAATATCAGTTTGATTTTAGATGATGCTGATGTGAATCAGGAGATAATAGGAAGAATTGCAGTCATGCATATGTTATTTTCAAGGTTATATTCTAATGCTCCAATTTTGAAAATAGTCACTAGCGTCTGGTAAGTCTACTTTTCATGTGTTATCAACCAACACACATTTAAATTTTACATAATTATCAGCAACACACAAACACAGACGCGTACAATTAGTGTAAAAACAATGTTGATGGTTTCTGTTAACTCGTTTGATGTTAGATCATTTCTTTTCAAGTATTCTTCCCTACTTTGACAGTTGCTTTATTTTTACCAGGAAACAACAATAACAACAATTCACTATCAATCGCCCCTTTCTCCTGCCATTTTATTCCCATTTTAAGGAAACTTGCAAGGGAAGGAACGGTACAGGTGAAAAACAGAGGAAGAAAAAAAATAAAGGAAGAGAGATAAGGCTTAGAAGGGGCACGAGGAAGAAGGTTATAAGAACAGAAGACAAAAGAAACCAAAAATTTGACATAAGGAAATTTTCTACAATCTCCAGAAAGTAGCATATAACTTTTTGTGGGGGGAGGGGTTGCATTATTTTTTAACAGAAAAATTTTGAAAATGTTTAATATAGGAGAAAAAAATACTGAAATAATTCTGCAAGTCTAAAAATAGTTATGAAAATATGGATTTTACAAATTAGTAAAACATCATAATTTAATACCCTGAATAGGAAGATAATCTAATGGAGAATGTAGACGTTAAAACGAAAACAACTAAAATAAGGAAATGGTAGAAATGCTTGGGGTTAATGAGAAAGATATTTAACAAATATAAAATAAATTCTGTATGTTGAAGACAGACATAATTTGCTAAATTATTGATTTATTTAAAGCTAAACAAGATTAATTTCAAGAGAAAACACTTAAATTAATTTAGATAAAATGAATGCATTAAACTGTGCCAAGAATTCACATTTCCCAAGACAGCCTATAAATTCACATGGAAAGAAAGAAAAATGTCTTGGGTTTATCTTCCATCACATAACGTGTCAAAGGACAAAAGAGAAATTGGTACATTATTGTGAGAGGAAAGGTTTACGGTGTAAAAATTAAAAACAAAACCACTTTGCTCTTCCCACGTGAAGGCAATCAAATTATACTCTTTAGATACGCAGATCTCAGAAAATGTATCATCCACATAAATTTCATGAAAAAACATTCCATCCACAAAGTCATATTCCAGTCAAGTAAGGTTTTTTACAAAAATGAAAACAAAGGCGTAGTATAAAATTACTGTTGGAGAATATTGAAAGCAGCTACATATATAAACAAATACAACATATAAATAATCATTATATATGCCTACAAATGAAAATCCAAATACCAGATGTCAACACAACCTCGAAGCTGATAAACTTAATAAACTGGGAAAGATATTTAAATACAGTACCATTTTACCTTTACATAAATGATAGGCAACAGTAATTTTATTGTATTATGTAAATATTTAAAGAAACATAGATTTAAGTACATATTTTTCTTTTTTTTGTTTGTTTTACAGAATTTTTTTTATTTCCAAAAATAACACATCATCAGGCAAAAATTCAAATACATCATGGTGTGTAAAGACATGGTTAGTAATCTGTCATTCACACATAATTTCACACCCAACCTGTAATAAATATGCGTCTATCTTTATATTTCTTTTCATAAATGTGTATAAAAAATTGAAAGTGGAAGTCACACGAATAATCTTATTGGAGTTGATGTTCTCCAATAACACAACAAAATAAATGTTTTATGAACATTAGTATATTGGTAGGAATTCCACTCCAAGTGAAGTAAGGTCCAGGAATTTCTCCTCAGTGATATTGAATCAAGCTTGAAAGGCCAAATTGATAACTCTTCTTCATGAGAAGTCTCAAGAGAAATTAAAAAATGTTGTAAACTAAATAAAAATAAAAATATGGGAGTTTTCAAAATTTGTGGGATGCAGCAAAACAGTGCTTAGGGAGGAATTTATAGCATTGAATGAACGCATTAGAAAAAAGAAAGATCAGCATTCAATAACCCAAGCTTCTGCCTTGGAGAAGAGAAAGAAAGAAAGAGCAAGTTAGGTTACAGAATACAGAAGAAATAATGTGAAAAAAAAACAACAGAAATCAATAAAAGTCAAAATCAGAAAATCAAAAACTGATTCGTTGAAAATATTTTACAAATTGTAAAACCCTAACCCAGCTAACCAGACAAAATGTGAGGAAAAAAAGGAGTCTTCACTGCTTAAGGCATAGCTCGTGCACTGGGACCAGAAAATTAAATTCAAAATATACAGATTTGAAAAAAAGAAATAAAATTTTCTTTATTTGTAGATAAAATGATTGTTTACGTAAAAATCTTAAAGAACTGCATAAATTCACAAACAAAAAAATCTTGGAATTAATAAGTGAGTACAGCAAGGTTGCAGAAAATAATGGTAATATAACCAAAGTTGATGACTTTCCAATGTACCAGCAATGAATAATGGGAATTTTAAATTACAAACAAAACAAATCCAACGGTACTATTAACACTGGCACCAAAAAAGGAAATACTCAGTTGTAAAGCTAACAAAGTATGTACAGGACCTATATGTGGAAAACTATTATACAAATTTCTGATGAAAGAAATTGTAGAAGGTGAGGCTAGGCGTGTTGGCTCATGCCTGTAATCCCAGCACTTTGGGAGGCTGAGGTGGGTGGATCCCTTGAGGCAAGAGTTTGAGACCAGCCTGGATAACATGGCAAAACTCTGTTTTTACAAAAAATAAAAAAATTAGCTGGGCGTGGTGGTATGTGCCTGTAATCCCAGCGACTCGGGAGGCTGAGGCAAGAGAATCGCTTGAACCAGGTTGCACTGAGCTGAGAACGCATCACTGCACTCCAGCCTGGGTGACACGGAGAGACTCAAAAAAACAAAAAAACAAAAAAACAAAAAAACCCAGCGGTGCTGGAGGAATTAAAGACACACACACAGAAATAGAGAGGTGTGAAGTGGGAAATCAGGGGTCTCACAGCCTTCAGAGCTGAGAGCCCCGAACAGAGATTTACCCGCATTATTTATTAACAGCAAACCAGTCATTAGCATTGTTTCTATAGATATTAAATTAACTAAAAGTGTCCCTTATGGGAAAAGAAGGGATGGGCCGAATTAAAGGAATAGGTGGGGCTAGTTAACTGCAGCAGGAACATGCTCATAAGGCACAGATCGCTCATGCCATTGTTTGTAACTTAAGAATGCCTTTAAGCGGTTTTCCGCCCTGGGTGGGCCAGGTGTTCCTTGCCTCCATTCCCGTAAACCCACAACCTTCCAGCCTGGGCGTTAGGGCCATTATGAATACGTTACAGTGCTGCAGAGATTTTGTTTATGGCCAGTCTTGGGGCCAGTTTATGGCCAGATTTTGGGAGGCTTGCTCCCAACAAAAAAAAAAAAAAGAAAAGAAATTGAAGAAGATTGAAGATGTAATTACATAAAGATTTTCCGTGGAGCTACCTGTTCACATTTCTGAAAACACTATATATACGAAATGAACAATTTAATAAGTGATAGCAGATGGTAGAAGCTATGATTTTCTTTATTGGAGTAGGAAGTGGCGGGGGCTCGAGTGATCCATACTGATATAATTTGGTGGTGTGTCCTTTCCAAATGTCATATTAATATGTGATCTCCGTCATCTCCAGTGTTAGAGGTGGGCCTGGTGAAAGGTGTTTGGGCCAATCAGGTGGATCCTTCTTGAATGGTTTATTGCTATTGTCACGGTAATCAGTGAGTTTTTCCTCTATGAGTTGGCCTGAGATATGGTTGTTTAAAAGAGCTTGGCACCTCCTCTCTCTCTCTCTCTTTGTCTCTCTCAATAGGTGATATGCTTGCTCCCCCTTCGCCTTCTGCCATGATTGTAAGCTTCCTGAGACTTTCCTAGGAGCAGATGCCAGCACCATGCTTCTCGTACAGCCTGCAGAACTCTAAGCCAAAATAAACTTCTTTTCTTAGTCAATTAACCAGCCTTGGGTATTCCTTTAGAGCAACACAAACAGACTAACACACATATGGTGATAAATTATGGTTGGATAAATTACTATGAATCCATTTTAGTTTAATTAGCTGATTTCACATATAAGTATTTATAGATATGTGTATATGTGGTTTAATAGAATGTATTTCAAATATTTTTCTATTTTCTGTATGTGATGTTTTGACATCTTAGAAACCTTTTTGGCTGGGGAGAGACTGCTCTTCCCAAAGCTAGCCAATTTCTAAAGTTAACAAAGAGCTTAGCCAGAGCATCTAATTGATAGCAAATTCACCAATGCAGAGACATGCCTCCTCTAGCCTGTTCACCTCAGAAGGCAATATTCCTGTCTTAATCATCCCAAGGCAAAATACCAGGCAACTAGGAACCACCCTTAGAGCTTAAAGAAAGCAGAAATCATTCAAATTAGCCAAACCTAACTGTTCATCTTGCCCTGCCCTGCCTTGCCTCAATAAAATCAGTGACCTAAACCTTCCTATCACTCCTGTGTCCTGCCTCCTGACCACCTTGGTGTCCTTCCCTTGTTGCGTTGTGTGACATGCCGTGTCTCCTGTTTCGTTGGGCTCATGAGTATAATAAACATTTTTCCCCAAGTCTCCCCCGTGTTTTTTTTTTCGGCCATACCTGACAGATCATCCCATAAATAAATATAAAACATATACATGCATCTATTTCATCACTTTCAGCTGAGAGGTCCTAGAAACAATGACATCTCAGTAGTCATGAGTACACCCAGCTCCCAGATCATGGTTTGTAATACGACTTTCTAATAAATGAAACCAGGGATCTTCAGAGAAATGGCTGATTCTAGAACTCATAGGATATTAACAAGATGAGCAAGGAGAATCCAATAGTACCAGAAAGTGAGGAAGGGTTCAAAATAAACACATTAAAAAAATAATAATAATAATAATAATTAAAACTACAATAACTGTAATATGTCAAAAGACCAGGAGCCAACTGAAACCACCTTCAATCGCCAAAAATGAAAAAAAAAAAATTGAGCAATAAAATAAATAAAATGGCACTGAATTATAACTCAGAGTATAGAGTATATATGTGAGTCCATACTGACAGTAATATGTAAATAACTGAATGCGTAAATTAAATAAAGGAAAATACACAAATCTGTGTGGAAGAATTGCAAGTAAGTTATGCAGTTACAGCACCTTCAAGAAGGGGAGTGTAACTTCTCACTTCTTACATGCAGGCTATGGATAGTAACTTCCTTCCAAAGAGTACAATACTCCTCATAGTGGAGAAATTTCACAAACACTACTTTAGTCACGTCATCAAGTTTAACTTCAGTAATGATAAGTCATATTGAAAATATGTACCTTTTATATATCATGGTAAAATTGCACTTTACCTCTGTGGCCTTCTTCTAAAAAATATATACAACTTTAATTTAATCATGAGAACAATTAGACAAATACCAATTAAGGCAGTTGCTATAAAATCCAGGCCAGTACACCTCAAAACTGTCAGTGATTCTGGTAGGTTAAATAATTGCTTCGAATATTGTCCATCTTCTTATTCCAGGAATTTTGACTATGATATCTTACATGGTATAAAGGACCTTGTAATAAAATTAAAATAAGGATTCTGAGATTGACAGATTATTCTGTATTACGCAATATTTTATATAATCACAAAAGTCCTTACACTTATTATATAGCAGTATAATCACAAGAGTTCTTTTTTTGTTTTGTTTTGTTTTGTTTTGTTTTGTTTGTTGAAATGGAGTCTCACTCTGTTACCTTGGTTGGAGTTTAGTGGCATGATCTCAGCTCACTGCAGCCTCCGTCTCCCAGGTTCAAGCGATTCTCCTGCCTCAGCCATCGAAGTAGCTGTGATTACAGGCATGAACCACAATGCCGGGCTAATTTTTGTATTTTTAGCACAGACGGGGTTTCACCATGTTGGCCAGGCAGGTCTTGAACTCCTGACCTCAAGTGAGCCGCCCACTTTGGCCTCCCAACGTGCTGGGATTACAGGCATCATCCACTGCACCTGGCCCACAAGAGTTCTTATACGAGAGAGACAGGGTAGTCAAAGTGAGAAATAGGAGATCTGGCAATGGAACTAGAAATTGGAGTGATGTGAAGAAGGGGTCATGAGCTGAGGATTATAGGCAACATAGAGGCCGGGAAACGGAAGGAATGGGAGCCTCCAAGAGGAAATGTCCCTGCTGAAACCTTGACTTTACACCAGTGAGACTAATTTCCAGAACTGAAAGGTTACTTTGCTGAGGTTTGTGGTAGATTGCTACAGCAGCAATAAGAACCTAATACGGTTATAAAACTCAAGAATATCCTGAGACATTGACACAAGCAAGCAGAAGCTAAGGAGATGTGAACACTGTGTAATGTGGTATTCTGGATGAGATACTGGTAGAGAACATAAGGACATTAGATAAAACTAAGGAAATCTGAACAAAGTGTGGACCTTAATAATTATAAATATAGGTTCCTTAATTTTAACAAATGTATCATAATATCATAAGATGTTAATAAATGAGTATGTGGTGCATGGGAACTCTGGATAATCTTCATAATTATTTTATAAATTTAAAACATGAACGAAGTGATTCTAAAGCAATATATTCTGATGAATAAGATCTAAAATAAAATGACTGAATGAACAAATTAACCACTAAAAACTGAATAAAAAAATAAGCTTATAATAAAAGTCAAACATTAGTAATGTGTCAAAATTGACAGAAATTAATACGCAGAAAAACATGAGTTTTTAAAAATTATAGGACAAAATTTAAGATATCATAGATACAAACTGAAAGAAAACAATTTCATTTGTGTTATTAGACAAAGAAAATAAATGCATGACAATAAATGTTACAGAACTTGGGATTTTACATAAAATGCTTTATTTAATTATATTTTGGAGGAAGAAAATTTAAACTTAATGAAAAATATATTTAGAAAATGATCAATCAAAACACTAAATATCAACATTACACATCACTCATGACTTTTAAATTTAAAGTCTTATGTGCAACTTTAAAGTAAATATTAAAAATTTAAATGAAGCACATTATTTTTAAAACAGTAGAAATCTCCAAAGTTTACTAAAAAGTTAGACAAATTGCTATAGATTGATTTTTTTTTTTTTTTTGGTAGTCTGCAAAGGACTACTTTGAACAAAGTTTCCAGTACTAAGTGCTTTTGTGGGAAGTCATTTCAAACACTTATGGAATAGATACATTACAGAAATTGTTCCAGAACAAAGATGGGAAATATCCAAGGTCACTTGGAGGCTAGAAAAACTCTGATAATCAAACCTAAAATAGATGAACTAAAAAGAAGATCGACAGACCATTTAACCATTGTCTTCTATGAAGATGAATGCTGTATTGCTTCTCGGCCTTTTGGCTAAGATCAAGTGAGGATGAATGCTGTAATATTTGTGGTAGAATTTTAAGATGGTCCTCAAATTTTCCACTCACCTGCTACATACATAATCCCCAAGACTGTTATCATGATGAATTATTCCCTCATAATTAGCTAATGTTATATGGCACAAATGTTTAAATATAGATTATCCAGGTGTTCCTGAGCACATCACGAAATCTCTTTAAAGCAGACAGGTTTTTTTTTTGTTGTTTGTTTGTTTTACTGGTAATAGAAAGGTAAGTGAATGATTTGAAGTATGAGAAGGATCTGACAAACTGAAAATGAGGAAGCACACAGTAAGTGTGTTAGTCAGGGTTCTCTAGAGGAACAGAACTAGATGTGTAGTTCTAAAACTAGAACAGACAGATGTATATAGGAAGGCGAGTTTATTAAGGAGCATTGACTCACATGATCACAAGGCAAAGGTCCACAATAGGCCATCTGCAAGCTGAGGGGTCAGGAAGCCCTCCCGAGTCCCAAAACCTCAAAAGTAGGGATGCCAACAGTGCAGCCTTCAATCTGTGGCCCAAGGCCTGAGAGCCCTCAGCAAACCACAGGTGTAGGTCCAAGAGTCCAAAAGCTGAAGAACTTGGAGTTCATTGTTGGAGAGCAGGAAGCATCCAGCACAGGAGAAAGATGGAGGTCAGAACACTCAGCCAGTCTAATCCTCCCATGTTCCTCTGCCTGATTTTATCCTAGCCACGCTGACAGCTGATTGGATAGTCCCCACCCAGATTGACAGTGGGTCTGTCTCTCATAGTCCATGGACTCAAATGTTAATCTCACCCCCACAGACACACCCAGGAACAATGCTTTGCATTTTTCATCCCGTCAAGTTGACACTCAATGTTAGCCATCACAGTAAGGACTCTAGAAGCTGAAAGCGTCTAACAGCTGACAGCAAGGAAATAGGGACTTCAGTTCTACAAATGCAAGGAACTGAATTCAATCAACAAAAGGAATGAACTTGGCAGATAATTTTTTTCAAACCCTCAAATGAAAGCTGAGTTCAGCCAACATCTTAATTTCAACCTTGTGATATCCTAAAGAGAGAAAACAGATGCAAAATTATTAAGAACAAAGAAGTTTTACGCAGCATGATTAATGACCTTGGAATAACTAGCCTTGATATGAAGGAAAGTATAATTGCAGAAATTCACTTTATATTAGCCATACAGTAAATATGCGTAAATTTTATAGAATTGTCATATATATCAAATCCTATGGTCCCAACGCAATTAAATTAGACTACATTAACAACATGTTGATAAATAAAATCTTCACCCAATTGAAGATCGAATGTTTTTAAAAACCTATTTTCCAATAACTCATGTTATAAATAATGAAATGATTTGAGAACTGATCTTAAAAAAATTTCAGCATACAAATGTTTAGATAAGAAGGAACATTTAGAACTGACAAGGTTGTATATGGAAACAAGATATGAAGAAAACTCTGGTGCCATGGAACCCAAATGAGAAAGTGTGGCAACTGATAATCACTCTTAGAAATAATGCTGTATTGTGCAATATCATCAACAAACTTAATGCTTTTTTGCCATCTTAAAAAATTAAATTAATGTATGTTTATTAAATGGGAGACCTAAAACCCATGGTTGTAAATTGCTGTTTCTGACTTGAGCTGACATTTAAATCCATACAGTATATGAGATACATGATCTGTTTTCTCTGAAGCATCACTGTGTTACAGCATCTTTGGAGTGTTGGTTTTCTGGCTAGAAACCTCAGTGGCCAGTGGTGCCTTTGCCTGAGTTCCTGTCCTGTATCCAGAAAGCATGAGGTACACAGACAAGTGGAGGGTGAGCAAGGTGAAGAGGAGCTTTATTGAGTGTTAAAACAGCTCAGAGGAGACTCACAGTGGGTAACTCCTCTCTGTAGCCAGTTCATCTTAGCCAGTGTTCAGCTCTCAGGAGAGAGGAGGCCCTGGAGAGGGTAGCTTCTCTCTGCAGCTGGTCATCCCATCTGCTCAGCTCTGGATGATCCTGGAGCTTTTATGGGCCTCAGAAGAGAGACAGTGCATGCCCATTGGTCCATGGGTGGCCATGGGCAGGCCCTGGAAAGGGCACCGCAAGTTCTTACTTCAACCGTGGGACTGGCAACCCAGCCCCTCGTCTTCAGGCCCTGTCTGTTCTGAAAGTGGGGCCTCACTGGGGACCTGCCCGCTTCTATGCAGGAATCTGTTTGCCTCCTGCTGCCTTCATGGTACCAGGGCTTGGCCAGATTTTGCCCCAAGATCAGAGCAGGTGCTGACAACAGGGAGAAGCCAGGCAGTGGGAACAGGCACTTCACAGCCTGCAAGGGCAGGGGATCCTTCCTGGGCCCCCAAGAGTACAGAGATGTCTGAATCTGCAGCCATGGTTGGGTGGCTGCAGCTGTGCCTAAGAAGGCAGGGCTCCTGCCTGGGTGTGGAGCCGCAGTTTGGGCAGCTGCAGCAGCACCCAGGGAGCTCCTGCCCCAACTCAGAAGGGGCAGGGCTCCTCCTTGTCCCCAGCTCCTGCCGGCTCCATGGAGCCTGCAGCCCTGGCTGTGCCTCCCTGCTGTAGCAGGTGTGATAGTAGCCAGTAGCTGCTGCCATCAGTTGCTCCCAGGAATCTTTATGGTCAATTCAGAAACATTATTTGAATCCCGGAATATATATGATGATTCAAAGCAATCTCAGGCATTTGCTGAGTCCTTTAATATCACATTCCAATTTCTAACTCATTGGATCTCATTTCCATTTTACAATAGTTTGCCTAAATAGTTACCATCAGGAAATACTTCTTCAAGCTTCATTTCCATGTATGCCCCGAGCTTTCTTCCTGGCTTTGTTTCTTTTGGGCCAGAAGATGTTCTTTCATATTTTAATATATTTAATTTTCATTATATAAGTTCTACACTATAGAATTTATTTTTAAAATTTCACAAATTTTGTTTTTAATCTTCCACCCTTAGATTTTTTTCTTCATTTGTTTTTATTTCAAAGAAAAAAAAATAGAATGTACCAATCCTTTTGGACAGAAGTAACTTAAGTGCCTATTTTTCTCATACTTTCTTACGAGTCTTTAAACCCTTAAAATAATTTCAAAATTTATCCTAAAATCCTCTTTGGAATAAAAATTCTTGACAAGTTACTAAAATATGTGTTATACACTTGATAAAAGCAGGTTTCCCAATCCGTCTCTGACCCTTATGACCAGGTCGTTTACCAAAGTGGCCCAATAACACAGGTGTAAAAAAGTAGGGTGGTTCTAGGTTCATGCCTAGGCATTAACTGGCATGAACCTAGAACCATCCTGGCACTTTTCTCTCTTCTTTATTTTCTACCAGTTTCAGGTGGCTCCTTTTCCTGGATTTAATTTCCAAGCTTTATCCTCTGATGTCTTTTTATAATTGAATTAGCCACTAAAGATGACTCCCATCATTCTGAACCCCGGAAATTTTATATATAATTTTCAGTTTTGCTGGCCACAGCCACCTAGTCAAGTATTTACCAAACATCTACAATGTACCAGGAATAGTAAAGATACACCACTTTAGTCACAAGTTATGTTTTGTCATGAAAAGTTGTTGTGTATTAATCCACAGTAGCAGAATGCACACACATGCGCACACACACACTCACACACAAAATATTCCTAAGGTGATGAAAGAAAAAACTGTAAAATCTTAAATAAAATAATAAGTATATTTTAAGCAATGTTGCTGGTTGGACTTTCCATACCAAGGAGATGTATACTCTAAAATGTCCAGATACAGCTCACAGAAGCTCCTGGTCCACTATTTTCTCTCATTACTTCAGAATCATTTTGCTTCATATTAGAAAAACTATGAGTTCCAATGAATGATCTGAACTGGTTTGCTAAGAAATTTGGTGGAAATTTGCTAAGACTGATTTTCAGAGCATTTTATTGAGTGATATTGGTATAATTGGGCAAGAATAGTCTAGAAAAAATTCACCACCCTTGAACAATTTTAGCTCTAAAAATATTTAAACTCTCAGTAAGACTTCTGAGAAAGCAGAGTAAAATGATGTTATAAAGCTCTTACAATGCACTAAGCTAAAATTATTCTCCGTATGGATAATTATACCCAATTCCTTGCATTTATTATGAAAGTCAAGAAGATATTTGCCTGGGGTTGAAGGCATCACTATATTATTACCCTTTATCAGAACTGTGGTCATATACTTGAATTTTTTTTAGTAAGACAATGAGGTAAAAAATTATCTTAAAAGTCAGTGCCTGACTAAAATTTGAGGCATTTGTTAATAATAGGAAATCCATGGCTCAGCCCAAGTTCCAGATGTACACTGAAGAGACTGTTTACACAGAACCAGCTGATGAAATACACTGATGCTTTTTTAAAAATTAAATGGTGCTAATAAAAGATATTTTGAGCCACTTCAAGCAAAATACAACAGAATCAGACCATATACACAGTTCTTTCCTCGTTGTAGGTCATGGTTTTGACAATCTCACTTCTTAATTTTTCTGTCTGCCTAGTTTTCTTCATCCAGTCAGGAGCATTGCCTCTCCTGTGAATTAGACAAAAAGCAAAAAAATACTGACAAATATAATTCCCAGTGTCAATATTTTTTCCTGTATTTGTCTCCTTGAAGTTCTCATCTTGCAGCCTGCTACTGTGAAACTTACTCCTGGATCATTATTTTATTCCTTTAATTTTGACATTTCCACAGAACAAAGAGTTCAATTCTCATTTCCCACAAATATGACTCAGGCCAGTCTCACATCTATGCTATCCCTTTTCAGAAAATATGGACCTCCACTTTCAATCACAAAGAAGATTCTTTTTGTCCAATTCAATACATATTTTGAGGGTTTCATCCAACAGTAAGTTTCTTTTTTCTGGAATGTTTTAGGGTTAGTTCATCAAATATTTCAACCATTTTAGCCTTCTTTTCATTATCTGTTCATAAATAAGCTAAATTAGGAAAATCACCTGCTGATGGCCGTGGTTTCAGGCCTTCAAGTTAACAACATAGGGAAAGACACCAAGCCAAAAACATCAGCCAATAAAGATTATTTCTCCTGATACTCTTTTTAATTTTTAGTGAGGCAAGAATATACATATACATCTATACACACATACGTATATGCATTATATAAATAAGTATGCATGTGCATGTATAATTTATATGCAAACAGACTCCTTAAATTCATATGATTCTTACCTTGGACTATTTTTGAATAGAGAAAATGAAAGTAGAAAGATAGGCTTAGGGAAACTTTCACAGTAATCAAGACAAAGACATTATTGATTTAAAAGAATTATTTTCTCTTTTATTCTTTTATCCAAAATTATAGTGGATATTTTAAACTGAGTAGAAATATTCAGTCTCCCCAAAGAATATTCGATTGCTTGACACTGGTGCACCCACTTTAATTCGTAGGTATACCAAAGAAATATGGACTTTGGAGTGATAGAAGGGTAATAAAAACAAGAAATACACATTTTCCAAAGTGACGTTCTGAGGCCTAAATTTTTAGTTGTTTGCTAAAGCTCTTTTTCCATAATATATGGCTTCAAGTGAAAGCCAACAGAATCTTAATAGCCTAAACCCAGCAGTGACTTCCCTATTTATTTTGGACAATAACAAGATTGATCAATTTTTTTGGCCTTTATTATTGTCAAGAAAGAAAAGAAATATTTGGTAGTAAGACAACGTCTTAAACAAAATTTGTATCCCCCAGCTCAACTTTTTTTCTGATTTTTAATTTAATTTTTAATCTCGTAGTAAGGTATTACATTCTTATGTAAAAGTACAAAAATAATAAATTTTTAGCTCAGCCATTTTTCATAAAGAAAACTCACCTATGTAACTATCATCCACATTAAAATATAGAATGTTATCAACAACCAGAAGACCCCTCAAGCTCCTTCTCAATCACTATAGCCCTTGACTAGCATCCGCTAATCTGTCTTTCCAAATACCATGTTGGTTTGCTTGTCTTAAAACTATATAAATAGAATTATAGAGTAGTTTTTGTTTCATTTCTTACTTCCACAAGGTGAAGCCTCCAGATCTGTACATTGTTATTTCATATAGAAATAGTTTGTTAATTTACATTACTGCATATTGGTTTCTATGAATTAATATATCCATTAGTGATGGATATTTGATATCTTCCATTTTATAGCTTTTATGAATATTGATTTTATGAACATGTGTATACATATATTGTGGTAAATATACGTTCTCATTTCTTTGAGTATGTACCTAGAAAGTGGAATTTCTGAGTCCTTCAGTATGATTTTAAAGAAACTGCCAGTTTTTAAAAGAGGTTTTAACAAATTTTTCTCTTCCATCAATAATGTATGAGTGTTCCAGTGGCTTCATAGCCTCCTTAATTTTAGTGTTTTTTTTTCATTTTAGTCATTCTGATGGTTGTGAAATGATCATTCATGGTAGAGGATAATGAATTTGGCTATTTTTTAACATGCATATTAAGTATTTTGTTATCTTCTTCTTAAAATGACTTACTAAGTTTTTTCTTTTTTTCTTTTGGGTTGCCTGTATTTTTCTTCAATGATTATAAGAGTTCCTTCTACAATATGAGTGTTGAGACTTCATAAGTAGTATATAATATAAATATGTTCTCCTATTTAGTGGCTTGCTTTTAACTTAAGGGTATCTTTTCATAATCAGAAGCTCTTAATCTTAATGAAATCACTATATGTATTTGTACTTTTATGAATAGTGATTTTGTGTCTAGTTTTTTAAATTATTGCCTATCTGAAAGCCAGGAAAATATTGTCATGTATTTTTCTCAAAAATCTTGCTTTATTTACCTTTCACCTTTAGATGAATGACCCACTTGGAACTGACATTTCTTTATGTGAGTTGGAGTGTCATCTCATTTTTTTCCATATAACTATCCAATTAATCCTTTTTATATAGCTCTACATGCCATCTTGGTCATGAATCAATTTGTGATAGATATGTAAATCTATTGATGGATTCTATTCTGCTTCATTGGAGTATGAATATGCCCATACCACACTGCCTTGATTATTTGGCTTTATAAACCTCAATATCTGAGTTTTCTCAAATTTTCTTCCTTAACCTTTCTTTATTAGTGTTAGAATTGATTATTCTAGGCCAATTGTATTTTCATGTAAATTTTATAATCAGGTTATCAATTTTTACAAGAAACCTACTGGAGTTTTTATTAGGGTTTAATTAAAAATGTGAATCCATTTTTGGTGAATGGGCTTCTTTGCAATGTACATGATATATTCTATGTTTAATTATTCTACAATTTTTGAAACTAAATTACTTCATCACATTCTGAAGGAAGTCCCCATAGCAGTTTAAATTTCAAATTACCTTACCTAAATTAGAGACCTTAAAAATATATTTCAAATGAATATACATGAGAGATTGGGCTTTCAGGATTCAGGACTATCATGTAAGTAGAAAGGCTTTTGCATCCTATTTCATAGTTTATATGAGAAATATTTGGAAGCTCGCATAAACATGTAAAATTCTTTTCCAATTCTATTGTTTAGTTTTATTCTTATCTTGGATTTAATAAGTACATTAATTGTCAATCAAACACCAGGATTCCAAAGAGATGTTGAGAGAAGACAGAATATAGGAAAACCGTTCAGCTACTTTCCGTTGTAGTGGGCTCTACTTTTTATTAAACTGTATAATTGAACTGTATATGGAGACAAAGGCAAAGTTAGTTACGTCAGAATACAGAGTAATCTATAACACGTTAAGAAAGAAAAAAAGAAAACTAATAAATTTTTTGAAAACTGAAACTCCTCTATTCAGTCCAAATCAGTCTCAAGATTTCAGGTCAATATTTCATGTCAACAAATTACACAAAAGATCGCTGGTATACTAGACTATAAAAAGCAGCTGAGCAAGCCAGTTGTAAAAAACTGGGCTTTTTCTGAAAACTGCTATATTCTCTTTTACTGTTTCATAATGTATTTTTAATAATATTTTCATTGTACTTATATCTTGACAGAGTCTGATAATATATGCATAAGTCACTGTTATTGAAATCGGGTATTCTAACTCAACATATCAACCAAAATTGCATCTTTCCTTTTGCTAGGATAAATTGGGCCAGAGATCATTTTTAGGTCAAATTTTCACTTGAAAGGGAACAAAATGTACTTTCTAATTATATTTAACATTTTCTTACTTTATTTAGTTCCTTAGATAAATTAGATGTCTGCAGACCAGCTATGAACAGACAAGAACAACAATGCTGCTCTCTTTCTAAATGATATTATTTATTTTTTCTCAACTCTGAATGTCCATTGCGAACAATAGAGCCTATTATTAACAGAGGAAATATTTTAAGGTCGAATACAGTAGCATGAGCGTTGTTGAATTTGGACAACACAATCGTGCAGTCAAATGTATGATACCTGATAATTTTATTCAGTCTCTGAACTTGCTCAGCTATTTAAGGGAACATTTTATACTTTTGTATCTTAATTGGCTTACCAAAAAGGTAGATTTTTTTCAAAATTAGGTCTTACATTAAAAACACACAAATGGGTTTTTCTTAATGTGGTGTCTCTTACTAATATACACCTTAAATATTTTAAATAAAAAAAGTCTCTTCCATGCTTTTTGGAACAAAATATTGGATCTCAGTTATATACTTATTAAATTACTTAGATTAAAATTTCTCTTTTTGAAGAGAAAACAAAATACATGTCCCATACTAGTAAGCAACCATGATGCCCATATGTCTAATGATTCTGCCACATATTGTTAAGAATAAATCACAAGATTCTAAATCTTCAGAAGTTCGTTTTCTGCCCTACTTAGATCGAAAGCACATTTAGCACTTGAGGCACTTGTTCTCAGGCATCAAAAATGAACGTATAGTTACAAATCAACATGGCATAGAGGAAATAGCAACAAACAGGGAACCAGAGGATGTGCTGTTTGGTCTAGTAGATTGTGGACAAGGTGCTTAACCTCCCTGAAGAGGCCATATTTGAGCAGAGTGTTGACTGACAAAGCGGAGACAACGAAGGTCTGTTTCAGATGCTGAGGAACTACATCCACTGCCTTCTGTTCCCTCCATGACCACGTGCATGGGATGCATAGGACGTGTAGTTCTTATGCTTCGTGGAATTATTAATACGCTGTTTCTTTTTTTCATACATCCCTTCAATTCTCAGAACATATTATAAGTAAAAGATATTGGGACCAAATTTAGAGATGTAGAATTATTAATCAGGTTAAAAAAACAGTACTTCAAAATTTTGTCTTCCTATACAATGTATTTCTTTTCTTCTTTTTATTTTACTTTAAGTTCTGGGATACGTGTGCAGAATGTGCAGGTTTGTTACATAGGTATACATGTGCTGTGGTATGATAGTACGATATTACAAAATTTTGTTTACTTTAAATGAAAGTTATACATAAGCCATCCAGTGTTTGAAGAAAATTCTTATTTCTATATCTCAGAAATCCCATAATAAATCTTATCCTTGTACCCAGCATCATCAGTATAAGGGTTTGCTTATCTAAAGATTCATATATTTCTTTCTCCTTCATGATCTCGAATTCTCTGAATAATCATGAAAATATGGCATTGAGACATTTAAGCCCTGCCTCTGAAAACATCATCATCTTCCTGAGGACAGAGATTTTTGAGAAATAATAGCTTATTTACCAAATGGAAAATTTTCACTTTTATTCATCAAACATGTATGTTAGAAAACTATTAGAAGAATGCAAAGAAGAGTGAATAGATTATGTAATTTTATTTAGTGCACATTTGTAAGTTCTATCAATTTTTTAAAGTTAATTGAAAGTGTAAAATAACTTAAAGATCTTACAATTTAGGTTCTCTTGTACATAGGAAAATGTAATGCTATTCCAAGTTTTTAAAATGCTAATTAAAATCTGTGGCTTTTTTTTCCTCCACCTAAAAATCCCATTGAATCTGATGACCCAGCCTAGATTTGCTTGCCAAGAAACTGATAATTTTTAATTTTCATGAGATTAACGAGTAATAGCAGAAAACATATTTATACAGTTGTGTGATGAGATATACCAGCTTATAAATAGTTAATTTTTTATTCATTAAGAAAAATATTGTTTTCCTGTATTCAGAATAGTGGAAATACACAATATTAAAGTTATAATTTGATCTACATTGTAAAAGGTACAGTAATTACATTTGCCAAAATATAAAAGTGGCTTCAAGAACATTTGGGCAACTCAAGATTTTCAATTCTATTAACTGTATTGAAAGTTCTCTCAAATCACAAAGTAGAAATTACAAAATTGGCAGAATGACTTTGATTAGGTCAAGTACTTTGTAGATGGGGTAAGATTATAGTGATAAATCCTTTTGAAACAGAACAACCTATTCAGTGTTACTTTTAACAAGCCCTTCTTACATCTCACACATGATGATGAACTATAGAAATAAAAAGGTGAATGATGTTAAGACCTTTGCTCTCAAAAGAAAATAACAAAAACAAAAACCTAGAGCCCTTTCTAAGGTTAAAATCAGCCAGTTTTTTTTACAGAATTCATTTTGGATTTTCATTCTGAATACTTCCAACCAATAGGGTAGCCTTTTGCCAGAAATTCATTATGGTTGTATATGTAGATATTATTTATATGAGCCAACTGTGCTGTGATCAATTTTAGTAAATTATTTACATACTTTCAATGTTTATTTTTAATTAAAATATGCCAGTGCTTTTAGAGTTTGCTAAATTCATAAAAAAGTATGCGTGTATACAAGGGAACCTGACTATATCTTATTAATTTAATGAAGTTTGATACAAGGCAGACATAGTTTTGACCCTAGTCAAAAAGTGTTAGTTACATAATTAATAAAGCTCCATATTATTACATATTATATTTCACATGTATATTTTTTAAAATAATGTGAAGTTCCTTTGGAAACACAATTTTGTTTTAATTATAAATTTGTTTTAAATGCATTTTGGAAAATGCACACTGGGATGACATTCCAATCATTTTAATGACATTTTTATTTTTAGAATAAAAAATATGTGCTGAATCTTGACTAGATCAATATTCACTGTATAAAAAATACTAAATTAAAGTGGCTATATTATGGACCCAAATAAAAAAGGTTAATTTGAAACAGATTTTGACCTCCATATTGGTATCACCACATGAGCCAAAAGCACAACAACAAGGCATAGCTCACTATTTTATTTTTTTTCCTCAATGTAACAGGATTTTAAAAAAGAATAACAAAATGGAAGGAACTAGAGTAAGAGTGGGATAATCCCTTTTTTAGCGCAATAGGATTTCATCTGGCATGCAAAATATTTCAATTGCTTATGGTAGATAACAATTCAAATATGTGAATATAGGAGTTATTTACTTAAAGACTGTGAAGAAAAAAATGCAAACCCCACTCCAAATTTTACTGATCTCTAGCCTGGAGCTTCTCACACACTTAAATTTTCGAAAGAACATATCAGCCCCACATCTCAGAGCCAACAATAGGTATCTTTATCATGAATGGCATTAAAAGGGATGATTTTGTGTGTGTGTGATCTCATTATGAACTCTGTTGTTTGAGGATAGCCTCTTCATTTCTTGGAATGTATAACATGGGCAACTAGCATTTGGGATGCATGTGCTCCCAACATCTCTCTGTGCTATATACATATATATGTGTGTGTGTGTGTGTGTGTGTGTGTGTGTGTGTATAGATATATATGTATATCTTAATCACTGCAATATTCTAATTCGGGCCATGCTGATTTAAGAATAAAACTATAATTATATATACCCTATATGGAAATGTAGTGGGTTTTGAAAGATTCCAATAATAAGTACAAATATGGAATTATCTATATAAAAACAAATGCTTAATGCAATACTATATTAGTAGGAGTTACTCATTGATATGGTTTGCATTTGTGTCATTACCCAAATCTCATGTCAAATTGTAATCCCCAGTGTTGGAGGAGAAGCCTGGTGGGAGGTGACTGGATCTTGGGGGCAGATTTCCCCCTTGGTGTTCTTATGATAGCGAGTAAGTTCTCAGGAGATCTGGTTGGTAAACTCCCCCCTTCTCTCTCTATTCTGGCCTGTTCCTCCTGTTCTGGCCATGTAAGACGTGCCTGCTTCTCCTTTGCCTTCTGCCATAGTTGTGAGTTTCCTGAGGCCTCTCCAGCCATGCTTCCTGTAGAGCCTGTGAAACCATGAGTTAATTAAACCTCTTTTCTTCATGAATTACCCAGTCTCAGGTAGTTCTTCGTAGCAGTGCAAGAATGGACTAATAATTCATTATAAAGGAAATATCCGAGAGCCAAATGGAAGCAGACTACAAAGTAAACTGAGGGGGCAGGTTTGTGATAGCAACCAAAAAAAAAAAAAAAAAAAAAAAAGCCAACAACCTGTAGTAACTAAACTTTCCATGGAGAAATGCAGAACAAATAACACTGAAATATGTGTGTGCTGAACACTGGTCTTTGCCACTTCTACTCGTTGACAGTACAGATCACCCCAACTCTTTCTGTATATTGCTCTTTATAAGCCTCTACAACAACAAAACTCTGAACATGCTCCTAATATAAACTAATCTGGGATTTCCATGAGCTAGAGATTTGAAAGATTATTAAATATAGCTGTGCTTTTATTTATGAGCAGCTCTTGGCCCTCTTTTCCCCCTACAATCCAAAACCTCTAATAGGGAAAAGAAAATTCGATATTTCACATCATGGTTTCATTTACAAATAACAATCACTAGATTTGCCCCAAAAATATACATCTAGCTTGCATTTTTGTGATTTATAAAAGCCTCATGGATTTTTTTTTTTTGAAAAGAGCTATGTCACTGATATTAAAATTGGCAGACTTAAAGGGATTTCTTTTATTTGACAAAACATATTGTGTTCAAGGTTAATAATACATTTCAGCAATGTACATAGTGCTCTTGGCAGACATGTGCTCCGTTTCATCATTTTGATAGGCAGATCCCATTCTTTTCTTCTTCATAATAAGTAAAATCCTGCCAAAAGTTAATGCTCTGAATTGCTTTAAAATTCATTTTAATGTAAATTTGGATAGAACTCTCCTTCCTTGCTATCAGACTAGCTTGTCAGTGTAAGAAAACTGGTTGGCTGGAAAGGAAGTTGGTAATTTTAATAGGAAAGTCATTACAAAACAGTAAGTGGGATAAAATCACACTTCTATGTTTGCTGGGAAAATCTGAAAAGTTTTGTTGCCTTTGGGGAGACAGAAAAAAGACTATTGAGAAGGTTGTGTCTAAAACCAAATTCCAAGCCACCTTTTATCAATAAAAACATAATACTAAATGTTGATATTTTTAGCAAAAAAATAACAAAGTACAACTATTGAGATTCTGGAAGGACATAACACAAGTGTTGTTGAAACATATATATATTAAAATAATCTTACGGTGCTCTGTTACTGGAGTTCATTATAAATATGGTCTCTAAAAGTAATGTTTAGGTCAACCCACAGTTAAAACAACGTAGAATTCCAACATTTTTTCTTTCATTAAAAAAAAATTTAAATTGCCCTACTTTGCAAATATTATTAGAGTCTCGTTTTGTTTGGCATCAAAAACTGCAAAAAGAAAAAAAAAAGTCTGCTGTAAATTAACAAATATTTATTGGGCCTTTGTGATGTGCTAGCCTCAGCCAGTTATGGGAAAACAGATTCAAATATGTTTCTTGCTATTATGGGTCTTAAAGTATACCCGGAGAGTAAGTCAATGAAAGTAGGATAGCACCTCCTGCTATAATTGTTTATGTGATTGTTTTGCATAAATTTGGGGGTATAGGCATAGAGGAACTGACAATAGTGACTTTTTCAGAAAACTTCTCTACAGGCAGTGTGGTTCATAAGGAATACATAGGGATTATATATACCATTTGAAAAATAGAAAGGAAGCCTTTTTGTTTAGAATGACCAATAGATTTGAAATAATATTAACCTTAGGGTTATGACAATTATGACCATCTCACAAGCCTAGGGCAAATACTACCATTGGAAATTAGATGGAGGAAGCAAGCAAAAATTAGATGATGAAATAACTTGTGTGCAAAGCTGATTACTGTGCAAATTGTTATAAATATAGAGAATCATTAAAAGATTATAATGTCAATAAAGTTTTGGTCATTCTTGATGTACTGATTTTTTCAATGGTACATCATTAAAAGTGGAGACAGCTGAAATGCTGGGGGCCCACAACAAGGAAACACATTTGGATAGACAGAATGGAAATATTTATCACAATGGTTTTCCATCTCTCTGTTCCCCTCCCAACACCCCACTCACTAGTGAAAGTTACTTAAGAAAGATTACAAGACTTGTTAATTTCTAAGTATCAGAAATGGAGAAGATAATCAATAACATTACAAAAATAAAAGTTTGTAACCTTAAAAATGGCATGTTTTAAATTTCCTAGTATTAGCCAAAGATGTGACTAAATTGATAAAATATTAAATTGTAAGATAAAATATTAAAGAAGTATAAAAATATTTGAAAAGGCAAATAATTATACACACCCAAATTAAAAACGTTGAGGAAGAACTAGGAGATCATGCAGAAACTGATCTGTTTTGGCCTTATAAACTCTACATATATTCTTTTAAAAGGAGTTCAACTTCCTTTTGTAAACCCTGGAGAGGACATGTGTACTATTGCAATGTTGTATGCAGGTTAGAATATGCTGTCAGGCCTTGAGTTAACTGAGTTGCAACTTCCCAGGGAAGTTGAACCTGTCACTCTGACTCCTCCAAATTATCTAGTGATGCTATCAACTCAGGGCTGGCTAACAGGACACCCTGGCTGAAGAGTGAATGCAGCTTCCTAAAGCGTTTACACTCAGTTTCTCACTGGAAAATCTGGCTCATCACACATCCAGAATGTAGGAAGCAATTTAGATCTACAGACAATAGCCAGATGGGCTGCCTTGAAGAAAAAAATGTCTCTTGTTTACAGATAAAATAAGTAGAGAAATGCCGCCTAAGACCAAGTGCCCAAAAACAGCCTCGGCAAGCTTCAGGGGGTTAAATTCCCAAACTCAACCTGCTGTCTCCAGAGGGTAGATTTTTGTATTAGAATGTATTACAGAGTTCATGATAATTGATTGTATTCTATTGAAGAGACAACTCATTTTGCATGGATTAGGAAGTCCTTTACAGAGATATGCCATGAGGGAAAAAAATTGCCTTTGATATAACAAATAAGCAGAATTAACCTTGAAATGAAGATTATAATACATTATAATGCTATGTAGAAAATATCAGAGAAGTCAGAAGTAACTCTGTGCAAAGAGTAAAAACCTTGACAAGACTAATTCTTTATCATTTTTTCCCTAGAATAGAGATTTGTTTTTATTTCTCACTTTCAATGATGTAGGTATGAAAATAAATCTCATTTTTATATACTTAAAATCATATACTTTTTGTCATTGAATTGAGACAGGTACATAACAAGGTATCTTACCCTTGTTTCTTTAGAAAAAAGAAAAACAATAGCATCTTACAAGAGCAGGGATAAAATAATAAATGGCCTAGATGATGACTTGGATTTGAAAAATATTCCAATTTTATCTTGTTTCCTATATAAATCTTTGAACGTACTGCTCCATATCAAATTCTACATTGGTTTCTTCTCTTTCCATTTTAATGCATCTTTTCTAGAAAGTCAAGATCTCTTGAGTTTGGGGAAATGTAATAGACTAAAAACTGTTCAACAGCACAGAACATTGCAACATTTATGGGGTGAAAACACGGCCTGCTAGGATGAGTTGCATCTGTTAAAAAAAAAAATTAAACTTTGAAAATCCTTAAGTCCTAGCCTGGGGGGTACAAGCATATGTGTGTGTGTGTGTATGTGTGTGTGTATTTTTATATATACAAATATGTCTGTTAAAAGTGGCCTATATATCCAAAATATAAGCTAGGTATAAGCCCTTGGGGTCTATAAATAGGATCTGGTAATGGGTTACAAAATGTAAGATATCACTATTATGAACTTTCCTTTTTTTGAGAAGAAATTGTCTATATCTGAGTGGAGGCTGTGAAATTAATCATTGTAAAAACAACTAGTGAAAAGACGTTTACCTTTAATTATTTTATTTAAATTTCAGCCCATGACCGGTAAAGCAGTGAAGAAAAGGTATTTTAAAGTTAAAGTGGATACTATTCCAATCTCATTAGGAAAAATAATCTGCATGCCTAGAGAAGCCTTAATCAGCATGTATTGAGCATTTACCAAATGCAACATTTCTGTTAAGACCCTGTTAAGGATAAACGAAAAAATAAAACAGCATCTCCAGGAAAGGTGACTCTAAACTTTCCCTGAGCATTAGATTCACCTGGAAAGTCTTTCAAAATACTAATTTAGTTTATCAGTCTAATGATTCTAAATCAGAATCATGTGGGTGTGGAAGTCAAGAATCAGATTCCCCATTGATGGAGGTACAACCCAGATAGAAAAACACTGCATAGGAGGGGGTCTTCCCAATAGCAGTGTTCATAAGAATCACTTGGAAATCTTGATTAAAATACATTTTCTTAAGGAGTAGGTGTGGCTTCCACACAGAATTCTGTGAGAAGCTCCATCCTCAGTCAGCTCTACATGTTGATTTGAAGCTGGAATTTAAAATTTAGATGACAGAAGAAACCACAAAGTAACCAAGTTAATTTAAAGTGATTCCAGACTAATAGTGCACTAATATCTGGCAGATGAAATAGACATTCCCTCTGTAGGGATCCACCACTATTTTGGCACTTGAATGATTCCCACAAATAAATTGCTAAATAAAACAAAGACTTCAGGAATAACATTCCTTTAAAGCAGTGATCTCCTTTGCTGAAGTAAGGATAAACTGAGCTTTATTTTATGAACAGATCGTTTTGATGGTATTGGGGTGAAGGAATATTTAAAAATCTAGACTCAAAGTGTGAACTGAAAAAATGACACTGGAAACTGTTCATAGTAAATGTTAAGTGGAAAAGAGAAGGCTACAAAATTATATATATATATGGCGCAGTCCCATTTGCTTAAAAATATGTATATATAAAAAAGAGGTAAGAGCTAAAAATTAACACACCAAATGTTAACTTGTCTCCAGGATAAATAAGCATGTACTACTTTTAATCAGAAACAAAAACCGGTGTGTTTTCAAAAAGTGGAGAGCTAAGTCCCTGTTCTAACTTCTTGCTATCACTGTTGACAATATGTTTACGTTAATTCAGCACATGTATGGCCCCTTAGCCAAGCATATCCTGTTTCTGACAACATAATTCATTATAATGGAAAAGATTATGACGCACTGGCCTGATCTGAGACTTCACTGCATTCATCAGCCACAGGAAACAAAGACAGGCACTTTTTTTTCATAATTTTTTTAGTAATAATTGACAATTAGAGGAAATGAATGGCAGAAAATAATTATGGGCAGACAAGATGGTCGGCAAATCAAACTGGGAAATGCAGTCTCAGCTTTATTCATGCGGTGATTTCAGAACATTACAAAGATATTATTGTTTTGTTCTGTCTACTCCCAAAATCACTGCTTCTACCAGAAGTTTCACAATTCTTTGCTGACAGCAATGACCCCCAATATGTTTTTAATTCAAGAATCCAGTAACCCCACATCAAGGATTTGGTGCTGAACATTTTATGTTTAATAATATTCAGAGTCATTTTGAACTCCTCTCTGAGCACATATCCAGTAATAATGTCCGGCGATATTGCGGTAACTTTTCCTGCGTCTGACTAGCTGCCTGCTGCCCAGGTATAAAGTCTTAAAAGTTTTATTTTCCATTAAACTTGAAACATCAAAAAAAAAAAAAAAAAAAGAGGACAGAAACACTGACACATATAAGACACCAAATTGCATAGGTCACCAGAGGTTCTTAGGAAAACTGTAGATGTTGGAAAATGTCTTTTAGAGCCGACACCTAAAGCCTTTCCTCTGATTCAGCGTCGTAGGCAGAGTGCTTTTGCGATTTCACGGATAAAGACTCAAGTAGAGAGAATGCAGATGTAGATCCTGAAGCACGCATGACTGGGTTTCTCCACTTTTTTTTGAATGGTGTTAACCGAAAATAAGAAATGTATTACACAGGCAAAAACTAGAATGAAAATTAGTTCCATTACCAGACTTACAACACCAATCTGTGCATTTTGAAGAAGGCTAACAAAAATAAAATAAATCTTATAATAAATTGTTGGCTTTGAGAAAACAGAACATGGGAATGACCCTACTGCAGTCACTAAATACATTAGGATAGATGGTTTGCTTGGGAAATATTGTTATGGATCATATAAACAGAAAGGACTTTGAAGAAAAAGATCAACTTACATTAATAAGCTAAAAATTTAAAAATTGAGCAATGGAGGTGCTCAAAGGTAAAATTAGGAGCCTGATTTCTTGTTTTACCCTTAAACTCACAAAAAGACATCTCTCTAAATAATAAAGCACAATATTTCAAAATTATTGCTGATACAGGTAGACAAATAAAACTTACCATTCCATAGCCTTTCTCTAAGAGTCAACAGATTATTCCCCTGCTAATAATCCTCAGATGTTTTTATGTCCCAGCCTGTAAGTATCACCTCTAACCTTTAATCAGAAAATATTAATTCTTCCCCTGTGAAACTACACCTAACTTAACAGGAAGGAATCCATCGTACAAATAGAATTGCCAGAAGAGAGTTCTTATAAACATTTCTATTTTGAAATCCCTATCCAATATAGGTCATAGCTAATTTTGAAATGAACTTACCAGTATTTTTGTACCTAAATCAAGCCCAAATTAAAGGTTTGAAGTTGATGATGGACTTCTTACAGGCAAAAAATTCTCCCAATATAGGCATGAGTATTTGGGCTGAACACATCTAAGTCCAGCTTGACCCATCTAAACTTCTAACTCAACTCACAAAATAACCTCTTAAACCAGAAGATAAAAAAGAAAAAACAATAGTTGAAGCCTTATTAGTTAAAAGATTCATCATCCCTTGTACCAGGCCTTGTAACGCTTGAATCTTCCTATTCAAAAACCCCAGCATGCTCTTCTCAGATTCTCAACTAGAACTTGTGAAAAGGATTTTAAATTTTCCTGTAATGTGTGGATTTTGTCTAATGTGTGGATGACCTTCTGTAGTATTCTACAATTGTGGTGAGCTCTGAGACTAATTCTATTTTCCTACTTACACTTCCAGCTCAGAAAAGACAAAAGGTTTCTGAAGACAAGTGCACATGTTGTTCAAAGTTCAAACCTAGGCCATAATTTAACTCAAGGACACTTTTTTTTTCTCTTGAGAAAATATAAACCATTTATAAGTTTTCCAGGCCCAATAACTAAGAGAAAATTTGGAGTATTCTGGCATCTTACTAAAACCTGCTGGCAATGAGGTCCTAGGGTTTTCTGAAATATCCATAGTACGCTATGACAGCCAAGTATTCAGATCCTTAATGAAACTGTAATACAAGTTGTGATATAGTAAGTGTGGTCTCCATTCTTTCTGATGGAAGCTAACTTGCACTTCGTTGTCTCCCCGAGCTAGCTTCCTATTGGCCACTTTTGTGTGTTCACGCAGTCAAGAGTAGCTCATCCACAATCACAAAAATCAATGTGAAAGTCTGAACCTAGCTCACTCCTGGACCCCAGAGAGAAAAATAATTTTCTTCCACTTTCAATTTAGTCCTGCCTCAGTGAGCCCTCTGATACTGCCTCAGAATTAAATCTTCCCAGCATGACATATATGTTTGAGAAAATTCTAAACACTCCGCAACCTTAAAGCTCAGTCAAGATAACAATACAATAGTCCAGCACTTCCTTTCTTAAAGTCAGTATTAGGTACTATTTTTTAAATCTCAGGTTATGCATTTATTTGCCCAGACTTTCCTTTATTATAGACCAAAAAAGATGTTTAAGCATGAATTTGCAATAATTTCCATCCAAATGTCACCTCTCTAAATACCTGCTTATGGCATTACACAATTTAAACATTCAAAGTTTTATAGGAACAGGAAAGACTAGCTCCAGCATTATAATAAAAGTATTTTTTTTTAAATGTTGTGGGTACATATTAGGTGCATATATTTATGTGGTACAAGAGACGTTTTGATACAGGCATGCAATGTGAAATGAGAACATCACAAAGAATGGAGGTATCCATCCCCTCAAGCATTTATTCTTTAGTTAAAAACAGCCCAATTACTCTGAAGTTATTTTAAAATATGCAATTAAATATATAATTAAATTATTATTGACCATAGTCACCCCAATGTGCTATCAAATAGTAGGTCTTATGCATTTTTTCTAATTTTTTGTACCCATAAAAGGAGTATTTTTTCCCTTAAAACTGTATCTGTCAAGTTTTATATAACATTTATTAGTGGATATGGTTAGAAATGGATTTTGAGGCTGGATGCAGTGGCTCACGCCTATAATCCCAGCACGTTGGGAGGCCGAGGTGGGCAGATTGCCTGAGCTCAGGAGTTCGAGACCAGCTTGGGCAACATGGTGAAAACCCATCTCTACTAAAAAATACAAAAAATTAGTCAGGCATGGCTGCCTGCGCCTGTAATCCCAGCTACGCGGGAGGCTGAGGCAGGAGAATTCCTTGAATTTGGGAGGCGGAAGTTACAGTGAGCTGAGATCATGCCACTACACTACAGCCTGGGCAACAGAGCAAGACTCTGTCTCCATTAAAAATAAATAAATAAATAAATAAATAAATAAATAAATAAATAAAATAAATGGATTTTGACACCCCTCCCCAAAATTGATTTGTTAGAATACCATATACACAAACTAGGCATTAATCTGAAGGATGGTAAGAGGAAAAAATGATGATGATAGGAGAAGGATATTTTATCAGGGAAGGGGAACCTGTGGAGGATTTGGAAAAAGAGAAGCAGAGAAACATAATCAGCAGATTTTTAAAAATTTATGTGTATATATATATTTTTTTCTTATTTTTTCCTTCTCTGAGTTTAGATTTTGCAAGTTAGGGGGTGCATTGATATTAGTAATTGTAACTCTTTTATAATTCTGAGGGAAATGTCAACATCAGACCGTGCTGTCTGTGCCTACAACATGGACCAGTCAACTGGATGGTGCAAATTCAGACCCCAAGGGTGCCAGCATGAAATCTAAGAGTACATGAAGATACCTTACCATGGCTTCAGGGGACCCATCTCAGATGGGTACTGTGTGAGAGTCAGAGGATCTCCTGAGGGGACCACCCTCTGAGGTTGAGTTATACAATAATGTGTGCTACTGGGGGATAGTAGCATCAGCAAGTTGGATGGGAACACAGGAGAAATTCAGGATCGGCTTCTGTCAGGGGAGATGAAGTCAAATCAGTAAGCAAAAGTTGCCAGGTTTTGAATCAACTGAAAAAGACAAATTAAATTATGAGTTCAGTCAAACATGGATTTCAGCTTGAGCTGGGTATTTTAGACCCAGTGAGGGAGGCATCGGAGAACAATGCAAGGACATTCTGCAGAGCCAAGTGCCCTCTCTTTGCCAAGCACCCAGCACTTACGTAAAGGAGAGAAGCAGGTGCAAGTGTTAGAGAGGTGTAGGTAGCTGAGAGCCTGGATACTTTAGCTAATGAAACAAAGCCTTATATACAAAGACTGTTTAAATTAGTATCTATGATAAATGTCACTAATGAAAACAGCTAGGGCGTTTCCGTCTCCATTCCCGTTATGCAGCAGCATGCTGGAATCCAACTAACCATCCAATTGTAGTTTCTGAAGAAATCAATATAACAGGTTATAACAAGTTGAAAATGCTGTTTTCTCCACATATCAGTTGTCATGAACAAATTTTGACACCCCTCTCTACATGCTTTCATTATTGTTGTTTTTTCCAACTCCTACAATGAAAAAAATCTACATAATTTAAATTCTTTGTCTAATTTACTAGTATGTTGCCAGCATTTAAGTAACGCCTCAGATACAATGGTACAAAATTAACATTGTTAACTAATCAATATTTATTGAAGATTTTTGCTCCTTCTCTTGTAACTCATTCCATTTAATGCAGATACATTAAATAAAATTCATATTTTTACATTAAAATATGTCTCTTTGGTAGAAAGTTTTCCTTTTTTCTAGCATATGAACCTTGAAAATCAACCAGAAAAAGAATATTTCCCCTAAAACTAAACACAGAAATGGAATATACATAAGGACACATATGACTCAAAATAAGTTTTCACAAAATAAATATCAATGGACAAAAATCCACAAATAATTTCCAAATTTGCTCTCTCTATAAATACTAATAAATGAGAAAAATTTCAGGCACTGATAAAACAGGAAAAAATGGGTACTTTAAAAAAAATAATTTCAACTTTTATTTTAGATTCAAGGAATACATACACGTGCCGGTTTGTTAATATGGGTATATTTCATGACACTGAGTTTTGGGGGCACAAATAATCCTGTCACCCAGGTAGTGAGCATAGTACCCAATACATAGTTTTTCAGCTCTTGTCCTCCTTCATCTATTCCCTGTTTAGTAGTCCTCAGTGTCTATTGTTCTCATCTTTATGTCTATGGATACCCAATGCTAACTTTCCACTTATAAGTGCATGTAATAGACCCATATTAACAAACCTGCACATGTACTCTTGAAACATCCACTTATAAGTGTGAGGTTAGCATTGGGTAGCCATAGACATAAAGATGAAAACATGGAGTATTTGATTTTCTGTTCTTGTGTTAATTCACTTGGAATAATAGACTGCAGCTGCATCCAAGTTGCTGCAAAGGACGTGGTTTCATGCTTTTTTATGGCTGCAGAGTATTCCGTGATGTGTATTTGCCATATTTTCTTTATCCATCCATAACACATGTTATTTTTAAATCTCAAACAGCTTATAATCTGCACAGTGTACAATATATATGAGTAAACACTTGTGTATTGATAATTATTCACAGATTATTTAATACATGTCCTACATTGTTCAGGACATTCATAATACTTCCTCATTTAATTATTAATATGCTGTGGTTTGTTATTATCACTCCTACTTTTTAGATAGAAGCACTCAACAGTTGAGAGCCGAATAATCTGCAAATATTACAGAGTGTAGAAATTTCACACCTGCTACTCAAACCCAGGCCATCAGACCTCAATGCCCCTCCTCTTAAAGTCTACCCCAGGAAATCAAAGAGAAAACTGAAAATCGGCCACCAGCTAGAGGGAATATTACACACAGTGCAACATTGTCATATGGCTGACTTCTTAGAAGTAATGGAGACTAAAAGATAACAAAATAACATATTTAGAGTTCTAAAAGGTTATTTTGTAATCTGTCAACCCAGAACTTCTATCTAGTGGGACAATCCTTTCAAATGAAGCTAAAACAAAAGCATTTTCAGACAAAAATGCCCAAGAGATTTTGCACTCAACAGACAGGAACTGCAAAAAATGGTCAGTGAGAATCTTCAGAATGAAGGGAAATGATATTTGATGGAATGCAGATCTTCAGGAAAAAAAGATTGGAGAAAAGTGAAAATTGAGCCTGACTATACATTACCTTTTAATTATTTTTCTGAGTGATTTTATGTGTGTGTATATAAAAATGAAGATGAATTAAAAGATGAAGAGAAAGAATTTAAAATGAATACAAAACAGGTGAAACAAATACATTATTTGTGTACATTAGATATATGTTCAAATATGCCAATATATATATTAAAATTAAATATTAACATAGGTTTAAAATAGATGGGGAGAATAATAAAGGTAAATTATGTTCATAAAAGATATCAGAAGCAATGCTGGAAAAGGTAAATTGAAAGTCTCCTAAAAGGTATAATTGTTTCAGTTACAGCTGGATTATCAGGGCAGTGCTATCGTGAAATGTGTATAAGGAAAAATGAACTATAAAAAAGGAACTAGGAATTATAGACTGCTTTTTCAAATAATAGTTTTTTATAATTTTTAGTGCAGAGAATAGAATTAATATAATAGTTGAAGGAGATAATATGCTCAAAATAGAACATTTTATAAAGTAAAATTCCCGAATGATTTTATATGTAGATTTATTTTTTTTAAAGTCTGGCCACAGTGTCTCACACCTGTAATCCTAGCACTTTGAGATGTTATAGATGGGAGCATCACTTAAGCCCAAGAGTTTGAGACCAGCCTGGGCAACATGGAGAGACCCTGTCTCTACAAAAAATAAAAATTATCTGAGGATGGTGACACACACCTGTAGTCCCAGCTACTTGAGAGGCTGAGACAGGAGACTCCTTTGAGTCCCAGAGTTCAAGGCTGACATGGCTATAATCAAGCTACTGTACTCCAACTTGGGTAACAGAACAAGGCAATGTCTTAAAAAAGAAAAAAGAAAAAAAAATTGGAAAATGAGTAATTGGATATACAAATACTGCAGTAGTAAGAATTGTTGAAATAAACGATTAAAGAGTGTTAGATTCTTTACAATGAAAACTATGTGTAGAAGAGATTTAATTTGCTGATAGTTGAAATATTTCTTTATGATAGCAGCATAAAGACAGGTAAAAAACAATCATTCATTTGGAAGTGGAAGAGAGGAATTCGGAGAGGTTTGATCCTAGTTTCTTAAAGTCATGAGGTATTGGGTCATCTGTTGAGAAGTTTTGAGCAGAAGCAAAAGGGGAAAACCTTGAGGTTATGGGAAGGATCAGTTTAGAAGCACTATTTTGACATGGGAGCAGCAGCTGTGCAAAATCATATAACAATAATGACAGATAGAGAGAGAGAGAATAAGAGAGAGAAGCAGGCTGTAGGAAAAAAGCTAAAGACTATCCTATAGAAATTCTGTCCTTTATTCAACCTTCCAAAACTAAGGAAAACTATAGACAGAAGTGTCATTTAAACAATCAGTTAAAAATTTTATTTGGATTTTGTAAAGCAATATCAATGTCTCTAAGAAGGATTATCAAATGGACAGATTTCAACACATTTTTTTGTCCCTTCATCATCTTATGTTACAAATGTCACACATTTTAGAGTCCTAGTAATACTTTAGTCCAAAATGGATTTTCTTTTATCACAAAGAATATCATCCTAAAGGAGGTGTGTGTGTGTAATATAAATGACATATGTATTTCATTTTCAATATGTTTAAATATGCTGAAACAATTCTTTGAAACAGTTACAATTAAACCCTACTAGGCCAACCTCGAGCCTGTAATCCCAGAACTTTGGAAGGCCGTGGCAGGTGGATCACTTGAGCTCAGGAGTTCACGACCAGCCTTGGCAACATGTTGAAACCCCCTAAACCCCGTCTTTACAAAAAGTAAAAAATTAGTTGGGTGTGTTGTTGCATTCCTGTAGTCCTGTCTACTGGGAAGGCTGAGGTGGGAGGATCGCTCGAGCCCGGGAGGTTAAGGCCACAGTGAGCCATGATTGTGCCACTACACTCAAACGTGGGCAACAGAGTGAGACCCTGTCTTACAAAAAAACAGTAACAACTACAACAAAACACAATTAAACCTCACTTGAAGAAAAAGGAAAATGGAGCATAGAAAGGTTGAATGGTTGATACAAGTTAACTAGAAAATAAGTGGTGGATTCAAGGTTTTGAACTCAAGACTCAATGTTGGGAGAGCCAGAATACAGGGTCTCTCTCTCTGAGTCATAGGCTTTTGCCCAGACTTTCTCTTAAACCAGGCTGCTGGGAGAGAAAGCACCATCTACGGGCATTTTGGGCAGATTAAGTCTTCCTTGTGCCAGATTGTTTCATGCCTTGTAGAATGTGTAACATCCCACTATATTTCAGAACCACCCTCTTACTCACTGTGGAAAAGACCTGAACGTTTTCTAAATTCTCTCCTTTTGGTGATACTGCCACAGGCAGAAAATTATTCCAAATGTTTCTATAGCCCAGGGCCCTCTGCCCTCAGGTACATTCCTGAAGGCGGAGGAAGAAACAAGCCCCACTGAACCCGAACTTCTTATTTACCCCACTCTCATTCACACATTTCTTTTTCATATCTTCTGCTTTCTTGAGGTGGCTTTTACACTCTTCTCCAGAAGGTAATTACAGAGCATGCCAGAGAAAACAACCAATAAAGGGATTCAAAAATATTATCCATATGGATACAAGTCTGTCAAATCATTGGTCATCCAATTAAAATATAATCTCCCCTACAAGAGTCTGGAAACATGTATGCCTCCTTTCAACTCCTTATTATTACCAGTTGTACCAAGTATAGGCAAAATTACAAATGCTAAATATATGTAAGGCAAGAATGTTTTGCACATTCTGTGACATGCTGCCTGATTTTCATACTATTCCATGAAATACTCTATTTTGAGTTTTATGTTTTCTTACTAGCTGCCTTTTAAACATCTGTCCTTGTAGTTCATACTGAAGGTTTTAAATTGAGGAACTAGTAACACAGTAATTGGGGACAAAATGACATTTCCTACATGGAGCATAAAATAGAATTCGTGGTTCCCTGTGCAGTACAATTTGATATCCATTCCACTCAACACAGGCAGACATATACAGGCCATACAAATTGATGCACTCACCCTTTGGCCAAACAAAATCAGTTAATATTGTCCATTTCACCACTGTTCAACATGCACTACAGACTAATTTTTATGTGTCATACTCACCAGATTGTTTCTATTAGATGTTACTTCGTGTATCTACAATGCCTAAGAAACCACAAAAATAGGACCTTGTATGAAAAGGTCTTGGTGCAATAGTAATTGCAGTTTTTGCCACTATTTTTAATGATGGAAACCGCAACTGCTTTGCACCAACCTAGTAACAACCATTGTAATGTGTTGGCGATTGTATGGACCAGAAATCTGTGCAAACCACCACAGAGAGGTCTCAGCTCGGTCCCACAATGACTGAGCTTAGGTGGTTCAAACAAGTGGAAATGACTGTCATGGCTTACTGAGGGCCATATATGTGAAGTCTTAGTTTTGGCTGTTTGTGGATTCAAAATGTCTATTCAATCACATGTCTGACATCTGGGCTAGACTAGCTGGACTAGTGGAGGTTGCCTGGGCACCTTTTTCTCTTTGAACAGTACAATAATCTCAAGGTTTTTGGACTTTTTACATCATGACAAGGTTCTTCCAGCAGCAGCATTCCAAGAGGCTTGGGTAGAAGCTCCAAGGCTCCTTTTTTTGTTTTTCGTTTTTCGAGACGGAGTCTCTCTCTGTCTCCCAGGCTGGAGTGCAGTGGCGCGATCTCGGCTCACTGCAACCTCCGCTTCCCGGGTTCAAGCGATTCTGCTGCCTCAGCCTCCTCAGTAGCTGGGATTACAGGCGCCCCCACCACACACGGCTAATTTTTGTATTTTTAGTAGAGACGGGGGTTTCACCATATTGGCCAGGCTGATCTCAAACTCCTGACCTCGAGATCTTCCCAACTCGGCCTCCAAAAGTGCTGGGATTACAGGCGTGAGCCACTGCACCCCGCCTACAAGACTTCTTATAAAGCAGCTTTGGAAATCTCAGAATGTCCTTTGCCACAAATTCAATTCATCAAGTAAACAAGGCAAACCCGGATTCAAAGGGAGTAGAATTAGACTCCACCTGTTAATGGGAGAAGTAGCAATAATTTGAGGCCATCTGCAACATCCGTGGCAGACTCTGATGTGTCTAACTGGCTCAGAACACACAGTGTTGAAGAAAAATATAATCAGCTTGATTACACAGCTGTCATAGTTTAATTCATGCAAATCATACTAAAATACTTCCACAGGTTGGCTCCTTTTCTAGTCCCTGATTCCACCCTGGGTTTTGTGTTATCAAATTACTCACATCAGTCAACAATTAAAATTTTTCCCCTCCTCTCACTCCTCATTATTAAACAGGTTTTATCTCATGTAAAACTGGTAGTTAAATGTAATTCATTTTTATTGTAACTTTACATCCAGGGTTTTATAGGCACTATGTCTTTGAAACTATTAGTAGACATATATGATTTTCCTGAATTCCCATCAAACGCTGTTCCTATATCGTATCTTTTTCTTTCTTAATAAAATGGAAGAGATGCATAAGGTCTCAATGAAAATGACAAAATTTAAGAGGCTGTAGGAAAATAAAAGCAAACACAGAAGCAGGAGAAAAAGAATGAGATAAATAAAGGAGTGATGTTGGGTGTTATGTTCTGTCGTTACATGTCGATTCAACTAATTGGCTCAAAAAGGATTATTTTAATATCAACTAATTAAATGTATTCTGTATATAGGACTCAGTTGCTCTACTTTTACAAACCCATAGAGACAAAAATTTTAAGAAACTATATGTTACAATTTTAGCAGATTATAAAATACAAGCTCTTTTAAATATTATCGTGAGATTACCTGCTTTTTAAAATCATCCGATTTCTTAATTTAAATTCCTCCGGGTGGAATTTAATGTATTAACAGCCAACTGATGGAAGGAGAAAACGAACGGAGCAAAGGCAGTGCAACAAATTTTCCATTTAAATTTAAGAAAAGTTTTACTTAGAGTTGTTATCAAGATAATACTACACAGACTTGTTAAACAATTATGGCAAAACAATTTGAGTAGCAGAAGAAGTGTATCCAGGATACTGCAAAACAAATTATATGGCTTTCCTATTGAGAATATATTAATAGGTTTAGAAGTGGTAAGCTCTAGATATATTAGGGCAAAAAGAAAAAAAATCATGATAATGATATTCATCCTCACACACTTTATTATTTCATTTTGTAGAGATCAAAATGAATAAGTATAACCTAAACTTTATTTTATGAGTATTTCTTACATTACCAATTGATAAATGTCAAAATTATATAATTCAATATTTAGCTATCGCATAAGTTTTCTGGTAGTTTTTTCATTGGGAATTCAGTATTGATGTGCTCTTGGTCCATTTAATCCATATTTTATCATATAAAGGTAAAAAAAAAAATCAGAGAATATATGAAAAACAATACTAATTTGATACATTGTCTTTCTCACTAGTAGAACAAAATACATTTGATTCATAAACATGGAAAGGAATACAGATATGGACAAATATGCTTACACACATATCCATAGTTACATAACTAGGTAGAAACTAATTATATATCTTGCAATTTTTAAGTGATGAGAAAAGCTCTATAATATTGTGCACAACAGTTAAGAGATTCTTGTTTTGCTTTTTCTACTGTGAAATAAAAGACAGATATTTTTCAGCATAATACAACTCTTCCATTTACTTAACAATTTTCAGTTATTAGAAGCAGATGGTGTTTTGGTGGTAAACACAATTAATTTACATTTTAGAGAATTTACTTAATTAGAATTGGACTCCATGTCTCTCATGCATTGAATTTCATCGTTACACATACTGTTCATAATTTTGCCAGCTGTCTTAAATGTACACTTATTTTTTATTCATAAAAATATAACTTCCAAAAAGGAGATAATCTATCTATTTTCCTGAACCTGAAAATAAAATACATTGTCTCAAAATTTCATTTTAAAAGACGTTTAAGCCATCAATTTATCTTGTTTCAAAATACATGACGAATTCAAAGTATGTACAAATTTAAATACATATCTCCATTTTGCATTCCTTCAATGTTAATGTATCTTTTTCATTTCTAAAATGTTAACTGAAGTATTTCATACTTTATAGATCTATAAAAATATTATTGACGACAAAAACATATGCTTATTGAACCATGAAAACATTTCCAACTTATTCAGTTTATTTCCCCAAAATGTTACCAAAGTGGATTGATACAGTCTGATGAAAAGTAAACACTCTACCCAATTTCAGATGTTGGTCCTACATAATGTTATTCATTGAAATGACTGATGTTTTACACTTTTTTTTTTCTTTTTTGAGACTGAGTCTCACTCTGTTGCCCTGGCTGGAGTGCAGTGGCACAATCTCAGCTCACTGCAACCTCTGCCTCCCGGGTTCAAGTGATTCTCCTGCCTCAGCCTCCCAAGTAGCTGGGATTACAGGAGTGCACCACCACGTCCAGTTAATTTTTGTGTTTTTAGTAGAGATGAGGTTTCACCATGTTGGCCAGGAAGGTCTGAAACTCCTGACTTCAGGTGATCCGCCTGCCTCGACCTCCCAAAGTGCTGGGATTACAGGTGTGAGCCACCACACCCAACCGATATTTTACACTTTGGATGTGCATGCATGTATGTGCATGCTCATGCATGTGTCTCCTCCTAATTACATTTGGTATTCTAATATTAATTCTAAAATAAATCATTCATGATTGATTGATTTATTTAAAATAAATCATGATTGATTTATTTAAAATAAACTATGATTGATTTATTTAAAATAAACTATGATTTATATATTTATTTAAAATAAATCATTCTTTAGAATAAATCTATGATAACATTTATTTTATAACTTTCTCACGGTTATAAGGTTCCTTTTACCTGTCATGCAACATCAGCAAAGGGTTATTTTAATACTTTGAGCATATTATTATTTTGCTTCATGTAAATGCAATTAATAGTTTATCTTGAATAATTTCCTTTAATAATGATCTCTACTTAGCAAAAAAGGCTATGGTCAAGAGTATGTCCCTAAAAGTAATTTTTTAAGAGACATCATCTTGTTTTGTTGCCCAGGCTGGAACTGAACTCCTGGGCTCAAGCAATCCTCCCACCTCAGCACTCCAAGCAGTTGGGACTACCAGCGTTTGCCACTGTGCCCCAAAGAGTTATGTATTTTTAATCTAATTAGAATCAAATTCTAAAGAGTATTTTAAATTTATTTAAAACAGCTTAAACTTAATATGTTCTTAGAAACTGTTCTTAACAAGTTTCGGGGGTTAGGATTAGATTTGATTTTTACTTATCTTACATCTAAAAAATTAATTCTACATCATCTTTAAAAATGATGTCCAGATATTATGAATAATAATTTAGGGTCCAAAAGTAATAGTTAAGTAGTCTGGCAACTTCCCTTAATAGCAAGATGTTATAATCAATAGGCTTATATTTTACATCTTGTTAGTAGGTTTTATTGAAATACCAATAAAGCATCAGTATTGTCTTTGTCAGTGGTTATTTACTTGGCTCTGTTGTGTTAATAATTCAGACACAGCTTTACATTTTTACCCTCATTTAATGGAAAGCTTTTTTATTTTCAGAAAAAAATATGGCATCTCTTTCCACTGAATATTAGGAAAGCTATCAAGTAAATATATTTGAGGTAATAATTAGTAATAAACTTTTTTTCCTACTGCATGAAGTATTTTAGATTTGGGAGAAAAAGTATTTAGATGTCTATTTCAATATTCAACTCCAGCTCACCCTACCTCTAACATGGTTAAACGTTTTATCTTCTCAGATTTATCATTTATCTATTCTGATATCTCTAAACAGACAAACTGCAAATCTATAAGGACTTGAATTTTGAAAAGTGTCACCATACCTCTGTCAATCTAAAGTGTAGAATGCATGTATTGGACTGTACACACACCCAGAGAAGAGCCAGAAAAGAGAAAGGCACTAGGCACTGACTTCCGGCAGCAAAAGTAGGAAGTAAAATCTAAGGCTGTGTTGTAAAGTGTCTGCAGTTTGAATGTGTGCCTTCTTGGTCCCCTTGTCAAAGGATGAAGAACATATCATCAAGGCATGTAAAGAAATCCGGCCAATCATCAGTCAGCTAATATATCATACTTTCCAGATGGGAATGCAAGGATGGTAAATTAAAAAAAAAAAAAAAAAAAAAAAAAAAAAAGTACTTTAAGAAAAGTAGCAGAGATCTCAATGATCACACAATACAGAGAATACACATCATTCCAGAAAAATTGTTAAACAAACACTCAGCAACCAGGACAAAAATAATCTCTGAGGATGGAGGAATAAATAATGGTTGTTGCAATACATTATTTTAAATTGACAATGTCTAGCTCTTAAAAATAAATTATGTGGTATGCAAATAATAGAAAATTGTGTAAATCTGCAAGGAGAAAAGCAGATAATTGAAAGTTTCTCTAAGGAATGTTCCCCAGATTTTGGAGTTAACAGGCAAATAATTTAAATCATCAATATAAATGTGTTCAAAGAATACAGGAAATCATTTAGAAAATGAAGAAATAAAAGTATGAAAACATTTCTATCAACAAGTAGGAAATATCAATAAACAGAAATTACAAAAATGAGCCAAATAAAAATTGTAAAATAGTTAATTTAAAAAATGAGTGATCACTAGAGGAACTCAATGGCAGATTTACGCTAGAAGAAAGACTCAATAAACATAAAAGTAGATCAATAGAATTTACCCTGACTGAGGAGCAGAAAGAAAATGATGAAAGATAAATACAGCCTCACGAAACTGTGGGACATATTGACTGTACCAACATATATGCACAATGAGAATCCCAGAAGGTGATGAGGAAGGGGCATGGATTATGATGGAAAACTACCTATATTTGATAGAAAATATATATCTACATATTCAAGAAATTCAGTGAGTTCCAAGGAGGATAAAAACAAATAGATGCACTCATAATCCCCATACTCAAATTTTTACAAAGACAGGAACATTTTTAAGGCAGTAGGACTAAAATGACTCATCAATATGAGAGAACTCCAGTAAGAATGAGAGCTGACTTTTCTTGAGAAACTGTAGGATAAAATACAATAGAATGATACTTTCAAAATATTGAACAAAAATAATGTCAAGCCAACATTTAGGATACAACTAAATTCTTCTTCTTCAAAAAAATGAAGGATATATTAAAACTTTTTCAGATACACAAAAATGGAGAAAATGTGTTGCCAAGAGAATTTTCATACAAGAAATAGACAAGGAAGTTATTTTTTAAATTTTAGATGGAGTCTTGCTCTGTTGGCCAGGCTGGAGTGTAGTGGAGCAATCTCAGCTCACTGCCTCCTCTGCCTTCCAGGTACAAGTGATTCCCCTGCCTCAGCCTCCCGAGTAGCTGGGATTACAGATGCCCACCACCACTGCCAGCTAATTTTTGTATTTTTAGTACAGACGGGGTTTCACCATTTTGCCCAGGTTGGTCTCAAACTCTTGACCTTAGATGATCCACCCACCTCAGGCTTCCAAAGTGCTGGGATTACTGGCATAAGCCACTACTCCTGGCTAGACAAGGGAGTTCTTTTGGCTGCAATAAAAGTAAACCAGACAGTAACTCAAGTCCATGTGAAGAAATAAAGAGCAGCAATAAAGCCATCTTCATAGGTATTAAAAAAGACAATATAAATATTTTTGAGTGTAACTACTTTTTCTTTACATGTAAATACAACTGCATGAAAAATTGTTATAAAAGTTTATTGATAGGCTTATAATGTTTACAGATGTATTTTATCTGACAGTAATAGTGCAATGGATGAAGAGTCCAACACAAGACCACAGCAGAATACACATTCATCTAAGTGTATATGGAATGTTCTGTAGGATAGACTGTGTGTTTGACTATAACATCAGTTTCAATCAATAAATTAAAAAAGAGTGTGGTCTATGATCATAGTGGAATTAAGCTGGAAAACAGCAAGATGAAGGAATTTAGTAAACTCACAGATAAGTGAAACTAAACAGTTAACTCCTAAGTAACCAATGGATCAAAGAAGAAATCACAAGGGACATTAGAGAATACTTTGAGATAAATGAAAATAAAAACACAACATGAAATTCAAAAACAAAATAAACTAAAACCAAAGGGATTTAGCTAAAGCAATGCTTAGAGGGAAATGTGTAACTGTAAATTCCACAGTTAAAATAGAAAAAAACAATCTGAAATCAATAACCTTGCATTTCACTGGGAAAAAGATAGGGCAAGAAAATCAGCGCAGGTATAAGGAAGAAAATAAAAGCTTTATTAAATAATAAAATAAATGAAATACAGAAGAGAAAAATAATTTAAAAAGTCAACAAAACTAAAGTTGTTGGAAGATCAACAAAATTAATGAATATCTAGGAAAACTGATCAAGTAAAAAAGAAAGATTCAAATTTATAAAATCATACATGAAAAAGAAAACATTATTATTGGCTGTATAGAAATAAAAATGGTTACAAGGAAATTTTATGAACAAGTACGTATCGGAAAATTAGATAACTAGATGAAATGGATAAGGTTTAGACACAAAATACTAAAAGTAACTTAAAGAAATACAAAAACTGAAAATACTTTTTAAAAGTAAAGACAAAAAAAAAAAAGTAAAGACATTAAATTAGTAATCAAAAACTGCTCACAAAACAAAAGCCAGGAAAAGATGGATTCACAAGTGAATTCTACCAAACATTTAAAGGGAATTAACAGCAAACTTTCTCAAACTATTTCAAACCATAGAGAAGGAAGCAACATTTTCTAAATGTGTCGGGCCAGTATCACTCTGATACTCAAATGTAACAAGCACATCAAAAGAAAAGAAAAATGTCAACTGATATTGTTATATAAAGAAGCCTTGGGCATATGTTGCTTTTTTTACAGCCAGTTAGGACCATGAGTTAGTTCAGAAGTCCACTGGCAACAAACTCAAGTTTTTACCTGTCCAATTGCTTTACCTATAACCTCAATAAGCAGATTTTTATCCATTTAGGGTCTAACTGTTTTGCACACTCCAAAAAACTACACCCCAAATCTGATATCCATAGATAAGAAAAACCCTGGGGCCATAAAAGACCACAAGCCACTGCTACTCTTAGGAGTTCTCTGACTCAGAGACTCCCATTATGCTGTCCATGACATCACTTTAACATGTAAGGCCCTGCCTATTCCCTTGTCTCTGAGATACATTTTCTTTCTTCTCCTTCCCAGTGGTGGCCTTGCACTTTTGTGTCTGAAAGGACTCATGCTGTGAGGGACTCACCCTCAAAAGCAAGCCTGTCAAAGTGCCATCCAAGGAAAACTCATTGTGTGCTACCGCCTCCTTGTGATCTTATCCATTCCCTTGATCAGCCCTGAAATCTCAAACTCCCTCTACTTAAGAATATAGATGCGAAAGTTCCTAACAAAATATTAATAAATCAATTTTATCAATATATTGAAAGGCTTATACCCCATGAATACATGGGTTTTATCTCCAGAATACATGAGAGGTTCAACATTTTAAAAAAATACATTTAATAGAGCAGTTTAATAAAATAAAAGATAGAAATGCTTTATCATTTCAATTGAAGTAGAAATAATATTTGAAAAATCCAGCACATTTTCATTAAAAAAAAAAAAACACTCAACAAACTAGAAATAAAATGACACTTCCTCAGTCCAGAGTCATATATAAAAATCCCACACCTAACATCATACTCAATGGTAAAAGACTGAACACTCTCTCCCTAAAATCAGGGACAGAGCAAGGATGTCTGCTCTTGCCACTTGTTTTCAAATTTGCATTGGTGGTTCTAGCCAGAAAAATTAAGCAAGACAAACAAATAAAATTCATTAAGGTAGAAGCAAATGTGTAAAACTATCTTTATTTGCAGATTACATGATCTTGTATGTAGAAAAACCCTAGGGAATTCATAAAACAATGCTAATAAACAAGTTTATCACGATTATAGGATACAACATTATAATACAAAATCAGTTGGACTTCATTATAATTTACCAATATTGTACTTCTAAAAACACTTGGAAAATGAAAAGTAATAGAAGAATTTTTTTTCTTCAAATAGAAGAATTTTCTTCAAGTAATAGAATTTTTTTTGCAAATGGTATACCTGATCAAGAGTCTACTATCTAGATTATGTATGGAACTCCTACAACTTAACAATAAAAATGACAAATGAACCAAGTATACAAATGAGTAAATGATTTGAATAAATATTTCACCAAAGAATATATAACCATGACCAGTAAATACATTAAAAAATCATTTATACTTATGAATATTCAAATAAAAATTCCAGGAGAATACCACTTCTCATACACTCGTATAGCTATAAGCAAAAAGAACAGGCAATAACAAGAAATGACAAGGATATCGAGAAATATGAACTGTTACATATTGCTGATAGAAAGGTCAATGGCATAGGACTTCAGAAGACACTTTGGCAGTTCCTCAAATAGAATTATTTGAATTTATTTAAATTACTTGAACCTACAATTACCATATGACCCACCAATTCCGCACTTAGGCATGTACTGAACATAATTTTAAAAATATGTTTACAAAAAATTGTCTACAAATGTTCAAAGTAGCACTATTTAGAATAGCCAAAATGTAAAAACAAACAAACAAACAAACAAACAAAAACAATATTAAGTGATGAGTAGATAAAATGTATTTTCATCCAGTGGAATATTATCTGGAATAACAGTAATTACAGGTACATATGAAAACATAGAAAACATAGATGAATCCTGAAAACATTATACTAAACAATAGAAGTCATACTCAGAAGACCAAATATGTATAAATTGCTATGTATGAAATGTTCTGAATGGGGAAATTCATAGAAATAGAAAGTAGATTCGTGGAATTTGGGACTAGGTTTGGAGAAGGTGATAACAAGAATGAGTATTGATTGCTAATGGGTACTCAGTTTCTTTTATGAGTGGTGAAAACTTTTAAAAATTATATTATGGTAATGATTGTACAATCTTGTGAATATACTAAAGTACATTGAACTGTATAATTTAAATGGGTGAATTGAATTACATATGCATTATATAAAACTGTGAAAATAAATCTTGATGTTTAAAAAAATATTACTTCAAGCATTTAAATTCTATGATTAGGAGCTCTTTTCAACAAGGAGTCTTTTTGCAAAACGTATATGCAATTCAAAAATATAAAGAAATCAAATAATTTAACCAATAAATCAAAACTAACCCTATCAATCAAAAACTTCAACTGTTAAACATTTACTTTTTCTGTGCCCTTAGTAGTCTCTATAGCCAAATTGCCTAGAATTGAATCCTAACTCACTCTTTATCTTTTGTGTTACTTTGGTCAATGCATTTAACCTCTCTGTGCCTAATTATAGATCTTTGTAAACTCAGAAGGTTCTAGTGAAGATTAAATAACTCAATTTCCTTAAAGTGAGTATGGCAATACCTGGCATGTAATAAAACCACATAACTGTCAATGTTATAACAATAACACACACAAGCACACACACAAATGTCTTTGCACATATAGTTGTTAACATGTGTGTTGACACTTAGTACATACTAGATATTATTATAAGCACTTTGACTCTTATATAAGAATAACCTAATTAAGATTTATAAAATTGATGGCTTTGAACTTTTTTCACTTAAATGTACATTAAGGTTAAACATAAATTTATATAATTTTATGTAACAATCATTGCTTATTAAAATTCTAGTACATAGAACTTTATGCAGAAACAACAAAAGGATATAAAGGAAGAATACATGTAAGATTGAAAACCAAAGGGTAGATTAAATAGAATAGAGATGTTTTTGAGTTGTTTAATAACATTTCTTGAAAAGTGATCCCTGTAATAATATATCAGTAAGCTTATAAAGTATATTTGCATAAGTGTTGATTTTTAAATGAATAACAATTTGTAATGTTAACTGATCTTATTTTCTATAAGCCCATATCTCTAGCAAGTCAGGAAATTTTGAATCTGAGGAATTTTATTTAGCAAGGTAGTATCAGTTACACTTGGGATTGAAAATATGTTTCCAAATCATTAATAGATTTAATATCCAAAGAACTACAATACTACCTCAGGAAAAAAATATCAAAATTTCTGTGGCCATTTATACATTTTCTTTTCTGTTTTTATATGCATGGAAAACTGAAGGCTGAGAGATAAGAAATAAGAGAAAAATAATAAAATAGACAAAGAGATAAACAACTATTAAAATGTAAAATATATACCAGTCAACTAACTAAACGAAAAATTATTTATGTCCTTTCAATGTGTGGACTCTGTCTAATACACTGTTTTCACTGTTTTATGTATATCAAATAAAAGTGCAGTATTTTTATGTGTGTGTCTGGGTGTGTGTTTATGTGTTAATGAACAAACAAAGGAAAAATTATCTGAATTATAAGCCATTTTAACTACATGATTTTGAACTTACTAAAATAGTGTATTTTTGAATTCTTATTGATTTTGTCTCTGAAGAGGCCACTGAACCTATCATGCATGGAGAAATTGCTTCGGAGGGCAACAGATTTGTCTGGGCAATTACTATATTGACTAAGGAACCAAGGAGGCCAAGTCCCTTCTTAACACAATTGTTATTTCATTGACTAGCGTTACATGAGAGACAAGGAGAGTCAGAGCCCAAGGACACAGGAACAAGGATGGCCTCCTGGGAACGAAGCGTGATGCTCCATAGAGACTTGAATTCTAGAATAAATCACTGGAATTGTGTTGGCAGCAGTATGGATCCATTGTTGGAAAGTAAATTCATCACAGTGGTTGCCATGCTGACTGAATTAAATGCCCAGCAATATACAAATGTAACCATTGTTCCCCAATGGGAATTATTTTAGTCATGGTTGGTGCGTTTTTTGGTTGCTTACATTATATCTGGAAATGCAACTGATAATTGGGAAGCAACTAATATCACAGACAACAAGAAGTTGATTTAACAGTGTTATAGTTTTTCTTTCTAGTAATAATTTACTTTAAATGTAATACCATGGCCCATAAAAAACATAAGTCTCAAGTTTAAATTGTGCGATAAGCCCAATTTCTCAAAAAGAAAATGACCATTATTAGAAGTTATATTCACTGCAGCAACTAGTCTCGATGAGAAAAGTCACACGTATGCTGGTGTTTAAATATTCAGTGTAAATATGTGTTGTCTACTTATTCTTTTTACTTAATGAATACTAACGGAAAAATAAGCCTGAGGGAAGAAATAAAGACTTCTTGTGGGTTAAAAACGACAAAACTGGTCAGGCACGGTGGCTCACACCCGTAATCCCAGCACTTTGAGAGGTTGAGGCAGGCAGATCACCTGAGGTCTGGAGCTTGAGACCAGCCTGCCCAACATGGAGAAACCCCATCTCTACTAAAAATAAAAAAAATTAGCCGGGCGTGGTGGCTGACGCCTGTAATCCCACCTACTCAGGAGGCTGAGGCAGGAGAATCGCTTGAACCTGGGAGTCAGAAGTTGCAGTGAGCCAAGATGGTACCACTGCACTCCAGCCTGGGTGACAGAGAGAAACTCCATCTCAAAAAAACAAACAAACAAGCAAACAAAAACACTACAAAATTAGCCTTGTTTTCACGTATTCCTTTCTCAGGTACTGTATATGGGACCTACTTGTTTCTTTCTTCTCTCTATCATAATTCATCCTTTGCCCTGGGTCTTGAGAGAGAACCATTCAGGTTCTCATTGCCCTCTTCCATAAAAATGTCTCAAAATATGGTCCCAAACCTACCCTCTTGATGTAAAGGTTAATGCTAAAAAAAACACAGAAAAGATATAAGCTTAATGCCTTTCTCCATTTATTATTTGCATTCATTTAATAATTATTTATTGAGTACCTGTATGTGTTAAGAAATGAACATACAACGACAGGCACATTATGTGGAAGAATTTCCAAGTGCTTACCTAAACTTACTTATTTGCCAAATATCCCTACGTTCATTTTAATTTAATTGTAAAGTAAACCAAAACACTTTGACACACACATATACACAATGTTTTTAAAAGTGGTCATTGTTTCAACCTGCATAGTTATTAATAATTATATTAGCAGGAGTAGCTGAAAATGGTGACAGCTGGTTTGATTACAGGTTTATTTGCAATTAAGGTAGAAATTTGACAATGTTTAAAAGATGAAATTATTTTAGTAGGTGATCACAAAGAATTAAGTCAAATAAACATAAATGTAGAAATGAAGAGTACATACTTTTACTGATGTATCTTTAACAGTTTTGTATTTTAATCCTTAGAAATATTTATATAAACCAAAATATTTTGGCTTAAAGTGCTACAGTTTGACAAATGTTTGAGGACTTTTCATGGACTCTAATGTGGTTTAAATTATGTCTCCTCCGTGTATTTATCTCATAATCTTGTGCAAAGTAGTCAAATGTCTAAGCCTCAGATATATTACCTGCAAAATAGAAATAATAATACCTATGGGCAGATTTATTATAAAGATTAAGATAACACAGGCAAAGTAATTAGCATAAGTGTCTAGCACACATTAATATCAATAAGTGGTAGTTGTCATTTGAGAGCATATTTAGCAATAGACCATTTTCCTTCCCACAAGTGAAGTACCTCCCAGTAAGCAAACGATGGAGATATAATTCCTAAAGCCATATTTCTAAACCTTATGGCACTAACACCAGATTTGGAAAATTCTTGAATACACATAGATTTGGAAGTGGAGAAATGAAAAGTATTCTCAGAATTAGACAATGTTTCCTTGGAATTGCTTTTATCACTTCAAGACTTCTCTCAGCTATGAGATATCATTTATCTACAGTTTTCCTGGAGTATAATTCTTGCTGTTCACTTCTAGATTGCAATAAATCTTTTGTTTCTATTGTAATGATATGAAATATATTTTAACATAATTTTCACTACTAAAAAATCTTACATATTTTAAGTTTTTATATCCTATATCAAAGCAAAATGTATGTAATTAACTCCTATATTCCAGGAAACCATTCCTTTATTAATTACATAGATACGTGTGATTTTCTTTATTAAATTATATTTTACTTAAGGCTCAAATCAGCCCTATTTTTTGTTAGTGAATTTTCCCTACTCATTAATGTGAAATGTTTGCTCCAAGACGTAATAGGGCACTGCTAGTGGAAAGAATTTCAGAGAAGTGTGAACCATCTACAGTTAGGTAATACCAATCATGGTGAGAAAGAAGTTTCAGAAAAAGTAACAGTGTTTAAGTGTATCATGGTGCCTGCAATCCCAGAACTTTGGGAGGCCAAGGCGGGCGGATCACCTAAGGTCAGAAGCTTGAGAACACCCTGGCCAACATAGTGAAACCCTGTCTCAACTAAAAATATAAAAATTAGGCAGGCATGGTGGTTCATGCCTGTAATCCCAGGTATTCAGGAGACTGGAGTGAGAGAATCACCTGAACCCAGGAGGCAGAGGTTGCAGTGAGCTGAGATTACACCACTGTACTCCAGCCTGGATAAAGGAGGGAGACTCTGTCTCAAAAAAAAAAAAAAAAAAAAAAGAGTATCATGGAAATTTTTAAAACTTAGAAGAGTAAATCAAGCTAAAAATTAAAGTACTGTTAGCAACACATTTTCAGAATGCAGTGTCACTTGGGAATGAGAATGACTTTAAAAGAAGCAGCATAAGAGTTAAAAGTAAAATGTTAACATTTAAAATTAGAGTATTTTATAATGAAAATGATAAGTTAAACCATCAAGATTGTCTGTTGAAATTTCCAAGCTGACTTACTGTAATTCTAAAAAAAAACTCAGAAACTCATCAAAGTCATTTAATATTCCATAAAAATAACTAAAAAATAAGTTTATTCCTTTAAGAACAATTATACCCACAAAGAGCAAATGTCAGAAAAAAATATATTAAGCAAGTAGAAACATATGTGAAGACTATCTCATTTGTGAAAAATTAAAATCCTGCCAAAATGGAACTCTTTTGTGGCATGTCATGAAATTGTAATTGAACTAAATCCAGAGTATATCCGGAGTTGAGCACTGTGAATGAATGAATGTTAGATAAATATTCAGAAACAGTGTGACTGTGGAGTGTGTACACCTGTCTTATATCAATGAGAGGGATCATATGATCATCAAGATTATCTTCTCACTGGGGATGCTTTCTAAACCTTCTTCTTTTTTATTGTTGTTTCTTTTTTTATTATTTTTATTTTAAGTTCCAGGATTCATGTGCAAGATGTGCAGTTTTGTTACACAACTAAACGTATGCCATGGTGGTTTGCAGCACCTATCAACCCATCACCTAGGTATTAAGCCCAACATGCTTTAGCTATTTTTCCTAATGCTCTCCCTTTCCCTACCATCCTCTGGCAGGCCCCAGTGTGTGTTGTTCCCCTTCCTGTGTCCCTGTGATCTCATTGTTCAGCTCCCAATTATAAGTGAGACCATGTGGGGTTTGGTTTTCTATTCCTGTGTTAGCTTGCTAAGAATAATGGTTTCCAGGTTCATCCATGTCCCTGTAAAGGACATGATCTGGCTCTTTTTTATGGCTGCATAATATTCCATGGTCTATATGTACCACATTTTCTTTATCCAGTCTATCATCGATGAGCATTTGGGTTGATTCTATGTCTTTACTATCGTGTATAGTGCAGCATTGAACATATGCGTGCATGTATCTTTGCAATAAAATGACTTATATTCCTTTGGATATATACCTAGTAATGGGATTGCTGGGTCAAATGATATTTCTGGTTCTAGATCTTGAAGAATTACTACACTGTCTTCTACGATGGAGTAAACCTTCCTCTTTAAATTATCCATTTATAAGAGAAATATTTGAAATATTTTCGTTTGAAAGAGTGTACTGAAGAAATGTCTGTGTAAAACAAAACATTCTATATCTTGTGGAGTTGGAAATCACTCGGAATGTCCATTAATTCTTGATATTACGATTGAGATTATATACATATCATATGGACAAATATTTTTCTTAAAAAGTTAACCTCTGAAAAAATGTTCTTGTTCTCTTGCTTCTGAGTTCGAAACAGAGTTGAGGGAATATTGTGTTATAACTGATATGGGGAATTAACACTGGAGTTCAGCTTAGGTGAAGTCATTTTCTAAAGTTATGCACTTTCAGTAAGAAAGCAAAATGAGTTACTCTTAAGATGTAAAATACGTGGCTGTGAGTACTTATTTTTACATATTGACAAGTTTACTTTCAAAATGTAATTTCAACTATATCCAGAAAAAATTGATGTATATTTTTACACATACAGACTTACTAAATGTTAATCATTATACTTAGAAGATGGGACAATGAAATACACATCATATATTTGAGATGATTTTATATAACACACTTTCATAATCAGCCAAAATGGGAAAACATGCAAACATTTGACTGGCTTGCATAAGAAACAATCCAAATTAGCTCCCCTTCTCTTTTTAGTCAGAAAAGCATGGATGTAAAATTTTTAGGTACTTACGTACGTAAATACAGGAAGTTCTCGTGAAATGCATTAGGGTCAACTGGAATTGAATACTTGTTCAACATTTATTGATATTATATTAGCAACAGGTGATGTGAGAAATAAGACAGTCATATTCTTTCTTTCTTTTTTTTTTTTTTTTTTGAGACGGAGTTTTGCTCTTGTTTCTCAGGCTGGAGTGCAGTGGTGCAATCTCAGCTCACTGCAACCTCCGCCTCCTGGGTACAAGCAATTCTCCTGACTCAGCCTCCTTAGTAGCTGGGGTTACAGTGGCACGCCACCATGCCCAGCTAATTTTTGTATTTTTAGTAGAGATGGAGTTTCACCATGTTGGCCAGGCTGGCCTCAAACTCCTGACCTCAGGTGATCCACCTGCCTCGGCCTCCCAAAGTGTTGGGATTATAGGCATGAGCCACCACCCCTGGCCAAGAAAGTCATATTTCTTAAAACATTTATAGTTATGTAAGATGGACACGGAAGTCAACAGTTACAATGAGAAGGTATCAATGCTATGGCAGTGAAATACTGTCAGTTCTATAGGATCTGGGAGAAAATAGGACAGTCTTTGCAAAATTGGAAAAGAAAAAGCACTTCATGTAAAACTAATGCGCGCGCGCGCACACACACACACACACACACACACACACACACACACACACAGTCCAATACTATATTTCAGGGTAGAGAACCAGAATCAGAAAACACTTATACCACTATAATTCTGAGGTATTTGACAAGTCCCTTTACTTCTCCAGTTGATCTCTGGTTTTACAAAGTTTTAAATTAGAAACATACCATTTAAAATATGTTTACAAATGGAGTGAATTTTTGTGTTCCTCTTTAAAGAAAGCTTCACTGACAATGGAAAAATTGACATGATTTCATGTTTTTCCCGTGAACATAATACTCATATTTGCAGCAATAAAACAGCTTTGCCATTATTATGTTTTCTATATTCATTAACAAAAAGTACTATTTTAGATTGCTATAACTAATGACCAATTTTTAAAGATTGTATTTATTGGCACTTACTACATGCCAGGTAGTTTGCTGAAATCATTGCATATACCAACTGATTTAACACCAAGCATGCTATGACATCGGACTTGCTATCATTTCCATTTTATAAGTAAGAAAACGAGTCCAGAGAGAAAAAGACACTTCCCAAAGGCTCCCTGACAGTTAAGGGGGAAAAGCCAGGATTCAAGTAGAGTTTAAGAGCAAGTTCTTATAAACTACATGCTAAATACATTAAAATATCATGTTTTACATTTTTCAATAGGGCTTTTAGGCCAGACGATATAAACTCACATTGATTCCTGTTCCACTGGGGGCAGGCCTGTGCAAACCTATCCCAAAGTCCAAGGAAGCTAAAAGGACAGGGAAGAAAGAGGCTGACATATCCAGTTTCTCAGAAAGAAATATTGAAAAAAGCCATGTCTGTGTCTCGGGCAGCAGTGAGACAAGACGATGAATCCTTGTGTCATCAGCCCCCAGACTCAGGGCTTCTATACCATAGAGAAAGGTCGTACGTGATTAAGAAGAGATATGTAGTGCAATTGAAGTATGATAAAATCAAGGTTGTTTTGACCTAAGGGCAGGATTTGCATATCTGCTTTTACCTAAGGAACAATAGGTAAGCTGGATATCTTAGACCTTCCTTAAACTAGGGTTAATTAGGCATCAATATAGCAAATTAGTACCAAGCAAATTAGAATTACTTTAGACTCCACAGTTCCATTATATCAACAGCCCTAGCATAGGCCCTTATTTGTAAGTACCCAGTGCTATATTGTAAGATAACATTATAACCAGTCTTTTCATTAAAAAACTATTTTAATCATTCTTCCAAACAGATGTTGCAAGATTTTAAAACGATTGTATGTTTATACAGATACGCAAGTAGAATAAGAAGAGTACTTTCATATAGCACTATTAGTATAAAAGCAGTAGATACAATTATTAAAAGTATAAAAAAGTAAAAAATCTTTAAAGGATACACCGTTACCCTTTACATTATATCTAACTGCCATGCTTGTGTGGAAGAAATAAAGAGTACATAATTACTTATTTCTTAGCCAAAAAAAAAAAGCCTGTGATTATACAAAGGATATCTAATTAGGGTAAAAGTGTAATCATAGCACTTAAAATTAAATTAAATATAACCTGAGTTTCAGTACCAGCCCTGTTGCTAAGAAGCTGTGAGACCTGTGAAACATCATTTAACTTCTCTGAACCTCAGTGTGTTGATCGGTACTAAAGGGAATAGGAATCACAAATTGATCTCTGAGGTCCCCTCAGACTCTGATAAGCTATGATGATATGAAATTAGCAGAGTTTGAGTAGAATGAAGTCAATAGAGGTAAACATGCCAATTACTGCATACTAATTTAGTGCTTCTCTCTCTGAAAGGCTTGCGTTTAAAAAGACACATACAGCAAATAGAAAAGATTTATGTAGAGATACTCAAACTATTTCCCACCGTATTTTACTTGCAGAAAAATATTTCGCAGATCAGACATCTTACTACATTTGAAATTTAATAATGAAAGAATTAACTCTAGTAATTTAAAGAGAGATTTGGGGTTATGTAAAAATTACTTCATATCTATATGCAATAGAAAGAATACTCCATTACAAGCTGTATGCATGACTGTATTTGTGATGTAGCCTTTTCACTAATTTCCCTTGCATGTTCTATTCAAACAGCTGTTTTTTCTTAGATAAACATTATTATATCTATTATATTCCTTTGCTCTATATTAAAACAAACTTATATGCCACTAAATTCTAACATCATACATTGGAATTTCATTGATATTGTAAGTATGTCTCTGATGTGTATAACTTTTTTGAAATTTTTAAAAAATGTATTGAATATTTTTCTAAGAACAAGTAGGAGCTATATTTTAAATGGAAACATGTTTCTTGTAATAGCAAAAGAGACTCTCCTAGTATTCATCTCTCAAATTCAATGACAAATTATGATCAATTCAAATAGGAGACAACTGTCCTTTCAGAAGAAAACCTCTAAAATATTTTGGGATAACTTTCCTCTATGTCTAAAAAGATTATATTAGATTACAATTGTGGGAACAATGACACAAATGGGGAAGCAATGAGTGCTTCTATGAAAGAAAAGACTGACTACTCCAAAGATAATCTATATATTCAAGGCAATGGTGGATACCTTTAACGTGCCTTGTGAGACAGAGGGGTTAGTTCTTCCATCTTTCAGCCTGGCCAGCACCTGAGTCCTCATTTTCCTAGGTGTTGAAATAGAAAGAAAGCATGGAGGGAGCACAGCTCTGCATAAAAGGCGTTGCCTCCAAATACAAAATATAACGTTTGCTTGAATTCCTTTGATTACAAGACGTTTATATGGTCATTTCAATTGGCCTTGCAACGAAGCCAACTGCAAGGACAACTAGGAAATATTTGGGTGCTCACAAAAACAGAGCAAAGAAAATTTTGATTAGCAGTTAGAGACTCAAACTCATCTGTGGTTTTTGTATTGTGTTTGTTTTGAGCTGCTATCAGTTAATTCTAACTTTTAGGTTATAATGCAGCATAATCAATGTCCTTGAATTAACTTCCCAAAACTTTGAGGATAAAAGCCTATATTAACATATTTTTCCAGAAAACGTAAATATTCTAGCTAATAAAATTATAATTGAGAAATTACTGCTATTTAAATATTTTTAAACACTTAAAATTGGGAAAAACTTATTAAACATTAGAAAAATATTTGTATGTCTTAAAATGAATTGCCAGGCCGGGTGCAGTGGCTCACTCCTGTAATCCCAGCACTTTGGGAGGCTGAGGCGGGCGGATCACCTGAGGTCGGGAATTCAAGACCACCTTGGCCAACATGGTGAAACCCAGTCTCCACTAAAAATACAAAAAGTTAGCTGGGCGTAGTGGCGCATGCCTGTAATCCCAGCTACTCAGCAGGCTGAGGCAGGAGAATCGCTTGAATCTGGGAAGCGGAGGTTGCAGTGAGTCAATCGCGCCACTGCACTCCAGCCTGGGTGACAAAATCAAGACTCCATCTCAAATAAATAAATAAAAAAAAATGAATTCACAAATGTAGTAGCAGTTATGTAAATACCTAAACACATGCTTATTGCTTTATGTAACACAAACCTTTATCACATTGATTGAAGTTTTTTCTGAGCTATATGTAACAACAGAAGGTCAGAAAACTTACAAAATCATTATTTTGAAGTAAAGAAAAACTAAACTGAAATCATTGCTTTTTTTAGATAAAGTTACTGAAATGACTCAAGATGCTAAATTCAAAATTTCTTCAGTTACCATTGTACTTGTGGAAAAATATTGTCAAAAAGTGTCATTGTTCATACAGGAAAACTTCCTTTAAAGTTTAGAGTAAGACAATAGTTTGTAACCTTAATTACATATACAGATAAAATGACTTTGTTTCATTTTGAGAGGTGAAGCAAGCTGGACTTCCTGAGTGGAGTGGTGACTTGGAGAACTTTTCTGTCTTACAAGAGGATTGTAAAATGCACCAATCAGCACTCTGTAACTAGCAAGAGGATTGTAAAAAGCACTGATCAGTGCTCTGTAAACCGCACCAATCAGCGCTCTGTAAAATGCACCAATCAGCAGGAGTCTAAAAGTAGCCAATCACAGGGAGAATTGAAAAACGAACACTCTGATAGGGCAAAAACGGAACATGGAGGTTGGGCCTGGTGCCTCAGGCCTCTAATACCAGCACTTTGGGAGGATGAGGTGGGCAGGTCACGAGGTCAGGAGATTGAGACCATCCTGGCTAACAGGGTGAAACCCCGTCTCTACTGAAAATACAAAAAATCAGCTGGGCGTGGTGGCGGGCACCTGTAGTCCCAGCTACTCAGGAGGCTGATGCAGGAGAATGGCGGGAACCTGGGAGGTGGAGCTTGCAGTGAGCCAAGATCACACCACTGCATTCCAACCTGGGAGACAGAGTAAGACTCCATCTCAAAAAAAAAAAAAAAAACCAGAACATGGGAGAGGACAAATAAGGGAATAAATAAAAGCTGGCCACCCCAGCCAGCATCAGCAACCCACTCAGGTCCCCTTCTATGCTGTGGAAGTTTTATTCTTTTGCTCTTCACAACAAATCTTGCTGCTGCTCACTCGTTGGGTCCATGCAGTCTTTAAGAGCTGTAACACTCACCATGAAAGGCTGCGGCTACATTCCTGAAGTCAGCTAGACCACGAACACACACCAGAAGGAAGGAACCAACTCTGGACGCAGTTTAACATATTTTACCATATGTAGAAGAAAAATATACAGGAGCAATAACATAAATGTTGGGCCAAGAGGTAAAGGGAGTCATATTATTCTCGTTTTGTTATGATTTACCTGAAGTGGTACAATATTAATTCTTAGCAGACACTTGTAGACTATGCCTATTTAGATTTCAAGAGCAGTGACTTCCCAAACAAAATAAAAAGCAGTATTGCTAGAAATCAAATAGAGGAAATAAATGGAAAATATTTAGAAGTATTTCACTAACTCAAGACAGGAAAGAGAAAAAAACAGAACAAACAAAAGTGGAAAGGGCATGGTAAAAATGTTTTTAGATGGCATTTAAACATAAACCAACTATAAAAGACGGAGATTGGCGCTTTTATGTAAAAAGCAACACTTAACTATGTGCTGTATTGAAATTTCGTTTGAAAAATCAATCAAGCCGGGCGCGGTGGCTCAAGCCTGTAATCCCAGCACTTTGGGAGGCCGAGGCGGGCGGATCACGAGGTCAGGAGATCGAGACCATCCTGGCTAACACGGTGAAACCCCGTCTCTACTAAAAATACAAAAAGAAATTAGCCGGGCGTAGTGGCGGGCGCCTGTAGTCCCAGCTACTCAGGAGGCTGAGGCAGGAGAATGGCGTGAACCCGGGAGGCGGAGCTTGCAGTGAGCCGAGATCGCGCCACTGCGCTCCAGTCTGGGCGACAGAGCGAGACTCCGTCTCAAAAAAAAAAAAAAAAAAGAAAAAGAAAAATCAATCAATGCAATTTACACCAGTAACCTAATAGAGAAGAAAACATATCATTATTCCCATAGATGAAGAAAAACATCTTGACAAAATATATTTAAACCACTCAGCAAATTAGAAGTTTCCTCAGTTTGAGAAAGGGCATCAATGAAAAACAGTTAATACCACATTTAATGGTGAATGACAGCATGAAATTCCCCTGAGATGAGAACAAAGGCAATAAGGTTTATTATCATCACTTCTATTCATCACTTCTATTCAACAATGTAATTATAGACCGTAGTCAATGAAATAAGGCAAAAATATGTATAAGAATTGAAAGGAAGAAATAAGTGTATTCAGACATAATATGTTTGGATATACAGAAAATAGTAAGGAATCTGCCACAATTAATGAAATTCATATGTAAATTTTTCAAGGCCATGTACTACAAGGCACATACTGCATTCCTATATACTACTAAAAAACAAAAAAAAAAAAGGAAAATAAAATTAAGAACACAATGCCATTTAAAATATCATCAACTTTCTTAAAATACAAATAAGTTTAGATAGATAAGTAATAGACAACAGTTGATAATTGATTGATAGCTATAGTTATAGATATTATAGGCTAAAAAGTATAAAACATTTTAGTAAATAATTGAAAATGACTTTTAGAAGTTAAGTTATATCATAGAATCATGGGTGGAAAGATTCAATATTATTAAAAAGTCATACATCTCCATAAGTATATAGAGTCAATTCAATCAAAAGAAAATTTCCACAATTTTTATAGCTTCGCTTTAGTTATTGACAAGCTGTTTCCAAACTTATTGAAGAAATGCAAAGCAACAAAGTCAAAATAAACTGTAAAACGAGATTTGTTTTTTTCTGCTACGGAGTCTCACTCTGTCTCCCAGGCTAGAGTGCAGTGGAGCAATCTAAGCTCACTGCAACCTCTGCCTCCCAGGTTCAAGCGATTCTTCTGATTCAGTCCTCCAAATAGCTGGGATTACAGGCGCACACCAACATGCCTGGCTAATTTTTGTATTTTTAGTAGAGATGGGGTTTCATCATATTGGTCAGATTGGTCTTCATCTCCTGACCTTGAGAACCACCCGCCTTGGCTTCCCGAAGTGCTGGGACAACAGGTGTGGGTCACCCCACAAGGCCAAAAAAAATTTTTAAATGAAAAATTTGGAGGACATTAACGTCTGATTTCACAAACTATAATAATAATACAATAATTAAGAAAGTGATATACTACTGATAGAAAAGGTAAACATTCCATTGGAAAGGTAGAGCCGATATATATATATATATAAATGTGTATATATAAAAATATATATAAATGTGTATATATACACATATATATATCAGGGAGAGTGTGGGTATGTGTGTGTGTGTATGTGTGTGTGTGTATATATATACCTGGGAGGGTGTGTGCACATATATACACACACACATATATATCCAGGAGGGTGTGTGTGTGTATATATATATGGGAAGGTATATATCTATACATATATACACAGAGGATGGTGTATATATATATACACACAAACATATGTACACAGGAGAGGGTATTATATAGAGCGGAGGGTGTATATATATATAAGGGAGGCTGTATATAAATATATACACACACATCTGGGAGGGGGTATAGATATAGATATAGATATATACACACATTTAGGAGGGTGTATATATGTATATATATTACCGGGAGGCTGTGTGTGTGTGTATGTGCATATATACCTGGGAGGGTGTGTGTGTATATATATATATATACACACCTGGGAGTGTGTATATGTATGTATATGTTTACCCACTAACCGGTAGTGGGTATATATACCCAGGGGCAGGTGTATATACATATATAACCGGTAGTGGGTAAATATATATATGTGTGTATATATATATCTGTGCACAGGTGTAAACCCACTAGTGGGTAAATATATATATACCTGGGTTTGGGTGAATATTCATATATACCTGGTAGTGGGTAAATATATGTACCCATTGGCATGTGTATATACATAAATACCCAGTAGTGGTCAGGTGTATATACATATATACCTGGTAGTGGGTAAATATATATATACCCAGGTTTGGGTGTATATACATATCTGGTAGTGGGTAAATATATATACCCAGGTTCGGGTATATATACATATATACCCAGTATTGGGTAAATGTATATATACCTGGGTTTGGGTGTATATACATTTATACCTGGTATTGGTAAATATATATACCCATTGGTGTGTGTATATACATAAATACCTGGTAGTGGTCAGGTGTATATACATATATATTCGGTATATGGGTAAATATATATATACCCAGGTTCGGGTGTATATACATACCTGGTAGTGGGTAAACATATATATACACGCAGATTCACACTCTCACTCACATTCACACTCACAAACTCACACATGCACACACCAGGGTATTTACACACACTCAGACTCTCACACACACTCACACTCACACACTCAATTACACACACACTCACACTCTCACACACTCCTACTCACTCACACACATGCACACACTCATACACACTGACACAGTCATACAAACTCACACACACACACACTCTCACACTGACACACTCACACTCACACTCACATTGACACACACGCACACTCACACACACAGACACAGACACACACTGACACACTCTCACACTCACATGCACACTCACTGACACACACTGACATACACACTGACACACACTTACACATTCACTCACACACACTCACACTCCCAACACACAAACTCACACACTCACATTCACACTGACACACACACTCTCATACTCACACGCTCACACTGACACACACACTCACATTCTCACACTCACATGCTCACATACACTGACACACGCTCCACACTCACTCAAGCACACATTCACACACACTCACACACTGACACACACACACTCACACAGACTCACACATTCACACACACTCACACGTACTCACACTCCCAGACACACACACTCACACACACACTGTCTCACACCCTCACTCACACTCACACTCACACTCACATACACTCACACACTCACACACTAATACTGACACACTCACACCTTCACATTCACACTCACACTTGCAATCACGCTCACACTCACACAATCATTCACACACACTCACATTCTCACACTCACTCACACTCACAGTTTCTCACTCACACTCGCACTGACACACACTCACACACTCACTCCCACTCACACACAAACTCACACACTGACACACACTCACACTGACACACTCACATTCTCACACTCACACTCACACACACTCACACTGACCCTCACACACACAACCCACACTCACACACACACTCACACTCACACTCACTCCATATGCTCAGGTGCCTGACAGGTCAGTGAGCACTTCTTGGAGTTATCTGGACCAGCAGGGCATGGATGGGCCAGGATGCCAAGGCCTCAGGTACTGTGGTCACCCCTGCACATGTCTGCCCCTTAAAGGCCCACCTCCTCTCCACCCCACTCTGAGTGGTCGACTATGCTTTCTGTATCCACTGACACAATAATGCAGCTGTGAGAGATGCCCACTCTGGAGACAAACAACAAACTAACACGTGCAGCATGTCGGGGGCGATCGAGCAGTGAAGGAGCTGTGTCAGAATTTTCTTTCTTTTTTTTTTTTCTTCGAGATGGTGTCTTATTCTGTTGCCCAGTCTGGAGTGCAGTGGCGTGCATCTTGGTTCATTGCAACCTCTGCCTCCCAGGTTCAAGCGATTCTTTTACCTCAGCCTTCCAAGTAGCTGGGATTACAGGCATGACCACCACACCTGGCTAATTTTTTTATTTTTAGTAGAGACAGGGTTTCACCATTGTTGGCCAGGCTGGTCTCGAACTCCTGACCTCAGGTAATCTGCCCACCTTGGCCTCCCAAAGTCCTGGGATTACAGGCGTGAGCCACAGTGCCCGGCCTGTGTCAGAATTTTCTATCATGGACATGGAGGCTGGTGGTCTGGGTGCAATTTCATACATGGTCATTAGAAAAGGCATCCATCCAAATGCAGTGGCTCATGCTTGTAATCCCAGTGCTTCAGGAGGCCAAGGCAGGAAGATCACTTGAGCCTAAGAGTTTGAGACCAGCTTGGGCAACATAACAAGACCTTGCCTCTACAAAAAACTTAAAAATTAGCTGCATATGGTGGTGCACACCTGTAGTCCCAGTGACTTGGGAGGCCAAGGTAGGCAGATCACCTGAGGTCAGGAGTTCGAGACCAGCCTGGCCAACATGATGAAACCCCATCTCTACTAAAAATACAAAAATTAGCCTAGCGTGGTGGCATGCACCTGTAATCCGAGCTACTCAGGAGTCTGAGGCAGGAGAATCACTTGAACCTGGGAGGTGGAGGCTGCAGTGAGCCAAGATCACACCATTGCACTTCAGCCTGGGTGACAAGAGCAAGACTTCATCTCAATAAAAATAAAAATAAAAACGAAAATAAAGAAAATACATCTTTCAGAAAGTGACAATTGAGCAGACATCTGAGGAAATGAGGACTCCAGGAAGGGGCCTACACAGTTCTTGGGGTGGGGGAGCCCGCAACCTCTGGTGCCTCCCTGGTCTTCTCCCTTCAGTCCCTCACAGCCTCCAAGTAAAGTGGAAAAGCTGCAGAGCCCCATTGCATGTCACTCAGAGTCAGAAGAGCCATGGACCACTCAACTCCTATAAACCCAGCTGTGCCAGGGGCTGACACCAGCCCTTAGGGAGGTCCTAACTGCCAATTCCCTCCCAGCCTTGAGCCACACACAGCCTCCCTGGCTGAGCACAGATGAAGCTGTGGGCTCATGTTCATTAAACACCAGAATCATACTCCTGGTGGTGAGGTGCCATATTGACGGGATTCTGACACATAGTTGCTCCCCCACCTTTCCGGATGGCCTGTTAGTGACCCACCAGAGCCCCTAGCCCTCCTGTCCCCTGTCCTCCCTTCCCCTCATCCCAGCCTCCTCTGCAGTGGACCTCATGAATTCCTTAAGCATGCCTAGTCGTCAGGCCTGTGGTGGGGCTACTGGCCTCTCTGATGTTGCTTTCTCTCCTGTGGGACAGGCCAGCAATGCAGGAGACAGCTTTCTCGCCTTCATCCGTAATACATAAATGGTAGGCAGGGCTCACCAGACACTTGAGAAAAACCAGAACCACCAAAACAGAAGGCTAAGGTTAACAGGCAATTAAAGCAAGAGAAGAGAATCTCTTAAAAACTCAGAGTATCCTCACAGACCTTTAAGAAGTGGCTACGTTCACAGAACAGAGCATCTTCTGAGAAAAAGGAGCAATCTGAGGATTAGAGAGTTTGTTCAACTTTTTAAAAAGTTGTGAAATGCAATCTATTTACAGATGAAAGGCACAAAACAGGTGTGCTACTCAACAAATGATTGCAATAGAAAAGCCCCCTGGGAACCACCACCCAGGACCAGAAATAGGTTACTGTGACCCTCAGAGTCCCGATTGCCTCTGCCCAGTCCTACCCCAAGTTGAATAAAGTGGCTGGAAACATAAAACAAGGAATTCTGCCAGAGTGCAGAGAAAGAAATAGAAAGACATGGAAAACATGAACAGATGTTGAGAGACCGAGAGAAGCAATTAGAGGCCCAATTTCCCCCAAACTGGAGAAGAATGGAACAGAGAGAACAAGGGGGAGAAATAATCTGTAAGAACAGAGGAAGAGATTAAGAAACAGTTAAGACATGGGTCTTCCTATTGAAAGGCTTTCCAAGCACTCTGGGCACTGTGGGAAAACCGAGGGAAAAACACACCAGAAAAATGTTCATGAAATTTTAGAATGCCAGCGACAAACAGAAGTCTCTAAAATTTTCCAGGGGCAAGGGAAAGGAAGTTGAGAGCTACCTATGAAGACATAAAAATCAGAACCAGGCCAACACCAAGCTTTTCACAGGCAATGTGATTGTGAACCTCGAATTCTATACCTGGCCAAACTCTATATGTGAGAGCAAAATAAGGACGTTCTTTTGACCCCCAAAGCAGACGTTCTTCCTCTGCTCAAATGTTACATCCCACAGGAGCCTTTTCTGCTGCTGGCCCACAGAACTCTTGGTCTCCACACAGATTCTTCCCAATTGATGACTTTGTGTCTTTACTTCTTTGCTGCCCGTTTCCTCACTAAATGGAAGTCCTGTGAAGGCGGGCACTCTGCTTCTCTTGTTTTGCTCTATCTGAAGAGATATGGCACATTCTCAACAAATGGGTGTTAAGTGAACAGTGTTTTTGTTACGGGGGAACTCAGAACAGTGTGAACACAGAGGGAAATGTTTAGTGTCTTTCTCAACCTAGGCCAGATCACAATACAGGCACAACACATCAAAACAAAAGCAAGTCAATAAGCAAAAACACCATCTTCTAAACTATTCACAGGACAGAAAGACAATAAAAACTGCAGTTACAGACACATGATTGCAAACAATGATAATAGCAAAGGTACAAATGATAAAGGATCAGCCAAACTTGTAGGTAAAGCAAAATTCATGAATGTTTCGCATATGTTTTAAGCACCTTAAAAATTTTTTTTAAAAAAGAGACAGGCTCTTGCTCTGTCACCTAGAACAGATGACAGTTCACAATGATAGCTCACTGCAGCCTCGAACTCCTGAATGCAATTGATCCTCCCACCTCAGTCTTCTGAGTAGCTGAGACTACAGGTGTGCACCACCACACCTGGCTAATTTTTGTATTTTTTTGTAGAGACAGGGTCTCACTATGTTGCCTCAGCTCATCTTAAACTTCTGGCCTCAAGCAATCCTCCCTTGGCCTCCCAAAGTGCTGGGATAACAGGCATAAGCCACCACACCTGGTCTTTTCACCCATTTAAAGTGTGCAATTCAATGTATTTTGTGTATTCATAGAGTTTTGCAGCCATTATCGCAATCTAATTTTAGAACATTTCATTACCCCCAAAAGAAACCCCCAAGCCCATTAGCAAACACTCCCCATTCTCTCCCAATGAGCCTTCTCCCAGTGACTGGCAACCACACATTTATTGTCTGTCTCTATAGATTTACCTGTTCTGGACATCTCATATAGATTGAATTGTACAATACACGATGTTTTGTTGAAGGGGTGGCCTGCCCCTCCACACCTGTGGGCGTTTCTCATCTGGTTGCGACTAGAGTCTGAGAAAAGAAATAAGAGACAGAGACAAAGTATAGAGAAAGAAAAGCGGGCCCAGGGGACCGGCGCCCAGCCCCAGGGGACCCGTGCCAGCACCTGGTCTCTGAGTTCCCTCAGTATTCATTGATCATTATCTCTACCATCTTGGAGAGGGGGATGTGGCAGTAAAATAGGGTAATGGTGGGGAGAGGGTCAGCAGGAAATCATGTGTACAAAGGTCTCTGTGTCATTAGTAAGTTTAAGGAAAGGTGCTGTGCCTTGATGTGCAGGTATACAAACATCTCAGTGGATTAAAGAGCAGTATTGTCGCTAGCACGTCTCACCTCCAGCCCTAAAGCGGTTTTCTCCTATCTCAGTAAACAGAACATACAATCGGGTTTTACACTGAGACATTCTATTCCCAGGGACCAGCAGGAGACAGATGCCTTCCTCTTATCTCAGCTGTAAAGAGGCCTTCCTCTTTCACTAATCCTCCTCAGCACAGACCCTTTACGGGTGTCAGGCTGGGGGATGGTCAGGTCTTTCCCCTCCCACAAGGCCATATCTCAGGCTATCACATGGGGAGAAACCTTGGACAATGCCTGGCTTTCCTAGGCAGAGGTCCCTGCGCTTCCGCAGTGTGTTGTGTCCCTGGGTACTTGACATTAGAGAATGGTGATGACTTTTAGCAAGCATACTGCCTTCAAGCACTTTTTTAACAAAGCACATCCTGCATAGCCCCAAATCTATTAAACCTTGAGTCAACACAGCACATGTCTCTGCAAGCACAGGGTTGGGGCTAGGGTTACAGATTAACAGCATCTCAAGGCAGAAGAATTTCTCTTAGTACAGAACAAGATGGAGTCTCTTATGTCTACTTCTTTCTACATAGACACAGTAACAGTCTGATCTTTCTTTTCCCCATGTTTGTGACTTGCTTCTTTCATTTAGCATATTTTCAAGATCTCGCAGCACGTATCAGAACATTCCTTTTTTTTTTTTTTTTTTTTTTTTTTGAGATGGAATTTCGCTCTTGTTGCTCAAGCTGGAGTGCAATGGCGCGATCTCGGATCACTGCAACCTCTGCCTCCTGGGTTCAAGTGATTCTCCTGCCTCAGCCTCCTGAGTAGCGGGACTACAGGCTCCCACCACCACACCCCAGCTAATTTTTGTATTTTTAGTAGAGACAGGGTTTCACCATGTTGGCCAGGATGGTCTTGATCTCTTGACCTTGTGATCTGCCCACCTTGGCCTCCCAAAGTGCTGGAATTACAGGCGTGAGACATTCCTTTTTATGTATGAATAATATTCCATTGCATGGATATACTACATTTTGTTTATTCATTTATGTGGTGATTGGCATTTGGGTTGCTTGTGTATTTGGGCTATTATGAACAATGCTGCTGTAAACATTCATGTACAATTTTTTTTTTTTTTTTTTGAGACAAAGCCTCGCTCTGTCACCAGGCTGGTGTGCAGTGGCGCCATCTCGGCTCACTGCAAGCTCCGCCTCCCGGATTCACGCCATTCTCCTGCCTCAGCCTCCCGAGTAGCTGGGACTACAGGCATCCACCACCATGCCCAGCTAATTTTTTGTACTTTTTTAGTACAGACGAGGTTTCACCATTTTAGCTAGGATGGTCTCAATCTCTTGACCTCATGATCTGCCCGCCTCGTCCTCCTAAAGTGCTGGGATTACAGGAGAGAGCCACCGTGCCCGGCCCAGAAAACAGTTCCTAATTCAAGGTCATGAAGATTTACTCCTATAAACTCTTCTAAGAGTTTTATAGTCTTAGTTCTTACATTTACATACGCAATGGAAAAATACTGAAAGCTTTTACTCTAAGATCAGGAGAAAGTTAAGAATGTCTGCTTTTGCTACTTTTATTCAACACAGTACTGGAAGTTCTAGCCAGAGCAATTAGGCAACAAAAAGGAATGAAAGGTATGCAAATTGGAAAAAAACATAAAATTATCTGTCTGCAGGTGATATAACTGTGAATGTAGAAAACCTTTAAGATTCCACATATACATAAAAAACTGGTAGAACTAATAAATGAATTTAGAAAAGTTGCAGAATACAAAGTCAGAGCACAAAAATCAGTTGCATTTCTTGACACTAAAAATCAACAGTCTGAAAAGAAAATTAAGAAAACACTTTCATTTACAACAGCATCAAAAATAATAAAATACTTAGAAATTAACTTAACCAAGAAAGTGAAAGGCTTCTACAATGAAATCTATAAAATATTTCTGAAAGAAAGGAGACATAAATCCCATGTTCATGGATTAGATATCTTAATATTGTTAAGATGTCAATACTACCTAAAGATTCAATGCAACCCCTATCAAAATCCCAATGATTTTTTGAAACCCATTCTAAAATTTATATGGAATCTCAAAGAACCGAAAGTAGCCAAAACAATCCTGAAAAAGAACAAAGCTGAAGGACTCACATTTTCTGATGTCAAAATTAACTACAAAGCTACAGTAATTAAAGCAGTGTGCTATTGGCATAAAGACAGATATATATATATATATATAAACCAATGAAATAGAATAGAGCCCAGAAATAAACTCTCACATGTATGGTCAAATGATTTTTGACAAGGGTGCCAATACCATTTAGTGGGGAAAAGACAATCTTTCAAAAATGGTGCTGGGAAAACTGGATATCAACATGCAAAAGAATGAAGTTGGATCCTTATCTAAGAGCATATTCAAAAACTAACCGAACTAAGGACCTAAAAGTAAAACCTAAAACTATAAGACTTATAGAATAATACACAGGGCAAAAGTTTTATGACATTGGATTTTGTAAGGATTTTTTTTGATATGACACCAAAAGTACAGGCAGCAAAAAAACAAAACAAAGCAACAAACAAGTGGGACTTTCTAAAAATAAAAAAATGTGCATCTTAAGACATTATCAACAAAGTGAAAAGACAACCCACAGAATGGAAGAAAATATTTGCAAGTCCTATATCTGATAAGAGATTAATATCCAAAATATATAGAAAACTCTTAAAACTCAACAACAGCCTGATTAAAAAATGGGCAAAGGACTTCTAGACATTTCTCCAGAGAAGATATACGCATGGCCAATAAGCCCATGAAAAGATGTTCAACATCACTGAACATTAGGGAAATGCAAAATAAAACTACAAAGTGACAATGAGACACTGCCTCATGCCCATTCAGATGGCTATTATAAAAGCTAAACAAAATTAAACAAAATTTTTAAAGATAGCACATGTTGGTAAGATTGTGGAGAAATTAGAAAACTTGCACACTGTTGGTGGGAATATAAAATGGTTAAGCTACTGTAGAAAACAGTATAGCAGTTTCTTCAAAAATTAAACAGAATTATATATGATCTAGCAATTCCACTTCTGAGGATATATTAAAAAAATTGAAAGCCAAATCTCAAAGAGATATTTCTACACTTCTAAACCAACAAGTATCTGAGACAGGTCTCAGTCAATTTAGAAGTTGATTCGAAGTTAAGAAGTAAAATTGTTGTTTACTTGTTAACTTGTTTAGAAGGTAAGTTTTTGTTTAGTCTTTAGCCAGCTGTCCATGGAACCACAGCCAAGCCTCTTTGAATGCTGCCTGCTGGTGCCAGCTCTTGCTCTGTCCTTGCCGACGGGCTGCCCCAGCCCCATGAGATCCCTGCCCAGGGGATGGGTTACCCTCATGTAATTAGTAGAACAAGGTGAGTTGATGTTAAAAAGAGGCGTGGCTGGGCGCTGTGGCTCATGCCTGTAATCCTAGCACTTTGGGAGGCTGAGGGGGACGGATTGCCTGATCTCAGGAGTTCGAGACCAGCCTGGCCTATGGTGCATTTTTGATATTCATTTTTTGTGGATGTTTTTAAAAATCAAACCTGCAGTGAATGTCTCAGACTCAAACCTGGGAACATGGGAGAAACAAGCTCCATTCCCAATGGAGCCCAAGTGAAGACACTGGCTGCCACCCACCAGCTCCGGGGCGGCTCACTGGTCCTGGTCAGTGCTGGGTTAAGGCCACTTTCCAGCCTGCGCCCTGTCATGAGGTTTCTGTGCCACTGAGTCCTTCATGTCTGCAAGCTGACAGCTGGAGTGTCTGACCCCAGAGGCCACAAAGCAATCTCAATATTGTGACAGGAAGGCCTCATCCCAGGCACACTTGACTGGATCTTCACGAAATATGCTTCTCCACACACACACAGACACATGCCTTGCATGCCCCGAGGGGTCCAGACGGTGCACTTGAGGCCCCTTTCTCTGGAATTCAGCTGTCAATCACATCAGCGGCCTTTTCGCACAGCGGGGAGTTTGCTAATGTGTGTGCAGCCAAATGAACTTGGATAAAACCCCAGACAGCCGGGTACCTCCAGCCACCACAATCTCTCCGCAGAGTAACCATGAGAAATTACCTGGAAGGGTTTTCAGCAGCAGGTTCTTCATGCTGGAGAACCCACCTCCACTCCAGACCTTGGGCAGACCTTGGTGTCGGCACTGGAAGGCCAGGCATGTCCAGCCTCTCGGGTGCTGCCTTCACCGTGGTCAATCCCCTCCCCCTGTGTTCCCTGAGTGTGGTGATCTTGGCCTGGGGCACTCACCAGCCTTGCACCTCACTCGCATGTGGAGTCCTGTAAGTGAGGGACCTGGTGAGCCAAGGTTGAGGCCTTGTTTTTAGTCCTGGAGTGCCGAGTCCTCTACACCAGAGTTCCCCACCTGGCACTGAGGACATGGGTTCAGCACAGGCATCAGCGTGAACAGCACAGGTGTCAGCGTGAACAGCACAGGTGTCAGCATCAACAGCACAGGCGTCAGGGTGAACAGGACAGCTGTCAGTGTGAACAGCACAGGTGTCAGCGTGAACAGCACAGCTGTCAGCGTGAACAGCACAGGTGTCAGCGTGAACAGCACAGCTGTCAGCGTGAACAGGACAGGTGTCAGTGTGAACAGCGCAGGTGTCAGTGTGAACAGGACAGGTGTCAGTGTGAACAGCACAGGTGTCAGTGTGAACAGCACAGCTGTCAGTGTGAACAGCACAGGTGTCAGCGTGAACAGGACAGGTGTCAGTGTGAACAGGACAGCTGTCAGTGTGAACAGCACAGCTGTCAGCGTGAACAGGACAGGTGTCAGTGTGAACAGCGCAGGTGTCAGTGTGAACAGCACAGCTGTCAGTGTGAACAGCACAGGTGTCAGCGTGAACAGGACAGGTGTCAGTGTGAACAGCACAGGTGTCAGCGTGAACAGGACAGACGAGGCTGAGCTGCGGCCAGATGTCTTCGTTGACCTCGAGGTTTGATCCATCACCAGAGGATGCTCAGCCCACAGCCTCCCTTAGTACAAAGACTGTCACCTCCACTGCACAACCCGTGTTTTGAGAGACAAGGTCTCACTCTGTGGCCCAGGCTGGAGTGTAGTGCCACGATCATAGCTCACTGCATCTTTGACCTCCAAGCCTCAGCCTCCCAGGGAGCTGGGACCACAGACACCTGCCACCAAGCCTGGCTCCTGCAACTTTTAAAAATAATTATTTTTATCTTTTGTAGAGACAAGGTCTCACTGTGTTACCCAGGCTGGCCTCGAACTCCCGGGCTCAAGTGATCCTCCTGCCTTGGGCTCCCAAAATGCTGAGATTACAGGTGTGAGCCACCGTGTTCAGCCCTACTGCAACTTTTTAAAAAGTCAGTGGGAGCAAGCGGGTTCTTGACCTCATGAATGTGTTCGGGGTGGTTTTCCTTTAACTGGGAGGTTCTTGGAGGTTGCCTTAGTGAACTGGATCCTGGCCCAGCCTGGAGATGAACTGGAGATCAGAGGTTGATGAGGTCACATCCTGACTGTGGATCAACCCCCCTGTCCCGACCTGCACCTCCCTAGCTGTTGACCTGTCAGAGTTCATCTGGACGTTCCATGGGTGTCTGGGGCACCATCATACTTTATGACCAAACAAGGGGGAGGTCCCACTGTCAGCTTAAGAAGGTGACTGACCCGACCCCCATGTGTGACCCACACTACCTCTCTCCCTCTCACTAATCATATCATGTGCTGGGCCCCAGCAGACACTATGGCCCCTGCCAACGGGGGCCTGTGGAGAGCTTATCATGAGAACCTGTAGGAGCTGCAGGGCCACCGGAAGGACAGAATGAAGCAGTTGCCTCTGTCTTCTTGCTCTCATTGGACAAAAGCAACCAAAACTGAGGCTCCAGGAGACTGTTGGAGCCACCCCTGCAGGCAGCACACAGGGTGCAGAGGGGCTAAGGGAGGGTCAGGAGGCCAATGGGGGGCATCCTGCTTGGTCACCCCAGGACAGGCCAGAGGCGCTCAGCAGCCCCATAAGGTGAGTGGGCAGCCCTTTGCCCACCCCAGCACTTGCACCCCTACAGGGAGGCTTTGGGTTTTTGGTAAGAGCTATCAGTGGCCAGTGCCTGGGGAGGGCCTGGGCCCATCACCCCTCCCCAGGCAAGGAGCAAGCTCACTCCTAAGAGTGTGTAGGGAAAACAAGGAGGCTGGGGGAGCCCCATCCCCCAGGAGTAAGTGGGTATGTGTTGGGGGAGGGGAGTCGAAGGGAGTCCCACGGACCATACCTGAGGAAAGAGTGGGAGGGCCGTGCAGCACATCAGAGCTTTCCCATGGGTGTTCACTGTAGGCTGATGTCATAGGCATGGTGGGTTTAGTGGCTTCTAATTTGTCTATTTGTTTTGAGTTTACATTGAGTTTATATCAGTATATATTTGTTACATGATTAAAAACAACTTAGCTTGGCATTAGTGAGTTACGAGAATTTTTTTTGTTTAGAAATTATCCATGCATGATTCATGCAAGAAACACTTGCCTTGCATGACACAGGACCCATGTCCCTGGCTCTGTAGTGCAGGGGGTGCTAATCAGGATGTGCTGCACTTTGCTGTGAAGACCAGTACCCGCCTCACCGGGATCTTGGAAAAGCTTTTTTTCTTTGCGGGGCTCTGTTCCTGCCCTTCCTGCATCTCAGGGATGTGGTAAGGATGAAGTGTATGGAAGTGCTTAGGAATCTGCATGAGAGACACACTCCAGCCCATCATCTGTCAATCTATCCATCCATTTGCCAAATCTCTATTGAACTCTCTTAATCCCTCTGCTAGAGGCAGGCCCATTCACACTTAGGGATGCCCACAGATCCCTGAAAGTCACATTATTCCTCATGTACAGATTAATAAATGGAGCTTGAAGAGGTTAAGAGGCTTCCCCAAGGTCACCCAGCTGCCAGGCAGGCACCAGACTGCCCACGTGTTGTGACAGGCACTGGAGTGATGGATGGTGATTTCGGGTATGTTAAGAGCAGGTCCCCTGTGGGATGGAAAAGGGGTGGGATGGGCAGGCATTGGCTTCTCCATTGCCTCTGCAGGCCTTGCCTTCCCCCTAATGCATGGACCTCATTTGAGCTGTTCTGCTCTACTGCACATGGCCCAGGGGGCCGTGAGTAATGCTGGAGGAGCTGGGCCCTGGGGAGAGAGGGGGATCGTCTTTCAGGGAAGACTGGCCACATCAGCTGGAAGTACTGTAAGTGTGGCCTCGCAATGAGTGAAATTAAAAAAATACAAAATGAAATTTTGTTAGCCCACTCTGAAAGTGAGTACATCGTCTGCCGCATGAGGAGCTCTGTACAGATGCAGAGCAAAGTAAATTGAATGGTGGGAGTGGTGATGCTGTGTTGGTGGTGATGGTGAGATGAAGACGATGTGAGGCTGCTCCTGATGATAGTGGTGGTGACGGTGATGATCACGATGGTGACGAAGGTGATGATGGGGGAGGCAATGGTGAGGATTATGATACGAGGATGATGAGAATGGTGGTGGTGATGACTATGAGAATGATGCTGATAATGATATTGATGATCACTACCAGTTACTGCTACTTTGGACCAGATTCTGCGTGGGGCATCAGACTGGAGTGCAGTGGCTCACTTGCAGCCTCCACCTCCCTGGGGGCTCAGGCGATCCTCCCACTTCAGCCTCCCGAGTAGCTGGGACTACAGGCATGCATGATCACACCCAGCTAATTTTTGCAATTTTTTGTAGAGACCAGGTTTTGCCATGTTGCCCAGGCGGGTGTATGGGACATCTTAAAGCAGATATTATTGTTGATAATTTTACAGATGAGGAAATGAGTAACACATGAAAAAATAACTTAAAAGTAGAGATGAGAAGAGCCCTGACAGGAATGCATAAATTTGTTTTTTATGCACTAAGACAAGATTAACATAAAACGGTTTCTATTAAAATAAATACATATGAAAATGCAGTCATAGTCCTCAACAATTTACTCTCTTTCCATCCAAGTACAAAAGTTCACCCCTAACTTCAAGTTAAGTCTGAATACGGAAGACACAAAGGTTGGGGGGATGCAAAACGTAAGTTCAACATTTTAAACATTGTTTTTGGTAATTTAATGTTGTATGTTACCCTTTTCATATTTTGGAGGGATATATTTATTTAAATATTCCTCACTAAAATTTCTCTGAAAAGTGCTGTATTTGTTAGGGTTCTCCAGAGAAATTGTGTGTGTGTGTGTGTGTGTGTGTGTGTATCTGTATCTATATTTATATCTCTATATATACAGAGAGATATTTATTTTAAGGAATTGGCTCATGCAGTTGTGGAGACTGGGAAGTTCAAAATCTGCAAGATAAGCCAGCAGGCTGGAGTCGAGGGAAGAGTCGGTGCTGCAGTTCGAGTCTGAAGGAAGAATTCCCTGTTCCTTGGGGGAGGTCAGTCTTTTTCCCATTAGGGCCTTTAACTGACTGGACTAGGCCCAGCCACATTATGGAAGGTCATTTTCTTTACTCAAGGTCTGTTGATTTAAATCATATCTTTAAAAATACCTCTACAGAAACATCTAGAATAATGTTTGAATATCTGGGAACTGTGGCTTAATCAAGTTGACACATAACATTAACCATCACAAATACCTTTCATTTAATTAGAAGAAATCACATTTAGTGATTTAAAGATTCTTTAAAAACAGAACTTGCATCTAATCAAGTATTTAGAGCTAAACTCGACTCTGCAGGAAACACAGGGGTTAGTTAGAAGGGCCAGCTAAATGTAGTCATATCTGCATGAAGGAGTTCTGCGGGATGACTGACTCAGCCTCCTCTGCATGTCAGTAACAGGACAAATCCACACACATACAAAGGGTGGAAGCGGGCTGGGAGAGGCGTCTGTGATAGTAAGAGGTGTAAGAGCCACTGGAGCAAAATACAACGTGTGAACCTTGTTTGAACCCTGATGTGAATAAAAACAACTGTGAAAACATTTTCATTTATAGACAATATGAAAAGTTTGAAGGTACAGCTCACATTTAAAAATTAGGGTTTTTCATAGGTGTTAAAACGGCATTGTGGTTATACAGAAAATGTGTTTTTTAAAATTTGAGATGCAACTGATATTTCTACTGGTGAAACTGCAAAATGTTTGCAATCTACTTTAAAATTTACTCCAGCAAAAAGAAAGGTAGGAATCTGTAAAACAAATATGGCAGAATGTTTTTTATTGTTGAACCTAGGTGATGTATATTAGGTTCACTGCAATTTCTACTTTTGTGTATGTTTGGACATTTTCATCAATAAAAATATAAAATAAGTAAATACATTAAATATTGAAATTTGTATATTTATATATAAATGGATATTGATAAATCTATTAAAATATTTACTGATTTTCCTTATAAAAATCTTATATAACAATTTGAATTTATTAGTATAATTGTATTTGTTGAAATTCTTTGAGGAACTATTCAATTGCACCTTTTACCTTCTTTTTATCCAAGAATTAAAGTCATATACTGACTATTTTCTTACATTAATAAGCCCATCTGTTCTCTTCATATTCTCATTTCTCTACTAAGATATAAATTTCATGAGGGTAAGATATTCGTTTGTTCAATGATGTATTTCAGCACCTGACAGTGACTGTAACATACTTGTTTGTTGAATGACTGACTGACTTTTTTTTTTCCAGAGAGTGCTCTAGATTGCACATAGACATTTCATAAATTTGAATTAAGTTTCCATCTGACGTAGCTTGGTGGGGAACCAGTATATCTCTTCAGCAATGAATGACTGAATACGGCATTAGTTCTGTATTTGTTTAAGAATTTCTTTTTTAGAGTCTATACATTTTACAAGCTAGATAATATAGTATAATCATATATTAAGATTGCTGGTAGAAGATTACATACAATTCATATTAAGTTGTTGTTAAACAGTGTTGTGTTTCTGAAGGAATATTTATGAAACTCAGCAGAAAACATTTTAAAACATTGTACTTTGCTCAAGAACAACCTGATGCACAGTAGGGCTCAACAGGGAGGGGTGGACTGGGTACAGCCCCTAAGCAGTCAGGTAGGGCTTCTCTTGGAGGTGATGTCTGAGAAAGGAAGTCAATTTGGGTTCTTAACCAAGTGGGTCTACTCCTAGGTATTTCATCCACTAAGTGGTGTCAGGAAGTGGGTTATAACACTGCAAAACCCAAAGGGGCATCAGACAAAAACTGGCTTCAGAGTGTATTTTTTGAACAAGATTCCTGACTGACTTCTCGGGTGCCTGACTTTCACCCCACATCTGACAACTCCCAGCCCCAGTCGACCTGGACTTTCTCATCCTTTTTCTAGCCTCTGTCTCTTTTGGATTGTGATGTCCTCCTTCAATCCAAATCCCATTTGCATCTGATATTTTAGAAATTCTAAAGGAGTTATGAACCTGTTTATTGGAAGTTTAAAAAGGAAAATCTTCAGTTGAATTAAATTATATATACCCAAGGGCAGGTGTATATACATATATAACTGGTAGTGGGTAGATATATATATGTATATATACACACTTGCACGGGTGCAAACCCAGTAGTGGGTAAATATATATATACCCGGGTTAAGGTGTATATTCATATATACCGGGTAGTGGGTAAATATATATACCAATTGGCATGTGTATATACATAAATACCCGGTAGTGGTCAGGTGTATATACATATATACCCGGTAGTGGGTAAATATGTATATACCTGGGTTCGGGTGTATATACATACCCAGTAGTAGGTAAAAATATATATACCCGGGTAAATACATATATATCTGGGTTCGGGTGTATATACATACCTGGTAGTGGGTAAATACATATATATATACCCGGGTTCAGGTGTATATACATATATACCCGGTAGTGGGTAAAAATATATATACCCAGGTAAATACATATATACCCGGGTTCGGGTGTATATACATACATACCCAGGTATATATATACACAGTCAGGTGTATGTACATATATACCCAGTTTTGGGTAAATATATATACACGGGTAAATATATATACCCGGGTTTGGGTGTATATACATATATACCCAGTAGTGGGTAAAAATATATATATACTCGGGTAAATACATATATACCCAGGTTTGGGTGTATACACATATATACCCGATAGTGGGTAAATATATGTATACATGGGTAAATATATATATATATACACCCAGGTTCGGGTGTATATACATACATACCCAGGTATATATATGCACACCCAGGTGTATGTACATATATACCCAGTATTGGGTAAATATATATACATGGGTAAATATATATACCCGGGTTCAGGTGTATATACATATATACCCCATAGTGGGTAGATATATATATACACACCCGGGTTCGGGTGGTCAGGTGTATATGCATACATACCTGCTAGTGGTTAATATATATATGGGGTGGTTGTACATACATATATACAGCTGGTAGTGGTTGGGTGTATATAAATACATACCCAATAGTTGGTAAATATATATACTGGAGGCAGGTGTATATACATACATATCTGGTAGTGGTTAAATATATATATATACCCTGGGTCAGGTGTGTATACATGTGTACCTGGTGGTGGTTAAATATATATATACCCATAGGCAGGTGTGTGTGTGTATATATATATATGCCTCGTGGTGGGTGTATAAACATATATAACCTGTAGTGCAGAATATATATATATACCCATGGGCTGGTGTATATACATATATACGTGGGTATACATATATACCTGAGGGTACATATATACCCTGGGTGGTTATATATACATATATACCAGGAGTGGGTATTTATACACCCAGTAGTGGGTAAATATATATACCCAGGAGTGGGTAAATATATACACCTGGGTGCAGGTGTGTGTGTGTGTATTGGGTAAATATATATATATATCCAGGGTTGGGGGTGTGTGTGTGTGTATATATATATACCCAGTAGTGAGTAAATATATATATACCCAGGGGCGGGTGTATATACATATATACCCAGGGGTGGGTGTATATACATATATACCCAGGGGTGGGTGTATATACAAATATACCTAGGAGTGGGTGCATATACATATATACACAGTAGGGGTAAATATATATATACCTGGGGGCTAATGTATGTGTATATATACCAGGAGTGGGTGTATATACATATATAACCAGGGGCGGGTGTATAAACATATATAGCCTGTAGTGCATAATATATATAAATATATATACACACACACATCCATGGCTGGTGTATATACATATATACGTGGGTATACATATATACCTGAGGGTGGGTGTATATACATATATATATGTGTATATACATATATACCCGTGGGTGTGTGTATATACATATATACCTGGGGGCAGGTATATATGTATATACATATATACCCAGGAGGCGTATGTATATATTCCTGGGTCGGGTGAGTGTGTATATATATGTAAATATATACACCATGGGGGGTATACATATTCCCAGAAGAGGGTACAAACATACACCGGAGAGGTGTGTGTTTATATATATATATATATATATATATATGTACCCGGGAGTGGGTTTATGTATATACCCAGGTGGGAGTGTGTGTGTGTGTATATATATATATATCAGGGAGCTGGTGTGTATATATATACCCAGGAGCAGGTATGTATATATATACCCAGGAGGGGTATATGTATATATACCCTGGAGAGGTGGGTGTATATGCATATACCCGGGAGTGGGTATATATGTATACCCGGGAAAGGATATGTATATATATACACACCCAGGAATAGGTATATGTATACCCGGGAGTGGGTATATATATGTATATTTATCCAGGATGGGTTATACATATATACATATATATCTGGGAGCAGGTGTATATATATGCCTGGAAGCGGGTGTGTGTGTGTGTATATATATATATCTAGGAGGTGGTATATATATATATACCTGGGAGGGTGTGAATATATGTACATAACTGAGAGCAGAGAGAGGGTATACATACATGCCTGGTGTTGGGTATGTATATAGCCCTGGGAGTGGGTCTATATATATACCTGGGAGTGGATATATATAACCAGGAGTGGGTATACATATGTACCTGGGAGTGAGTGTGCATACCCGGAAGTGGGTAGAGAGAGAGAGAGAGAGATATATTTCCCCACGAGGGTGTATATTTATATGTACATATACCCAGGAGTTGTGTGTGTGTGTATATATATATATATACCAGGGAGGGTGTATATACATATATATATATACACACACACCCTGGATGGTGTGTGTGTGTGTGTATATATATATATACCCAGGAGGTTGTATGTGTGTGTGTGTGTATATATATATCCCTGAGGGTGTGTATATATATATATTTATTTGTCCTTTATGGTGTGTGTGTATATATATACCCATGAGGGTGTGTCTGTGTATATATACACCCGAGAGGTGGTGTTTATATATATATTCACAGGAGGGGAGGGTATATATATATACACACACACACACACACATACCTGGGAGGGGGTATATGTGTATGTATGGGGGTGTGTGTGTGTGTGTATATGTAAATCTGGGAAGGGAGGCTTCCCGAGATTTTTTTATATATATATATATACACACACACACACACACACACACACACACACACCCCCAAGAGGTGGTGTGTGTATATATATATACATATATATATATTTTCATGGGAAGGGATGGTGTATAAATATATATATATACCTGGGAGGGGTATATATACATATATATACACACATACCCTGGATGGGAGGGTAACCAGGAGGGGGAGTATATATATATATGTGAGAGGGGAGGGTGTATATATAAATACCCTTCAGGGGGTGTATATATATACCTGAGTATATATATACTGGAGTATATGTATGCCTGAGTATATATATACTGGTATATTTATACATGGGAGGGGAAGTGATACATATATACCCACTCAGTAGTGGCTATATCTATATGTATATATTTACCTGGGAGCATATGGTGTATTCACATATATAAATATATATACCCAGGAGGGGCATATATATATATATGTCCCTGAGAGAGGAGGGTATATATATTCATATATATACATACACACAGGAGTATGTATATACACCCGGGAGTGGAGTGGATATATTTTTTTATATATATATATGGGTATATATGTATGTATATATGTACATATGTATATGTGTATATGTGTGTGTGTATATATACACACACACACACACCCTCATGGGTATATATATATCCAGGATGGGAAAGTGTATATATCCATATATATACACCTGGGAGGGGACATATATATACACACACACACACACCTGGGAGGGGAGGAGTTTTATATATATATATATATATATATATATATATACACACACACACCCAAGAGGAGGTGTGTGTATATATATATACACCCAGGAGGAGGTATATATACATAAATATATATATACCCTGGTGGGAGATATATAAAAATATATGTATAGCCTGGAGGGCATATCCTAGAGGAGATATATATATATACACACATTACCCGGGACAGTGTATGTGTATATATATATACCCAGGAGGGGTTATATGTGTATATGCACCAGGGAGGGCAGTGTGTTTTTATATATATATGTATATATTTATATACCCTGGAGGGGATTGTGTATATATATTTATAAGACATTATAGTATTATTATTAATAATTTAATATGCCTATTAATAATTAATTGTAGTTATAATACTATTACATAATATTATAGTATTAGAAAACATTTTGATGGTTGCATAATTATAATTATAATAATACTAAAATAGTGATTAGTAATAATAATTAATAAAATTAATTGTGTATTAGTGTTGAAGAGGACATTTAACTTTGAAATCTAGAACCCTAAAAATTCCTGGAAAAATATTTCTGACCTTTAGATGAGCCAATATGACAATTTTGCAGAGAATACAAACATTTCTTAAAATGATCAATTGGACTTCATCTAAGTCAAAAATATATTTGAAAAGCAACACTGGAGAGGGAGAGTGAGAGAGAGAGAAAGAGTGAGAGAGACATTTTAAAAGAAAGTCACTCCCTAAAGGGAGAGGAAATATTCACTATATATATATATATATGTAACAAATGAGCTGAATGAAGAATCCATAATATAATGAATAATTAACTATGAGGCAAAAAAAAAAAAAAGGTTAAAGTCTTGAGCAGACATTTCACAAAAAAGTTATAAAAATTACACTTCACTAGCTATCAGGAAAGTGCAAATTAAAACCATAATAAAAAGTACTATTTTTTATTTTTTCTATGTTTATATATATTTAGATACATAAATGCTTATCATTGTGTTACAGTTTTCCATAGTACTTCATACAAGTAACATGCTATACAGGTTTGTAACCTAGGAGCAATAGCATAGGCCACAAAGGTAAGGTTAGTATAGGAGGCTGTATCATGGAGGTTTTTGTAAGTATACCCTATGATGTTCACATAAAAACAAAATCACCTTGTGATACATTTCTCAGAACATATTCCCCTCATTAAGTGATACATTACTGTATCGTTGCTGAAATGTCTAATTTTTACTTCAGTTCTTGCAGTTTCTATTTTACATCTTTTGTAAATTTGTTGTTAAGTACATATATGTTAACGATTGTTACATCTTTCTGATGGATTGACCCTTTATAATTAGGAAATGTCCCTCTAGTAACATTTTTTCTTTAAAGACTATGTTGTCTGATAGCTTTTCTGACTCTTTATGATGTTTGCAGAGTATTTCCTTTTTAATACTTTTACTTTCAACCTATTTGTGTCATTTACATTTCAAATACATCTTCTTTAGAAAGGCTATGGTTGAATCTTGTTTTATTCAGCCTGACAGTCTTCACTTTGGATTGGATTATTTAATCCATTCATATGCTGTAATTTATAGGATTTCATTTATATTTTACATTTAGCTTTTTTAAAATATATCTTGTATTTTTAAATTTCTCTATTTGCTCTTTCTTGCATCCTTTTGCATTAAATATTTTCCAGTGCAGCACTTTAATTCAATTAATATTTTATTTTTTGAGTGTTTTTTAGTGGTTACACTAGGGATTATGGTATGAATCTTAACTGATTATACTCCAGCTTTATAATGACTTAGGTACCGTGAGATGTTAAAATACTCCACCTATATTGTTCATTTCCTTTGCCACATTTTTATGCAGTTACTGGTATATAGACTGTTTATATTTGATAGACCTAAAAGTACATGGTTATACATATTACTTTGTATTACCTTATGTATTTTAAAGAGGCTAACAAAAGAAGAAAAACAGACGTATTTATACATTTTGTTATAGTAACCCTTTTATTTACTATTTCTTGCTCTCTTCCTTTCTTGTGGATTTGAGCTACTAATTAGTGTCATTTTTTTATGCCAATACAGCTTTTTTTTTCACTCAACTGTTTTATGCTGTTATTAGCAAATGTATTATATTTCTAAAAGTTATAGGTTCAGCACTGAAGTACATACATATACTTTGAGACAATTGCTTTTTAAATCAGTAAAGAGAAGAAAGGAGGAAACAAAATGCAATTACACAGTCTTTTATAACTACCAACTTAATTAGCTTTACCAGCACTCATTGTTTTTTATTCTAATCTAATGTCTCATTTTTATTTTGAAGAACTTCCTTTAGAATTTCTTGTGAGGTATGTCTTTAAGCAATGATTGTGAAGCCAAAATTGTCTTTATTTTTTATAATTTTTGGAACTTAGTTACAATTAGCAAAACATGAATATAAGAGTCTTGATTTGCAATTGTTTTGTTTTCCTACTTTCATCTCTTAGAATCTGTTGTACCATTCTGAAATTCTTTGTTTAGATAAGGAGTCAACCAACAGTCTTACTGGGATGCAAACATGCATTAATGAGTTATTTCTCTATTGATGCTTTAAAAATTTTCTCTCTGTCTTTGACTTACAACATTTGATTATGACGTGTCCGAGTGTAGATCTCTTTGTGGTAATCCTCTTTGGAGTTTGTTATATTTTTGAGTGAGCAGATTAAATTTTTATCAAATCTGGAAGTCCTTCAGTCCTTATTCCTCCATGTTGTTTCTTCTTTCTCTCCCTTCTCCTTCTAGTTTAATTACAAGTATTTTCCGGGATAAATGTGTATCACATCCTTTCAGGCACTATTTTTCTTTCATTGTTCTTTGATTGGTGCTTCAGATTATATAATCTCTATTGATCTATCTTCAAGTTTGATCATTCTTTTATTCTCTCAATTCAACACTGTTTTTAAATTCCTCTGGTGAATGTCTAATTTGGGTTATTGCGTTTTTCCAACTGAAGAATTTCCATTTCATTATTTATAATAATTTCTATGTTTTTATTAATGCTCTGTATTTAATAAGACTTCCATTTATCTTCTTGTATTTTTTTTTTTTGGCATAGTTTTCTTTACTTTTTGAACATATATGCGGTAGCTACTTTGAGTTTGTGATGGCTGATTTTATGGTGAACTTTACTGAGACAGGAAGAGCCAAAATCATTATTTCTAGGAGTATCTTTGAGAGTTTTCTGGATGAAATTAGTATTTGAATCAGTGGATTCAGTAAATTAGATGCATCTCCTCCAAATGTGCATGGGTATTGTTTAATCTTGTGAGGACCTGCATGAAATAAAAAGGAGGAATGAGCAATTTGCCCTTTTTTTCTTCCTGCTTGCCTCCATAAACTAGGACCTCAGTCTTCCGCCCTCTTTTGGGACTTGTATCATCAGCTTCTCTGGTTCTCAGTACTGTTGAAACAGCCTCGTTGTCTGAGCGCCTCTTGAAGTTCTTTGTCTCACAGCCCAGAAAATCAAGGAAATGGACATTCCAAGTGCGAGGTTAGAGCAGAAGTTTAATACGTGAAAGAGAGAAAGCTCTCTGCTGCAACCCCCCAAACGGCTGCTCTTATTATAGTTGAATGCAAAGGCTCTTATAAACCACCATTGAGGGCTGGGTGTCTCATTTGCATAAGGAGCAAATTTCTGAAAACTCCACCCCAACCTGTTATGCATATGGACCCCTTAGCTTGAGTTACTCCATATTGCTTTGTTCCTCTTACTGTGCCTGTGTTCAGGGATGGAATTTTCCACTGTGGGCCTGTCTGCGCAAGTCACATGTGTAGCTTTTCTTATCTATGTGGCTGTGGGCATGTCTTAGGCAAGCCCCTCTGTGCAAGTTCCTGTATCTCTGCCTGTAGCTTGAATTTTTAGGCTGTTCTTTGGTTTAAAAGAATTTAACCAACGACCCCTCCTAACTGACTGCCTGACCAGTTTCTTCCTTTGTCCTCTCTCATTGTAGACTCAGATACCACTAGCTTTCCTGAGTCTCAAGCTTGCAGATGGCAGACTGTGGGACTTCTCAGCCATCATAATTGTATGAGCCAGTTCCTCTTAATATATTTTCCTATCTATATATCTATATGCATCTATTATCTACCTATCATCTATCTCCTACTGGCTTTCTTTCTCTGGAGAACCTTGACTAATACAAGGTTTCGTCATCTGGGCCCCTTCAAAGACAGATTCTATTTCCTGCTTTTGGTATCTGAGTATGCGTACACTTACTCGTTTGTTTGTTTGTTTTTAGAAAGCTGGCCATTTCTGATGATACAGCATGGCAACTCTCCATCCTGAGAGTCCCTTCCCAGAGGTTGCTGTTGTTGTTTGTTGCTTGGTCACTTTTTATTTGCTTGTTTGTTTCTTTATAGATTTTACTGAACTAATCCTGTAAAATTCCTTTTCTTTGCATTTGACAGCCTCCGATATTTCTAGTCAAATTATTTTCCCCTTATTTTTATCTTTGAGCTGAAGTTCCCATGAATCAGTGGGTTCAGTCACTCTTGAGTTGGCCTAAGCTGCTTATTTTATTTTACAAAGGGTTTATATAAGGCATCTGGGCTATTTAGATTTTAATGTTTGCTGTTAGATGACTCTATGTGTGTGTGTCTGTGTGTGTGTCTGTATGTCTCTGTGTGTGACTTTTTGTGTTCTAAGTTTCAGCTAGACACCAATAGTTTGAAGTCACACTATTTTATCACTCCTAAGTGAATTTGGTCTTGGGATGCACGCAGTGTTCCAGAATGCCAGGAATTAGGTTATTTTGTTTTAATCCTAACTGTCTGGAATCACTCATGGTGCCCAGTAGCTTTCTATTCAATTAGAGGTTTTGTTTAAGCCTTTATGTCATGGATCTTTTATCCTCTGTTGATGAGTCTGTTTGTGGCTTGTGGATACATTCAAGTCAACCCCACATCTTGCTCTGATTGCTCCTGAGTGGCTGCAAACTAGTGCATGTTGCAAACTAGTACACAAGCTCCCTAAATCCCAGGGTGTCTCTCACCCCAGAAGGCCTATTCTTGACTTTCTCATTCCTCGTTTCTCTCTATTAAACTTATTATGGAGCTACCAACTCCCTCTTATTTTTTCTTTAACACGATCTCTTTCATTTTTTTTAACATCATCCTTTGGCATGAAGTTTTCCATTTTCTGTTACAAATGAAATGTAGGGGAAACAAAACTTCACCTTGATCCTCTCAGGGTTCCAACTGGGTCAAATAATTACATTGCTCTAATATATAGATTACTAGAGAAAAAGCCTAATGCAAGTTTTATGCAGCATTGGAGCCCTCATAAAGAAATGAAGACCCCAAAGAAACAAAGTCAGTTACTTATTTACTGAATTGGACAAATAGCCAACTCGAAAATGTGATAAGGCAAAGGGTCTTGGGTTGACATGGTTAACCGGGTAGAGAAACAGCTAAAAAGATAAGGGTTGGCTTGAGTCTCAACTTTCTTGTCCTTGCTTAGAATGTTTTTCTCTAGTATGGGGAGCATATCCTTTACATGAGAATTTCCTCTGCTTTTTTTTTTTTTTTTCTGAGACAGAGTCTCGCTCTGTAGCCCAGGCTGGAGTGCAGTGGTGTGATCTCTGCTCACTGCAAGCTCCACCTGCTGGGTTCACGCCATTCTCCTGCCTCAGCCTCCCAAGTAGGTGGGTCTACAGATGCCCGCCGCCACGCCCGGCTAATTTTTTGTATTTTTAGTAGAGATGAGGTTTCACCGTTTTAGCCAGGATAGTCTAGATTTCCTGACCTTGTGATCTGCCTACCTCAGCCTCCCAAAGTGCTGGGATTACAGGCATGAGTCACTGCACCCGGCCCGGAATTTCCTCTGCTTTTAAGTCATAGCATGAAGGTCAGAATGATCTTGCACCTGCTGTTTTTTCATGTGCTTTTAATTTACTTTATATGCCAGGGTAGTATATTTTTAACTCCTTCAAAAGTCAGTCCCCTCAAGCAGAGCTTTTCCTGGAGACTCTCACTGCCTCTACAATGTAGGGTTTTTTTTAAAGTACATTAAAATATTGCTAAGTACTTTCTTATTATGTAGAAGCAAATTGAATTTAAAAACTCATCTCGGATGAGTGTTAGCCATATGTTTGGTTTTGTTTTAGCCTACTTAGTGAGATATTTTAAAATCTGTACATTATTTGATCTTTTTTGGCTTTTGCAATTGCATAGTGCATTTTTGAGGGATATTTAACATTACCTGCTACTACTCACTAAATGTCAGTAGTACTATACCAATCATTGCGACTATCACAATATTCTAGCAAATTTATAATGTATACACTTTTATAAGAAAGTGGCCATACCAGATATATAATCTATAGTTAGAGTGTTTATGACTGTAATATATCTTTGACAAAATTTAATTTCAGTTTGTGAAGATCTACCTCATTTTTAACTATTTAGTTTCAATATTATGTATATATTTTATTTTTCTATTCCAAAACTAATATTAGGTTGCCCTTTGTTAAAATTTTCCAGGTGGATTTGATTCCAAAGGCTCTTATTTAAAAACCTTTAAAAGTAATTTTGTTCAGATTAATTCATTGTCATCATAGTTAGACCAAAAAAATTATTTTGAAATATATCATGCCTTTTAGCTTAAATTTTACTTTTCACAAACATGATTTATTTTAATTTTCACAACCTACTAAGATTCTATTATCATATGTTGTAGAGGAAAAAATGAGGATCAAAAGGGCTACACAATTTTGAAATGATTGAACAAGATTAATAGTCAGAGGGAAATTTAATATCAGGTGGTTACGGCTTTTCTTTTCCACTCTAAGGCAGGGCCACTCTCCTATGTCTGATTTAACCACTTCACACTTCTACCAATAGTCTTGAATTCTGGTCTTTCAAAATGTTTCTTCCTTCATCCAGCTTTCCTGAGTAGGACCTAGTGTGTAAATTGAAATGTCTCTTCCAAAGAAAGCCTATAAGCAATGAAATTGTTTAGAAATTGTGGAAATGTCTATTACCTTGCCTGCAAGATCCTATTCCATTTATCAATTGCAATCGCCTAGATCAAAGCTGAAGGGCACATGAAATTCACTATGAAGCCTGCAAACTGCAGAACATGTGGCATTTATTTCTTTAGTTTGTTTCAGTACAAAACCTTGAAATCTGCCCTTGTATTCTGAACAGATTTTTAACAAGCATTATTGCTATTGTGTGTCTAATATCAAAGAATAAACAAAGACAATTCCCTTGAAAAAATTATGCTAATTGATTGAAAAACATCAAAAATGTTTACAATTCTTTTAATGAGCAGATAATTCTGCATTTTTTTTGAAACACAAGCATTTTCTGACATAGAAATATGCCAGATCTCTATTGATTATATTTTGCTTATAATTTTCTCTAAGGCAATATTACAAATGCTATGTTTTTATTGCTACACATACGTTATTTTATCTCTAGTTGACAATGAAAAACAACAAACTAGCCAATTATATAAAAGGGTCATAGGAGAAAATATATTTTCATTTGCTGAAAATTGTATTTTTCCAAAATCTCATCTTCATAGAGTCTACAAATTCATTTTCCTCAGATTAAAATTGCTTTCAGACAAAAAATCCAGAATGATAATTGGAGTATTATCTTCCTAGTTGGAAGTCAAAAATAGGTACAATTTTTTTCTTCTATTTAGGTAATAATAGTTCTCATCCAAAATAGGAATCCGGCAAAGAAAATGAAGGGGAGAGAGTTGCATGGCTTGAATTTCTTTGATTTTTTTCCATGTAATAATCAGGAGATTATTCTGATTACACACATCATCTGGTACAAGAATAACACCCATTCAATTGAGCCTCTTCATCTCTAAAGGCCATTTTATCCTCAACTACATAGTCACCTTTCTTGACTACAGTCACGATAGTTAACTCTGTAAGTTTAAAGATATTATGGGAAGTTAAGGGATCTAAAGAGCATGTAAATAGGCTGACACTGTATCAGGGAAAATAAAACAAAACAAAAACAAAATAGCCTGTCATTTATGGAAGAACATTTTGGGCTCTTTAATGTGAGTTATGAAGAACATATTATACCTCTTACAATAGGATGTTATTAATCATCAAAAATATGCTACTAAAATGGAATCAAGCTGGAGAAAACCGCCCACTATGAGAAATGTGGTTTGGAAATATAAAAGTACTCACACTGAAAAAGTCTTAAGAATGTTAGATATGTGGTAATGTCTTTAGTTGTTCCAGTTCTGTTTGATGACATAAAATAATCCTTTCTGGAGAAAAACTTTATGAATTTTTGGGATGTGGGAATGCCTTTATTTCTCTCACATCCATTCAAAGACACATGATAATGCATATTGGAGATGGACCTTGAAAATATAAGAATGCACACCTAACTGAAACCCAAGTAGTATGAAAAGTACTGAAAAACTCTCCATTTCAACACTTATTTTAAATGTCACATGAAAACTACTAGAATGAAATTCTACAACTATAAGTAATATGGAAATCCTGAAACAAATAAATTATTGTATAGTGCTTGAGAAAATTCAAAACATGAATGAAATAGTATATGAGTCACACATATATTGTGTTTATCAGTGGTTCATTATTAAAGAGGGTCTCTGCACTAAAATTCTCACTGCTTTTGCAAGGGCACATGAGGTGAGAATGGGAAGATACTTCGTAATCAACAGTATGAGTTTAACGGGCAGTGGTTTTTTTAAAGCCAGTTAAAGTATTTTTCTATCCATTTTCAAGTGTGTTGAATCTTAGAGTGAACTAAAATGTATTCCTAATATATAGGTAGGTTTAATTTTTGTTTAGTTGTTTAATTCTTCTGTGATTAATAGGCCATTGAAAAATGAATATTTGATTATTGTTGAGATTTTTCTTATTCACCTTAGCTGAAAGATTCTGAATATCCTTATCCATTTTATATATTCCACCTTTTATTCAGATAAGAAAACCTTTCTTTTTTGGTGTAAAAATATTTATCTTATATTCTTTGCTAATAAAGAGTTGGGTTAATCTGTAAGGATATAAAGTTTATCATGGAGTATAGTCTCATGTGAAATATTATTTTCATATATTGCCCTTTACTACTTGTCATTATTTCTGCTTATTTGGATATTTCACTTGAATTAAAGAGAGCACAGTGATAGAACAATATATTGTGTCTAATCTGAGAGAGAAAGCATCCAGTCTCACCCTCAAGTGTAATGGTAGATCTGGGTTTTTAATAACTGCCTTAATGAAGGTTTAAAAAAAAGAAAATACTGTCACAAGTTTATTCATTTAGATATTTAGGAAGATATAAATATTTTAGAAATTCTGGAGATAATTCTTTAGAACAAGAAATTTCTTGTTGCATATAATGTGTATGCAACACATTAGATCAGTAATATAACAAGCTATGTGGAAGAATAACAGCAGTAAAAGGCAATTATATATTAATAAATTTAATAAGAATTACTGATTATGTTTAGTTACTAAAAATCAAAGAAAATTGATGACTGACAGGCCTGTTAATATATGTTGCATGGTAATTGTGTCTGGGTGTCTGTGTGCATATGTGTACACATATACACACATACATTTATGTATAGTTATATATTATTTATAAAACCATCAAATCATCAATTATATAATAAATTTATACCATAACTTTTTATATAAGTTCTAATTATAACTTGCATATTCTTTTTATAAAGTTACTTTCTATATAAAAATTTCTAAGGTCATCAAACTGTCCTTACATTCCTCAGGACAAAGGACCTTTTAGTCTTTACATTTTAGACTAATTTATAATAATGTGAGATGATAGATACGTTAATTTGCTTGACGCAGTAACCACTTTACTATTTCTATGTAGCAAAATGTCATATTGTACATTTTAAATACATACAATAAAAATGAATAGACTAATTTACGATTTATGTTATTATTTAGTCTTTATAAATTTAATGAACAATTATGTGGTTAAATACTGCTTTTGACTTTGCAGATAAAACCAAATTCTATTTTTTTTTAATGAAATAAAGCAAACTGCCTTTGTGTAGGCATTTCTTTTTCAAACGTCTGTAGACATTTAACAGATTTTATAACCAGTGAGAGAGGTGGCTCATGCCTGTAATCCCAGCACTTTGAGAGGCTGAGGCAGGTGGATCACTTGAGGTCAAGAGTTCAAGACCAACCTGGCTAACTTGGTGAAACCCTGTCTCTACTAAAAATACAAAAATTAGCTGGCATAGTGGTGCATGCCTGTAATCGCAGCTACTTGGGAGGCTAAGGCAGAAGAATTGCTTGAACCCAGGAGGCAGAGGTTGCAGTGAGCCGAGATTTCACCACTGTACTCACATCTGGGCAACAGAGCAAGACTCCATCTCCAAAAAAAAAAAAAAAAAAGAAAAAAGAAAAAATCGATTTTACAACAAATCCATTTTAAATTATGTAGCACTACTTACATGTTCAATGTATTATCCATCGAAATCAATGCTTTAAAGATTTTAAAATATTTTAAATATGATTGTCATAGTTAAATAGAATTTGACTATGTTAAGTAATTTGTCCAAATGATTGTATGTTTTGGATTAAAAGTAAGTCTGCAGCAAACTTTTATTTCAAAATACCAACATCTGTGTTTATCTAAACCAAAAAAGTGATAAAGGTCTATTTCAAAAAATAAAATAAAATGTTCAGAATACAGAAAGTGGAAAATAAAAGACTTCCTTAATTTTAACCTTATGTATACTTGCCATTAGTTTATAATATATGGACTATCTAAGCTAAACATTGGCATTTGTAACAAAAGCTAGGTGCTCTATATGTGTGTGTGCGTCTCTCTGTCTCTGTATATGTATGTGTGTGTGTTAGAATTAAAAAAGGAATCAAGAAGCTGAGGTGGGAGAGTAGCTTGAGCCCAGGAGTTTGAGGCTACAGTTACATGCTCACACTCCTGCACTCCAGCCTGGGCAACAGAGTGAGACCATGTCTCAAAAAAATAAAAATAGAAAAAGGAATCATTGCGTGTGAGAATACATGAAACTCTTTTTGTGTTCATCAGCTACAGAATGTTTTCTTGTTTGAAGTCCCATAAAGTGAAATAAGTTAATTAGTCTGCAAAAACTCTGTAGTATTAACTAAAAATACATAATTTAAAAACCAATCGACAAAGAAAAAATGTGTAAGGGCCAGTATAGCAGAGCATATTTGTTAAAGGACTTTTTAACATATTTTAGCCAATTTATAATTGGCTGTTAGATAAACTACAACAAACATTCTTTTGAAGTCACTATTATGCTCAAAATCATTAAAAGAACATCCTATGGGCCTTAGGAAAAAGATATGTAAACAGCTGAGACTGATCAGGTTGCTCCCAGAATATATAAACTTATCATTCATAGGGTGTGCAGAGAAAATGCTAATGCCAGAGTGAAACAAAGGCAGTGAGTCTATGAGATATTCCAAAGTTCCAAAATGGAGCTAAACCTGAAAGGACTTCTTTAAGTCAAGATCCAATAAGAGGGAATGCTCAATTGCCTATCTGACATAGACGTTATTTCTCTCTCACATAGGAGTCTATGGGTGAATGCTCCAATATTGGCAGAGTTTCTTCTCTGTAAAATTACCCAGGACCATGAAAGGATAGATTGGTATTAGTCATACTAAGCTTATGACTTCCATCACTAGGTCTACAGTTTAATACTGTAGAAGCCATTTCTGTCCATATGATTGGTAAAGATGGCAAAAAAGATTTATCAGTTGACAAGTACTTTTGAATAAATTCAGCATATTTGAATTGGCAATATGTATCAATATTTGACACATGCATACATCTTTGGTACAATGATTCTGCTAAGAATTTTATTATAGAGAAATTAATAGATGTGTACAAATATGTGAACAGTAGTGTAGTATAGCATTGATTATATAATTAAACTATGTAATCTGTATTTTTAAAAAAAGTTTATGGGTTGCTGGTGATTTAAAATAGCCTTGTTTTTCAGACCTTAGTTAATAAACATAAAAGAATAAGGAGAGATTTCTGAAATGTAATTTTAAGAAGACAATATTTTAAAATGTTTAAAAGTGGAAGAATTTATTTTATCTTCCTTTCCAGATGTTAAAAAGCCAGAATCCCCCAAATTAAAATGCATATTTCATATTATGTATTTATGTAAATTGGTTATATTTGCATATATATACACATGTGTATAAATATATATATACACATATGTATGTCACTAAATGAAGTTACTAGAAATCTGAACTAATGAAAATAATAGATAGTGTTAGAGAAAGGAGATAGGCTTGGAGAAACATTTTTCTCAGTTTCAATCCCACCTCTACTATCTGAGATTTTCAACAAATTATTGATTTTACCTTATTTTCAATTTCATCAGTCCAATGAAGACTTTATTTGTGTAACCATGGACACTAAATGAGGCAGTGTTTGTAAAGTATTCAGTACAATGCTAAGAAGTAAGTGCTCAACAATGTTAGTTTTATTGCTTTTTTTGTTATTATCATTATTGTTACTGACATACATATTTATTAAAGCTATCTCTGAAGTCATCTATGTCAATAATTGTGCACATACCATTTTTAAAGAGGTTAACCAGGCTCTGCTACAGTATTTCCAGGGACAGGGACAACATTATATTTTAAAAGATCCCACAACTTGTAAGTGTTATAATTATATATAACTGTTGCTATACAAAATATACCCCAGTACATGTTAGTAAAATATTTAACTTTAATATTTTAAATATATATCCAAAATTCTTGTGTTTTCCTAAAAATTTATGAGCAAGTAATTCATATATTTAAGGTATTTTATTATTTAGAATAAATTCAAAGATAATTATAAAGGATAACTGCATATAATCAATTAGATGGGACAATGTGCAGTTATGGATTTCCTTTGAAAGTCAATTAAAAAACATGTATTGAAGATAGAAGGCTTATACCTTGCAAAACAAGGCTTATATCTTAAGCCATTCTTAAAAAATAATGTTTAAGATTTAGGAAAATGGCAGACTTGTACCCTTCCATATTTCTATTAAAATAGACCTATTTTGAAAATTAGATTTTGCTTATTAACATGTTAAATTTCATTTTGCTGAGGGAGGGGGATTAATGAGCTTAAAGCAATAACTACCTAGGCGCCTTAAGAAAGCACTCATATAGAAAAAGCCTTTGATTTTAGTTTTCTTAAATACAGATCACTGAGATTGCTTTCTTTTTGCACATAGCTAGAATGTAATTAAAATAGATAATTAGAGAAAGTAATTACTGAGTACTTCTTTCATTCTTTGTGCATTCATTAAGGATTATATATAAATCTAAATTAGCCTGAAATGTACAGTAGTTGACAGTTTGAAAACTATCTTGAAGTATAACATTAAGAGCAGTCATTTTTTCTCATAAATGTATGTGTTTAACTTGGAACCATGCACAGTTCTATTAATTTGTATAACTGGGGTTTTAAAATGATGCAAAGTAGTAAATGATGGACTAGCAGAAAAATCTAAATTTCTATTTTATATTTATTTTAAATACAAAAAAAGAGATTTCCTTGTTCCATTTTACTTGTCTATAATTTTATATCCCCACCGTTTTGCTGAGTCATTATTATTTCTTTTCTTTTCTTTTCTTTTCTTTTTTTTTTTGAGACGGGGCCTCACTCTGTTGCCCAGGCTGGAGTGCAGTGGCATGATCTTGGCTGACTGCAACCTCCTCCTCCCAGGTTCAAGCAGTTCTCCTGCTTCAGTCTCCCGAGTAGCTGGGGCTACAGATGTGCACCACCATGCCTGGCTAATATTTTTTTATTTTTAGTAGAGATGGGGTTTCACCATATTGGCCAGGATGGTCTCAATCTCCTCACCTCGTGATCTGCCCACCTCGGCCTCCCAAAGTGCTGAGACTACAGGTGTGAGCGACCACGTATAGGTTGAGTCATTATTATTTCCATAAGATAAACTCTATGCCAATTGATAGTTTTTCCAACTTAATTGTCCTGTTCAAAATATGAGCTAAGGTCAATTTTTTTTTATTATTATTAAAAACAAAAGAGAACCAAACAATGTGAATTGTTACTGCATTATAGTCTTTGGTGTCTCCTGCTGGGAGTAAACTCCAAATATGTTAATTGTATAGAATTCCAACCCAAATAAAGAATCATAGAAGAGTCCTTAGTGTTACTAGATAGTAATATTTGCAATCTTGAGTGAATTAGATTATGATATGAATTGAATGAATTTACAGGCAAGCCTTGTTATATTGCACTTCCCTTTTTTGCCCTTTGCAGATACTGTCTTTTTTCACAGATTGAAGATTTGTGGCAACCCTGCATCCAGCAAGTCTATTACCAACATTTTTTCAACAGCATATGCTCACATCATGTGTCTGTGTCACAGTTTGGTAATTCTCATAATATTTCAAACTTAATATTGATTGTTGTTAAATCTATTTTCGTGATCTGTGATCAGTGATCTTTGATGTTACTATTATTATCGTTTTGGGGAACCCCAAACCAAACTTATAAAAGACAGCTAACTTAACTGATAGCTGGTGTGTGCATTCTGACCGCTCTACTGACCACCTTTTCACTGTCTTCTCACCTTCTCTTAGGGTCTCTCTGTTCCTTGAGACAAAACATTATTGAAATTTGGCCAATTAATAACCATACTGGAGCCTCTACATGTCCAAGTGAAAGGAAAAGCTGCATATCTCACATTTTAAATCAAAAGCATATCTCATATTTTAAATCAAAAGCATATCTCACATTTTAAATCAAAAGCTAGAAATGATTACGTTTAGTGAGGAAGACATGTCAAAAACCAAGAAAGGCCCAAATTAAGCCTCTCGCACCAGCTAGCCAAGTTATAAAAACAAAGAAAAGGTTCTTAAAGGAAATTAAAAAGTGCTACTCCAGTGAATACATAAAGAATAAGCAAAACAGCTTTATTGCTGGTATAAAGAAAGCTTGAGTGATCTGGGTAGACGATCAAACCAACCACAATATTCCCTTCAGACAAAACCTAATCGAGAGCCAGTATTAACTCTATTGAATTCTAGGAAAGTCAAGAAAGGTAAAGAAGCTACAAAAGAAAATCTGAAGCTAAGGGAAATTAGTTCATGAGGTTTAAGGAAAGAAGCTGTTTTTATAACATAAATGTTCAAGATGTAATAGCAAGTGCTGATGTAGAAGTTGCAGCCAGTTATCCACAAGATCTAGCTAAGAAAATCAATGAGGGGGGCTACACTAAACAACAAATTTTCAATGTGCGTAAAGCAGCTTTCTACTAGAAGAATAAGTCACCTAGGAGCTTTAGAGCTAGACAGAAGTCAATGCCTGGCTTCAAAGCTTCAAAAACTAGGCGGCAAGATGGTGGAATAGTACGCCACCAAGGGCAAGACGGTGCAATAGTAAGCCACCAAGATGGTGGAATAGTAAGCCCCCAAGTAAGCCACCAAGAGTCTCTGTGACTCCAAGTGAAGTTGAAACGTGTTCTAGGCCATAAGAACTGCAACTCTTAGGTGAGTCCTTCTGCTGAACTAGGCCCAGAGAAGGGTAACTGGGGAGTCACATGACGTACTGAGATAGAAGCTGTAGTAGCCAAAGGAGTTCTGGCGAGGGAGTTCACCTAACCTCAGGCTGCACACCTTAGAGCTCCAAAAGCCACTCTTCCCTTCTGCATGAGGGGAGCAAAGGGAAGAGCGGATAGGACTTTGTCATGCATTTTGGATACTAGTTCAGCCACAGAAGAATAAGGCACCAGCCAGAGTTGTGAGGCCCCTGTTCCAAGCCCTAGCTCCCAGATGACATTTCGAGACATACCCTGGGCCAAAGGGAACCTGCTGCCTTGAAGAAAAGAAGCCAGTCCTGGCATCTTTCATCACTTGCTAGTTAAAGAGCCCTTGGACCCTGAATAACCAGCAGCGATACCCAAGTACCACATCAAGGGTGTTTGTGAGCCTCTGCTACTTGCTGGCTTAAGGTGAGACGCAGCATTCTACCATCTGTGGTGGCTACAGGGCAAAACTCCTTCAGCTTGAGAAAAGCTGAGCAAAAATTAAAGTGGACTTTGTCTTTCACCTTTAGGTATCAGCATGGCCACAGCAGGGTAGAGCACCAAGCAGGCTGTTGGGATCCCTGATTCTAGGGCTAAACTCTTAAATAGCATTTCTGGACCTGCCCTGGGCCAGACGGGAGCCCACTTCCCAGAAGGGTGAGTCCCAGGCCAGGCAGCATTCAGGACAAGCTGACTTAATAGACCTTGGGCCTTAAGGGAATATTGACGATATTCTGGAAGTACTGTTTGTGACCTGGGGTGGTGGTGACTCTGGGGTGAGGCTCCTCTGCCATTGGCAAAAAACAGGGGAAAGGGGGAAGGACTGCATCTTGTGGTTGGAATACCAGTTCAGCTGCAATACAATAGAATACCAAGTAGACTTCTAAATTTTTTGACTCTAGTCCCTGATTACTGGACTGTACTTCTGGACTCACCCAGGGTCTGGTGGACCTCACCATCCTGAAGGGAATGACATGAACCTGGCTGGCTTTGCTGTCTACTGATAGTCAAGTCTCAGGGCCTTGAGCTAATATAGGTGGTTGCCAGAGAGTGGTTACAGCAGGCTTTGGGCTAGACCTAGTGCTGTGTTGGCTTCAGATTAGACCCAGCACAGTTATAGTGATGGTGGCCACAGGGGTGCCTGTGGCCATCCCCAGCTTCAGGTAACTCAGAACAGTGAGTGAGTGAGAGAGAGAGAGAAAGAGAGAGAGAGAGATTCTGTATGTTTGGGAGATCATAAGCGAAGATATCTGCCTGACAATCCAGAGAATTCTCCCAGATCTTGTCCAAGACCTTCCAAGGTGGTACGGTACCTCTACGAGTCTGCAAGAACTACAGTATTACTGGGATTTGGGTACCCTCTAAAGCTGATGGAGATTAGATCACAACACCCAAGTCATTTCAAATACACAGAAAGCTTTCCCAAGAAGGACAGCTACAGATAAGCCTGGACAGTGATGACTACAATAAATACCCAACTCTTCAATGCCCAGACACCAAAGAACATTTACTAGCATCAACACCATCCAGGAAGACATGGCCTCAACAAATGGACTAAATAAGGCATCAGGGACCAATCCTGGGGAAACAGAGATAAATGACATTTCCGATAGATAATTCAAAATAGCTGTTTTGAGGAAACTCAAAGAAATGTATGATAACACAGAAAAGGAATTCAGAATCCTATCAGATAAATCTAATAAACAAATTGAAATAAATATAATCAAGCAGAAATTATAAAGCTGAAAAATGCAATTTCCATACTGAAAAAAGAATTAGAGTCCTTGAATAGAAGAATTGATCAAGCAAAAGAAAGAATTCGTGAGCTTGAAGACAGCTTATTTGAAAATACACAGTCTAGGAGACCAAAAGAAAAAGAATAAAAAACAATGAAGCATGCCCACAAGATGTAGAAAATAGCTTCAAAAGGGCAAATCTGCAATTTACTGACCTTAAAGATGAGGTAGAGAAAGAGATAGGAATAGAAAGTTCATTCAAAGGGATAATAACAGAGAACTTCCCAAACCTAGAGTAAGATATCAGTATACAAGTACAAGAACAGTATAGAATACCAAGCAGATTTAGCTTGGAAAAGCATACCTCCAGGCACTTAATAATCAAACTCCCAATGGTCAAAGATAAAGAAAGTATCTTAAAAGCAGCAAGAGAAAAGAAACAAATAATATTTAATGGAGCTCCAACACATCTGGCAGCTGACTTGTCAGTGGAAACTTTACAGGTCAGGAGAGAGTGATATAACATGTATAAAGTGCTGAAGAAAAATTACACTTATTATAGAAGGGTATATCTGGTAAAAATATATTTCAAACATGGAGAAGAAATAAAGACTTCCCCAGACAAGTAAAAGCTGAGGGATTTCATTAATACTAGACCTTTTCAACAAGAAATGTTGAAAGAAAGAAAAGAACATTAGTGAGCAATAAATAATCACCTGAAGATGCAAAACTCACTACTGATAATAGTAAGGTAGAAAACTCACTGGAAATAGAATATTATAACATTGTAACTGTGGTGTGCAAGCTACTCTTATTCTAAGTAGGAAGACTAAAGGATGAACCAATCTAAAATAATAAAAACAACTTTGCAAAACATATACAGTACAAACAATATAAATAGAAACACCAAAAGTTAAAAAGTGGGGAGATGAAATTAAGATAAATTATTTTTATTAGTTTTCTTTTTGCTTATTTGTTTGTTTATGCAAATAGTGTTATCAGGTTAAAATAACTTGTGATAATATAGTATTTGCAAGACTCCTAGTAACCTCAAACCAAAGCACATACAATGGACACACAAAAAATATATCACCAGAGAAAATCACCTTCACTAGAGAAAGACAGGAAGGAAACAAGGAAGAAAAAAAAATAAAGAAAACAGAAAACAAATAACAAAATGGCAGAGGTAAGTCCTTACTTATTAATAACATTGAATGTAAATGAACTAAACTCTTCAATTAAAAGTAAAGACTGGATGAATGGATGAAAAAAATAAGACCCATTGATCTGTTGCCTACCAGAAGCACACTTTACCTATAAAGACACACATAGAGTGAAAATAAAGAGATAGAAAAAGATATTTCATGCCAATGAAAACCAAAAAAGAGCAGGAGTCACTTTGCTTATATTAATCAAAATAGACTTCAAAACAAAAACTATAAGAAGAGACAAAGTAATTCACTATATAATGATAAATGAGTCAATCCAGCAAGAGGGTGTAACAATCTTAAATATATATGCACTCAGCACTGGAGGACTCAGATATAAAAAGGAAATATTATTAGAGCTAAAGAGATAGATAGGCCCCAATACAATAATAACCAGATACTTCAACACCCCACTTTCAGCATTGGACAGACCTTCCAGACTGAAAATAAACAAAGAAACATCAGACTTAATGGGCTCTATAGACCAAATGGATCTAATGGATATTCACAGAATATTTCACTTAATGGCTGCAGAATACACATTCTTTTCTTTAGCACATGGATTATTCTAAAGAATAGACCATAATTTAGGTCACAAAACAAGTCCTAAAAAATTCCAAAAAATTATAATCAAGCATCTTCTCTGACCACAGTGGAATACAACTAGAAATTAATAACATGAGGAATTTTGGAAACTATACAAATATATCAAAATTAAGCAATATCCTCCTGAATCACTAGTGAGAACATGAAGCAATAAAGAAGAGATTTGAAAACATTTTTGAAACAAATGATAATAGAAACACAACTTACCATACCTATGGGATACAACAAAAGCAGTACTAAAAGAGAAGTTCACAGCTATAAGCGCCCACATCAAAAAAGAGAAAAAAGCTTCAAATGAACAATCTAATGGTGCATCTTAGAAACTAGAAAAGCAAGGACAAACCAAACCCAAAATTAGTAGAAAAAAATGCATAATAAAGATCAGAACAGAAAAAAAAATGAAATTTAAATTTAAAAAAAATCAGTGAAAAAAATTGTTTTTTTGAAAAGTTAAACAAAATTGACAAATCTCAGGTTAAGAAAAAAAGAGAGAAAATACAAATAAATAAAATCAGAAATTAAAAAAGAGACATTAAACTGATACTGCAGAAATTCAAAAGATTATTAGTGGCTACTTGGAGCAACTATGTGCCAATAACTTAAAAAATCTAGAAGAAATGGACAAATTCCTAGACATATACAACCTGCCTAGATTGAATCAGGAAGAAATCCAAAACCTGATTAGACCGATAACAAGTAACAAGATCAAAGTCATAATAAAAATGGACAAATCTAAAAGGACATCAAGCTAAAAAACTTCTGTAAAGGAAAAGCTATAATCAACAGAGTGAAAAGAGAACTCACAGAATGGGAGAAAATATTTACAAACTACTCATCTGACAAGGGATTAATAAACAGAATATATAAGGGGCTCAAACAAATCTATGTGAAAAAATCTAATAATCCAATCAAAAGATGAACAAAACATATGTATAGACTTTTCTCAAAAGAAGACAAACAAATGGCAACAGGTATATGGAAAGGTGCTCAACATCATTGATCGTCAGAGAAATGCAAAGCAAAACTATAATAGGATATCATCTCACCCCAATTTAAATGATTTATATACAAAAGACAGGCACTAAAAAATGCTGGAGAGGGTGTGGAGAAAAGGGAACCCTTGTGCACTAATGGTAGGAATATACATTAATACAACAACCGTGGAGAACAGTTTAGAGGTTCTTATAAAACTTAAAATTGAGCTGTCGCATGATCCAGTCATCTCACCACTGGACATATACCCAAAAAAATGGAAATCAGCATATTTAAGAGAGAGCTACACTTCTATGTTTGTTGTAGCACTGTTTACAATAGCTAAGATTTGGAAGCAACCTAAGTGTCCATCAAAAGACAAGAGGATAAAGAAAATGTACATATACACAATGAAGTACTATTTAGTCATATAAAAGAATGAGATCCAACCATTTTCAACAACTTGGTTGGAACTGGGGATCATTATGTTAAGGTAATCCAAACTGGAAATTAAGAAGTCAAATTATCCTTGTTTGCTGATGATATGATCTTATATATGGAAAAACCTAAAGACTCCCCAGGAAAACTATTAGAACTGATCAACTGATTACAGATTTATTTCACAAACATAATGATCTCCAGTTCCATCCATGTGGTTAAAAATGACCAGATCTTACATGACAAACATCATGTGTTCTCACTTATGTATGGGGTTTAAAAATCAAAACAATGGAACTCATGGACACAAAGTAGGATGGTTACCAGTGGCTGAGAAAGGTAGTAGAGGGTTGGGGGGAGGTGGGGATGATTAATGAGTACAAAATTAGTTAGAAAGAATGAATAAGGCCTACTTTTAATAGCACAAGAGAGTGACTGTACTCAATAATCACTTAATTGTACATTTTAAAATAACTTGAATAGTGTAACTAGATTGTTTGTAACTCAAAGTATAAATCCTGAAGGGGATGGAAACCCACTCTCCATGATGTGTTTATTTCACATTGTATGCTTGTATCAAAACAATTCATGTACCCCATAAATACATACATCTACTATGTACTCACAAACATTAAAATAAAATAAAATAAAATAAAATAAAATAAAATAAAAACTAATTTTAAAAACCTTCAAAAAACAGGCTGACTTTCTTGGTAGGACCAAATGCAGCTGATGGCTTTAAATTGAAGCCTATGCTCATTTACCATTCTGAAGTATTTAGGACCCTTAAAAATGATGGCAAATCTACGCTGCCTGTCCCGTAGAAATGGAACAACAAAGCCTGAATGACAGCACATCTGTTTATAGCCTGGTTTCCTGAGTATTTTGAGCCCACAGTTGAGACCTACTGCTTAGAAAAAAAAATTATTTCATAATATTACCTCTCATTGACCATGTATCAGGTTACCCAAGAGCTCTGACGGAGATGTACAAGGCGATTAATGATGTTTTCATGCCTATTAACACAACATCCATTCTGCAGCCCACAGATCAAAAAGATATTTTGATATTCAACTCTTCTTGTTTAAGAAATACATTTTGTAAGGCTATAGCTGCCATAGGTACTGATTCCTCTGATGGATCTGGGAAAAGTAAATTGAAAACCTCCTTACAGAATTTATAATTGTAGATGCCTTTAAGCACATTTGTAATTCATGGGAGGAAGTCAAAATAGCTACATTAACAGGCATTTGGAAGAAGTTGACTCCAGCCTTCACTGATGACTTTGAAGGATCAGGACTTCAAGGGAAAACAAAACTACATATGTGACAGAAATAGCAAGATAATTAGTAACAGAGATGAAGCCTAAAGATGTGACTGAATTGCTTAAATCTAATGATAAGCTTGAATGAATGAGTTCTTTTTATAGATGATCAAAGAAAGTTGCTTTTTTTTTCATTGTTTAGGGCAGGGTCTTGCTGTCACCCAGGCTACTATGCAGTGGCAAGACATAGCTCATTGCAACCTAGAACTTCCGAACTTAAGCAATCCTTCCACCTCAACCTTCCAAGTGGCTAGGCCTACATGCATGCACCACCATACCCAGATAACTTTTCTTATTATTATTACTATTAGTTTGTAGAAACAGGAACCCACTGTGCTGCCCAGTCTGGTCTCAAACTCCTGGCCTTAAGTAATCTGCCTCAGCCTCCCAAAGGGCTGGGATTACAGATATGAGCCACCACACCCAGGTAGAAAATTGGTTTTTGAGATGGAATTTACTCCTTATGAAGATGCTCTAAATATTGATGAAATTACAGCAAAAAATTTAAAATTTTATTTCAACTTAGTTGTTAAAAAGAAGTAGCAGGGTTTGAGAGGGTGGGCTCCAATGCTGAAATAATTTCTACCGTGAGGAAAATGATATCAAACAGCATCATATTATACAGTGGAATCTTTCCTGAAAGGAAGAGTCACTCCAGCAAACTTCATGGCTGTCTTATTTTAAGTAATTGCCACAGCTACTTCAATTCTCAGTGTCCACAACCCTGATAGGTCTGGATCTATTAACATCAAGGATGAGACTCTCCATCAGAAAAAACTCACTGAATGCTCAGATAATTGTTAGCATTCATTTTCAACATTTTTTTTTTTTTTTTTTTTGAGACGGAGTCTTGCTCTGTCGTCAAGCTGGAGTCCAGTGGTGTGATCTCAGCTCACTGCAGCCTCCACCTCCCGGGTTCAAGGATTCTCCTGCCTCAGCCTCCTGAGTAGCTGGGAGTACAACCATGTGCCACCATGCCCAGCTAATTTTTTTGTGTTTGTAGTAGAGATGGGGTTTCACCATGTTGGCCAGGATGGTCTCAATCTCCTGACCTCGTGATCTGCCCGCCTTGGCCTCCCAAAGTGCTGGGATTACAGGCCACAAAATATTTTTAAATTAAGGTATATTCATTGGTTTTGTAAGACATAATGCTATGGGACATTTGATAGACTGTAAAATAACATAAACATAATGTCTATATGGACTGGAAAACTGAAAAGTTCATGTGACTTGCTTTATTGCACTATTTACTTTATTGCTGTGGTCTGGAACTGAACCTTTAATATCCCTAAGGTGTGTCTGTAATTTTATAATTACAGTATTTCCTTTTTCCTCCCTTTATCCTACTTATACATGCCTGCCTCATATTGCTTATGTATTCAAGGACCATAAACAACTTATTTTTTCCATCAAATGTTATATATTTTATAGAAAAAATGAATGTAGAAACTAAACAAATATGTTAAAAGTATTAAAAAATAAGATTTAGTTTTTCCAAGCATGTTTTATTGTAGATAAATCAGTTCTGAGCAACATATACTAGATAGTTTCATATTGTAAAGGGAGTGGGTACACACACATACATATGTATATATACACATACATAATATTTATACATACATATATGCATGTATATATATAAACAAATTAACGTACACAAAATATATTTTAAATTTTTCCCTTGGTTACTTAAATTTCAATATTTGTTCAGTGTTGTCAAATATTAAACCACAGTAAATTTTATGTTAATCACTCAAGTAGAGAAAAGGTAAAGAAATAGAAGATTTGAAAGACATTCAGGAAGAGAGGTAGAAAGAAGAAGCTTAACCTACAAGATATTGGAAAATCATATACCTATAGTATTTGAAATATGTTTTCCACATTCTCCAACTGTCGCTCCAGTGACCCTTCAACCTGGATTCAAGCCCCATGATGGACGTCACTTGCCGAGGCCAGCTCGGTCGGGAAGAGCCTAACCTAGCGGCACTAGAGGAATTAAAGACACACACACAGAAATATAGAGGTGTGAAGTGAGAAATCAGGGGTCTCACAGCCTTCAGAGCTGAGAGCCCTGAACAGAGATTTACCCACATATTTATTAACAGCAAGCCAGTCATTAGTATTATTTCTATAGATATTAAATTAACTGAAAGTATCCCTTATGGGAAACCAAGGGATGGGCTGAATTAAAGGAATAGGTTGGGCTAGTTAACTGCAGCAGGAGCATATTCTTAAGGCACAGATCACTCATGCTATTGTTTGTGGCTTAAGAATGCTTTTAAGTGGTTTATCGCCCTGGGCAGGCCAGGTATTCCTTGCCCTTATTCCAGTAAGTCCACAACCTTCCAGCATAGGCGTTATGGCCATCATGAACATGTCACAGTGCTGTGGAGATTTTGTTTATAGCCAGTTTTAGGGCCAGTTTATGGCCAGATTTTGAAGGGCTTGTTCCCAACACCTACAGTATCTCATATGGCTTGACTCTGTGTCCCTGCCTAAGTCTCATCTCTAGCTGTAATCATCACATGTCAAGAGAGGGAGGTGATTAGATCATGGGGACAATTTCCCCCATGCTGTTCTTGTGATAGTGAGTGAGTTCTCAGATCTGACGGTTTTGTATTTGGAAGTGCCTCCTTTCATTTGTTTTCCATGGTGCCTTGTAAAGAAGGTGCCTGCTTCCCCTTCCACCATAATTGTAAGTTTCCTGAGTCTTCCCTAGCCATGCAGAATTGTGAGTCAATTAAACCACCTTTGTTTGTAAACATGTCCAGAACATGTTAGAGACTTTCCCAGCAGCCCCTCCCATCATAGGCCAAAGGGAAAAAATGGTTTTGTAGGCAGGGCCCAGGGCCCTGACACTGTGTGCAGCCTCGGAACTTGGTGCTCTACATCCCAGCTGCTCCAGCTCCATGGTACAGCTCAGGCCATTGCTTCAGAGGGTGCAAACCCCAAACCTTGATGGCTTCCACATCATGAGGGCCTGTGGGTGCACAGAAGTCAAGAATTGAGGTTTGGAAAACCCTGCCTAGATTTCAGAGGATATATCAAGACACCTGGATGTCCAGGCAAAAGTTTGCTGCAGGGACAGAGCCCTCATGGAGAACGTCTGCTAGGGCAGTGTAGGGAAATATGGGGTTGGAGCCCCTATAAAGAGTTCCCACTAGGACACTGCCTAGTGGAGCTGTGAGAAGAGGGTTACTGTCCTCCAAACCCCAGAATGATAGATCCACTGACAACTTACACTATGGGCCTGGAAAAGCCACAGGCACTCAATGTCAGGAATAATACATGTTTATATAGAGTTTTCCTTCCCCATTAGTTGACATATTATCATAGGTATTTACCTATGAATGTGACTACATGCACTTAAATATAATAGCAATTTTCCAACTGAAGAAGAGTTTAAACAGAAATCTGGGGTTAGTAGAACTTTGTGCAACAAGAAGTTTAATTTTAAGAAGATGATTTATTTGAGTCATAATGCATTATTTCCCTTTCACTATCTCCTAATCACAATGAAATATGTATTTATAGGGAAAAAATAGGCTGAACTATATATTAAGCCCTCTTAAGATTCAGAGGACCAGAAAATGGGTTATGTGTGGTCAGACTTCAGCTGAGCCTTAAGGACCAGATAATAGATGCAGTATTATAAGAGAATGGAAAACAGTCTGCTGAAAATGAAATCAAGGATATAGGAAGCAGGACTAATTTAAAAGAGGAGAACTAGATAAGGATTTTAATTTAAGTAAAAAGAAGATTCTCTGTTATTAATTCAGTCTAAAAATATTTTTGAGCATCACCTTCTTTTAGGGAGATGATTCTCCATGGCTCCTTCTGTTTCTGAACATCTTGCAAGCAGAGGTAGTGACAGCTTTTTTTTTTCCAGACTGTATTTTTCAAAGATGTCTATATAGCAAACCTTCCTAAAAGATACAGATAGTATCTTTCTCTAGAGCCAAGAGATTTGTTTGCTGGACACAAGTAAAAAAGTTGGTCTTCCTCTGAGGCAAAGGTTGGGCAGGTTTGAATGTATTGCCTGACAGAAGATTGGCATTTTCTGAAACTGAAATTTTTTGTATTTGAGAAAAACATTGCAAGTGCTTCATCCATCTAGACCAATCTGAATCATTGTCATGAGACCCTAGAGGCACAGAGAGCCTGAGCAAACATGAAACTCATGGTATCTGTTTTGCTGTGAATTAGAAAACAACAACAAAAAATCACCTTTATATCTGATGTCTTATGCAGGAGACTTGGGTTAGCGAAAGAAGAATAAAATATCAACCCATGTAGTTTTTGACACCTACTATGTAGCAGGAATATTTTTAGGCATTGGAGAACACGAGTGAATAAAAGAGAAAATGATGTCTGCTTTACTAGAACTTGTACTCTAGCGATGTAAAATTTTAATTTCTAGGGTTAAAAATTTTTTTAATAATTAAAATAAATAAGATACAAAGTAAGTAAATATTTTAAATTTTAACAAAACAAAATTAAGCCTGGGATCAAATTTTGTATAAGGTAGTTGCCTGAGAAAATGTAACAGCAGGCTAAGGCTGGAAAAATGCTGTTTAGTACACAACGATGATATATGCATTATGACTACAGTCTAAAATGAATAAATTAGTGTACATTTTGTAGCCAACTAGAGACGCCTTGTAGGCTCATATTTTGAAATTATTAGTCATAGTGGAGATAAAAGAACAGTAATCATTTGTGTTTCAGGGAAAGTGGTGTAATTATAATTGTAGCATTCACTGTAGAAAAGGGCTAATGTAAGATTTTAAAAATAACTATTAGTCTGAAGTTGACAGAATCAGGAAACTAGACAGGATAGCCATGAAGTTAAAACTATGGTCTTGAAAATGAGTAATATGGAAACTGATAACATGAATGAGAGAGGAAAACTTATCAAGGAGGAACTTCACTTCTATTTTAGGCACCTGGAGTTTGAGATGGTAGAAAGACCACCAAGTGTAAGGGCTCATGAGACAGTTGAAAATTTGGCCCCCGAATTTAGAAAAAAATTTAAATATGAGGCAAGATTTTGGAATCATTCCTGTGGTGTACATTTCCAACACTTTGAGACTAGATAAGCTCCAAAAGATGGTACAAAAATGGAAGAACAGATGACTAATGACCTAATGCTGAATCACACTCACTGTCAGAGATGTATAAAATAACCAACTCAACAGAAGTGGAAGAGGAGAAAGAGCAGGAAGGGGAAGAGAAGATTCAAGATAGTACAGATCTCTGAATACCAGGAGAGGTATCTTTGCATCAGCAAAGAAGGCATGGCCACACTGCAGAGTGACAAAGGGATTTCAGCTCCAGAGAAGAAAGTATAGGTGACCTTCAATTTTTGTAAAAGTAGAGGTTACAGAATTCATAGATAAGAAAACAAGATAGTTTTAAAACAATTATTTTAAATATTATCTATGCTTGTTAATTTTTAAAAAATTAATATAATTCTTTATTTTAATTATTTGAATAATATAAATAATTGTATTACATGAGATGTTTGATATATAAAGTAACATTTAAGCAAAACTTATTCTTCTGTATGTGTAATGTTCCAATATTAAAACTAATAATGATAGTATTTAACTATAATTTTCTTTATTTTCAACAAGTCCTTTATTCATTATCATTGCTGAGTTTGGCAGAATATTTATGAGGTTCTTTCATCCATTCAGCTTATATGAATAAGTGGATAAAATGATGAAATCAGTCAGTATAAGCAGAGACTATCACACTGGAATAGCAATACAAATATTTGGTATTTTTTCTTCACTTTTAAAATTTCATTAACTTACTGGGTATCTTTGGGAAAAAATCTATTTCTACTTCAATTTTTAGATTTTTGATATAGGGATAATAATAAAACCGGCTATAAACTTATCTAAAATTGTAGAATTGATTTCTAAGCAAGTGGGAAAAAAAAAGAGAGACCGGGAGAATATAATTTAAAGTTTTAGGAATGTCTAAATAGTTGTGAGGAATTCCTGACTGTATTGTTTGGTTTAGCAGCACCACCTTACTATATTAAGCAGTAACATAAAAATATATATGTTTACCTAAAATACATGTAAATCCCTAAGTCTCTATCTCTCTAACCTAATTCTGTCTAGGTTTATGAATAACCACTGAGTTCATTAGGAACTACTGATGTGTGCAAAATAATTTGATAGTTCATAACTTCATATATTTAGATTTATGAAAAAATACTGTAAATTCTACTAGATTTGATGCCACTTTTACGTGGCTAACACCTTTTGCATCAACTGGAATGAAAATTAATGCAGTGCTTTGTTAGAATTCTAATTTTTACAACTTCTTGAAAAGGCTTCAGTAGACTACTATATACTCCTTGTTGGAGAAAAGAAAACAAAATAACAGTACAGATTATTTACTGTGATTTATGCTACCAGGTTGGCATCATAAGCCTTGTAAAAACCTAGCCATTTCATTTTCTTCTCCTTTTAATTTTTATTTTCATATTTTCATGAGAAATAATTATGTACAGACAAGAAAAGTGGCACTAAGAAAATAGCAGAAAGATATTCCAAAACTCTATTTAAAGCAAAGATAACAAAAATAAATCAACATATACATGCTACCACCTACAGCTTACAAGTTAGCATAAAATTTCAAGGACTATCAATCAATTCTGGACATAAAGTATTGCCCTATGGTAGCAGTAAGAAATATAACACCTGAATTTTATTTCTGTGTAGGTGGAGATGGATGCTTTGTGTATTATTAGGACTAAAATGCTAGATTTTGAAGCATGGGACACTACTTAAAATTAAAATAATTATAAGCTACAAACTCCCAATAAATTGGGAGTTGACTATATTCCAAGCACTATCTTTGCATGCAGGTTTTTATTTAATTCTTAAAATATCTCCATATCCTTGGTATTATTATCTCCATGTCTAAATGAAAAGAAAGAAAGAAGAGAAGGATTAAAAATGAGGGAAGGGATAGGCTTAAGAGCATACAAAAGAATCATGACATAATTATAATTCATTACATGAATTAAAAATGTGTATTAATTGTTCCTAGTTGTATGTTGCCTAAAATATCATTGTTAACTGTAATACACAATGTAAGCAAATAAATACTTCTTTATTTTTTAAGAATTATAGTGAACATTCTCATGTAAACTCCAACATTATTGGAAAATCCTATTTTTTTAATAAAAATAGGTTTTATTCTTGAATGATATAAATTGTAAGTACTTTTTTTCTTCTACCATTACTGTCCTTAGTACTAGCCTCATTTCAACAAACACTTGTATTTTCCTTCCCTTTCATCAGTTATATACTTCAACTGTAGATAGATAGATTATATAATGAACAAATATAAATTAGTTTATGCTTGAACTGAGTTTTCATTTCATTAAAATAATATAGATAATAATCAATATAAACAAGCTTGGTCAGTACTGAAATATCCTTCCATGTCACTCACTTAGATTCGCTCAGTCAGTCATCTTTCCAAACTTTAAATCCAAGATTATCTTTTAGGCATCACCACTGTCACAGGTATGCATATACTTAATTATTAAATCTCCATATTCTAACCTAGTATTATTTTATAACCAATTTATGTTTGATAGCCTGACTTAAAAAAAATCTTATAACCATGTGTCCATATTGGGAATTACAATTGAACATGAGATTTTGATGGGAACAAAAATCCAAATCCTATCATTCCACTCCTGGTCACTCCCAAATCTCATGTCCTCCTCACATTTCAAAATACAATCATGTCTTCCCAACATTCCCCCTAAGTCTTAGCTTATTTTAGCATTAACTGAAAAGTCCGCAGTCCAAAGTCTAATCTGACACAAGGCAAGTCCCTTCTGCGTATGAGCCTGTGAAACCAAAAACAAGTTAGTTCCTCCCAAGATACAATAGAGGTATAGGCATTGGGTAAATACTTCTGTTCCAAAAGGAGAAATTGGCCAAAAGGAAGGGGCTACAAACCCCATGTAAGTCCAAAACTCAGAAGGGCAGTCATTAAACCTCAAAGTTCCAAAATAATCTCCTTTGATTTTTATGTTTCACACCCAGTGCATGCCGGTGCAAGAGGCAGGTTCCCAAGGTCTTAGACAGCAGAGCTCTATGGCTTTGTAGGGTTCAGCCTCTTGCAGCTGCTTTCATAGGCTGCCATTGAGTGCCTGCAGCTTTTCCAGGCTCAGAGTACAAGCTACCAGTGGATCTACATTTCTGGGGTCTAGAAGACTGTAGCTCTCTTCTCACAGCTCCACAAAGCAGTTCCAAAGTAGGGATTCTATGTGAGGGCTCTAATTCCACATTTCCCCTCAGCAGTGCCCTACTGGGGGATTTCCATGAGGGTTCTGCCCCAAAGAGTCTTCTGTTTGGACATCTAGTGTTTTCCATATATCATCTGAAATCTACACAAAGGCCCCCAAGCCTCAGCTCTTCCCTTTTGCACACCTGCAGGCTTACCCTGACATAGAAGCCACCAAGGCTTACAACTTGCACCCTCCAAAGCAGTAACCCAAGCTGTACCTGGACCCCTTTTAGTCACAGCAAGAACTAGAGTGGCTGGAATTCAGGGAGCATTTTCTGCAGTTGTACAGCACAGCAAGACCTTGGGCCTGGCCCAGCAAACCATTCCGTCCTCCTAGGCCTCCAGGTATATGATGGGAGGGGCTGCTGTAAAGGTCTCTGAAATGCCTTCAAGGCTTTCTCCCCATTGTCTTGTCTTGGCTAACAGCACTTGCCTTCCTTTCAGTTATGTAAATTTCTGCAGCCAGTTTGAATTGCTCCCCTGAAAATGGACTTTTCTTTTCTACCACTTGACCAGGCTGCAAATTCTCCAAACTTTTACACTCTGCTTCCCTTTTAAGTATAAGTTCCAGTTTCAGGTCATTTCTTTGCTTATGCTTATGAAACAGGTTGTTAGAAGCAGCCAGGCCACATCTTGAAATCTCTTAGAAGTTTCTTCCACCAGATACCCTAAATCATCCCTCTCAAGTTCAAAGTTTCACAAATCCCTAAAGCAGGGACACAATGCAGCCAAGTTCTTCACTAAGGCATAGCAAAAGTTACCTTTACTCTAGTTCCAATAAGTTCCTCATTTTCATCTGAGACCTCCTTAACCTGACCACCTCTGTCCATATCATTATCAGCATTTTAGTCACAACCATTCAACAAGATTTTAGGAAGTTCCAAACTTTCTCTCATATTCCTGTATTCTTCTGAGCCCTCCACACTCTTCCAACTTCTGCCTGTTACCCAGTTTGAAAGCTGATTCCACATTTTCAGGTATCTTTATAGCACTGCCCACTTCTCTGTACCAATGTTCAGTATTAGTCCATTCTTTCATTGCTATAAGGAAATACCTGAGACTGAGAGGTTTAATTGGTTCATGGTTCATATGGCTGTATAGAAAGCATGATGCTGGCATCTATTCCGCTTCTGGGGAGACCACAAGAAACTTATAATCATGGTGGAAAGCAAAGTGGGAGCAAGGTGTCTTACATGGTATGAGCAAAAGCAAGAGAGAGAAGGTGGAGATGCCACACACTTTTAAACAACCAGATTTCTTTTTTTTTTTTTTTTTTGAAACAGAGTCTCACTGTCACCCAGGCTGGAGGGCAATGGCTCCATCTTGGCTCACTGCAACCTCCGCCTCCTGGGTTCAAGTGATTCTCCTGCCTCAGCCCCCTGAGTAGCTGGGATTACAGGCACATGTACCACTATGCCTGGCTAATTTTTGTATTTTTAGTAGAGATGGGGTTTCACCACGTTGATCAGGCTGGTCTTGAACTCCTGACCTCGTGATCGGCCCGCCTCAGCCCTCTAAAGTGCTGGGATTACAGGAGTGAGCCACCGCCCAGCTAAACAAACAGATTTCATGATAACTCTATCATGAGCACAGCACCAAAGGGATGGTGCCAAACCATTCATGAAAGATCCACCACCATGATTCAATCGCTTCCCACCAGACCCCACCTCCAAAATTTAGGATTACAGTTTAACATGAGATTTGGAAGGGGCAACAGATCCAAACCATATTATCATATTACAAATACCTTGAAAACCATACATATTCAATAAGTATTTGGTATTGGATTTCCAAGTATTTTGCTTAGAGAGTGTATTAGTTCGTTCTTGCATTGCTATAAATTACCTGATAATTACTGGGTAATTAATAAAGGAAAAAGGTCTAAGTGGCTCAAAGTTCCACAGGCTGTACAGAAAGCATGGCTGGGAAGGCCTCAGGAAACTTACAATCACGTTGTGAAGAAGAAGGAAGCACATCTCACATGGTGAGAGCAGGAGAAAGACAGTGAAGGGGGAGGTGCTACATACTTTTAAAGAACCAGGTCTCATAATAACTCTATCACAAGACAGCACTAGGGGGATGGTACTAAACCTTTAAAAACTACACCATGATCCAATCACCTCCCACCAGGCTCCACCTCCAACACTGGGGATTACAATTTAACATAAGATTTGGGTGGAAACAGAGCCAAACCATATCAGAGAGGAAAGGAACACCACTCACCCGCCACTGTTGCTTCTTCTACTTGCTTTTTATTTTATAAAGCTAGAGGAATAATTCAGCCTCTGATTGAACTGAGACATCCCAAGGAATATAAGAAGTATAATAATAAAAATTTTGAAATACTCTTAAGTTTCTTATGTTGTATATGCAAATTACTACTCCTTTTGGATTTAATTCTATGACATAGTTTATTTATGGCAGTACCCCATTACCTTCCAATGGGCTAATCAGAGGATTTGGAACTTATTACATGTAAACTCAATACTTCTTTGTATACAAAGCCAACAAAACATGTATTGTATTAGAAAATCTCTGATGTCAATGTTTTCATTGACATTCTTTTTTTATTTTTAATTATTTCCATTTTGTTTTGGTATCAGAGTCAAGTTTTTCTCCTGCTCTTAGATCCAGTCAGGTTTCCATTGCATACACAGGCCTTAAACAGTGTGAATTCATTAGTTTTTTTTTTTTTTAACTAAAAATAGGTATCTTTCTCTCTTATGTTAACTTATAAAATATTTTAATAGTTTTATTCATATGCTATAGGTACATTATTGTTACATAATGTGATGAATTGGATTTTCTATCTCTGGGTTTCTTATTTCATAGTTGTAAATGCCAAATAGCTTTTTATTTATATCAGAGGACTGCACATTTTGCTGTGCTGACATACATCTCTTTTGGACTACAAATACATTTCAGCATGATTCACTGAGGAGCAAGAGCAACTTACAGGAAGAAGACAAAACAAAGCAGAGTATATGGTGATATCAAGGAAAGTATGTGAAACAAAAAGATTCACCAAAGTAATCAGAAGAGAAAAGAGGAGAGATATTGGGAGGCTATGTACACAAGGAAAAGACAAAGAGGAAGGTTTCCCTAAAGGAAAGGAAGAACAACAAAAGTTGAAGGAATTATATATTTATATAAAATCTCCTAAAAAGGCTTTTGATGTTTCTGCTAATAATCAATATTTATTACATATCATCCAAATCCAAATCAAATTTACATGATCCAACTTAAAACAGATCTTCAACAATGAATATTTGAGTTTCAATACAATTAACACAAGAGTTTTTAGTTAAGAAGTTTTTATGTATCTTCTTCTGATTGACATGTCTCATGACAATAATGAATGTGTACCAGGAATGCCTCATAAGTCTGTTGATATTTTTTTAAAACTCAAGATGTCATCAAAGTTTAGTTGTTTTTTTTTTAAGAAGTAGTTTGACTGTAAATACTCTTTTATTTTTTGTTTGTAACAGTCTAAAAGCAGAACAGACCAACTTGAGCCAGCTGTGAGCCACAAGGGACTTATCAGAATCTATTGGTAGCAATCACTACTTCAAATGTGAGAAGAGTATTCAGTTTTTATATTTTAAGTGCATATACTTTATATGTCAAGAGATGAGTTGAAAGAGAACATTTTATATCCACTATAAAATAAATAAAATAAAGGAATTTGGATTAATGTGTTCTTTATAAAACCTAAACATTTAAATTAACCTTTGCATTTCAAATCAGATGAATGTTTGAAAGTTTGCATTTTTAATGATGCTACCAAAAAAGTAATAGCGTCTCAGCTACATCACACCTAGTGCATTTAATTTCAGCCAATCTCCTTATGGATGGATAGAGGTAAGAAGTTTATAGACGTGACTGTCTGAGTTGGCCTTAAAGAAACAAAATGCGAATTTACACAAGTAAAATCTCAGCACACATATATGGAAAAATGCAACTCTAAAACTCTGTACCTGAATTTAATGCCAACATGAGTGCCAACTCTTCCTGGTATTTTTAAAAGGATCTATGTTAGTTCCATGTAAATAAAAGAATAGTCAAATAAGGGTTTTCTCAGTCAACTTAGCATTTCCTCGTCTGTTTCTTCCTACAGTAGATAACAATTGTGAAAAAGCACATGCATGTCAATACATAAACAGAAAATCATTTCACTCTAGGTTTATATATAGAGACATACATGGTGGGGACATCAGGTAATCTGGTTCTAACATTGTCATTTAAATCCAATAACACTAATCGCTTCTTGGCCTTTGGGCTAAGATGAAGTGTAGTATCTGTTCTTATCAGTGAATCCAGTAGCATTCACTGAGACGTTTGGCTCCGATATGACGTCTTACGGTCAAACTTCTATTTGCTACAGCAATTTTCCTACTCAAACTGTGAGGTCTCTTCAAGTACCACTCTTTACCATATGTCTCCCTAACTTAGGGATCTTTTGATTTCAGGTAACAGAATAATTATTAAAAAGAGAGTTAAAGAAGAGAGGTTTACTTTTACATATAATAATAAGTACAGGAGGCTGAGTGTGGTGGTTGGCGCTTGCATTCCCAGCACGTGGGGGGGGCCGAGGGGAGTGGATCACTTGAGCGCAGAAGTTCGAGACAAGCTTAGACAATGTGGCGAAAACCCTTCTCTACAAAAGATACAAAAATTAGCCAGGCATGGTGGTCAGCACCTGTAGAAACAAGTACTAGATAGGCCGAGGTGGGAGAATTGCTTGAGCCCATGAGGTTGAGGCTGCAGTGAGCCATTAGCATGCCACTGCACTCTCAGCCTGGGTGACAGAGCCAGACGCTGTTAAAAAAAAAAAAAAAAAAAAAAAAAAAACGGAGTACAGGACTCTGGGTGACTTCACTGTTTTGGTCCTCTCCTTGTGTCTACAAGCTGGATATTATAGTTTCAAATATTATCTAATCTCATAATGCTAGTAACTGAAAAGTGTCTACCATAAGGACTTGATTGAGACACAATAAGTTGTGCTTAATGAGCATCCCATAGTCTTTCATCTATTACACACCACTACAGATGTATTATTTTACCTTTTCTCTAAAATATGAAATTACTCATTAGGAAAATGTAAAAGTAGAAACCATATAGAAGGACCTCCTAAGCCCTAAGAAAATGGCCAAATTTGGAAATACTGATCTTGAGAAAAATGAACATAGATATATGTGAAAAGTCGGAGAGAGAACACTCATACTTACAGGCTTAGAGAGTAAATTTTTTTCATAGTAACCCAAATGACATAACACAAATGTCCATCCATCCATAGGATAAGACAAGGAATAAACTGAGTTACATACAAATACATTGGAATACTACTGAATCATCAAAGGGGGGAAAACACTATTTACTGTATTTCCAACCACATGGGTGATCCTAAACAACGTCTAAGCAAAAATTGCTGGAGGAAAAAAAAATACATGCAGCATGATTTTATCCATGGGAAGTAAAAAGGTAGGATTAAACAACAAATAATACTTGGTTAGGGGATTGTGAAGGTAAAGATTGACTGGGAAAAGGTATAAGAGGTCTTTCCATCTGAGACAATGTAACTCTTATATGTCTGATACCAGGGTGGGTCATTCAGGTACGTGCAAATATAAAAATGTGATGTCTCACTACGTTGCCCAGGCTGACCTTGAACACCTTGGCTCAAGCAATCCTCCTGTCTCAGCCCCCCCAAGTAGCTGGGATTACAGGCATGACCCTGCCTGGCTGTAAATTTCATCCTGTCTACAGTAATGTAAATATACGTACACACACACAAACACACACACACACACACACTCATATAGCTACAGAACTGTAATTTTCCTGAAGATATTCCACGCATTTTTTTTGACATTAGACATACATTGGTTGAGGTAGGCTGTAAACAATGTCTTGTGTTACCTAAAGTAAAACAAGGAGTTTCAGTATGAGTCAAAAAAAAAAAGATAAGGGTTATACAAAAGTTTTTCCTGCAAACAAAATGGAAAATGTCTCTGAACTTTAGTGTTATTTCAGATCTGTATCAGGATATGCAGAAAGTTTTCACCATCTTACCTAATAACTAACAGCTTATCATATCTAACAAAAGCTAATTGCCCTGGGTACAATTTGTTCATAAGTATTTTTGATAATTCATGTTTTCATTCTATTAAATAGTATTCATTGGACATTTTGTCCTATTGTAATTAACAGATATGAATATGTAATTAGGATAGGAAAACATTAGTGAGCAATCCATGATTAAACCTAAACAATACATAATATAACCTGAAAAGTGACTTATTTTGATATCAGAATTGTCTTTCTATTATCAATCTCTATCATATTATAATTGCTTCACATAATAAAATTTTAAAACAAAAATTCAGGTAACTTCAAAAATTAATCAATTCAACATTATATTAACAATATAGAAACTTGATTTATTTGTATAATACTTAGACATATTTTAGCAAAGATTTTTTTATGGTTGAGGGAGACACAGTATTTTTAGACTACTTTGGAAAACAAGAAAGTAATCCATTTATAATGATTCTTACTACTAAATCAAATGCTTATATGGTTCTACCTATAAAGTAGTATATACTGTTTCATTTTAACAACTTGCCTTTAATTTAATGAGCCTGTATACATTTAATTGAAAAGTACACATTTTTTATACACATAATAGTTTTTTTTTTAAAAAGTCTAGATAAAATCCACTATGACTCAAATTATCTCTCCTTATTGCAGTATTTTCACATTTTTTCTCTGTTTTTCTTTCAGTTTCAAACAATCCATATGAAGATTAAATGTAGAAACGTGATGAAAGATTATAGAGAGAAGCAAAATAACTTTAAAGACAATATAATCAGATTATTTAATTAATGTATTTTATTAAATATATGACTTGTTTTAAATTTACCTTCTCATTTTAAGATAATAAAAATAAATATGTTCCCAAATTCTCCAAAAATACTTAATCCAAAATATTTTTCTCTGCTTCATTTATCAATTTACCTTAAGCAAGCATAACATTTATTTTATCAGGATGTAGGAGTAGTTATCTATTGTCTAATGGTGTGATTAAAAAGATCCATCATTTTCTTAGAAAAATCATCCACTAGGTGATATTCCTATGTGTTCTTGTAACATTTTGTAAGATTTTAAATAAATATTTCATAATGAATGTATTATACTATATTTAAGTCACCTATTTACTTATATTTTTATCTACTAAATTATAAGCTTCCTAAATCTAGGAACTATAGCTCATTCATTACTGTATTATCAATAACATAGGTAGTAATGTAACTGCCCAACGGGTTCATTTTGCCTACTGTCCAGACAGGGCCAATTCATCAAGACAGAAATTGCAGTAGAAAAAGAGTTTAATTCATGCAGAGCCAGCTGAACAAGAGACCAGAGTTTTATTATGACTCAAGTCAGTCTCCTGAAAATTCAGAGTGGGGATTTTAAGAATAATTTGGTGGGCAGGGGATCGGGAAGTGGGGAGTGCTGATTGGTTGGTTAGGAGATGAAATCATAGGGAGTCAAAGCTGATCTCTCGCATTGAGTCCTTTCCTGGATGGGGACCATGAGACCACGTGAGCCAGTTTATCCATCTTGGTAGTGCCAGCTTATCCATCAATTTCAGGGCCTGAAAAATATCTCAGGTACCAGTCTTAGGTTTTCCAACAGTGATGTTTTCCCTAGGAAATATTGGGGAAGTTTTCAATCTTGAGGTCTCTTATCTTCATGACTCCTAAACCATAATTTCTAATCTTGTGGCTAACTTGTTAGTCTTACAAAGGTAGCCTGATCCTCAGACAAGAAGGGGGTTTGTTTCAGAAAGGGGATGGTATCATCTTTGTTTCAAAGTTAAACTATGAACTAAGTTCCTCTCAAAGTCAGTTTGGCATACACCCAAGAATGAACAAGGACAGCTCAGAGGTTAGAAGTAAGATGAGATTGGTTAGGTTAGGTCTCTGTCACTGTCATAATTTTCTCATTGTTAAAATTTTTGCAAAGGTGGTTTCAGTAGCCAATAAATATTTGGTGATTAAGAAGTATTCTTTACTCAAAACATTTCCTAGTCACCAAAATTCTCTTTTTTAACTTAATTTGGTAATCTTAGTCCAAATATTATCAGTTTTTATTTGAGTTCACATGTTTGCTAGTTTATAAAATAAATAACCTGAAGGTTTAAAGTACAGTCAGTTTTGTAGAGCTTTTTTCTCTTCTAACATACTTTTTTTTTTTTCTAACATCTTTAGGTAAATAAAAACAGAAGTAAAAATGGACATCTTTAGTAAGTATATGGTGATGGAGAAAAAAAGGATCTTTTGAAATACGTATAAATTTGGGGAGAAGCAGCTTTTGTAAGGCCAATTTACTGTGTTAGAAAGTTGAGAGTACACAGTAACTAGGGGAAATAGAAGTTTGTGATAGAGAAATAGATTACCGAAGATGAACATCTTCTATTTGACATTTTTGCCAGGAAATGGGAAGCTGTTCTCATTCTCTTCTACCTCTTTTACTTCCTGACTGACTCACTACATCCATATGTAGATTTGTCTCCTCATATCCATTTGTTTTTCATTTTTTACAATGAAGCTCAGTCCAAATTCTAGCTACTACACATGCTTTAATATTGTAAAAGAGGATACATAAATCTAAACTCTCATAAGGATTGTTAAAAGTGTGTGTGTTTCAATACCACATTTTCAAGTTTAATGTGGTATTTCTTTTAGGGCTTCCCTGAAACTGTTTTTCATTTCTAGCTGCTCATTCATACAGCCTAGAGAGATTTTAAAATACACAGAGTCACACATCAGTGTATATATTTAAAGCACCCCTAGTGATTCGAATGCATGGCTATAGAATATCTGGCAGCTCCGAGTTGCCAAACATTGACTAAAACAATTGATGCACTTAGTGAATCTTTCATATAGAACAGATAACGTCTTCAAAATCAGGCAAGAAAATGATGTGTTAGAATGTTTTCCATATATAAGCTGAGATACAAGTGTTTACTATGTTTACCCAAAAAGAAGAATAAAAATACCAGATTTCTAAGATGGAAGTGCCAGAAAAGTCAGAAAAGTAACTTTGAAATGCATTGTTTGCTTCCTTTTTTTTTTTTTTTTCTCACCCAGGCTGGATTGCAGTGGCGCGACGTCAGCTCACTGCAACCCTCGCCTCCAGGGTTCAAGCGATTCCCCTGCCTCAGCCTCCTGAGTAGCTGGGATTACAGTGGCACGCCACCACACATGGCTAGTTTTTGTATTTTTAGTAGCAACGGGGTTTCACCATGTTGGCCAGGATGGTCTCGATCTCTTGACCTTGTGATCCACCCACCTTTGCTTCCCAAAGTGCTGGGATTACAAGCATGAGCCACCGTACCCGGCCTTGCTTCCTCCTTTTTTTTTTTTTAATTTACTTTTAAAATCAAAAATATTTGCCCTCTCCCTCTCTATTTTTTCTTCTGCCATAACACAGCACAGGAGCTACCAGACCAACAATCTATTTTTACTTTTCTATTTGTAGAATCCTTTAAAAGAAAGCATGACCCATAAGAAAAGTGGTACTTAATGTGGCACAGCAATTCTTTTAATAAATGCAATATTTGTACTCAGTAACTTAAATTTGAAAACTAAGTTTTATTTTGAAATGCTTTAAAAAGGAAATAAATTTGATAAGTTTGAGTTCCAAAAAACAGAAATTAATAAGAAAAAAGTGCTCATAAAAATGAATACAACATGGAAATGCATATATATACGCACATTTATACACATAAATATACACACACATATATATACACACTCATATATACACACACACATATACACACACTATATATACACACACACATATATATTTAACTTAACACACATAGTTCTGTTTTCCACAGGGAAAAAGTGATTTGATAACTCACTTTGGCCTAGAAAGTTATTTTTTATGTCATATTCTGGGAAAAGACCAAGCCAGACCGGTTTGCATCAGAAATAAGTAATATATGTATCTTAGCAGCGTATCTAAGATGACCTTAATTGGTGCTGGTTTGCAATGTGATTCATGATTTTTATACATTATGCAGAAATTGTTTAGTCTTCTAGGAAACATACTGTCTCAAGGGTTTGATTTTATTTTCTATAAAGAAATTCTGAATTCCAGAACATTTCAGGTTTTAAAGACATTTCTGAACTTATGTTGAGACCACATGCTTACCTCAGGAAATATTGACTTTTAAGACAAACAGATTCACATAAATCTATGAGCTACTGTTTCAGGAAGCTTCTGCTTCTCCGGCTTTCCATTTCCCTGTGGAGAGTCTTCATCTGAAGTAACACACCTGCTTCTCTCTTACCTCTCAGCCTCTGCTCTCCTTAGGAGGTGACCCGTGGTGACCTTGAGAAGAAGAAAAAACATGTGAGCACATCGGGTTCTCTCCTCTACTCTTTAAAATTTTATCTGGCTGAAAAAAGAACACATTCTGGTTTGTCCTTTAAGATAATCTCATCAGGGCAGCTTCTCTTCCCTTGTATATGTGGGATAGTGTGGGTGGAAATTCATGTAATGAATGGCGCTCTGGGGGAGAAGTCTGAATTGTCTACCTATGCCAATAACAAGGTAAAATACATGTATATTCTTGTGATAAAATATTATCAAGCTGTTCTGACTGAAATGTAAAACCACATTTAAAATGAGTTTACATAGAACTGAGCTCACATTTTGATCTCTATTTGCTAGTCTTGTCTCTAACCCTTGATTTGTTCTGAAATGTGGAAATGAAGAGATAAATCTTATTTAATTGCCTTCCTGAGACCTTAACATTTTGGTACATTAACCAAAGAAGTAGATGATAAGGAGTGAGATTTGGAGAACAGTGTTATATACAGAGATAGAGGATCCCAGTCCATCACCGGAGGTGGTTCTGAACATATGCCATATGGGTTTGAGCATGGTGAGTTATAGTTAGTTTCTACTACTTGCTGACGATTTTTTTGGGGGGTGGGAGGACAGAGTCTCCCTCTGTCGCCCAGGCTGGAGTGAGTGGCGCGATCTCGGCTCACTGCAAGCTCCACCTCCCGGGTTCACGCCATTCTCCTGCCTCAGCCTCCCGAGTAGCTGGGACTACAGGCGCCGCCACCACGCCTGGCTAATTTTTGTATTTTTAGTAGAGATGGTGTTTCACCGTGTTAGCCAGGATGGTCTCGATCTCCTGACCTCGTGATCCGCCTGCCTTGGCCTCCCAAAGTGCCGGGATTACAGGTGTGAGCCACCGCGCCAGCCTTGCTGACGATTTTAATGATTGCTTGAATGCCTTTAATTGCAGGGAGGCCGAATCTGGACAAGCACATACCAACTGCTTTGGTAAGAATACACGAATCTGATTTAGACCAGACCTAGTGACTTGTTCTTCAAACAGATTTAACTATAAGGAAGAGAGAGTGTGTATATATCTAAGCTTCTAAGTATCTGTGGACTTAGTTTCTCAGCTAGGAGCACAAAAACACGTTCCATTTTGGAGTTTGTTACAATATTGGCAAGTGCATTCAAACAAGCATCCCTCAAGCTGCTTATTCTTTATATTAATGTGAACTGTTTCCAGGGCCTGTTTTGGGCTACATACTTATATCACCTCAAAATTTGTAAGTTGAAGCTCTACCCCCCAATGTGATGGTAATCAGGAGGTGGAATATTTGCACGGTGATTAGATTATGAATGTGTGCAGTGGGGGATCATGGTGGAATTAGTGGCCTTACGAAAAGTGGAAAAGACATCAGAACCTGCTCTCCCCACTTACACTGAAGCGTACAGTGAGAACACGGCCGACTGGGAGCCAGGAAGAGCTCCCTCACCAGAGCCTGACCATGTTGGCATACTGCGCTTTGGATTTTCAGCCTCCAGAATCACTGTGAGAAAATAAATATCTATTGTTTAAGACACCTACTTTATGTCAGTTTCTTATGGTAGCACAAGGGGTCTAACAAGGGGCCAAAAAAAGGGACTGTGAATAAACTAGCCTCCTGTGTCCATGTGACTTTTTGATAGACGACAAACGTTTCCTAGTTAACTAACTACATACACTCTGAATATGGCTTTAAGAAGCAGACATCAAAACTCTTTCATCACCCATGAAAGGGAAAGGTCACGCATTTCATAAACAGAAAAAAAAAATTAAAGAAATAGAACGTGTGATATTATTTAGTTGAAGTACATAAATAACTTGTTGAAATTATTGTAAATTAAAGACAAACATTTTAAGATATCTATAATAATGTGAAAATCAATTTTGCTCAAGAAATTAATAAAGTCTGGGGTAATTTGAATTAAAATGTTGATTATTAAGGTCAAAAATGAATGAAAGAAAGAAGTAATAAAATGAAAATAAAATACTGTTGTATACTCTTCACTTGGCTTAAATGAAGACATCTGAGCATGTATAGTGATGGAATGGCTGTGGATAAAGAATTTTCACAAATTTCTCTTGAATGTGTCAACTGATAAAACTACTTTGAAACCAACAATTTGGATATTGTAAGATTAAACAGATATATAAAGATACATGTATCTATATATGTATATATGCATCTATATATAGACAGATCTTATGATACAATAATTTCATACTTCTATATGCCCAAAATAATATATATAAAAGTTTTATATATATAAAAGTTTATATAATTTTTTATAAATGCATATATATCTTTAATATACATATATATGTTTGTGTATATATATGGCTGGAGGCATTTCAAGAATATGGTTCCTGGTTGTTACAGTGATATACTCAATATATTCAAACTAACCAAGACACTAATCCAATGGAGAATGAGTAAGCATATTACAAAATATCACACAATTAAATATTACACAATAGTAAAAATGAAGAGACTATGTAAATAAATATCAGTAACAAATACTGAATCAAGAAAGCATGTCCCAGAAGACCATAGGAGACAGTTTTATATAAAATTCGAATATAAGTAAAACATTACATTTTAGGTAAATATATATATATATAAATAAAAAGGAAAGATGTGATAAACCCCAAAGTCAAAGTAGGAATTAATTCTATGGGTAATAGAACAGAGAAGTGCTTAAAAAAATTGTTTAATGATATTAAATCATCAGGCTGACTTTATTCAGGACCATTGCAATAGGTATAGAAATAACTGCAATGGGATTTTCCAGTGGGAAAGAGAGATTGGGCTTAACTCTGAATACAACATGGGGAAGTGGGAATTTATAGCCAAGGAGGAGGGTAGGGGTTAGTGGATAGAAAATCACTAACAGGAAACATTGGGAATATGGGTTATTCTGGCTAAACAGACCTTAAGGATTTTGACATCTCTTGGGAGATGGTAGAGGATGACAAATCTGATCAGATATTGAGAGTGATCTGTTATGAAGGAGAGAAGGTTCTTGGTAAACTGACTTAGCAGGGTTCTTTGCTAAAACTGGAATTTACAAGGAAGTTCATAGATTGGTCTTTAAGAAAGTGCAGGAGTATGACTCAAGCTTGGCCAAAGACTCCTTTGTCATTAGGAGTATACGGAGAGACAGGAGTTGCTGGCATTCACTAATCCTTATCTTTGGCAATGTGTTTGTGGATGTTCATCATATTATTAAAATAAATATTTAAAAATAGATTAATAATAAACTCCCACACACAAAGTTAGTGTGTAATACATTAAATAATTTTAATCCGTTCAGGTTTTTGCACTGAGTTCCAAAACTCCAAAGAGTAGGAATTTGAGTAAACATATAAACAAAAAGAAACAAAAAAAAAACGAAGACTTGCAATTAGCTAGGCAGAAGATGGATGATGCAATGATAAATAAGGAGTGTTCCACACGAAGAGAACATTTGACTAAAAAATAGGCAGGGTGCGGTGGCTCACGCCTGTAATCCCAGCACTTTGGGACGCCGAGGCAGGTGGATCACGAGGTCAGGAGATCGAGAACATCTTGGCCAATACGGTGAAACCTGTCTCTACTAAAAATACAAAAATTAGTCAGGCGTGGTGGCGTGCACTGTCGTCCCAGCTACTCTGGAGGCTGAGGCAGGAGAATCACTTGAACCCAGGAGAAGGAGGTGGCAGTGAGCCGAGATTGGGCCAATACACTCCAGGCTGGGTGACAAGAGCAAAACTCTATCTCAAATAATAATAATAATAAATAATAAATAATGCACAATACATGCCTCAGCTTCTGTGTGTCAGACACTAACTTATATATATTATATATACCCACACAATTATATATACATTATATATACACATATATGCATTATATGTATTATATATATACACACACACACACATATAAACTCACACTTCTCACAACAACCATTTCCTCATTTTACCTTAGCAAATTTTCACATAGAAAAGTCACATAACTAGGAAGTGGAAAAGGACATGCGCTTCACCAATACACCATTTTGTGACTTCCAGAATGGATAATGGAAAAAAGTCTTAGCCAAGGAACAAAGAAAAAGTAGAAGGAAAGAAAGTACTAATACCCAGAAAATTGTGCTAGCCCTCCACAAAAAGACAAATGAGAAACAGGTTCAAATCAAAAACCTTGAGCAAACTCTCTCTCCTAAAAGAATTAGGCGAGGAACCGAAGACGAGCAAAAGAGAAGGATAAGAGCCTGCCCCCTGTCTTTCATCAGTTCAGGCTGCTAAAACAAAATGTCATAAAATGGATTGGTTCTAAACAAAAGAAACTTATTTCTCACAGTTCTGGAGGCTACAAGTCTGAGATCAGAGTGCTAGTACAGTCAGATTCTGGTGAAGAACCTATTCTGGGTTCAACCTATCAACTTCTCCTTATATCCTCTTATGGTAGAAGGAGCGAGTCAACGCTCTCAGGTCTCTTTTAAAGGGGCACTAATCCCATTTATGAGGGCTCCACACTCATGATCTAACCACCTCCTAAAGGCCTCACCTCCTAATACTATCATCATTGAGGTTAAGATTTCAACATATGAAATGTCAAAACATGTTTTGGGGAGCACATAACTATGCTGTCCATAACATCTCCTGACTTCAGATAAACATTGCTGTCATAGAAGCACAGATACTCAGTCCCTCAAAACTTCAATAATCAGGAATGACCATGCGTTACAAAAAACACTAGTTTATAGAAAAGGGTGCATGCAAAGGTATTAATGCTCCCTCTGCAATCTCCCAGAGACTCAGACCCCAGGAGCCTCAGTTCAGGAAACTGCAGAGGCAGTTTCTTCAAAATTGCTTAATTTTCATGTATTTGTAGATATCCCACATTTTCTCTCTGTTACTGATTTCTGATTTGATTTCATTGTGGTTGAAGAAGATACTTTGTATGATTTCAGTCCTCTTAATTTTACTGGGACTTATTTTATGACTTACTATATGTCCTAGCACGGAGAATACTCCATGTGTACCAGATAAATAAATGTTTTGAAATAACTAGGGTTTCTAGGGTAAAGAGTTTCATACTAAGACACAGAGATAAAGCCTAAAATACCAACTCTCAGGAGACAAGAGGACAGAGGGGGCTGTGTCACTCAACAAAGCCATACCCACTGAAGACCAAGGACCAGTACAGGGCGCCATGGGGAAGGGTGACTTAGAAGGTTTTGGATTTGCTGCAGATTTGTTGACTTTTCAAGAAGGCACTGATGTATTCAGTCCCTCTCTCTGAGAGAGAAGACACCCCCTCTCCTACTTGATAATTGGATGATGCCATAGTTACTGCTTGATGTTCAGTTTCTTCAAATAGAGAGGAAGTACACTGGCCACAATCTCTGAACAACAGACATAGAGGATTGACTTACAGGGGAAGCTAAAATGTTCACTTTCTCATGGAGCTCTCACTGAACCTCTGCTATTGTATTAGGCAACAGAAATGAGGATCAAGATTAAACAATGAGTGCTGAGTCTCAATCCGTTTGGGGAAACTGCTATAGTAGTGGAGGTTTTGATAATTTTTAAATGTAATGCATAAAGATTGATTCTAAGATGGTCTTGTGTGTTGCACTCTTAAAGATACTAAAAAATGAAGCACACTAATCACTTAGTTTGAACCGACAGAACTGAACTAGGGAAGGAACCAGGGCCAACAAGCTTTACTGGCTTTGAACGGCTCCAAGGAAGACACAAAAGATTCTACAATTACTGAATTAACCACAAATCTACCAAGGCCGTGGCTACTATTTGGAAAGCAGTTTCATGACAAGTGGAAGCCAAGTGCTCTGACATTATGCTGGTTTCTGCAAAGGGAGATTACCACATTCTGATGAATCATATGTTTTTTATTAAGCCCAATGCATTAAGAAAGAAACCCTGGGGAATAATAAGAGGTATCACCATTTCCATGGCTTCAAGTTGTCATTGCAGGGATTCCCATGAATAATTTTCATGATCTCTTTCCTCAGTTCTCCCCCTGAGGGTAATACCTTTGGCTCTACATCCACTAATTTCAGTAAGTTGAAAGTACAGTCACCTTACTGGTACCTAAAGCAATAGTGTTGTAAATCATGGTTGCACTCAATTCTTAACTTCTAAATTAATATTTTTGACCTCATTCTTTGAATAATACAATATTTAAATTACTATATGACGCAGCAATTTCACTTCTGGGTACATAACCAAAAGAATCAGAAGCAGGGACACAAACATATATTTGCATCTCATGTCATTGCACCAGCATTCACAATAGCCCAAAAGTGGATGCAACCTAAGTATCTCTCTGTGGATACATGGATAAACAAGACATGATACATATGTATAGAATAGAATAGAATAGAATAGAATAGAATAGAATAGAATAGAATAGAATAGAATAGAATAGAATAGAATAGAATATTATTCTGCCTTAAAATAGAAGGATAGGATTTTGACACATGGTACAACATGGAAGAACCTTGTTCTAAGTGAACTTAGGGATAAGGGAAAGAAGCAAGTCACAAAAGGACAAATACTTTATGATTTTATTCATTTGATGTACTTAATATAGTCAAATTCAAAGAGCCAGAAAGTAGAATGGTGGTTGCCAGGATCTGGGCATGGGGAAGCAGGCAATGGGGAGTTATTGTTTAATGGGATAAAAGTTTCAGTCTTGGAAGATGAAAAACCTTCCGGAGGTGGATGGAGGTGATGGTTGCACAGCAATATAAATGTACTTAATGCACCTGAACTGTACACTTGAAAATGATTAAAATTATAAATTTCATTATGCATATTTCACCAGAAAAGTTAGTTAATTTACAAAATCTTATTGGATAATGCAATTCTAGAATATGAATATTATGCAGGCAACACTGCTCTAAAATCATGTCCTTGAAGCTTCTGTTGTTAACTTCTATATGTTCATCCAAGTGTGGTGGTTTTCTTATTAGATCTTTCACCAAAAATGCTTTTTGATGGTTAAGTCCTTTGTCAGGCTGTGACTTTATTGTCTTTTTTTCTTAATCACAGCTACTTAAGCAAGGAAAAAAAATGAAACGTTGGTTTGATTTGTGTGTTTATTTTCTGTAATCAGCATAATCAAATAATTTGCACATTAAAATATTTCTGCTGAGTTAACTTCTTAAAGTACTTTCAAATGTAAGTCTAGATGATTTACACCTAAGTAAAAATGAAATAAGTAAGCTCCTTGGAAATGGTCTCATGTTCTACCCCTCACACAAGTTTTACTTCAAAATATACATGTATTTCTCTGATCAGAATTGGGTCAAATACAGTCAAATAAACTACCAGCAATATTTTTCAAAATAAATCCACAGGTTAGGCAACTACCAAAAGATTAGTTTGATGAGAACAAAACTAAACCAAGAACATGTCAAAGTAATTATTAATAAGAGTAGTAAATGAAATTTAGTGTTTTTTTTTTAACCTCATGAAAACTTTGAAGTGAACAAAGGAAGATGTTTGATAGAATGAAATGTTGCACACTCCAAAACCACATTATAACTTTATAAGCACTATTTCTGTGTCTATATGTATTTATGTGTAATGGTATATGTGTGTGTATCCATCCTTGAAATTTAATCCCAAGGTATAATCTTTCTTTTTTTTTCTTTATTGCTGAAGAGCATTGACCAAGTTATTATCTTCAACTCTCTCAAAGGGTGAAGAGAGAGAAGCAACATTGAGTCAACCGGCTGGTTTTTCATCCCTTTCACTTCTTCAGTTGTGGGCTGGAGAGAGATATAAGTCCAAGGACATTGGCAAGCCTTTTGTTATGTGGATATGCTTTACACAACTACGGTTTATCCATCAGAATGAAATACAGACAAAAGCTGAGGAAATCAGTCTTCTTAATAGATGGAAAGTGATCCTTTCTGCCTCCAAATAAAATTGAATTGTAACGTTCTTCGTATTTCTCTGGGTACACATCTGGTTTAAAAATTAGAAGTTAAATTTTAAAAGTAGGCAGAAGTTTGCATTTAAAGAAAGACATTTTTACTGTAATAGTGATAATTATTTTAATGCTTATAAAAAGTCCAATCAATAATAAGTGTCAAAATCATAACTGAATATATTGTGTGCTGTGTGAGAGATGAAATACACAGAAAAAATCCACTTTAATTGGTAAAAAAAAGAAAAAACATATTATGGCTTTTTTTCTAGGGAATATTCTGTAATGAGAATGGCAAAGCTGTACATTAAAGAGCCAAATGCAAGGAGGTGAAAAAATAGTGGAATCTTTTTATTTGTTTTCTGCTTTTTTCAACCAATGTTTCACTGAGTATGATTAATAGTACCATTTACTATTACTAGAAGACTAAATTGGTTGGGTGCATCTGTGGCTCATACCGGTTTAATCCTAGTGTTTTGGGAGGTCAACACAGGAGGACTGCTTGAGACCAGCCTAGGCAACATAGTGAGACCTTGTCTCTACAAAAAAAAAAAAAAATTGCTTGGAGTCTCGGCACAGGCATGTAATCCTTGCTTCTCAGGAGGCTAAGGTCGGAAGATTGCTTGATCCCAGGATTTTGAGGCTGCAATGAGCTGTGACCACATCACTGCACTATTAAGCAAAAGTAATCAAAATGTTTGAGATCTTGCATATATCAAGAACTTTATGATATCATATTTAATATTCATATTAGTATTCTAATATAGATAATATTATTCCCTTTTTCCAATGAACAACAACAGCAAACTAACACAAGAACCAGAAAACCAAACACTGCATGTTCTCACTCATAAGTGGGAGTTGAACAATGAAAACACATGGACATAGGGAGGGGAACATCACACACTGGGGCCTGTTGGGGGATGCGGGGCTAGGGGAGGGACAGCATTAGGAGAAGTACCTAATGTAGATGACGGGTTGATGGGTGTAGCAAACCACCATGGCACGTGTATACCTGTGTAACAAACTTCCATGTTCTGCACATGTACCCCAGAACTTAAAGTATAATAATAAAAAAGAGGTTACATAATTTGCAAGAGGTATATAACTTAACAATATTCACACCAACTGCTGGCTTTATTTACTGGTTCTCATCCCCGTCTTGAAAGAATAAGGTTTAAAAAAAATGCTGTCGGATATGTATTTGATGAAGTAACATTTGGCTCTGATACTGAATTCAGCTGGGAAAAGGTACAGGAAAAATGCATGCAAAACTAAGAGATTTCAGAATACTGGTCAAAGGTCTCTGTTTGTTGAATTTTTGGTCCTAGCGAAATTGTGGCTGAGCAAGCAGTAATGCACGGGAGTTCAATTGAGGTTAAAAAGGACCATATGGGTCAATGCCAGGGAGCTTAAAGACACTTCCTCTGAGAACCTGTGTGACTAGGAACCTGGATTCACACAGTTAATGGAAAAACAGAACTTTGTAGGAATGTGTTGAGAAAAATGAAATTAGATCATACGGGGATGATGAAGTTATGTAAATCAAAGGCACTGTTTGAGGCCATCTGCAGGTCACGTTGACCTTCCTGGCCAGGGGCTCTCATTATGTATATGTGTTGTGAACAGGTTTTGAGCATTCTGCTGGAAAAGGATTTGAGGAAAACTAACTCATCCCAATGTTTAGAGTCATATGAGAGGCCGAAAAGTTGTAAAATATGATGAAAGAAATAAATCTAGCAGTAAGGCAGAAGTTTTAAAAAGTCTTGGAAGAAATAGAAGAGAATCAAGGTCATTGTCAGGATGTAAGATGTGGTGGAAAGAAGGATGTGGTGCCCAGATGCCTTGTCAGGGAAGATCTTGCTCCTCCACTCTATTAGCTGGTGTTGGTTCGTATTAAATGTCATTCATACCAAATTCTATCTCAGAATTTGCTTCTGGAAGATCCAATCTGAAAAATATAAAGTTGTTAAATCAAATAATGTGTGTCAAAAAAGGAACAACAAGAAAGGATAATATGTTTCCACTAGAGAGATGCAGTGTTTACAGAGGCTCTAAAACAAAGGTCAATCTTGAAAAAATAATGAAATCTCCATTTGCGTATGAAGATCTCAGGAAACCTTTAGTCCTCTTCAATGGAGAAAACAATGAAACTGGAAGAGAAGACTAAATCTAGTCTTCTAGATTCTATCATTTCTTTAGTTCAATAAATTTGAGACAGTCACTTATTATCAGTGAGCCCCAACTTCTTATTTGGTAAAATAGTCCACTACATAGCTAATCAGAGTACGTGCTCTCTTCTTCCTTTGGGCATTTATTATAGCTCCAATATCCTTTGTTAATTGCACTAGAATGTCCCAGCAACTAGAAGAAAGGATAGGTATGCAATAAATAATTGAGATGTATTATATAAAAAATATGACTTTTTGAAGCACCTGATCAGTAACACTTCTGTTGTATTTCAGAAAAATAAAGCTGCTCCCCAAATTCCTTAATTTTACCTTTAATAATTTTGATATATTTTCAAAGAACTTCTTGTGTAAATTAACTTTTTTCTTCTAATTGAATTTAGGTCATTGGGACAGAATGGGGTTCATTTAGAAAGCAAGAGAAAATATTCCTTACCTCAACGCAGATTTTTTGAAAATCTCATGAGAATTATTCTTTTAAGGTATGTGTGATAGGTCACTCACATTACGATGATGCTTACAAGCTTCATGAATAAAACTGACTATTCCTTGCCTTTCCCTTCCAGTGTATCAGGACTGCAATTACTTTTGTACCAACCTAATACATGTGCATTTTTATATGCTTTTCTCAGATAGACTATGAAACCCCCAAAGCAGTGACTACTTGGGCTCTGTATCCCCAGCAGTTTTCAAGTGTTTGACATATACTAAGGACAAAAAATGTATATAATAATAAACCGGTTATGAGTGACTTAGGTACATACTGCAATAAACATGTTCAAATTGTTCTTAGCTGAGTTACTTATTTTCTAAGATGTCAAGAGAGAATGGAGGATTATTCTCTGTTCTTAATCTAACCATAAAATGATCATAAGTAGTTTAGACCAGTAAGAACACTGGTTCATTACATATTTATGCAAATACTATATTCTACTTCTACCACATTCCCACAGTGTGATCTCATAAAACCTTTATGAACTTCAATGACTTTGTCTTTGCAATGGGTATAGTAACTCCTACCTAAAAAATGTCATTTTAAAGAATAAATAAGATAACGAATGCAAAGTCTTAATGTGTTATCTGGCTACTATTAGTATACCACAGCGATTTTTTTTTCTTACTATCCATGGCCCAAAAAGAGTTGCCTCATGTGGTGAGTTTGCTCCAAAGTATTAGAAGACGGTGTAGCTACCAATATCACTTTATTGATAGAATCTTGGATTTGAAATTGTAACTCTTAAATAAAGAGTTCATTCTGGCTCTCAGAATCAGGCAACGTATTAATGTTATGATGTTTGTCACATCATGGAAGTTACGATATGGACTTCTGCAGAATTCATGCATCCATTTTCTTATTAAGACTCAGAAAATAAAAAGAAGTACTTAGCCTAACATAATATTGTTGGCTGTAGTAGCCCATCTGGAGCAGCTGCTGCCATAATGCCTGCTGTAGTGAGGGAGGTTGGGCCAGGGCTGTGTGCTCTGTGGAGCCTGTGGGAGCCAGGAGCAGGCAGGAGCCATGCTGCCTTCTGAGTTAAAGGGGCAGGATCCCTTCCCTCTGGGAGCAGCTATAGCTGCCCAGCTGCAGCTGCAGACCCAGGCATTCCTGTGGTCTCCAGGGCCCAGGAAGTTTGCTTGCCCCCACAGTCTTGGAAGTGCCTGCTCCTGTTGCCTGGCCTCTCCCTGCTCCTGGTGCCCACTCCAATTTCGGAGCAAAGTGGTGGCCAAGCCCAGGCACTGTTGCTACCTGGTTGGGTGTGCACTCACTTGGGGCAGTGCTAACTCTCCAGCCCCCTGCTGCCTCAGACCCTTCTGAACTTTAGGCTTCAACAAGCACAGGAGGGAAGTCAAGCAGGGGCAGAGTACAGCTCAGCGTGGGCCTACAGATGACCCTCAGCACTAACAGCCAGGACACCATGGGCACCATGGATGGCAGGTTGATGGTGGCAGGAGGCAGACAGGCTTCTGGGCAGAAAGGGGTGGGTCCTGGTGAAGCCCCAAATTCAAGACAGAGACAGCCTAAAGCCTGGGGGCTGGGCTGCCAGTTCTGTGGACCAGAGTGGGAACTTATGGTGCTTTTTTTGGGCCCACCCATAGCTGCCCATGGACCAATCAGCATGCATTTTCTTCCCTCCAAAGTCCATAAAATCCCTGGACTCAGCCCAACTTGGACAATGTGATGACCTGTCTGCAGATAGGAGCTATTCACTGGTTCTCCGCTCTGCTGAGAGCTCTGCAGATGATGGGATGAACTGCCTGCAGAAAGGAGCTACCCACTCCGGGTCTCCTCTGCACTGAGGGCTGCACAGACATGGGACTACTGTTGGGAATACACTGCAGGTCTCCTGAGAACTGTTCTGCCACTCAATGAGGTTCCTCTCTGCCTTGCTCACTCTCCAGTTATCTGCATATCTCATTCTTCCTGGATGTGAGACAAGAACTTGGGACCCACTGAATGGTGGGACTGAAAGAGCTGTAACACACACAAGGCTGACACATACTCCCTGATCACCACATTGCGGGCAATGAGAAGGTGAGAAGAACTGAGGCCCTTTGTGAAGGTGAGACCTAGGGGCTCCGCAAGCCACAGCTGTGACATTCTTTTTGAGGTTTTGCAGTTCCTGGAATCTCCAAGCTTCTGGCACCACCATGCTCTCCTTGTCCAGCCATGGGTGCCCTCGGTGGAAGTCACATGCTGTACATATGGCCCAGCCACGGCCATGCACGGAGCCAGTACTTGTGCTGGTGCCTGGAGCTGCCTGCCCTGCTGCAGCAGTCAGAGTGCCTGGCTGTGTGCAGTGTCTGGACCCCACGCTCATTCACCCACACACCCCTCTCCACTCTGTGCCTGGCTCACACTTGGCAGATGTGGGATCTGGGCTGGTAATGGGAGCCAATCACAGCCTGTCAGGGCAAGTGGGTGTGAGGAGCCCAGGGGGCATGGACAGTACTCAGGCAGAAGGTGCAGCTGGCCACGGAGGTTTCTGGCTGGCAAAGCGGCAGCCTATGGATCCCGTGACAATATTTCCCTTACTCTGTTCACTTTTAACTCCATTCTAATAAAGTAATTAGCAAGTCTTCCACCACAAAGTTAGATAATAATTCAGGAATGCCTTCAAGTTTCTCATTTTCTTGCTGTGTACTCATTTTATCCTCCGTCAATAGTGAATCAGAGATTCCATTTCCCCATCTGAAATTATGATAAGACTAACTTTACAGGAATTTGTGGGAATTAAATGAGTCCAAGGTTCTTAATAAACTAGAAATAATTCATTCCATCTGTATGTTTAATACTATTATATTATTACTGAGACCCTTACTATTGATTTTATTTACCTACACTTTCCACCTATATGAAACAGAAATAAAATTAAATTACATCAATTTTATATGCCAGCATGAGAAGAAGCAATGTATAATAGCAACAGAAAATCATATTAAAAATAAAATATCTCCATTTATACAGTCATATCTTCCTTTATTGTGCTTCACTTCATTGTGTTTTGCAGCTATTGCAGTTTTTTACAAATTGAAGGTTTGTGGCAACCCTGCATCCAACCAGTCTATTGGTATCATTTTTTTCCAATACCATGTACACACTTTTTGTCTCTGTGTTATATTTTGGTAATTCTCACAATATTTCAGACTATTTCATTATCATTGTATCTGTTATGGTGATGTATAATCAGTGATCTTTGATGTTACTATTGTAATTGTTTTAGAGTGCCAAGGTCTGTGCCCCAAAAAAGGTGGCTAACATATTCAGTAAATAAAATCCAGATAGACCAAAAGCCTCTTGTGCCAAACAGATAAACACATTGTGAACAAAAAGAAAAGTTATTGAAGGAAATTAAAAGTGCTATTCCAGTGAATACATGAATAATAGGAAATCAAAACTGTCTTTTTTGCTGACATAAGAGAGTTTGAGTAATCTAGAGAGAATATAACCAGCCACATCATTTCCATGATCTGAAGCTTGATCATGAGCATGAGTCACTCTTCCATCCTATGAATGCTGAGAGAAGTAAAAAAAGCTGCAGAGGAAAGGTTGGAAGCTAGTAGAGGTTGGTTTATGAGATTTAAAGTAAGAAGTCATCTCTATAAGATAGAAGTGCAAGGTGAAGCACCAAACACTGGTGTAGAAGCTGTAGCAAGTTGTTCAAAATATCTAGCTAGGATAATTGATTAAGATGGCTACTCTAAAAAATAAATTTTCAATGTAGATGAAACAGCCTTCTATTACAAAAGAATGCCATCCAGGACTCTCATAGCTAGAAAGAAGTCAATTTCCTGGCTTCAAAGCTTTAAAGAAATGGCTGGCTGTCTTGTTAGGTTTTAATGCAACTGATAACTAAGTTGATGCCAATGCTTATTGACTACTCAAAAAATTCTCGGACCTTTAAGAATTATACTAATTATTAAATGGAACAACAAAGCCTAAATGATAGCATATCTGTTTACATCATGGCTTACTGAATATTTTAAACCCACTGTTGAGACCTGTCGCTCAGGATAAAAGACTTCTGTTAAAATATTACTGTTCATTGGCAATGCAGCCAGTCACCAAGAGCTCTAATGGAGATGTACAAATTTAATGTTGTTTCATGCCTGCTAACACAACATCCATTTTGTAATCCTTGGACCAAGGAGTAATTTCAAATTTCAAGTCTTATTATTTAACAAATACATTATGTAAGGCTATAACTGATATAGGTAGTGATTTCTCTGATGGATCTGGGCAAAGTACAATGAAAATCTTCTGAAAATAATCTACCATTCTAGATATAATTAAAAACACTCATGATTCATGGGAAGAGAGCAAAATATCAACATTAGGAGGAGTTTGGAAGAAGTTGACTCCAGCTCTCATGGATGACCTTCAGAGGTTTAAGATTTTAGTGGAGGAAGGAAATACAGATGTGATGAACACAGTAAGAGAACTAGAATTAGAAGTGAAACCTGAAGATGTGACTGAATTACTGCAATCTCATTATAACAATTTAATGAATGAGGAATTGCTTCCTATGAATGAGCCACAGTAATGTTTTTTTGAGACAGAATCTACTCCTAGTGAGGATGCTGTGAACATTGCTGAACATGACACATTTAGAATATTACATAACTTATTTGATAAGCAGTGGTAGGGCTTGAGAGGATTGACTCCAGCAATGAAAAATGTTCTACTATGGGTAAAATGCCATCAAACAGCATGGCATTTTACAAAAAAAAAAAAAAAAAATCTTTGTTGAAAGAAACAGTCAATCAATGCAGCTGACTTCATTGTCTTATTTTATGAAATTGCCACAGCCACCCCAACCCTCAGCAACCACTATCTTGGTCAGCCAGCAGCCATTGAAATCCAGGCAAACGCTTCCCTCAACAAAAAGACTATAGCTTGTTGAAGGCTCAGATAATAGGATACTTTAATAACAAGTATTTTTGAATTAAGTACTTTTTTTTTACTGTTGCAAACTAGTAGACTACATTATAGTGCAAACATAACTTTTATATGAACTGGAAAACAAAAAAATAAATGAGTGATTCGCTGTATTGCAATATTTGTTTTATGGTGGTGATCTGAAATAGAACCTACAATATCTCTGAGGTATGCCTGTGCCACTGTACAATTATTAGAATGGTCAAAATCTGGAACACACATAACACTGAATGCCGGAGAGCATGCAGAGCAACAGGAAATCTCATTCATTGCTGATGGGAATGCACTGGGTATAGCCACTTTGGAAAACAATTAGGCAGCTTCTTACAGAAGTAATCATACTCTTAACCTATGATCCAGAAATTGAGCTCCTTAATATACCCAAAAGAATGTAAAATAGGCATATGCACACCAAAATCTGCACTCTGATGTTTATACAATGATAGCAAGTCTATTCATAATTGCCAAAACTTGGAAGAAATCAAGATATTCTTCTGCAGGTAAATGGATAAATAAATTTTGGTATGAACCAACAATAAAATATTGTTCAGCACTAAAAGAATAGTGCTCTCAAGCCATGAAAATATAAAGGAGTAACTTAGATACTTATCACTAAACAAAATAAGCTAATTTGAAAAGGCTACCTACCATATAATTCTGACAATATGACATTTTGGAAAAAGCAAAACTGTGGAGCCAGAACAAAGATGAGTAGTTGGTAAGGGTTGGAGAGAAGGGAGGGATGAATAGGTAGGCCACAGAGGATGTTTAAGACAGTGAAACTACTCTCCAATGTTAAAAAGAAAAAAGTGGTGGAAAAATGTCATTATAAATTGTTCCAAATGCATAGAACGCACAATTCCAAGAATGAACTCTAATGTAAAGTACAGATTTTGAGTGATATTGATGTGTCAATATAGGTTCAGTGATTGTAACAATGGTACCACTCTGTTGAGAGATGTTGATAAAGGAGATGCTGCATGTGTGGAAGCAGGTAATATATGGGAAATCTTTACCTTCCTTTCCAACTGGAGTCACAAGCAATTTTGCATGAAATTTGAGAGCATAAAGAGAGTATAAAGTCACATTATGATACCTCCTGTCAATTGCAGATATAAAGAACATGAAATGTCCAATATAAAATTTGTTTTTGAATGTATTTTATTTGGATTTTGTTTTGCATTTCCTCTATTCCATTTAAGCCAAAATTCCTTGCAGGTAAGTTCTTCTACATATTAGACTTAAACCTTGTATCAATTCTGTCTTCTAAAATAAAACACAGAATAAGTCAATATTCAAGAAAAAAAAGGCAAAAAAGCCATATTTGTATTTTAAGACAGTAGCTTTTCCTTTTACACATTTCTGTTGTATTCTCTTCTACCATCTATGTACCCCAAATTTTTTAGGTTGATTTTAACGAAATGCAAAATAATACAATATGACTTACCTCCCAATACGTACAACTCAACAACAACAACAAAAACCAGAACATACTCTTCAATTATGATTCAATTTTTTTTTTTTTTTTTTTAAATTTGAGACAGAGTCTTGCTCTGTCACCCAGGCTGGAGTGCAGTGGTGCGATCTGGGCTCACTGCAAGCTCTGCCTCCCGGATTCAAGCAATTCTCCTGCCTCAGCCTCCGCAGTAGCTGGTACTACAGGCGCCCGCCGCCATGCCCGGCTAACTTTTGTATTTTTAGTAGAGATGGGGTTTCACCACGTTGTTCAGGATGGTCTCAGCCGGGCGCTATGGCTCATGCCTGTAATCCCAGCATTTTGGGAGGCCAACGCGGGTGGACCATGAGGTCAAAATAAGGACTTGATGACCAACTGGCAGAAATTGTGCAGTGAAAATTTCTACATGAGACATGAGTTAAAACTGAGTAAAATCTTCAAAGCGCTTTCTTTTTCTTATACTGTTCAAAACAAAACTTTTTCAACTTTATGGATTGTACACGTGTTTTGACCTACAATATACAGATACTTTATAAAATATATAGATGTATTTGGTTTTATTTTACAACATTTGGTTTGGTAATTAGTTTATTCATCAACAAATCGATTAACAGAAGAATAAAAAAGAGAGAAAAGTTGTTTAGTTATTTATCTTTATTTATTCGTTATCTGTAAAATATAAACAGTTCAAAGCCTACAGAATCTTTCTTTAATAAATCATGCATATATTTTTGAAGAGGTTTGATTGATGGAAACATAATGGATGTACATATTTGTGGGGTACCTGTGATAATTTGATAAATTCATATAATCAAATCAGGACATATATGGATCCATACATATATATGGATCATATATGTATCAAATCCATATATGTATCAAATCCATATGTGGATTATATGATGGATATCATATAATCAAATCAGATATCCATCACTTTAAATATTTATCTTTTCTTTACACTAGAAACATTCAAACTATTCTCCTTTAGCTATTTTGAAATGTTTTTGATTATTATAATTAATAATTGATTATTGTTAAATATAGTCACCCTACTGATCTGTTGACTAAAAAGGTTGAACAAAATAGCAAATAAAAATATGAAATAACCAAGAAGGATACATTTCTTTAAAATCTGGTTATTCAGTAAACTTTACTTTTATTGCTTTCACGGTCACCTTACCTACATCTTGTATGGCAGCATTTTATTAATGACTCACTTTTTAAGAGTAAACCATGTATTTTAACTTTAGTAGAATATCTTACTCTTTCACAAGCAGTTTTCATTAGTTCATCAAACTATTCATTTAAACTAAATCAGAAATTACAAAAACAAATATCACCATCAAGGCCATGAAAAATGTTGATTAATCCTAATAGTTGTTTCAGTTTAGTGTGACTGAGAGAGCTCTTCTAGTCTGTAGACAGTACCATGTGTCACATCTACATTGGTGATTTATTAATGGGCTATATTTCTGTATACAAGAAATACTGTCCTATTTGTAATAGGTGTAAGTCTTCATTATTTTATTTTTACACAATTCACTATGAGATCATGGTTTTCATGATTCTCCCATAATTAAATAAGACTTTACAGAGGAGACATTTTTGTGTAGCAGTAAATAACATTTTTTAAAGAGTAGTGAAGCTTCCTAAAAGTTTCTTCCCCAAGAAGATATAGAACATTACATCCATACTAATATTCTCAGTGATTCCACCTCATAGATATTATTACTTCCATATTACAGATGAGGAAATTGAAGGCTTATTCACTAAAACTTCCCTTGAAATAATTTGTATGAACATTTTTCATATAAAGTAAATGGAATATTTTCATGACTTCATTATTGAAAATGATAAATGTAAATTTCCTTTTTGGGTTTATGTTCTCTACTCTTGAGCTATCCTTATCATGTTCAATCCTGTCTCCACTTTATCTCTGAAAGACCACTGTCCCATTAGTCAGGATCGACTATAATAAACTGTCTTTAATCTCTACAGGCTTGCATCAGTTAAGTTATATTACTTAGAGTTAGATTAAAATTGTATCCTTATTCATGCAAAACATGTAGATTTTTTTCCAGAAAAGGTTATGTTATTTTCAAGTATTATACACGTTTTATTTCTCTGAAATAATACATTTATGATATTTTGACAAAGACACACAAAGATATAAATAGTCAATGAAAATATATTATTTACACTGATCTTAAAAATACATTTCAAAGTAAGAAGATATATTATTTGTAGTGTACAAGTGAACAGCCTTAAAAGATGGTGTAGTTTACTAGAAAGAACATAAGACTGATTATGAAACTTTTTGGATTCTGTTCCTAGTTCTGCTGTTGCTTAGCTTTGGTAATGTTTAAAATATAGCCAACTCTTCACTTACTTCTTGCATAGGAACTAAATTAAATGATTCCCCTCCCGCCCATATGGTAGTATTTCTGCACAGATGCAGTTAGTATTACATGCTGTGCAAAATCCCAGCTGTAAACTGAAAACAGGGCTTTCATTTATTTTCTATTGTTTTTAAGTAGATTATTTTTGAAAATAGGTGTAAAAAGCAAATGAAAAACAGAAAACAGAAACAATGCATCGGTTAGGTTCACAATTAGTGATGGAAGATAGAAAGGACTAGAAACAAAAAGGAATAATATGAAGACATTTAAGTGAAAAGTATGTTCAATATGGGGAAAATTCACATTTGTAAGTTTCTTAAAATAAATGTTCTTCAGAAGAAATGTCCTTCAAGAGAAATACTCAGTAGCCACAAATGTCCTCCAAAGTTCTACTGAAGAAATAAGTTATTGGATAAAATTCTTATGCTACATTTTATTCCAACGAGTATAGAAATCTGAAAGGGAGGTAGAGAATTTGTAGAAGCTCACTTGTGTATCAAATAGTATTTAATTAAAGCCATGGACAATTCTGCTTTAGTATGAAGTTTTAATATAGGTATGTTTAATATAAATTGTTTGCTAGAATTTAAGACTTCTTATGATACATTTTTGTCTAGAATGTTCTTTGGTTCCAGATTCTTATAGGCTTCTCAGTAGAGAAGCAGATTTACAATTCTTCAAGCTAAAGCCCACTTGCATATTTGGAAGGATTCAGCATTGGGGTGTATGTATATGCATAATAAGCAAAAACAGCAATATGTTTGATTATGCACGTTAACTTTCTAAAATAATGTGTATAAAACCTACAGAATTCAGCATCATTTTTATGATAATATCATTTTTAAGTATCTGTATGTAGGTAACTAGTTTAGCACTGGTTACAGTCTAACTGTCTCTACCTCTTTCTGTTAGTTGAAGTCACCTAGGTAAGAGTTCAGAGTAATTTTTACTAGTGGCAAATACTCTGGACTGCAGAGTGTTAAGACACTTTATTTAGCTCAAAGTACTCCATCAGTATATAATAATGCAACTTCGATGAAAAGAATAACATTTCCAAAAAGTTCATATCCCTTTCAGTTCAGCCTCTTAACTTTACCATAATAGTAAATAACCAGGCAAAATTCCAACAAACAAGGTGTGACCTTTGCTGTTTACTCTCATCAGTCTCATAAGTAATTATCCTTAAAATAGATATAGATATTTTGTATCATGTGATATATCTTACAAGGCAATTTATTCTTTAAGAAGTCTTAGTTATATTTATATTGTCCATATTTCCCAGAGGAAGAATCTTACATATCCTTGCCAATGTTCAGCATCCTTACATCAAATAATGGACACGTATTTCAAGTATATAAAATATATATAGAAAATGTCATTCAAAAGAAAAAATTTCAACTAATTTTAGTTACACTTCAGCCACAAAGATGGAAAAAATATTCTAAGTAACAAAAGGCATGTTGTATAGCACTGAATTGCATTATGTTTACAGAACGTTGTATGAGGTAATGATTTCTCTTCTGATTATCTATAGCTGTGCAGGTAACAACCTCAAGAGTTAGTGGCACAAACCAAAAACAGTTAATTACTTTGATTGCTGATCTGCAATTCCAGAGGGCTTGAATGGGATAGCTCCTCTCTGCTCTCAACTGGTATGGCTAGACATAGGCTGGAGAATCCACTTCCAGGATGGCTCACTTTTATTAGTGCAGTGTAAGCCAGAGTTGCCAGCCCAGGATCCTAGCTTCACTCCTAATGAGCATCTTCTCAAACCTGCCTGGGGCTCATCCCAGAACCTGGCTGGGTTTTAGGAGAGATTATTCCAAAAGATAGAAAGTGAGAATTGCCACTTTCCTAAGACCTGAACCTAGAAACTGTCACAGCATTATCTCTGACATACTGTCTGTCAAAGCAGCCACAAAAAGCTCCCATAGTCAAGAAAGGACATCAACTCAACTCCACCTCTTGGTGTGAAGTGTCAAAGAATTTGTGAGCAGCTATACTTTTCCACAGCTAATAACAAAGCTAAAAATGACAAATATAGATTAAAAAAACAGTGCGTTCAATTTGAAATGTTCATTCATTATAGATCTTTATCCTATAAACTGTCTTTTTAATTGGTGCACTCCAATTTTATGTGAGCATATAATTTTTCAAGCATCTCCAAAATACACATGCATATTTGTAAATAATTGATTTTAACTAATAGAAAATAATTTAATTTAAAATAGTTAATATAATTACTATTCACCTACTCAAGTAGAGCTAAATTATTCAGCATTTAAATAGCTACTGGTTTATGGTATCTAACATTCACATAATTATAAATATGTTAATTATTATTTACTAATATTAGAACCTGTAACCATTATAATTATCATTACTTTTAATTAACTTACTTCATCTTAGACTGTCACAAACTTAATTTGTATTTGAGTTTAATAAAATACAAAATTCAATTTAAAATACAATTAGTATTTAGTCCTTATCTAGCAAGACTAAAAGTTAACCATACATTGTTTCTAGAATTTAAAGCTTATGGTTCTTTTAATTGTTTATAAAAATAAGTGTAATAACTTGGCAAACTAATGTCTGACTGTCAAAAATACTGTGGTCAGCTGGTCAGCCATGATCAAGGCCACTTTGGGTCCAAATGGGCCAGAAGGAAATATCACTGAAGTATGAAACTTTTCCAGCCAACACTTACTTTTTGGAAGGGGTAAGTCTCTGTTAGCTGAATGGTATAAATGTCACAGAG